>NC_062215.1:23358124-24073749 GCF_902686445.1 Sciurus carolinensis | reverse complement strand
TACATTTATACACTGTTGATGTTCAACAAGGGGCGCAGGGCATCTGTACTAAGTTAGCAAGGCTGGCTATTGGTTTTAAACCAAACTTAATTTACTGTGTTAATACAGAAAAATGTCAATGCCAAATCTCAGAGTTGGAAAATTAGTAGACAGTGCACTGTGACAAAAAAAAAAAATAAGTTCACGTTAGTCCTCAAGAGACATGTAAATGAGAAACAATTTTTCTCCAATCTGGATTGGCAAAGGTGAAAAAAATGTATATATGTTTAGACAATGTCTATATCTGTAGACATATGTCTATTTATATGTACTTCATAACTGTGTCCACTTAGAATGGCTGGGAGCAGCAACACCCCGGGAGCAATAAGCTCCCCCAGCACCAAGCCCTAGTTTCTAAATCCACGCTCCACTAACAGGAATGAGAGACTGCCGTCGTGGCTCAGTGGTAGAGCGCTTGCCTACCACAGGGGAGGCACTGCGTTCGATCCTCAGCACCACATATGAATAAATAAAATGTATTATGTCCATCTACAACTAAAAATTTTTTAAATTTAAATAAATAAATAAAGGGAATGAGAACTCCCCAGAGAAAGAGCTAATTCCAGGGTTGGGGCAGGGGAGGTAGAAGTAGAGATTGGGACATTTGTGCTGGGAAGTTAAGGAGATGCCCACAACAGGGTGGGGATGGGTGAAAAGTCAGCTTGAGGGGGCCCTCACTGACCAAATCTGGGACAATTTAAACATCAAAATAGTTATATTAGTGAACTATAACCCACTGAATAAAACAGGAATCCATGGCTCCATACTGAAAAATAAATAAATGGAATGGAGAATGATAGAATTAAAAAACTGCTGTCACATCCTCCAAGAAGAGGAACCAGGACTCCTAAGAGAAATGGTTGCTTCTTAGTCTGGAGCTGGGAAGATCAAGGGATGAAGTCCTGATGCTAAGCATGGATGAACCTGGAGATTACGCTAAGTGGAAGAAACCAGTCACAAAAGACCTTCTATTGTATGTGTCCATTCATGGGAAACGTCCAGAACAGGCAATGCAGAGGCAGGAAATACACCAGTGGTTGTCAGAGACTGCGGGGAGGGGATGGCAAGGGAGAGGTGAATAACGATGAAGGCTGCACAACTCTGTAAATATACTAAAGACTGCAGAACTGTACACCTTGAAAAGCTGATTTTATGGTGTATGAACACCTCAATAAAGCGGAATTTTTTAAAAAGGATGGGAACACGTCAAAGAAATATAGGCGTCAGCCTATATATAATATAGGAGTTCCCAATGGTGAAAGCTGAAACAATTTAAGCCAAAATAGTACTGGCTTATAACCCACAATATAAAATATACATGAGTCCATACTGGTATAAATGACTGAATAAGTAAATAAATGGGAAAAAGACACAAATTCAAACTTAGCCACTGATTTCCAAACAACAAAGGGAAAAGTAACACTTGCAAAGAAGACACCTGATAAACACCACTTCTGCCACCTATATATACCAAGGGACAAGAGCTAGGGGTGTCTTGCAGCCCTGATGTAATGTGATGAAATGGGCATCTTGCCTCTGATATTCTTTACGAAATCCCATAACTTCAGTCTAATCATCATAAAAACGTGAGACAAATCTACACAGGGGGACTTTCTACAGGGTATTTGGCCAGTACCGCTGTCAAGATCGTGAAAAACAAAGAAACAATCACTGACAGAGGGCCTGGGAAGTTGGAGGCCAGCCTGGGAAACTTGGTAAGACCCTGTCTCAAAATAAAAAAATAAAAAGGGTTGGGAAAGTAGCTCAGTAGTAGAGTGCCCCTGGGTTCAGGCCCTAGTCCCAAAAGTAATAATGATAATTATGATGATGTCATACCTAAATCTTTATGCATGTGTATGATTATTTCCTAGGAAGAACTGATTTAAGTCCTGCCTCCAAAAGTCTAAAGATGTGGAACCTCATGGAAGAAAGGATGACTGAACCTGCTGAGGATATGCATACCACACCTAAGCAGGTATTGCTTCAGTTCTTCACTTTTTCTTTCTTTTTTTTTTTTCTTTTCAGTGTTGGGAATTCAATCCAGGAGTGCTCTGTCACTGAGTTACATCCTAAGTCCTTTTTATCTTTTAATTCTGAGACAGGGTCTCACCGGGTTGCCTAGGCTGGCCTTGAACTTATAATCCTCCTGTCAGCCTCCCAAGTAGCTGGGATTAAAGGTGTGTGCCACTGCATCCAGCAGTTCTTCACCTTTAAAATAGGTCTGATAATGGGACCTCAGATATTGTGATAAATAAACAATTTGTAAAGTCACCTGGCAACATGTAATATACCAGAAGGGAGGAGGAATTCTAAGGAAAACCTCAGATGCCTATAGAGCCAGTCACAGGCTCTACAGGCATCTTGACTATAAATTCCTCAATGGAAGGAATTAATATTCTACATTAAAAAAAAAAAACAAAACCCATCCTCAATTTTAATGGTAGCACCCACCACACAGAGTCAAGGAGGAGAAGGGAAAAGTGTGGGGTTTAAAGTTAGAAATCTGACTTGAGGGCCAGGCATGGTGATACACACCCATACCCAGCTATTTGGGAGGCTGAGGCAGGATGATCGCCAAGTTCAAGGACAGCCTCAGCAACTGAGTGAGATTCTGTCTCAAAATAAAAAATAAAAAGGTCTAGGGTTAGGTGTGGTGGTGCACGCCTGTAATCCCAGCGGCTCGGGAGGCTGAGGCAGGAGGATCTTGAGTTCCCAGCCTCATCAACTTAGTGAGGCCCTAAGTAAAATATAAAAATGGCCTGGGGATGTGACTCAGTGGTTAAGCACCCCTGGGTTCAATCCCTAGTACAGCAAAAATGAAAGAAAAGGAGAAAGAGGAACAGTAAAAAGAAAGAAAACTCTGGGTTGAATCCTGGTGCTTATCATTTACCCGCTAAGAAATCTTGGGTAACTTTCTAACTTCTCCGAATTCCCAGTTCTCCATCTGCAACATGGACACAATCTCTGGCATTCAAGAAGCATGCACAAAGAGTAAAATGTGCTCACAGAGCCAGAGAGATCTGGAGTAACTGAGCACTTTTTTTGTTGTTGGTGTTGTTTTTGGTAGTACTGGGGTTTAAACCCAGGGGTCCTCGAACACTGAGTCACTGAGACAGGGTCTCACTAAGTTGCTTAGGGCCTCGCTAAGTTGCTGAGGCTGGCTTGCGCCACCATGCCCAGCCCTTTTTATTTGAGACAAGATCTCACTCAGTTGTTGAGTCTCCAACTTTTGATCCTCCTGCCTCAGCCCCCAAGTAGCTGGTATTGTAGGAGTGTGCCTCCATGCCCAGCTTAGACAACCTTAATAAATGCGAAAGGAGAGAACATACTTGTTGAATTCAACACTCCAGATGAATTTAGCCTAAATGTTCCTGTTGTAAAACTAGGCTGCTCCTATTATTATTATTATTTATAATTCACAATGATAAGCATATTTCTTATTGTTACTTTATATCAAATTCTATGGATCTGACTAGAAATTTTCATTTTTGTTCTCCTAAGTAATTCTATAAGAAAGCTTTATTAAAAGATACATATCTGTCCCCTACTGATCCCCAAAGATTCCCCATAAAGAAAAAGGATCAAAATAAATCTATTTCATCTGCTTTCTACAGATCAGCAGTAGTTGGTCCAAGATCTGAAGAGAGCTCATTTGTCAGACAGAAATGGCACTTCCTGCCCACCCCAAATGATATTAACTCCAACACCCACCCACCTCACCTTCGAAAGCAAGCTGAGGGGTAATCAGGGCAGAAGAGGGAGGCAGGGCAGAGGGTGTATGGTACCTGAGTAGGCGTTGACTCAGCCGTCTGGATCTGAAAGTTCTGGGAGGGCTTCTGGGGGACGGTGGGGAGAGTGGCAGATGCAGCCTGCACTACCCGCAGGGCCTGCTGGGGGATCTGCACCACCTGTTGTTGCTCGGCCTTGGGGGGCACCACCTGGACCTGCTGAACCACAGCTGGCTGGCCACCCCCAGGGCTCTGAACAATCAGCAGGTTGTTTCCTGCCTGGATGATGTTGTCTGCTGTGGTCTCGATCAGCACCGTCTCCACCTGCTCAGCCACAGCCACGGATGGCTGGGAGGCTGGAAGGCTCTTCTTCCTGGCTTTCTTGTTAGTCTTGGACAGAGGGGTGGGAGGGCTTTCGGTGAGGAGCTGAGTGGCTGCCCCAGTGTCACTGGTGTTCATAAGGTTGTTGACAGGCAGGGTGAGTGTCACGTTGCCACCTCCGCCTGTCAGCTTTACCACGTTGGCCCCACTCTGCACAGGGGTGGTGGTTGCACTTGACTTCTGGACAGGGGCTGGCTTGATGGGGACAGGCTTGTGACTGGACGGCGAGGGGGTGATGATGGCCTGGTTGGTGCCTGGGATGATCTGGATCTGGTTGGTGAGATTGGGCTGCACCTGGATGGTCTGGGAACTGCTTGCCTGAATCTGAGGGACCGCCTGGTACTGGATATTGGCGTTTGACCGGCTGCCTTTGTTGATCATGGTGGGGTTCTGGATAGCGAACACCAGCTGCCCTCCAGGATAGGAGGTGCTCAGTTGTGACCCCTGAATCTGAAGTATATTTCCTTTGGAGGACAAGATGCCAAAGCTATTCTTGCCAGGACTGAGAGGAAGTGGGGCAGGTTTGATAGGGACCAGTTTCCGTGGTGTGGGCTGGGGGGGAGCAGGAGGTGTCACAGCAGCTTCAACAGCTGGAGGGCCAATTTTGCTACATGTTGCAGCAAGCAGGGCCAAAGGAGATGGCTGGGAATCCTGCAAAAACCAGCAGAGGAAAGGAGTGAGACAAGAAGGCCTGGCGTCAGGCGCCCATCGCCCTTCATGATCCCTGGCAGCCCTCTGTGTGCCCTTTCCCACCTGTGTCACAGCAGCCCTCTGGCTTCTCTGCCAAGTAAGTAAGGAGAGGTAGGACAAGCCTTTCTCAGGAATCCCCCAGAAGCAGCCCCTGGGCAGGGTGAACTAGCAGTGTGGGCTGATCTCTCCTCCAACTGACCTTAGATTTACCAGGGATAATGACGCTCCTTAGTCACAGAAGGAGTTCTACAATCCCATCACAGGGAAGGAGAAATCCCTGACTATTCCACTGAGGAAGGAAGGAAGGAAGGAAGGAAGGGGAAAAGGGAGAGGCAACAGGAGGGACAAACACGATGGTGTTTTCTAGTGCTTTGTACATGCAACTTCGTGAACTGGGGAAGGCTGCTCTCTTGAGGCTGCAATAAAAAGGCCTCTGTTTCCATCTATGGGCAGTGGTGTCTGGGGAAAGAATACTGACTGTAATCCTGGCTTTCCTCCTGACCCAACTGTGGCACCTTAGGTAAATGGCATGACTTCTTAGTTTAGAACTCATGGATCAGTGAACCTTCCTGGGTCTCACATTTTAGGGTATTGAAAGTGAGAATGAAAAGGGTTTTGAGTGTGGTTAATATCCGTTTCAGTGAGCCCACCCAAGTAGCTGAGAAGCCCACCCTCAGAGCCCACTCGCCTGGGTGGTGGCGGCGGCAGGCTGCAGGTAGTCACTGGGACTGACAGCAGCAGTGGCAGCCATGCTCATCTGTGGATCTGCTGGAAGAAAAGAGACAAAGTAACACACAAGACATCTTAGAAACAGAACCCACGCCCCGCCCCGCTGCCTCAGATTGTCTTTTCACCTCTGTTTATTCTTGCTTCTCCAAGAAGAGTTACCTGCCTCTCCCCACATGTCCCTGCTGTAGGATGGCAGCCCCATACCTTTCAGCAGATGATCTTCTCTGCTCAGACTCAGTTATGCGAGACTATGAGGAGCCAGGCCTGCCTCCAGTGCACTGTCCCCTTAGCCACATAAGACTGGGCTCACACGAAGACCCTGAACACTGTACGAAGACTGTCTCAGTATCGAGGTTATTCACACCACCCCCTCAACTGGCTCTCCCAAGCTACACAGAAACCCTCCATAGTGGGCAGAGGAGCCCCCAGCTAATCAATCTTCTGGCTCTAACTCAAGGCTTCCTGCTCACTCCTGCTATAGGCAGATGTCAAAGCAGCCCCCCGGGGATAGGGGGAAGCAGAAGGCTGGATCAGGGTTCCTGATGGGTGGACACACCTGTTTCATTCCAATTTCAAGGGTGCTGTATGCTCAGCCTTTACCACAAAGGGACAAGGGTTCCAGGAATATCACATACGGTTTATTTTTTTAAATGAATTTGTACTTTTACACAGGACAGCAGGTATTGGCCCCAAGAACAGGTGGAGCTAATAACAATATACAGAGCAGAATGCCAACAGAGTAAATTCTATTTTTGTCTAAATGTGTGTGCGTGTGTGTGTGTGTATATATAAAATGTTACAAGTTGTTATTTCTTGGTGGTAGAATTTTACTTAACAAACATTTTTTTTTCCTTGTTCTATATTTCCATGTTTTCTCACAGTGATGAGACAATTGGCCTTCTGTATCCACAGATTGAACCACATGTATCAAAACATTAGGAAAAAAAATACTGTATACCAAATATGTGCAGAGATTTTCTTGTCATTATTCTCTAAACAATGTGGTATAATAAACTATGTTGTTTTAGGTATTACACGTAATCAAGAGATGATTTAAAGTATACAGGAGGGGGTTGTGGTTGTGGTTTGGTGGTAGAACACTTGCCTAGCATGTGTGAGGCACTGGGTTCGATTCTCAGCATCGCATATAAATAAATGAATTTTAAAAAGGTCCACCAACAACTAAAAAGAAATTTAAAAAATTATAAATAAAGTATACAAGAGGATGTGTTGTATGTTACATGCAAATGCTCTACAATTTTGCGTATCTCTGGATTTTGGTATCTGCAGGTTCTGGAGTCAATGCCCTGTGGATACTGAGGGACAACTATACCGTATTATTCTTTTTTTATTTTTTATTTTTATTTTTATTTTTTTTGCGGTGCTGGGGATCGAACTCAGGGCCTTGTGCTTGAGAGGCAAGCACTCTACCGACTGAGCTATCTCCCCAGCCTTATTCTTTTTTTAAATAAAAGAAAATAAAGAAGGTTGAGGAAATAATGAAGGGAGACTCTACCCTGCACTTAGTCTGATTTAAAAGGAAAACAAGATAAGAAAAATGGAAGTCATGAGAAGTTTTGGGGAAAGAATCTAGGTCATCTTGAGTTCATAAATCACTCAGGAAAAGAACACTGGGTAGGGAGTCAGACTGTATCCTAGCCCTTTGGAAAGCAGGTTCCAGGAAAAACAGAGACAAGAGGAATATTATTTGGGAGAGCTGAAAAGACAAAAAGGCTCAGAGCTCGCACCTGGCATTTAGCAAGAAAAGGAAAAAGGCTGGAGAGCGCAGATCCATTCCCAATGGGCAGGCCTCTCTGGCTTCTCTCTCTGGGGAAACATTCTTGGAGAAAGGTAAAGGAAGGGTGATGAAAGGGGACCTGAAGCCCAGACTTGGTGATTAGCTGGTAGGAGGCACCCCAGTGACTTTAATAGTCACCAGGTCCCAAGTCACAGAAACTGCACTGCAAGTCAAGGGGGCTTTGCAGGCCTTGCATAACTGTGGTTCATGGTCTAATAGTTTGAACATGACTGCTCTAAAGGAAAAATAGATGTTTTGGGGGGGTTGTCTTTGATTATTTTCATTGTAACATTACAACCTGACTTAATTTTATATGAACATAAATCTGTCTCAACTAGTCAGTTTAGCTACTTTAAAGTTAATAGCTACAAAAAAAAGTCAGCAAAATTCAAATCAGCAACATCATTCTGGGAGGACAATGTTTTTTTTTTTTTTTTTTTTTTTTGGGAGGACAATGTTTGATGGAGCCCTGATCACTGCTTTCAGCACACGCATAGCAGAGAGGCGACCCTCTGTGCCCCTTGAGCTCGGCTCACCCACCCTGCATTGGCCAGTGCCAAGAGACACATTCCTCCCACTGCATCTGGATGGAAACAATGTCCTTCAGTTTGCACAGATGTATCATGAGTTGAATGTGCAAAATGAAGCTGTCCTAACTAGCCCACGCAGTTACGCAGTTATAATGGAGCACGTGTAAACACACAGCCCTGAAATGTGTAGGATGTGGCTAAGCAACAGTCCTCCAGTGATCAGTGGTAGATGCTCATTTTAAAAAGACAATCAGCATAATGAAAACAAAAGAAGAAAAAGTCCTCTGAAGTCAGGGTGGCGCACACCTGTAATCCCAGTGACTAGGGAGGTTGAGACAGTAGGACTGCAAGTTCCAGACCAGCCTCAGTAACTTAGTGAGACTCTATCTCAAAAATAAAAAGGGCTGGGGATGTGGCTCAGTGGTTAAGTGCCCATGGTTTCAAACCCTGGTGCCAAAAAAAAAAATGTATACACACAGTGGTATCAAGTTTAGTAAATCCTGCTCTTAGGTTAAAAAACAAATCACATGTATAAAAGACAGGAAGACAGAGCTTAAGAGTGCTTTTCATGTGAAAAAACCCCAGTGGTTTTTAACTCAAAGCCAGTAGAATCTAGATGGTTGCAAAAACAAAAACAAACTATTACTACAATCTTGGACTTCATTTCTTTCTTTTGCCTTCCCCTGCCCCAGTTCCAGGGATTGAACCCAGGGGCACCCTACCACTGAGCTACACCCCCAGCCCTTAGGCAGGCCTCACACTTACATCCTCCTGCCTCAGCCTCCCAACTTTCTGGGAGTACAGGTGTTTGCAACCATGCCTGGCTTGGACTGCATTTCTTATGGTGGAGGGTAGAACTGGGAATTGAACCCCGAGCACTTTATCGCTGAGCTACACCCCTAATACTTTTTATTTTATTTCAAGTCAAGTTCTTACTAACTTGCTGAGGCTGGCTTCAAACTTGTGATCCTTCTGCTTCTACCTTTGGAACTGCTGAGATTACAGGCATGTGCCACACCTGGCTTTGGACTGCATTTCTAAAAATTCAATTATAGGACAAGAAAAATCATAGTCTTACTGTAATCTGCACACTTGGACAACATCTGGAGTGTCGTGTTCCATTGTGAGGGATATTTCAAAAGGAGAATTTCCAACGGGGGCTTGTTAGAGGAAAGCAGCAAAGGTTGTATCTAGGATGCCTGGGTGGGGACATTTACCAGAGTATTCATTCCATATATGAGTTCAAAGGGCAGAACAAAGACTTAGGTGCAGACATTTCAAAAAAGCAGATTTCAGTTTAATATAAGAACTTTCAAAAGATGGAATCAGTTGCCTTTGGGGATAATGTTCTACCTTCTCTGGAATTCTTTAACCAGAAGTAGGATGTGTATGTCTGTCGGAGATGGGCTCTTAAGATGGGATGGGAAGTTGGACCAAATGATTTTTAAGATTTTTATACTTTTGGGGACTGGGGGTTCAGCTCAGTGGACGAGTGCTTGCCTAGCATGTGCAAGGCTCTGGGTTCAATACGTAGCACCCCCCCAAAAAGAAGATTTTTATACCTTTTAGATCATGTTGCTGATAAAAATGTAAGATGAGTTAGTTGCTAGCAGGCTGGGAAGGCAGGCAGGGGATCTCCTAGGAGACGCCCTGGGGCTCAAGTTCACTTGGCTAAAATTGGTGAATGACTCTCCCTCCGATCCTCTGTTATAAAAAGAAAGGACACAGGAACAGGAGAGTGCAAATGAAAATTGGCCTAGTGCTTCCTAATCATTTCCCTCTCTCTGCTGCAGTCATTATTACCCTGGACTCAAACTCATTAGGGACCTGGCTGGCTCTGAGAGCTTCTTCAGTTTAAAGTTAAAGCAGAAGCAAGCTGCAGATGCTGGTGCTCCACATTGCACCATTTCAGTTTGGTTTCATTTTTCTCCCCACCTGCCTCTTGAAACACTCCTCTACATCTCAAAACACAGTTTGTAAGTTATGTCTCCTGATGTCACTCAGAGCTTTATGGCCCCTGGGCTGCAGATCTGGGCGATGGAAACAGAAGAACCTCCCTGTTATTGCAGAATTATGTCCTGGGATTCACCATGAAAGGGAAAAGAAGCATTTCCTGTTGGTGGTTGGAAATGAAAAGTGGTAATGGAGAGGAAGCACAGATCCACTATCATCAATGGTACCTTGGAACCTCATTAATTTGGAACCTTATATTTAAAATGTGTCATTTGGATGTAAATTGTGCTTCACTTTTCCTTCCTACTATTTAAAGCATGGCTAAGTAGTGTATGAAGACTCAAAGAGACTCCTGGACATGTAATTGTTTTACACCACTTCTACCATTTAATGGTACCATGTGCTCTTTGGGGGCGAATGGTACTGGGAATTGAACCCAGGGCTGCTCTACCACTGGGTTACATCTCCAGATATTTTTATTTTTTGAAACAGGGTCTTGCTAAATTGCCCCAACTGACCTCAAACTTGTGACCTTTCCGCCTCAGCCCCCCAAATTGCTGAGATTACAAGCATGCGCCATCACAATTAGCACCTGGTCACTGAAACCTACATGTAGCAACAGTGATAAGTGGAATTACTGCATATTCTTGAAAGAAAAAGCTCGATGTCTTTCAAAGTTATATCATTTAGACTTTTCATTCATTCAGTTGTCTAACACTTTCCCAATGGTCTCTGGGCTAGTAAAGTTTTGTTTTTGGTACTGAGGACTGAATGCAGGGGCACTTCACCACTGAGCTACATCCCCTGTCCTTTATTATTTTTTGAGATAGGGTCTCACTAAGTTGCTGAAGCCCACCTCGAACTTGCAATTATCCTGCCTCAGCCTCCTGAGTGCTGGGATTACGGGTGTGTGCCACCACATCTGGTGGGCTAGTCAAGCAATTTTTCCAAGGAAAATGTTCAAGGACATCATACATGACTTGATAATAGCACAGGGTGTGGGGAACCAGGTGTCTCATGAAACCACACCTGAATTTCTTTTCCTCCTATAGGAAGCCAACAGACCCCCAAGACTGAGAGAAACAGATCCAGAGTCTCCAGGCTCTTGTACTGATGATCTCCATCTCCTGTCCCTTCCAGCACAGCCGATTTTCTTCACTCCCCACTTTACTTGCTTCCTTCCTAAGCAAGCAGAGGAATCAGGACTTTGACCTCAGCACTCTGCTTGCTGGTCCTGCCCAGGTCACCACTGATGTCCTTGCTCCCAAATCCAACAGACCCTCTGATTATTCCCTCCTCCTTGAAACTTCCAAGAATTTTCTCCCACCTCTTCCCCTATGGGCACTTCTTCCTTTGCTATCCTTTAAATATTGACAACCCTCAACATCTGTCCTTTCTCCTCACCCAATATCCTTTCCCCGGTAACCATGCCCACTCATATGGCTTCAGGAACCTTCCACGTGCAGGCTGATGACTCCCAGGCCCTATGCAACCCAGACCTCTCCTCTGGGTGTATTCACCCAGTCCTCTACGGGCTTCTTCAGCTGGCCAGACTCCGCTAACATGGGGCACCCCTTCTGGCCTGCCCAGCCTCAGCCCCAAAGGCCTCCTTCCAGACTCCTGAAGAACCTTTATTTTTGCTGCTGCCTTCCCTTGTTTACATCCCCTTCTATCTTTCTGAGTTACTGCCTTCACCCTTTAGGTCTCAGGCTATTTTTTCCCCAGCAATATTTGTTAACAGACATTATGTAACAAGCATGCCACATCCTCAGAGGCCTTTCTGGACCCCCTGAGCTGAGGTTAAGTCCTTTAATTCGCTAGTCACCCATTAAATAAATAATCATGGGCTTAATGTACGGGAGTATGGATGAGCTCCCCAGAGTGGCCATGTCTGTCTTCACTGAACTGCTGACACCAAGTTCTGTCAGTACCCAGTGCAGGGACACTTTCCGTGTATGGAGGGTAAAAAAGTACCTCTGGTTAAACCAGTCTCTCTTCTGATATTTTCAGTCACAACAAAACCTGAGCATCCACCTCATGGTGGATCATCAAGTTCTGATAACCTACCTCCAAATTAGACTTTTGTCTCTGGTCTCCTCACCCCTCTGATTCCCCAAGGCCATAGCATTAACTATCCTCAGCTCAGTCTGAAATATCATTCACAACCTCCAGAATGGGTTCCAGTCTTTGGCCTGGCCCCCTCTCACCCAGCCTCCACAATTGGTCAGAAGAGTCTATAAAATGCAAATCCCACTGCTACCACTCCCGTGATTAAGCCCTTCAATAGATTCCAGATGCCCTTATGATAAGCTTAGAAAGGCCACTGTGTGCTGGGTGTGGTGGTGCACACCTGTAATCCCAGCAGCACAGAGACAGAAGGATCACAGAGTTCAAAGCCAGCCTCAGCAACAGCAAGGCGCTAATATGCAACTCAGTGAGGCCTTGTCTCTGAATAAAATATAAAATAGGGCTGGGGATGTGGCTCAGTGGTCGAGTGCCCCTGAGTTCAATCTCTGGTAGGAAAAAAAAAAAAAAGAAAGAAAGGCCACTGTACCTCCTCTTGGCCCTTCCCCCTCCTCCCTCTCCTACTTTATCTCTGGCCCCTCCAACTTTCCCAGCATACACTTGAGTATTTTTCACTCCTAAAATTAAAAAAGACCACAATTTATCTTGTTTGGAGTCTATAGCTGGTTCTCTCCCATTTGTCTGGTCATTTTAATTTCTTCAAAGCTCCTTTATAACTCAGAGAAAGCCTGAAATCCCAGCTACTCTGGAGGTTGAGGCAGGAGGATTCCAAGTTTGAGGTCAGTCTGGAAAATTCAGTGAGGGCCTGTCTCAAAATAAATAAAAAGGGCTGGGGTGTAGCTCAGCAGAAAAGTGCCCCTGAGTTTGATCTCTAGTACCCACCCACCCCCAAAAAAAGTCTTTCCAATCCTTCCCCATGTCTGAGGCAGGTGACCTTGCCATGTACCTGAGTGTACTCCCCAGGGCACCCTTCATAACACTGACCCTACCACAGCCACTGGGCAGGAAGTATGTCTCTGACCCGGGGTCTTTCTACAGCTAACTAGAGGGCAGGGGTAACACAGTGTAATGGGTTGTCCCACTGGTCCTTTCACCAAGAACTGCTTGTTTGTGTGTGCGTGTGTGTGTGTGTGTGTGTGTGTGTGTGTATCTCGCATGTGCTCAGAATCCTAGCACATAGTAGGCAAATGCTCTAGCACTGAGCTACACCCCAGCAAAAAACACTTTTGAGACACAGGAAATGAGAAGAGGGGCCCACAGAAATCCCACAACAGTAGGCTTTGGGAAGCTTCCCTCTGGGAGAGAACTTGGCTCACACTCCACAGCTAGGTCTTAGGAGTACTCAGTCTTTTTTGCCTTCTGGGTTCCTACCACCCTGACTACTGGCTTCCTTGGCCCTCTGCTCTGGTAATTGCCCTGGAGGAATTTCGCTTTGCACAAACAGTCCTTCTGTTGGCTATTTTGGTCAGCTTGGTTGGGCCAGAAGCCAACGAAGCAGTTTCCAAGTCCATGCTTTCCCTGTTGCCTGGAAGAATTCAGAGCTGGTGAAAAGCAAGCCATGGCTGGTTTTAAAGAACAAAGCTGGGCCTCAAGGGAAGCTGACAAGAGACTCAGCTTGGATGGAGGGAGTAGCAACCCAGGTCAAGAGAGACTCCAAACTACACTGAACATTTTTGAAAAGCACATCTCAAGCCATCAAAATAGCAAATATAAAAGAGCCCAGTAACATAAGACGAACTTCACTGACTTTCATTAAATGAGAACAACTCAGCAGTGGCCGACTAGTTACCACTGGCCAAAAGAGGAAGGTGAGGGAGTAGGGAACAGAGATCTTTCCCTGGCTAGACACTTTATTATGCCTCCTGTCTTCCCTATCCTGAACTCTGACCCCACAATTCAATCTGTGGCCCCTATGTGCATCCACAATTCCAAGAAGTTAAAATTTCCTACATCAGTAAATATCACCAATTCTCTCCTCTTCAAACAAAACTCCTTTCTAGTTACCTATGTGGGCAGTTCCTGACTGTCAGTGGTTTGGCTAATGATTTTTTGACTTGATAAGGCTATGAAGTGCACCCAAACAACCAGTGTTCCACTTTCAGGACAGTCTTCAATAAATTACATGAGACATTCACCACTTTATTATAAAATAGGCTTTGCAATAAATATGATTTTGTCCAACCGCTCTAAGCTAGTTTAAAGCAGGTGAGGCAAAGCTATGATGTTTAGTCTGGGCATATTAAATGTATTTTCGACTTACAATATTTTAACTTACTGTGGATTTACATAACCCCAGCACAAGGCAGGGAACATCTGAACTTGCTATTTCTAATTATTCTTCTGCCATTTTCTCAAATTTGCTCCAACCAGGTTGTTCCCCCCATTCATGCTGCCAAAACTGCTCACACTACCAGAAACCTCCATGCTGCTGAATCTAATGGCTAATTCTTATTAGACCTCAGACTTCATCTTTTGTGTTGATCTGACGGCTGGCTGCTCTTCCTCTGTGACACACTCTTCACTTGGCAACAAGGACATTCATACCACGTTGGCCTCTTACCTCTTAAGCTCCTTCTAAATCTCCTTTGCTAGTTTTTCTCTCAAATTCTACATGGTTGGGCTATCCCAGGGCTCAGTTCCAGGACCCATCTTTCTTCTGTCTACATCTGTTTCCTGAGTGAATTACCTAGTCTCATAGCTTTAAAAAAAAAAAAAAAAAAAAAAAAAAAAAAAAAAACAGTAATATATACATTACTATATAATGATAGACTCCCAAATTTCTATCTGTAGATTTGTTATCTGAATGCCTACTGACCTCTTCACTTGGATGTATTAATAAGTATCTCAAATCCTGGCCCTAAACAATGTTGCTGATATCCCTAATTCTGTGCCTCCTTCAAAATTTGCCACTGTAGCCACAAGTAGTGGTGCACACCTGTAATATCAGTGGCTCAGGAGGCTGAGAGAGAAGGAACTCAAGTTTGAGGACAGCCTCAGCAATTTAGTGAAGTCCTATACAACTTGAAGAGAACCTGTCTCAAAATAAAAAGGGCTAGGATGTAGCTCAGTGGTAAACTGCCTCTGGGTTAAATTCCCAGTGTACCCCATAAAGCAAAACAAAATGGTAATATTCCCCACTGTGGTGAATGCTCACTCCCTCCTTTCAGCTGCTCAGCCCTAAAACCTTGGGAATTATCTTTGACTTGTTTGTCCCACAGTCCACATTTGACAGCACACACTTTCAGCTACCTTTAGAATGTATTCTGAATATGGCTGTTTTTACCACCTCCTCTGTCATCACCTAGGTCCACATTGTCTTTCACCTGGATAACTGAGAAAGGCTCCTAGCAGGCCTTCTGACCTTGATCCTGTCAGTCTGTTCTCAACACGCAACAAACTTAAACAAAACCCTGTTATTCTTTTGTTCAGATTCCCCCAATAGTGTCCCATTTCCCACTCAAACAGCCAAGTCCCCACCATGACACAATATGTCCCTATGTGACCTGGCTCCCTCTTTGACCTATCCTGCTATCAGTCTCCCTTCCTCCGGCTTTAGCTGCTGGCCTCCCTGTTGCTTTAAACATAGTAGGTGTGGTCCCTTTGTCAGGGTCCTCTTACTTGCCCTTAGGATTGCTGGAGGTCTCACCCTTCTCTCCTCACTCCAGATTGGGCATAGCTCAATCTCCTCTCCTTGTTCTGGGAACCACTCAGATGTCATTGAGACCTTCCTTCACCTAGAGACCTTCCCTGATTAACATATGTAAATTGTCCCCTCCCACACACATTTATTTCCTATTTTCTGCTTTTATCTTTAGCACTTCTTACTTTCTTTCTTTTTTTTTTGTATCAGGCATTAAACTCAGGGACACTCAACCACTGAGCCACATCCCCAATCCTATTTTGTATTTTATTCAGAAACAGGATCTCTACTGAGTTGCTTAGCGTCTTACTGTTGCTAAGGCTGACTTTGAACTCTGGGATTACAGGAGTGTGCCATCCCGCCTGCTAGCACTTCTTACTTTCTAACAAGTATCTATTAGTTACTTATTTATTGTCTCCCACTTAAGAATTGGAAGCTTCCTAAAGATTGTCTCATTCATTGATGTGCCCAGGCCCATAGTACCTGGACCTTCAGTGCTTACTAAACATTTGTTGAATAAATTAATGAACAAATTCTGGACGGATGCAGAGCGGAGAGCCTAAACAGAATTTGGGAACTCACGAACCAAAGGAGAAACCCTGCAGATCCACATATCCTGGCACCACATGAGGATCCACTCCAGGGCTGCTCTGCTGATCCAGTTCCAGATAGAACTCTGTGGCTGGGGACTGAACCCAGGGGTGCTCAACTACTAAGCTACATCCTCACACCTTTTTGTTTTGAGATAGGGTCTTGCTAAATTGCCGAGGTTGGCCTCAAACTTCCAATCCTCCTGGCTTAACCTCCCAAGTTGCAGGTATGACAGGCATGCACCACCACCCTAGCTCCAGATGCAACTCAAGCCCACCAGTCCTCTCACATGGGGGTGCTAGCCTGATGTGGGCCAGCAGTCTAGTCCTGCTCCTAAACAAATACTTCAGTGAAACCAACTCACCACAGACTAGGTACAACATTTCAGTGATCAAGTATAAAGGAATGACTGGGGTCTGTTAAGATAATGAGGGCATCTGAATATGAATACCCCACCCATCTCCACCCTGAATTCCTCTCCCCCAAAGAAGACTGTCATTTGCTAGTTTGCATTCCTACCCTGCTGGAAGAGATTCTGGAGACGTGAGGGACATGAGGCAACAAGGGATGGAAATTGTTCACTCAGACCAAAGCAGTCCCAGGAAATATTGTAAGGTCTTTTTGTCAAAGAATACTGGGCCGCAGCATTCTGTCTTAGAGAACAGGAGGGAAAAAGAAGGCAAGAAACGTTTTTTCCCTTTAAAGAATCTCATTATGCACAAACACTGCTTCCTCTGCTTTGGCGCATATATTATTTGTGAGTCACTCCCTGCATTCACCCCAGGCTATGATCTGCTTCTGAAATGAGTAGTGACTTCATTTCCCCTGAGAAGAGAGGGCTGGCTTATTCTTTACTTTGTTGAAGGCTGGGAAATGTCTTGGTCTGTTTTTCTCTAGGTTCATCTGAGAAGATTTCCAGTTAAAACACTGACTGGAGGAAGAAATATCTCACGTTCAATCACATGGCCCTGCTTGCTGTCTCTTACTCCTTATTTACTCTCTTGGAGGTCACTTTGTGATTCAACCAAATCCCACAGGAGAGGTGACAATCCCAAAGTAGAAGCTCTAGAAAGATAACATTTGGAAATGTGCAAACCAGTGACTGCTGGCTCCTCCTGAGCAACTTTCACCCCGTAGCTACAAGGAAAGACCACCTAACAGTCTAACTTACATGCAGAGATAAACTAGCATCTCAGAGCACTTTAGCATCAAATAACAGTCACCCGAGCTAAATCTCTGCATTGCACTGTGGCTAGATGCAGCAAGCAATTATGAAACGAAATATAGCTAAGAGAAAGAGTTACCCAATGAAGGATTCCAACAGCTGGGTTTCCAAGCGTGCTTATCCTGTGATGCAAACAGCCTTGACATCTCAGCACTGCTTGGAGCTCTCTCTGGAGCAGACTGAGCAGCACCCAAACCAAGCGCTCTGCCTGTTCATACCCCCTTGCTCCTGAACACAGCTCATCTCCCAAGAGTACACCGGCCTGAAGCCCATTCTAATGAAAAGCACAGTGATCTCCATGCCAATGGCAGCCTCAGAGAATCCAGAAAGACAAGGAGTGGAATGGACGCCTGGCTTCACCCAAGCTGCGAGTGCTGACTCTCAGCTTGCTCCAGGGCTCTTTTCTCAGTGTCCCATGAGGCAGCAGAAAACTCAGTTTTCCACTTCAGAGTCTGTCAACTGGAACAAATCCACCCATGACACCTGGGAGCACCTCCTCATAGGCAATCTCCAATTCTCTCCTATTTAGCCTGACAATGCCCTTGAGTCAGAACTGTCCCATGGTTTTAGCCTCTTTGCTCATCTTTCCACCCTATTCCAAAAGATTACTGATGGAAAAGTAAGACCTCTTCCACCCTAAGGTCCTAAAAGAAAGTTTCCCAACAAAAAGATCTACTGGCGATGGAGGAAGAGCATCTCAAGAGACAGATTTTCCACTACATTTCAAAAACACAAAATCTAAGTGCTGGCTTTATGAAGGAGAAATAAAGAGAAAGCTGCTCCCCCAGCTCCTACCACAGGTCTAGAAGTCACACAGGAGATGCATAAGTATTTAAAAAGGGCAAAGTAAAAACAAGTACACTCCATAATGTCCATTTCTCAGCCCAGAAATTATTGGTCTAGAGCCAATGCATATGACTGTAATCTCAGTTTGGGAGGCTGAGGTGAAAGGATCACAAGTTTGAGGTCAATCTCTGCAACACAGAGAAACCCTGTCTTAAAAATAATTTTAAAAAGGTGGGGGGAGATGGCTAGAGATGAAGCTCAGTGGTGGCGCACCCCTGGATTAAATCCCCAATGCCTAAGAAAGAAATAAACAAAGGAAGGAAGGAGAAAAGAAAGGGAGGGAAATTACTAGTTTGGTCCACCCTGTAAGCAAAGCATTCTTGGTTTAGAACATACTGAGAAGATGGTCACAGATCTGTTAAATTGCCCAAAGGGATACTCCAGACATACTACCAAAAAACTCATAAGGAAGCATATGACCTTCTGCAAATAGATTTTACTCCATGTTTGCCAAGCACAAGGTTTAAAGTTGGACCATGTAATTCCATAAACTGAGAACTGTTCATACCACTACATCCCTAAACTTTCTAATACTCCGCACAATCTTTACTTATTTATTGATACTGGGGATTGAACCCAGGGTGTTTTACCACTAAGTCACACCCCCAGCACTTTTTATTTTGACACAGGGTCTCCCTAAACTCCTTAGGGCCTCAATAAATTGCTGAGGCTGGCTTTGAACTTGTGCTCCTGTCTCACTGTCTCAGTCTCCTGAGTTGCTGGGATTACCAGCGTGCACCACCATGCCTGGCCTTCACACAACCTTTGAAGCAATGTCTCTCTGCCTCCTTCAATGTGTGGCTACTGCCCACTTGATCCAAAATAATCCCTATATTTTTCAATGTTTGCAAGCAGGACTTCCCATCTATATGTATGAAGGGAAAAGATAACTCTTAGAACAGGCCACATTTCAATCACAGAAATGGGAGTGGGCAAGGTCTACTGGTTGACTACAATAAACTTAAAATGTCCTCATAAGGGCCCTAATTGGGCAACACTTGCTTAAAGTCAGCTTGGGGATTGCCACATACCCGTAACAAAGGACTGTTCACTGTTTAGCTCAAGGAACCCAGCAACTTCTCCAAAAGTCACCAGAATAACTAAAAAATTCAAAGTGAAGATATTAAAATGAACTAGCCTACCTGCTGGAATGCCAGAAAGTTCCTCTACCCAGACATTTGCCAAAATATGCTTATAGCTTCTTTCCTCCTCTTTTGACAGGCCTCCAGAGGGTGAAACTTTAATAGATTCTAAGAGGAAAAGTGGCCAGTTTATGTGCTGTCCACAAAGATACCAAACTCTTCCTCCTGGAGCCAGGTCTCTCTCTCTGCTGGGCAGTCAGGGAGTATCCAATTATCAGCATACTCTATGTGGGTCTCCTTGTCAGAGTCTGTGTCTTTAGTAGCCTAGTTCAAGAGGCTCATCATTATCTCAGACCAGCTTTCTTTTCCTTATTGGTGATGCTTTTAACCAAAGAGGTTAAGCCTCTGTACAATCAAGAAGTACTAGAATTAGAAAACTTTCATCAATGGCCCTAGCCAATGAGAATTCATTTCCAACTGGTATAAAAGCCACTGGAACATTGTTATCATCAATTGATAGGCTGTCTTACAGATTTGCCCTCTTCATCATACACAGGAATTTAAAATAAAGCAAAACACTGCCCTTATACTCATTTTTGCAAACAACAGATTTCTTTGTGTTAGTAATCTAAATTGCTGCTGTGGTCTAGGCTCCACCATGATTCCCTCTGTGGTCTCTGTGAGCTGGTCAACACTGTAAAGTTTCTAGTCCTAAAAATTTTATCCAAAATACCAACTCAACACTTAGCCATCCTCTGTGATACTGACTGCCTCCTAAGGTACAGCATGAAACAAGTTTTAGACAGTCCATGCCGGTGCACCATGAAGTAGTCCGTGGCCTTCTATCTGCAATGAAATCTGTACAAGGGTGACCTTGGGTCAATTCATTGCTCACAGCGGAGTCCTGGTTCATTCCTTTTTTCCAGGAAGAACAAGTGAGTGAATAAACTCAGGAGAAAAAAACTTCAGGAGAAAAGTCAGACTAAGTCCCCATGCATCAGGTCAATTAAGAAACAAACAATGACAAGATACTGGAATCAAAACCAAAGAATGCAGTGAGGACAGATTTCTCAGTTGCACAGAGAAGACACACTTCCTTTTGAACTAAATTTAGAAAGGAAACATAAGCCAAAAAGCAAGGATAGGAAGTTGAGAACCATTAAGTCAGCAATGGGGATGGAGTGGGGTGAAGGAAGAAAGCTGTCATCTGTTTTGTTTTATTCCTTAAATCATTCCTTAAGACTGACAGCACCTGGGCTGTAAGGTAACAAACAGGTTGGGAGCTCTGTCAACAAGTTCCAAACTTCTCATAATTCCAAGAGTTTGCAGATAACTGGGTGGAAGTTCAAGTGCAAGCATTTTAAAGACGATTTTGTTCAGTCCCAGCACCCCGGTCATCTGCCCAGGGAGTGCCATGTGGTCTGACACCATTTCCCGATTGGGATACGTCAGTAAGCAGACTTAAGTCAATGCCCAGCAGTGTCCATCTGGTTGGCACCGTCTAAATTTCAAGCATTCCTTCGCCTCTCTCTGCAGTCCCGCGGCCCTGAATCGCCGGTGGGCACCTAGTTGTAGTGCGTAAGGCCGCCTCCCCCAAAACACAGGGCGAGCCCGAGAGGTGCCTCTAGCTTTCTCGGAGCAGACCCAGACATTTCCACCACGCAGGCGGTGCTAAGGTCAGCTGGCGACCCTGCTAAGGGGGCGCCAGGCATGCCCAGGGTGCCCGCTTTTCTCGCCAGCCCCCGGAAGCGCCGCCCTCCCGCCCAGCGGGCTCCGAGGGGGCGGGGAGTCGAACGCCCCCTTCCGGGTGCCTCCGCCCGGCTGGCCAGCCGCGCTCCTCCTCCGGGCGGGAATCCTCCCTCCCCCGCCCCTCCCGTAGCCGGGCCCCGGCGCCAGGCCCAGCCCCAGGGGGGAACCCCCGACCCCGACTTCCCCTCCCCGCGGCCTCTGCCCGTCTTCCCGACCCTTGAGGGCCGAGAAGACCCCGCCGGCAGAGGCCAAGACCCACCGCTCATTACGACATCTTCCTCCCTGGCCTCCGCCGCCTCCGCCGCCACCGAGAGCCTGACACCGCCCGCCTAGCGCCCGCCAATCCCGAAGCCCGCCACCACCCGAGCGACGGCAGCATTCACCAATAAGCGTCCGGCACATTGGGGACCGACAGCACTAATAACCAATCAGTGAGAGGCATCTAGAGCGACGTTGGTTTGGCCAATAATGTTGTGAAGTGTCACTGATGGACGGTAGCGACTACCAACCGGAAGCCTACCGACGAATGAACGACATATTCATCAACCAACTAGCGGGAGGCAAAGTCCCGCCCACCAGATGGTTGATGGACAGCAACAGGAAGCTGGGTGGGGAGGGGCTTAGCTGAAGAATGTTTCTTTATTGGTCGGGATTGACCTTCCACCCACCTCTAACCCAGAAGATGAGTGATAGATCTGCCCTAAAGCCAATCAGAAGTCCTTAGGGTAAGGCCAAGAAATGCCCTCACAAAAAGCATATACATTGGGCCTTACGTGCAGTCTCGCCCAGGTGAGGCACTGGTTTCCTCCTTTTTCGGCTGCAGTCAGCTACCACTCAATCCCTTGCCTGGTGAGTGGAAAGTCACCTTTCTAAGTCCCTTCTTTGCCATCTCCTTGGAAGAGGCGACTTTGTACAGTGAGGCACTGGAGCCGGACACCATAACCGGAGTTTGGGTTACTTGACACTTCCGAGACGGGATTTTCATTTTATCAATTCAAGTCCCTCTTAATCTTCACCAGGTTGTCGCAGGGATTCCCCCTAATCCATGGCCCCCCAAACGGGCGCGTCAGAATCATCTAAGCTCTTTCTAAAGCACACTCCTCGGACGCCTCCCTTAATTAGATTTGGTACTTTGGGGGCGTGCCTAGAATCTGCATTTTAACAAGCGCCTCAGGTGAGCACAATTGCCACAGGAGTTTAAGACCCCTGCTTGGTCTCAACCCCCTTTCCTCCAGAATGAAGTAAAGCACTTGATGGGCATCACCTAGGTAGGATTATTTTTCTTTTCCAAGCCTTTCTCCTGTGCACGATTAATTTAGGAAGGCTGCCTGGCATCCACTCCAGTTTCAGATAGCCCACTTTGGAAACTTACACATTCCACTTACAGCGAGACCTTAGGCAGGTAAACGAAACTCTGAGCCCTGTGTCCTCAAGTGTATAAGCCAGGCTGATCACACCTACACCTCAGATTGGGGCTTCTTTTTTAAAAAAACATAAGCCAGACCAATTAGAACAAATTTTTAAAAATTAATAAAAAACAAAATCATAAACCAGGGCTGGGGTTGTGGCTCAGTGTTAGAGTGCTTGCCTAACACTGAGTTCAATCCTCAGCACCACATTAAAAAATAAAGTTATTGTGTCCATCTACAACTAAAAATATTTTTTTTAAAAAATCATAAGCCACAGAGAGAAAAAAAGTTTTGCATCCTGACCCAATACACTTAAAGTGAACAAGAGTGTATAACAATGTTTCTAAAAACAATACCTTTACTACTATGTACTGAATATATATGTATATAAAATATGATACTTTGAATAGATACATACACTTGTATATATGTTTGTATCCTACATCTATATATATTCACACACACACACACACAAACACACACACACACACAATGAGCAGATTGGGCAAATCTATTGAACCCAGGAACTTTTTAAGTGCTGGGGATTGAACCCCAGCCTCCTACATGCTCAGTACACATGCTACCACTAAGCTACGCCCCCATCCCTGATAATTTTCTGTTCTATCCTCTTTCCTTCCTTCCATCTTCTTGTTGGTCATGACTGGCAATTTGAAAAACATTGCCAGAAAGGTTGATGGTTGATGTAATAAACTTATATCAGGACGCTTAGTACACAGCAATTCTGAATCACCAGTCTACTCATCTCAATGTTAACCTTTGAAAAACAAGACACTGGATGATATCACTTCTCTACTTAAGATCCTTCATGGGGCTGGACCCCGTGGTGCACGCCTATAATCCCAGTAACTTGGGAGGCTGAGGCAGGAGGATTGCAAAGTCAAAGCCAGTCTCAGCAACTTAGTGAGGCTCTAAGCAACTTAGCAAGACCCTCTCTCGAAATTTAAAAGGGGAGGGGGGTGAAGTTGGGGGTGTAGCTCAGTGCTATAAACACACCTGAGTCTAACCCCCAGTACCAAAGACAAGACAAAACAAAACGAAACTTCACTGGGTTCCCTATGCCCTTTTAGATATAACCCAAACTCCTTTCTTGGCAAATATCCTACTTGAATATCTTTCATATTTTATCTTCCTTTACCCATTTCTTCTCTATAAGTCCTAACCTTGTTCCTCAAGAAAAGATTCCATAGTCCCTAAAGACTTATGAATCTTTCTACTAGTTCCCGTCCTACCTTACTCTTTTTTTTTTTTTTTCTCCTGGTAAGCATCTATGCATCCTTTAAGATCCTGTTCAACAGGGGTTGCAGCTCAGCTGTAGAGTGCTTGGCTAGCATGTGCAAGGCCCGGGGTTTGATCCCTAGTACTGCAAAAAAGTTAAATTAAAAAATTCAGGGACTGGGGCTATGGCAGAGCACTTGCCTAGCACATGTGAGGCTCTGCGTTCGATCCTCAGCACCACATAAAAATAAACAAAAAAAAAGGCATTCTGTCCATCCACAACTACAAAAAAAAAAAAAAAAAAAAAAATTAAAAATTTAGCCCGGTACAGTGGTGCATGCCTGGAATCCCAGTGGTAGGGGAGGTTGAGGCAGGAGGATCTTAAGATCAAAGGCAGCCTCTACAATTTAGCAAGGCCCTAAGCAATTTAACAAGAACCTGACTCAAAATTAAAAAAAAAAAAAAAAAAAAAAAAAAAAAAGACTCAGAATGAGGCTCAGTGATTAAGTGCCCCTGGGTTCAATCCCTGGTACCAAAAAAAAATTTTAAATAAATAGATGAATAAATAAAGTAAAAAATTTAGGGCTGGGGAGATAGCTCAGCTGGTAGAGTACGGCCCCAAGTTCGATCCCCAGTACTGCAAAAAAAAAAAAAAAAAAATTTAAAACGTCTGGGAAAACAAAAACAAAAATTCAAAACCCTGCTGGAAGTCCAAATACCTCCCTCCCGCCCAAAGCTTTATCCTCCTCTGTGTGGCCCCAGACTATTAGCACATGCAAAAGGCTTCCCTTTCAGTCTACTTTGCACAACTTTTTCTTCTGGGTACCTGGGATTGAACCCAGGGGTGTCACTGAACCACATACACAGCTCTTTTTAGTTTTAATTTTGGGACAGGGTCTCCTTAAGTTTCTGAGGCTGGCCTTGAACTTAAAATCCTCCTGCCTCAGCCTCCCAAATTACTGGGATTACAGGCATGCAGCACCACACTGGACCATTTTACACACTTTTTTCCCACTTCTGACTCCCCTGAGAGACTGAGCTATAGTAGGATTGAGGCCAGTATTCAGGATGGTCAGAATATAGATGCCAACCTAAAGAATGAATATTTGCATGTATTACATACATATACAAAGGACTTGTTTATATAGACCATACGTTCTGTTCCCAGGGCAGTTTTCAAGCTGATTGCTTCACTGTCAAGCCAAGTACTCCACCCGGGTTCAATGACTCAGCTATGGTAGGGTGCAGGGGTTTTGGTGGGGAGATGGGGTTGAATATCCGGCTGGGCCACTGCCAAACCTCTTCTGGGACAAAAGCTGGAGAGCACTATGCTTCTCCTACCCCAGGGGCCCCATCAAGAAGGCAGGAGAAGTGAAAAAATAAAAAAAGTGTCCCTGTGGGTTGGAGGCAGGGTGTGAATACATAGAAGAATCCACCAGTAGTTTTGAATTATTTGAATGGTTTTACCCTTTTAAAGCCGTCATTTCTCTTGTTTTTAGGCTGTCTTCCTCCTCTTAGTAGAGGCCCAGCATTTTTAATTTTTTTTCTTGAATGGTGCGAGGGATCAAGCCCAGAACTTGGAGCACGCTAGCGGCCAGATGGATTCTCTTCTGACAGATCTCTCTTTCAAGATGGCCCCCGTCCTAGTCCTCCACACAGAGGGAGGCCAGGCAGATGGCTTCTAAGTGCCCTTGGTCTCTCTCGCCACCCTTTAGACTCCTTAAAGAGCTTTTTAAAAATAAATTCTGAAGTCTGGTTCCCACTCCAGGGAAGTCAGTCCCTGGAGGTGGAACCCAGTTGTCAGCATTAAGAACATTCTCAGGTGGGTTGGACCAAAGAGATCTTCCACTGGGGGGTGCCCAAGCAAAAAACTAGGCAGTCTGGCCCCTCTGCCCCAACTCACTCCTGTCCCTTCCCTTTCTAAATTTCTCCTCTTCCCCACCCTACCTGCTGTGGTCTTCACAGATGCAGGGTCTTTGGGCGGTTCCATCTGCGTCTCCTGGTACGGACCAGGTACCCATGTGTTCCCCCAGGAGTCCGGAGGCAGGTTCTCTCTCAGTGCTGTGTCCCTTCTTGCCTCCAGGTACTTTCAACCTCTTTCTGCTCCAAGGCGTCACTTTCTCCCCATTTCTAATTTGCAAAGCTGTTCCTTCTTTACAACTGAAACCCCCATGTTTGTCTTATTGGCCTCTGCACCTTCAACCCCCGCCCCCCGCACTGTTTGATGGTAGTGGGTACACGGTAAATGTTTGTTGACTGAATGAATGAGTGTCCTTTTAAACCTTCTCACGGCCTTACCCTTTTTTTTTTTTGGTACCAGGGATTGAACCCAAGGGTGCTTAACCACTGAGCCACATCCCCAGCCCTTGTTATATTTCATTTAAAGAGAGGGTCTTGCTGAGTTGCTTAGGGCCTTGCAAATTGCTAAGGCTGGCTTTAAACTCAAGATCCTCCTGCCTTAGCCTCCTGAGCCACCGGGATTAAAGGCGTGCACCACCGTGCCCAGCCCCTCTTGTTTTTTGAGCCCAGTCTCTTTCATCTCCACTGCACTTCACTGTCCACCTTTTAAGTCTCCTGCCTCTTCACTTTCCTCTGCTTTCCGTGCTTCCTGACACTCCTTGTCCTTCTCTTCTGCAGGCAGCAGTCTCCATCTCTTACACAGTTACATACAGTGAACAGTTCCGCCCGCACTCCCAGGTGACTAGAGGCCCTGGGAGAGGGCATGGAACCACAGTCTGTGCCCTTAAGAAGCCACAGATTCCTTCTGGAGCCTTCTATGAAAGGATCCACTTGGCACAGTGGGGGCTGTTAGTCCAGAAACAAAGACTAGCAGGCCAGCCCTTGCTGGTCCACCCTCCTGCTGGCCTGCACTCATAGCTACAGCCCAAGTTTTAATGTTGTTACAGCCATCTAAAGATAGCTGATTTGGGCCTGGCATGGTGACACATGTCAGTAATACCAGTGTTGGGAGGCTGAAGCAGGAGGCTCTCAAGTTCAAGGCCAGACTCAGTAACCCTATCTCAAAATAAAAAATAAAAAGCGCTGGAGATATAGTTCAGTGGCAAAGCACCCCTGGGTTCAATCCCCAGCACAAAAACTAAATAAATAATAAAAATTTAAAAATTGTTGATTTGATATTAAGGATTTCCAAGTAGCCTCTCCTTTTCCTTCACCTATGGGGAAGACTTTTTAAGCCATCCCTGATGCTCCTATATTCAGTCTCTGAAAATGATTTGATGGGACCGACACCCAGTTTGAATGAATCTGTTATTCTTTCCCTCCCAGGGTCCATCCATGACTTCAGTGACATGAGTTGCTTCCATCTTCTATCAGCATGAAAAATGGACAGAGGCTGTAAAACATATCTCTCGGTTACACTCTGCCAGCTGTCCCCACGCTGCACCCCAGGGGCACACACCCAGCCACTCCTCTGTGGCTCCTCTCCCTTGACTCCTCAATTCCCTTGAGGGTCCCTGACTCCTTAGCTTTCTCTGCCTTGACTCCCTGGGCGACGACTGCCCACCAACTGTCATGGAATCTTCCAGCAAGGACATTCTATCCCTCTCCATGGAGTTCTTCCTTCTTCCCTGGTTCTTCCTTCCCACAAGCCTCCTGAGGTGGGGTCTGAGGAGCCTCTGGAAGAAAAGCCAAGGCCCCAAGGAAAAGGAATCCTTCCTAAAGGGCAGAAGGCAGAGTCCTCCCGGCCTTCGCGTGTTGCCACCAGGGGGCGCCCAAAGCCGCTACCCAATGTTCAACCTGACAACAGGGAGGGAGCAGGGAAATTGAGCTTAACAGGCAGGTATCTGGGCCTGCAGTTGACCAGGCCAGGGTGCTACTTCATCTGGAGACTGGGAGGTGTTCAACCCTCTACAGAGCTCCATGAACAGAGCCGTTGTCCGATCTCAAGGAAGAGGCAAACCCCTCCACGTGTCCCTGTAGCAGCCATTATCCTCTGTCCAACTCAGCCCCCTACACTCAACCCCTGGCCACCCCCTCCTGACCCAGACCACAGATCCACCCAGCCCAATCTGCTTCTCTGAGTCCAGGATTCCCACAGCAGCCTGGAAGTATCTCCAGGAACAAAGGCAGACTGCAGCATTCCCTAGGCCGGCACACCCGCCTCTCCTTCCATTCCTCTCCTTTCTGGGTCCCTGACCCCCTCTGCCAAAGTCACGCCTTGATCCCATCACTGTTTTCCGGAGGGTTTTCTGAGACCCTGACTGTGGAGAGCGTGGGTTCCTGGAGGCCCTTGGCTGGGGATGCCAGCTCAGGAGCACAATGCCTCCCCTGGAAGCAGGACCCAGCTGGCAGGGACTCGGGAAGTGGGCGATGGTGGCGATAACAATAACAATAATCATATTAATAATAACATTGGGGCCCACAAAACGGCTGTGAAATACCCTCTAATGATCCCTTGTATTTATAGATCTCCTTCTCTTCAGAGCCATTGCCCAATTAACCCTCCTAGCTTCCCTAGGAGGGCCAATTAACCTCACATTTTACAGCCAGGAGAAATCAAGGCTCTGAGAAGGTGATGGAGTTGGCCAAGGTCACACAGTGCATCAGTGACAAGATTTTGTAGAACAGCACTCTCTCCCTCCTTTCCGTGTAGACCCACTTAGGTGTACTCATGTACACACGGGCGCGCACATGCGCACACACTGACCATCCCAGCTCTGTCTTGCCAGAACCTCAGCATTTGGGAAGAGCCAGAACTGGTCAGAGGATGGTTGCCCGGAGCAACGAGGAGGGAGGGCCCAGTTATCCTTGAGGAGGGTTCCTCAAGGTCTTGGCTGGAGCCAACCAAGACTTTAGGGACTTAGTTCTGATAGACATGCTTCATGTCTAGCTGGCTCTCAGTCAGGACTGAGCCTCTCCAGGAGGGTATTCAGGGGCCCCACCCAGCATGTCCCTACTTCAGCACAAGGATATACATTATAGTGCCAGGCACTGTGCCCCTGAAGAGCCCTCGTCCATGCCGCCATACTGGAGGTGGCAAGGCAGTTCCTAGCAAGAGAAGCGATGTGGTGGCCCTAGAGGAGATGGAGAAGGTGGGGGTACAGGGAAGGTCTCTTGGATGATCATGGCCTACCTGAGGACTTGGTAAGGACTTGGGAGCTGGAGGGGGGGCTAGGTTACCTAAGAACTAGAGCAGGCGACCGAAGAGGGCAGCAAAGTAAGAGTGGGATGGCATTTGGCTGTTGCACCAGCCTAGAGAGAAGTTTCCAGTTGGTTTGGACCCTGGGGTGCGGGGAGCTCTTCATGAGAGGGTTCTTGTGTTGAGAACAGCAGTGCCAACCAAGCTGGCCATAGCCTGGTCTGGAGTCTTCAGGCCTCTGGTTATTCTCACCAGGGCCCCGCCCACTGGCTCCACCCCTGCCTCTTGGTTCCCACTCTCCCTCTGGCCTCTGACCCCTGGAGCCAGGGCCCAGGACAGGCCCTCCCCCAGCTCTTGGTTTCACCTCTGAAACTCCAAGGCTCCACATTGCTGAGATTTTACTAGGGCTCCCAGCTGGGTCCCACCTTTGATCTGGCTTCAAAAAATAAAAAGCAGTAGCAGGAGAGTAATTTTCCCCCGACCTGCTGGGGAGGAAGGCAGGCTGGAGGCAGGTCCTGACCAGCCCGGCCCACTCTGAGCCTGCAGTCAGAAGCTGGTGGCAGCTGGTGGGGGCCAAGGGAGCAAAGCCATCTATCCTCTTGACTCCCTCCTTTTCCCTTCTAGAGCATGAACCTCCTCAGTCTTCCTTCCCTGCCAATCAGGAGGAGAAAGGGCCATGCAGTTGCTTCTGGCATATTCTCCCCCTACTGGGATTTCCCCACTCAGCCTCTGGCATGCTAGCCTGGCTTACGGCTGGGCCTCTGCTTCCTCAGTGGCAGAGGGGTGCCTCTGACCTCTCTTCCCTCCTTGCCTGCCCTCTTCCTGGAGAGTGGTCACTGACCACCACTCAGGGTGGGGCCTGGCAACAGGCAAGTCTGCCCACCTGGCTGGGCATCTGAGACATGACTCAGTTGGCTGTCTCCATGCCAGCAGGGCTCTCTTGGGAGGCTGGACTAAGGAGTGGGAAGGGAAGGCCTGCTGGAGAGAGGAAAGGTCAGCCTTTTATGGTGCTTCCCCCAATTCTGTCCCAGGGGCACTGCAAATCCTAGCTCAGGATTTCCATCATCTTCTGGTGGCAGCCCTGCCCCTTCCATTCAAAGGCGGTGGGTCCTCACCTGTTCCCAGGATGCTTACCTGGCCCTTGTAAGCAGCTCATCCCCATCTTGCTGAGCTGCAGGTGGGGGGGGGGGTGTGCAAAGTTTTTACTGGAAGGCAGTAAAAACCCACTCTTCAAGCAGCTGAGCTGCCCCAATAGACACAAGAGCCACTGGCCACTTGACAGGTAGAGGAGTCAGGGGTCCAACCCAGGAGAAAAGTGGCAACTGAGTTTGACGGGACAAGAGCTGAAGGTGAGGGGGCGTGACAAGGCAGCCAAGCACAAGGGACTTTCTGGGTTTCCATGTCCTTAGTTTGCCACCTCCATCTCTCTTCAGGTAAGACGCTTATCCCACTTACACACTCTGAAAGTCCTAAATACTGGGACTCTTCAGGATTGGCCAGACCCGCGCACACACCTCCTCTTTTCCTCCGATTTATGTCCCTGGGCCCAGAGGGCTCAGGACACTACTTGTGCCCCGGTCTCTGGCTGCAGAGGGAAGTCCCTTTGGAAGTTGCGCCCCCACCTTGCTGGAGGGATCTCTCCCTGACCCGGGGCCAGAAAGGAGAGTTCAGGGAGAGGAGGAAAGGAAGTTGGGAGCCACCCGTCTCCAGGTGGGGCGGGGTCCGGGCAGCGATAACCATCATTCTGGCAGCTCCAACCTGTTCTATCGGTGAGTAATTTTTTTCCTAGAGGAGAAAGGTGAAGGCCTTGGTGGGGAGCTATTCTGGCTCTGAAGTGTCCGTGCAGCTCCCGGGCCCCTCCAGGCCTTGTGCAAGAGCAGTAAATCTCTCACCACCCACAGGCTGGGGGGCTGCTGCTGCGCGACTTTCATGTCAGGGAGGTTTTACGCGTTTGCTCCTCAGTCAGGCTCCGTGGCTCCTGCCTGGGGCCTCTCCCCAGCCTGTAAAAATCCAGCCCCATAAATCTGCGCTGCCCCCCTAGGGGCCAAGCAGAGTTCTTCCCACTCCACCTCCCACCCTCTCCCCAAGAGATGGCAGAGCCATGGCAGGGTGAAGAGGCCAAAGGCCTTCTGGGAAGGGCAAAAGTGGGGCCAGGGGCTTCCTGGAGCCCCCTCTGCCTGGCTCCTCAGGCATCTGCTACTGTCATGCTGCGTTTAGACCCTGTGATGGAATGCTCCAGCACTGGAGGGGCTTCTGGTAGGGAGGTCCTTGGCGACCACTACCTGCCAAGCATCCACCTGAGCCTCCTGAGACAGGTGGCTGTCTGTCTGCCAAGCCCCCAGGTGCAGTCAGAGGTGGCAGGCAGCCCAGTGACTATGCTGCTTTCCTGGATCCAAATGGGGAACCCAAGGATTGAGAAAAGGGGTAACAGTGGCTGAGACCTAGAAGATCATGTCCATGGTGTGGTTTCAGTGATGAAGCATGGTTCTTAATTTCCCAGTGTGATGGAGAAGGCAGGACCTTCGCCCAGGACGTGGGCATTGAGAAGGGATCAGATGCCAGGTGCCAAGGTGGGTCTCAGGGCAGGCATGGAAGAGTTGGGATCATGCTGGGGATGTCCTGCTAGAAGGGAGCTGGGGACAGAAGAAGAGGTGAGGGCTCTTCCAGTCCAGGGAACCATCTGTTTGAAGGCTCCTGGGAAGAGGATGAGCCTGGGTGGGGGAGGCAGGAAGTTGCTGGGAGGTGAGGAGCCTGTGCCTGGTTCTGCCCTTTCTGAAACCGGAAGTGGGAAGGAAGAGCAGCCTGCAAGCTGAATGCTAGGAGGGCTGAGGCAGGCAGTGGAAAGGAGGGCTGCTGGTGGGAGGGTCTGAGCAGGAGGCATCCTCTTGTGCAGAGAACTTCCCATGCCAAGGGCTCGCAGACCCTCCTGGCTTACTGGGATCAGCTGTCAGAAGAGGGGACACTGAGAAACCCAGGGTGTCTGAGCCGGAAATCATCTCACCCCATCCCTGCCACATACAGATTCAGCCAACCTACATCTCATCTGCCCACTTGTACTGCCAATGGCTACCATTTATTGAGCACCTACTGCATGCTAAGCACTGCTTTAAGGACTTCACATGCATCTACTCATCTAATCCTATTTGCCCTACCAAGGTAGGTCCTATAATCGGCCTCACTTCACAGAGAAGTCCGAGGCGTGGCAAGTTCACCCAGGCCAGATCACACAGCTGGGTGACGGCAGAGGAGTCAGGATTCCTAGCAGGCAGGCTGGCTCCAGAGCCCACCTTGTCCTGGGAAAGGGAACCCTCTGCACCTTCTCCTACCTCCTGCAGCTGCCAATGGGGGTGGCCCTGGGCATTTGAGAGAGAAGCCTGCCAGTTGTCCTCTGCCCTCAGGGAAGGGGCAGTTTGACCTAACATCCTGGCCCTCTTTGGGGCCTTGTGCCTCCTGGGGCATGCCCACCTCGGAAGCCACATCAGGGCTAGCGCCTGCCTCTCTCCCACAGGGGTGCTGCGCTTCCGCTAGCACCCAGCAACCACTGGGAACTCGGCAATAGCAAAAGTGAAACCGACTCAGCCGGTTTCCCACCCCCGCCCAGGGAAACGGGGAGCAGCCTCAGCTGGACAACAACCAATTAGGCACTTTTTATTGCCCACGCTGTCATAATCCTCAGAGCTTGGCTGGGACGAAGAGGAAATGGGAGAGAATGGAATTCCAGGATGCCTTCGGAATTCGTCCCAGCCTGCTTCCGGACCAGACGGCACTGATACCATCCACAAGAATGTCCCTCCAAAGACAGCCCAGTCCTGTCTTTGCTTCTGTTGGGTCTGACAAGAGTCCTTCAGGCGGGGCAACGTGGCACACACCTGGGAATTCCAGAGATTCAGAAGGCTGAGGCAGGAAGGTCGCAAATTCAAAGATAGGTTCAGTAACTTCACAGGACACTGTCTCAAAAAATAAAAAAGGTTGATGATGTAGCTCAGTGGTACCTAGCATGTGCCAGGACCTGGAGTGAATTCCCAGCATTGCCAAAAAAATTTTAAAAATTCCTTCAACTTCATTGGGGTTGGGGGGAGGTTCCTCTTGTCCTTTGCTCCATAATTCAGGAACAGGTGTGGCAGCTAGGATCATACAGTTAAGGAAATCTCTGGTTTCACCAGGATGTTGGCATTGGGAATCAGGGAATGATTGATTTTCCAGTGCAGTTTAACTCCCAGCAACTTCACTGCAGAGCTCTGAGGTTGTGCGGGCTGATCACAGCTCTCCTTGCCACTTCCTGGAGATAATGGACTTGACCTATCCACAGGGATCTCAGTCAGAGACCTGTGCAGAGCAACCATCTGGTGGACTTCTGCCCCTCCTGCATAGAGTACCCCTCTAAGCTGGAGCTGTTGGAGTCCTCCATCCTGTTTTCTTTCTCTCTCCCAGAGGATTGTGGTCGTATCTCTATCAGATCCAAAGTCCCTGGAGAAGATGTATTCCTGAGAGAGGGCCATGCCTCACTTGTCCCCTGCACTCTCTTCAGCTGCCCAGGGCAGAGCTTTGTTCTCATGGGTTGTTCCTCCTGTCCATGAATGACACCAGGCTGCATTCTGGCTAGAAACTAGCCTGAAAGTGTTTCTACCCCTCCTCTGTAAAATGCAGACCCACCTCGGGGCTTGAAAATTGAATGTGAAAATGTGCAAGCTTGGTCCACAGGAAGGGCTCAGTCGACGAGAGCTTTGATTACCCTTTGGGGCAGCTGGCAATAGGAAGGAGACCCCATCTTAGGAAGCTGCTCTTTGCCCCTTAAAAAACCAGGATGGAGAGCTGGGTGTGGTGATGCATGTCTGCAATCCCAGTGGCTTGGGAGGTTGAGGCAGGAGGATCACAAGTTCAGGACCAACCTCAGCAACTTAGCAAGGCCCTAAGGACTTAGGGAGACCCTGCATCAAAATGAAAAGGGCTGGGGATGTGACTCAGTGGTTAATCTCTGTTACAGAAAAGAAAAGAAAAGAAAAGAAAGGAAGGGAAAAAAAAAGAAAAAGGAAAAAAGAAATGAAACCAGATGGATGGGCTGAAGATGTGGCTCAGTGATGGAGTGTTTGCCTGGTATGTGAGGCCCTGGGTTCTATGCCCTGCACTGAAAGAGAGAGAAAGAAAACAGGATGGAGGACTCCAACAGCTCCAGCTTAGAGGGGTACTCTATGCAGGAGGGGCAGAAGTCCACCAGATGGTTGCTCTGCGCAGGTCTCTGACTGAGACCCCTGTAGATAGGTCAAGTCCATTATCTCCAGGAAGTGGCAAGGAGAGCTGTGATCAGCCCGCACAACCTCAGAGCTCTGCAGTGAAGATTGATTTCAAGTCCTGACCCCATTGCTGAGGCCGAACAGAACAGAGACAGGGTAGTGGACCTCGCCGCTTCCGAAGAGCAGGAGGGGAATGGTGGTTCCTTCCCCAGGGTAGTGGGGGTGTTCTCAGAGCCCACAGAGGAGCTCCTCTGACTTGTTGGTGGATTGGGACAGGGCATGGTTGCCATGACTCGTCCCAGAGCATGGATTCCAAAATCACCTGAAGGAGGAGAGGAGACACAGGGAGGAGAAAACACATCCACCCTCCTTATCACAGGTAGAGACACACATCCGGGTTCAGAGTGATCCACAAGTTGCTTGAGTATTGATATTGCCTGTGCTGGATGTTGGTGGCTGCTTCGAAGAGGAGGCACTGCCTCTCCCTCGGGTTCTGCCCTGAGTAAGGACCCTGGGTGGGGCTGAGCAGGTTGACACTGGCGTGAACCTCAGACAGGCTGGGCAGGCAAGTAAGAGGAGGAGGGCGCGCCATGAATTCTTTTAAAAGATGGAACAGACACCCCCATCTGAAGTGTGTAAGAATGGGGAGGTGGGGCAGGAGCTGGGGCTACTGATGCTCTCTGGAAAATCCAGGGGGAAGTTGCTCTCCTTTCTTCTTCTCAACTTCAATTTAGAAGTCACCCCATCTGCTACATACATACAGCAATAATTTGTCAATTAAATATTTTTTTAAAAAATTATTTTTGGTATGGGGATTGAACTCAGAGGCACTTAACCACTTAGCCACACCCCCAGCCTTTTTTATTTTTTATTTTGAGACAGGGTCTTGCTAAATTGCTTAGGGTCTCCCTAAATTGCTGAGGCTGGCCTCAAACTTGGGATCCTCCTGCCTCAACCTCCCTAGTCACTGGAATTACAGGCTGGTGCCACTACACCCAGCTTAAAATAACTTTTAAAAAGGCACTTTCAAAAGAAAGAAACAAAGAAAGGCAGAGTGACACATGCCTGTAATCCCAGCAACTCGGGTGACTGAGGCAGGAGGATTGTAAGACTAAGGTCAGCCTCAGCAAGTTAGTGAGACCCTGTCTGAGAGAGAGAGAGAAAGAAAGAGAGAGACAGAGAGAGAGAGAGAGAGAGAGAGAGAGAGAGAGCTGGGGACGCAACTCAGTGGTAGAGCACCCCTGGGTTCAACCCAGCACTACTCCGCATACCAGAAAAATATAACAGGGAGGGGCTGGGGAAATAGCTCAGTCGGTAGAGTGCTTGCCTTGGAAGCACAAGGCCCTGGGTTCGATCCCCAGCACCGCAAAAAAAAAAAAAAAAAAAAGAAAGAAAGAAAAAAGAAAAATATAACAGGGAAAAAAAATTCACATTCACCTGAAACTTTCCTGATGCTCCTAAGGTTTCCTTACCAGGCTTACCTTTAGAATGATGGATTTGCTTGTGAAAACCTTGCCTGGGTGGAGAAAAAAAAAATGTACCTCCTCTCTGCCCCTCCTCCCATCTCCTGCCGCAGGCTCCCGCCAGCCAGGGGGCAAGGTCCTAGTCCAGGACTGGGAGAGGTCCAGAGGAGACCCTTGCAGCAGCTGCTAGTCTGCTAGGGGAGGTGTGGTTCTTGACCACAGGGATTTCTCCGTCCCTGATTCATCAGCAGAGACCAGAAACAGGGGCAGACAGCAGATGAATAGCATGCTTGAGGTAGTGCTGGAAGACTGGCAAGAAAATACGGGGAAGAGGACCAGTGAGTTAATGGAGAAGAACTTCCGAGAGGAGGATCTGAAGTAGATTTGGAGGGAAGAGGCTCAATGGATGTCATTTATCCTGAAACGGTATCTACTACCCAAAGAAGAAACTTCCGGGAACTTCTGAGCCAGGATTCCAAATCAGCCCTGTTCTCCAGGCTTGGGCTATGTAAACCAGGAAGAGGTGCCCACAAGAGGGGAGGCGAGGGAGGGACAAAATGGTAGGGAGGGGAAGTTCCTCCCTGGCCTGTGGATGACCCAAAGTCACTTAAATGGAAAAGAGAGAAAGGCGAGTTGAGCAGGTCCCAGTCTGGGTCTGGCCACAGTGAGTCAGGGAGCCAGGCCGTCTGATCCCATGAGCCAAATCCCTGAATCTCTGGGGAATCTCTTAAAGACTCCAAGTGTCCAGCCTGAAAGCCACTGACAGGTACTGATCTGCCCCTTCCCTGACCTCCTCCTCTTGCCCTTTTAGTGCCCTTTGACCTGGGGTCTCAAGGACATATTCTATCTGTCAGGCTGAGTTATTCCCCTTGCCCCCACCAAGATTTGGGATAGAATTTGATAAAGATGGCAGAACAAAGGGCCTCAAAAGATAGATGTGGGGCAGAAGAGAGGGGACTGCAAAACTCTGGGAGGTGGGGAAAATCCATAGCCCAGCTGACAGAGACCTGGCTACCCGAGACCCCTTCTGCAGCCAGGGTGGCATTAACCCTTAATCAGAGATGTCCCAGGAGCAGGTTTGTAAAAGGGTGGGTATGTGGTGAGAAGGGAGGTGAAGGGAAGGTGGAATTAACATGGTTTCCCAGAGACCCACTCACAGACACTAAGAGGGGTGTATATTAGGAAGCAATTCCTGGGCAGGGCCCTCTGCTCTGGGTCTAATCACTCAGGGACATTACAGAGTCCCAGTTAGACCCTGTCCCAGATAGACCCAGGTCAGGTCAGCTCAAAGGGTCTGCTTAGGGGCTTCCCGAGTCAAAGCACTTGAACTGTTCAGTTTCTTAGGAGGACTCCTGGAGGTGACACCTGAGTCCTGTTGCCAGGCACGTGTATTATGGGGGTGAGTCTCTTTGGCAGAACCAAAGTCTCCTGATAGCCCGTGTAAGACAAGGTAGACGTGGCTCCCTCTCTTGTTGGAGGAAAGAGTGTCTCCTGAGCCCCCGGACACTCTCCCCCAGTCCACAGAAGCTGACTCCATAGCCCCACGGGAGGCCTGGAGCCTGGGGGAGCCCCAGTCTCAGGAGGGAAGGAAGAGAGTGGCGAGGGAGTGGGATGTCTCTTCCGCCTGGTAGATTAGTGACTGAGACAGGAGAGGGCCTGTCACCAGGCCCATAAATAAAAGCAGCAGAGACTCTCCTCCATCTGTGTTTATCTGTCTGGCCTTGAGCTTCCGGGAGAGGAGATGTCTCAGCAGCCCCAGCATCAAACGCCAGGAGCTGAAGGGGAGGAGGGCCAGCCTCCCTCCCTTCTCCTCCAGCTCCCCACCTCCATTTCAGCTTCCTCAAATCCCTTTTTCTTGGCCCCCTCTCTTTTAGCCTAGACACTGGCTCCAGGAGCCTTCTGAGTCCTGGGGGTGGAGGCCCAAGGTGGGGAGTGTGGTCTCTGTCATCTCTTCCCACCAGGCTCAGTCTTCTTGGACTCAGAAGATACCGTGGGTCCCCAGGGAGATGAAGGGTGGAAATCAACAGGGCTGAGTATAAGATTCTCCTCTGCAAGGATCAAGGAATGAGGAACTGTACCAGGGAGGGAACCAGGAAGCCCCTTAGCGATGGTGAAGGACCAGAAGACCCTGCTTTCTGCTTCCTACCCCAGCTGACTCCTCTGCCCAGCACCCCACCTCTGCTTTCTGCCTCCCTGGACCCTGCAACTCCAGCTCTTCTTAGGTCCCCAGACACCACCTGGCCTTGTGCTTGCAAGGCAAGCACTCTACCAACTGAGCTATCTCCCCAGCCCCCCGCCTGGGTTTTTCTAAGTGTGATCACTAGACCACTTGCATCTATGTCACTGGAAAGGAAAAGGGAACTGCTTATTTAAATGCAGATTCTGGGGCCCCCACAGAATTACTCAATCAAGAGGGGCTTGCGAATTTGTGTTTTAATGACCATCCCTGGTGAATGCTGGTGTCGTTCAAGCTTGAGGAAGCCCAGTTACACTGCATGAAAACATCCACTCCTGTTCTCCACCACATCCTTAGGGCCCAGCTCAGTGCTTGGGACGGAGCAAGCATGCAGTTATTTGAGTGCATTTCACTGTCTATTCCTTGTTTTGTTCAGGCCTTCCTTGGAGTCCTAATAACCCCAAATCTTTGGGAGGATCCCAAGTCCTTGCTTCCTGCTAGGGTGTTAATGCCAGAATATGCCTGCCGACCCGTAGTGTCTTTAAACAGAATTAGGCAATAAGAAACAGCCTAATGATAAATAGTTCAGGCACTGGAGCCATTAGCAGGGAGCTCTTTGATGGGAGGTGAGTCCCCTCAGCTTTTCTTGGATTCCATGAAGAGCCATCTCCTTTGACCACCCTCAAGGGAGCGATGGTGGGGTATAGGGCTCAAGGCATGGTAGAAGCCAGCGAAGGAAAATTTATGAAAGAAAAAATCTGCAACAACGTGAAAGAGACATAGTTGGACGAGGTTGCAGGTCAAGAAGAGAGCACAGCACTGTTACATAATTCAGGATCAGTGGACCCTGAAATTTTCCAGTGGACTAGATATCCCAGGGAGCAACACACAAGTCAGTTGTTTTCTTCAGTTTCTCCAAATGTCAGATGGACACCTTTATTTGTTTTTATTTTCTTGGTCCTTGGGGATTGAACCCAGAAGAACTTCACCACTGAGCCACATCCCCAGCCCTTTTTTATTTTTATTTTTTTATTTTGACAAGGAGTCTCGCTAAGTTGCTGAGAGTCTCACTAAATTGCTGAGGCTGGCCTAGAACTTTTGATCCTCCTGCCTCAGCCTCCAGAGTGGCTGGGATTACACGCGTGTGCCATCATGCCCTGCATGCACGTGGACATCTCTGGAGGGGGAAAAAAAAAGGACTTTTTCAGAAGTGCTGTCTACTAGTGTCAGGGCCATCCAGTATTACTGCCTCTTTGAATTTTGTTTGCATTACATTTACATTAATTTGCTTGGGCCAACCAACAAATGTAGTATGCAAATGAACATAAAGTGGTGGGGTTGGAGTAGGGAGTCTCCCTGAGGCAAAGGAGAAGATGTGGAGGAGGAAAACACTGGGAGATGCCTGAGATTGGAGAGGGCCCCCAGGCTCCAGAGTGAAGAGTGTGGTCTAGGACTTTAGGATCCCTGACACTGCAGGCCCCAAGAGGCCTATGGAAGAGGGCTGGGGAGCAAAGGACCCAGGCATTCTGGGGGTGGTGTAGGCAGATGAACAGGGTTCTCAGGTCCCATGGGGCACAGGGAGCCTGGGAGCCAACCCCAAGAATGCACCAACTGGGTAGATGGCAAATACTTGCCCTGAGGCCCTACGGAGGGATGAGAGAGGCAGGAGGCTGGGAGAGGAGGAGGAGGAGTATTTGATGCCAGGTCAGAGTTTCCTGAGGAAGAGGCAGAATCACTCCTGGGCAGGAGAGGAAGATGGCAAAAGCTGTCCTTGTGGCAGTGGCAAAGGCCCAGAAAAGGAGCTTGAGAGGAAAGTTGAGGAAGGGGTCAATGAAGACCTTAGAGAGGCAGCTATCCATGTCCCTCTCCCCCGTGAAATGGTCCCTGAGGAACCCAGGCTTGGGACAGGTAGAGGAAGCAAAGTCTTCAAATCTAGGGAAAAGTTCTATTGAGATGGCGGAGATACAGTTCCACCCTCATGGGAACTCTCTGCCCTCAAAGAGCTCCAATATGTTGGAAAAGATACAGTCCATGTCTTTGGGAGTTCCCTAATCTAACAGAGGAGACAACTCCAGCCTGGGGGGTGGGGCGGGGTATACGGGGATGTTGCACACATTCTCAGAATCACCCACGAGCTCTTCCAGCAGTATATCTGCAAGGGCAAAAGACAAGCGGCCTTTCCCAGATAAAGGGGACCCTGACACCAAGGAGCAATCAGAGTTCAGCAAGGATAGTCAAGGGAGGCTTCCTGGAGTGACTTTTGAGTGAGCTTTTGAAGATGAAGAAAGACAGGGGTTAGGAGCTCATTCTCTGTTGCCTGGAGCAGGGAGGGGTGACAGCTACTGATGTTGAGGGAGGCCAGTTGACTCGAAGGCCTCCTGGCAGCAATGCCAGATGGCCCATATCTGGAGGAAACTTTCCCAGAGACGGTTACTTGATATTCAGAGAAACTGAGGCTTAGAGAGGGTGAAAACAAAAGGTAATTTGTTCAAGATCACCTATCAGGTTAAAGGGAAGCTGAGACCAGAAAGCAGACCTCTAGTTTTGAACTCTTTCCCCTCCCTGGGCTGGCAAGCTTTGATAACCTAGGGCTGTTGTCAGAAGGTTCCAGGAGCCTGTCATCCTCCAGGTGGGCTGTTAGAGCAGGGGAAAGTACCTTAATCTCTTAAGGCCTCTTTTTCCCCATCTGTATTTTGGGCTCTTTCATCTAAAGAGGGGAAAGTCCTTTTCAGGAAGGTCCCAAGTGAATCCCAAGTGTTGGCAGTATTTGTTCAGTTTTCCTTTAGGGATGGGTGAATGGATGAGGGAAGGAGGGCAAGCAGAGGCTGGGCCTCCAGTGATCAGACCTACATTTCTTCCAAAAGGACAGAATCCGAAGATTTTCGATTGGGGGGGTTAATTTGCATGCACTTTGCATATCAAGCGTGTGAATGCCAGGCCCAGGCCACGTGCTCTGGAATCTCCCTGGCTCTGGCTCTCTCTTCTGTGGTTTCCCCACCTGCCTGAAAGCCTCCTAGTTGCCAGTTGTGTGGCCACAACTGGAGAAGTGGGGTTCAGAAGTTGGCCACTGACTTCCCCAGGACCAACAAAGTCCTTCTACCCTCTCCAGCCCAGAGCCCAGGGGGTCTCCCCAGGCCTTGCAGAAGACTCCGAGCTGGCTGGGGGGCTGCCTCTAATCATGCTGAGGCCTCCTAGTACTCTCTCTTCCAAACTGGACCCCCTCTAAGGATAACCGGTGGGAGTCCCAGGGGCTCTGCCCCTGACCTTGCTCCTGCCCCCGGGGCTGGTAAGAGTGGTCCTGCACCCCACCCACCGCGCCCTCATCGAGGCCGGGGTGTTCGGCTGCAGTGGGCCGGCGAAGGGCTGTCCCCTCCCACTGGAGCCAAATAATTGCCTCCTGCTTTGTTGTGTGGTGTCTGGGGCCCGGGGCCTCTCATTTGTGGGGACGTGCTGTGGCGAGAGCCTCCCTGCGTAATTACCCTCCTCCCCATCGCCGCCGCCGCCGCCACTGAGCCTCCTGCGTCCGCTGGGCCTTACTCACCCCCGCCCGGCCTGCAGCTCCCCCACGGCCCAGACGCAGGGAACTCCCTCCCTGGTCCAAGCCGTGCTTCCCGGCAAACAATCTTTCTGCCTCCCTCCACCCCCGCGCCGCGTAAGCCGGCTTCATTGCGGGGAGAGAGACCTGCGAAGGTACCTGGTCTCCATGCACCCCCTTCTCCCTACGCCCGCGGCCCGGATAGCCACTGGGCTGCGGGCACGCGCCTCTCGTTGCGCTGCATCTGGGCAGCAGTTGCACCTGTCGGGACTCGTTCCCACTTAGGGTTGGAGCTACTGCGACCCTGATACCTGGGGGAAAACACCCAAATCCAGTTTCTTTTTTCTCCACCTTTTCCTATTTCTCAACCACCTGTTTATCTATTTGCTGGAAAGGAAGGAAGGAAGGGAGGGAGGGAGGGAGGGGGAGACAGGGCCTGGGACACACCCATACCCCAGGGAAGAAACAGAAGGACTCCCAAAGTCAGAGACTCCTCCAGTCAAGAAAAAGACACTGGAAAGGGACTCGGGGGACACAGGCTACTTAGAGTCAGAGACACAGAGACAAGTGGACAGAGAAATGGAGAGATGTTCCTTTCTATCAAAGGGAGGCAAAAGAAGAAATAGAGTTGTCAAATGAAATTCTAATCAGAGAAAGTAAATCTTTTGTCCTTGTTACGTTTTATTAAATCTTTGGTGCCTCTTGTAGAACTGGACCATTGAAGTTGAATGACACCTGGATTTGGAGGGGAGAGGGTACAACAAGAGGCACTGGGATGTTTGAGACTCTAGTGCCACCCCACTCTGAACCCAGAGCCAAGACTCTTAAATTGTGAAGAGATAGTCCCAAATCACAATGGATGGCACATATTAGGTATTCAATAAATGCTGATTTATGGGGACTGATAACCTCTTTCTTCTGGGACCAAAACAACTGAAAACTTAAATGGTAGCAAAATGGAATGTAGGATGGACCTCTTGAGGGATTTGAAATGTAAGAACCATTCATTTATCCCATTTGTTTACAATAAAAATAAATTAAAAAAAAAAGAACCATTCATTCATTCATTCAATTAGTATTTATGGAGCACCTACTATGTGTCAGGCATTCTTCTGGTGCATAAGATACAATTAGTGAACAAAACAAAGGTCCCTGGGAATACTTAGAGGGTTACAGACCCCCTTGCTTGAAGGAATGGGGGAACAATTCCTCTTCTCACATGTTTTAGGGGAGCTACTTGGCAAGATGAGTTGGGCAGGGGTGCCAGGAAACTAGGGAAGGTGAGCTCTATACTCCAGGTTATGATGCCCATCAAACCCATGGAGACCAAGTCATCAGTGAAATGTCCACTGAGCTCTGGGCAGGAGGGGTAGATCCTGCCGAAGTCTTTGTAACAGGGAGAGTAGAATGTCAGTATCTGCTATGAGTGTCAATACTCTGAGGTGGCAGCTAAGAAAAGCAAACATTTAGCATGCCTGTAATCCCAGCAACCTGAGAGAATAAGGCAGGAAGATCACAAGTTCAAGACCAGCCTTAGCAAATAAGTGAGACCCTGTCTCAAAATAAAAGATAAAAAGGGCTGGGATATGGTTCAGTGGGGAAGCACACTTGGGTCCAATTCTCAGTACCAAAAAAAAAAAGGGAAAGAAAAGTTATGGGGTTGGGGATATAGCTCAGTTGGTAGAGTGCTTGCCTTGCAAGCACAGGCCCTGGGTTCAATCCCCAGTACTGCCAAAAAAAAAAAAAAAAAAAAAAATGCAAAACAGACATTTAGGACTTTGGATATATTGGATATCAGGAGCAAGTGCCTCCACTGCATTCATACCTAGGACGTGAGGTTCTTTGCAGTGGAAACCCAGCAAGCTAAGGACCCTTGAAGGTGGTGTCTCAGGGCAAGGGAATCTTTAGAGCATCCTCAACGCTTCCAAGGACTTCTCACCACCGCATATCCTTCATTGGCAGCAGAGGAAGGCCCTTGTCCTTTTCCTGGGTAGAGGAAGGACAAAGAAGCAGGGATGTCATTAGATGAGGCGGGGACCAGTGGCTCCTTCACAAACACCCCATCTACCTCTCCCCATCTACCTCTTTTAGGCCCTGGAGCAGAGGAGAGAGATGAAAGGGACGGAGCTAATGGAGGAAGAGGGTGGGCCCCCAACTGGGCACAGCTTTTGGATTTGGGGAGCAGATAGTAGAAATGGGGCAGAGGAGAACAGGGATCCTGGTGATCTCATTGGTTCCCTTGTCATCAAAGCATCATTGACTTTCAGTAAAGTAGGATAGATTAGTGTGTCTGTGTGAATATTAAGGTGAAGGTAGAGAATAGGATACAAGGTCCTAAACCACGTTTACCCTGCCCAGCTTCATATTCCCCTTGTGACCCCACACCCATACAGTCAAGAAATTCTCAGTCCGGGGATGTAGTTTAATGGAACAGTGTATGCTTATAGTTTGCAAGGCTCTGAGTTCAATCTCCAGCAACACACACACACGCACACACACACACACACACACACACACACACAATCTCCAAGCCTCTGGACTCACCAGGTCTTTATTTTGCAGTGAAGCCTGTGATCCTCCAGTTTAAGAAAGAGATAAATATGAGAGCCCCTTAAGGGAATCATAACAAAGTCTTGGCTTGACCTGTAAAATATGTTAGTGTAAATGTTTATTGACCTATGACATGTATACAGAAAAGTGTCATAAGTATATGAAATAAGCAAGCTGTACGCGATGGCACACGCCTGTGATCCCAGGAGCTCAGGAGGCTGAGGCAGGAAGATCACCAGTTCAAAGCCAACCTCAGCAATTTAGCAAGGCCCTAAGCAACTTAGCAAGACTGGAGATGTAGCTCAGTGGTTAAGCGCCCCTGGGTTAAATCCCCAGTACTAAAAAAAAAAAAAAAAAAAAAAAAGTGAAATAAGTAATTGTTGAGCATAAAACTGAGGGGCTGGAGGAGTAGCTCATGGTAGAGCGGATGCTTAGCGTGCACAAGATCCTGGGTTGGAACCCCGCAACCAAAACAAAACAAAACCTGGATGAATTTTCACAAAATGAACACACCCAGGTAATCAACACTTGGCTGAAGGAACTGAGCATTACCCACCTCCCCAAAGCGCCCCATCGGGTTACTAAACTCTCAAAGAATAATGAATCTCCTTTCTCACTTTAAGGAGTACAGATTAAGTTTGTTTGGTTTTCTTGCTTTTTGCCCATTTTTGACCCTTATATAAATTGAACTGTGCACCATGCTCACTCCTATCTCCTCCCGCTCTCCGTGTGCTTGTGAGGTTCGCCCTGTGCTTTAGTCTAAACCCATCTGTGACTGGAGGGATGGGAGCCTCGGGGATCACCCCCCTTCAGGCCTCAAACTCTGGCTTCCCTGAGGTCCTCCTTTCAGAGTGTGGTGTCAGCCCCTTCACTTTGCCGGTCTTCTGGACTCCGGATCCCAAACAGGATGAACACTGGGAGACCTTGTCCTCCTGAGGCTCCTATCCAAGCCGGGATCTGGGAACTGTGGGTCCCAGACCACACCCCTCCAAAGGGACTCCAGAGGAAGTCCCCGACCTGGGCGGGGTTAATTAGATGGCGCTTTGAGATCTCAGGATGAAAGGACTGCCTAGGGCCATTGTCCTTGGCCTCCTGTCCAGCTTTGCGGGGGAGGGGAGGGAGTACCCTGTCCCTTCAGGCCCCAGGCATGGGGTATCAGCCTATTTGGGAATGGTACTGCCAAGTTCTGGAGGACTCAGTTCTGAGAAGCTCCTGCCCAAAGACACAGGGCGTCCAGGACTGAGATACTGAAGAGTGGGGAGTGGGGTGTCAAGGACTCACGCCCTTGGGGTCTGCCTCCCGCCTCCCGGGCAGCGCCCAGACAGCCCGGCTCTGGTGCCGTGTGTGGTTTCAGGATAAGCTGCCGATGCCACCCAGAGCGCCCTGCTGACAGACAAGGATCTCGCCCGCTTTCAAAGACGCCCTTTCATCTGCCAGGGCTAATTACACCTGCAGAGAGGAGGAGAGGGCACTGGAGCCAGCCCCCTCCCTCTTCCCCCGTCCCAGCTCCCAAGCCCCCTGCCTCAGGAACCCATCCCCTCCCCCACCTGCCTGTTCCAAAACCCTGGCGGCAGCCTCAGCACCTGCCAATTATGGCTCCTCTAGTGACAAGTGGCCTCATCTTCTGAGAGGGAGGGTGCCTGAGGGAGAGCAGAGGGCTGGAAGGTGAGCCTGTGTGTCTACGCACAAGGGTCAGGGCTGGAGGACCTGATAGGACCAGGAGGGCTGCCGAGATGCAGCAGCCAGGAGGTGAGAGCCTCATGAGGAGTGTGGAAGTTCCAGTCTATGATAGAGGCAGCTTGGGGGTGACCCTCACTCAGGCTGGCTACCAGCGGATGTAGCTAGGAACCCCCAGATGGGGTTGGTCCCCGTAGCACTCAGACTTATTCTTCTCCCAGCTCTTGAACGCACTGCTCTGTAACAAGTCGCTTATGGGTCCAAGTCTCCCACCACCTTTCCAACAAACTCCGGAGGCTTCCTATCGATCTGTCTCTGTGCATCAAAATCAGTCCAGAGCGCAGAACAGTGTCTGTGCTCCATCCACCACCTGCCTGTGTGGGATGGGTGGCGTGTGTGTCTGTCTCTGGGAGTGCCAAGGCCCAGGGTCAACGTGAGCATGTAGGTTGGCATGCCACCGTGAGGGGACACGTCTGTGCTCTAGTGGTCACCGTGTGAGGAGCCCAGCATGTTCACGGTGTCCGTCTGGGTTGGAGTCTGGATGGGCCTCCTGAGGAGTGATGACCTATGAGGATGTGTGGACCAGTGCGCACAGGTGCGTGTGATGGTGCATGATGCTCTGTGGGGGAGGAGCCACATCTGTCATCTGCATCTGGCATGTGAGGGGCCATTGGGGGGACATAGGTCAATTGTGGCTATGCCTGAGGACCTGCCTAGGGCTTCCAGTGGAAGGGAGATCAAAAGTGCAGATAAGGTCCCCAGATGGGGCATCCTCCCTTCCCCAGAGAGCCTGAGAAAGACCATGCAGTAAAAACCACCTCCTGCCGGGTACGGTGGCACAGGTTTGTAATCCTAGGGGCTCGGGAGGCTGAGGCAGGAGGATCACCATTCAAAGCCAGCCTCAGCAACTTAGTGAGGCTCTAAGCAATTCAGGGAGACTCTGTCTCTAAATATGATATAAAAAAGGACTGGGGGTGTGGCTCAGTTATTAAGTGCCTCTGGGTTCAATCCCCAGTACCAAAAAATAAAAATAAAAATACATTTTAAAAACAAACCAACCCACCTCCTTCCCCGGAGTAGAACAGGTGGGAGGCAAGCATCTCTCTAACACCACCATCTCCCACTTCCCTCCTGGCCCAAGGAAGTAGGTGAGATATTAGGGGAGGATTTCCGTGGGGGCTGGGGATGGAAGGATCAGGGCTCCCTGCTGACTGTGTAGACAAGTGGCAGCCTCCCCTTGCAGAGGAGGCAGGATTCCAGGTCTTCTGGATTAGTTGTGGGTCCTTCATTCAGCCCATTAACAGTCCAACTATCCTAAAGCAAAGTTCCTTGGGGGTCCAACCCCAATCCTCTATGTTCCAGGCCCACCCTGCCTGCCCAATGTTGGATCCTTCCACAGACCTGAAAAACGGATCGAGAGACCCCACATCCTCAAGTTAGGGATCACAACTACCATGGTTTTTCCACTTTTCTTCATTCCACCCTCCCAAGGCCCCCTCCTTGGATCCTGTCCATTTCCGAGAAAAGTCATTCTCTAGGCTCATCCTGACAAGCAAACCTTTCTGGGGACCTAACTGACTTCTGGAATGTTCTCAGGTGGGGTGCAGAGGGACCCTGCTGGTACAGTGAGACAGGGTCTGACGGCCCTGGCTGAGGTCACCGGCCGCTGAAGTACGTCAGTGGTGGGTGTGTCTGTCCCAGCCGGCCACACAGCCTCCCTTTCATCCTTTGTTCCTGACAGCCCGGCCCATTCCCACCGCGAATTCTCTGGTTCCCAGCGTGGCGTGTCCGATGAGCAGGAGTCTTCGCCCGGACACGATCCTCTCCGGGCCCTGCCCTCTGCTCACCTCCTCCTCCCTGTCTCCCTCCCAGCCACTTTCAGTGGGCCAAATGCTTTCAGTCTCTCTTGTCCTCTTCCTGCTGAGCCTCTGTTGGCCACCCAGGGAATTGTGGTTGGACACAAGGAAGAACTTTTGGGGATGTAGTCAAGTGGGGAACTTGGGCAGGTGGTTGGTCTTGCTTTACAGAGCAAATTAAGATGGAAAGGGGACAGAGTGCTGGGGGCCAATGGGTGGGCAAGGCGACTCCTCCCATCTCCCAGCCACCCTCGATGCCATCCCTGAGCCTCTGGTGAGGGTACAGGGCTAGCTGCTCTGGTCCAGCAGCCCATCCCCACACATTTCTCCATTTACCCTGGCTCAAAACTGGGTTCCCAAATCACTGGAATGATAGGCTGTTGTTTTTAGCCCTCCCAGCTGCCTGTCTCACACCTGGCAGGGATTTGTACCCCAGATCTCAGCCTCAGTCTGTTTTCCTCCTTGTCGCCATGAATTCTGTGGTTTGGGTTCTTCACTTCGGATACCTCCTCACGTCTTTCTTTCTTTCTTTTTTTTTTTTTTTCTGCAGTGCTGGGGATTTGAACCCAGGGTCTTGTGCTTATGAGGCAAGCACTCTACCAACTGAGCTATATCCGCAGCCCTCCTCACGTCTTTCTGCTCCTGCTCCCCAATCCTGAGGCCCATAGTTGTTCCCAGCTACAGCCTGCTGGGCACTTCTGGGTGTGCGTCAGGTCTTGCTTTGGTAAGCCAGTAGGTTCCAGGGACAGGGTCTGAATCTGCCCCCAATCCCAGTCCCAAGGACAAATCCCCCAAGGACAAGAACCTTTATGTTTTCCCCAATGCCCTGAAAAGGCCATGGGACCAGGCCTGGGAGATGTGAATGGAGGATGAAAGCAATTCCCAGGGGAGGCCAAAGCCAGTAGAGGTGTCTGTCCCCTGTCCGAGGGCGTGCTAGAGGCCAGGATGGGAGCTGTAGGGTTGGGGCTGGAGGGAAGTGGCTCTACCCAGCTGCTTTTTCCGGACCCCTACCTGCCTGCAGTAGCTGGGTGTTGCGGGCTCACAGAAGCAAGCCAGAGTCATCACAGTGTGAACCAAAGTCCCCAGGCATCCTCCAGTCTTGGCCTGGGAGAGAACCATCGGGCTCTAATCCTGCCATTAATTAATTTGCTGAGTGATCTCTGGCATGTCTCTCCACTTCTCTGGGCCTTCTGTTCCTGTCCCTTTCCACACCATGAACAGGTGCCCTAGGGCAGAGGTGGAATCTCCTCCAGGATGGCTCTGAGGCAGGAATATGGATGAGATGACCCCCCCAGAGTCCCCTTTGGTGGTCAGAGCCAGTGGTATGTCTTGTACCCTTTCTCTGGTCAGCAGGGGAGGTTGGCGAGGTGGACACAGTGCTGTTTCATTCCTGAGAGGAATGGTAACCTCCCCACACCTCTTCCTACCCCTCCTCAGGGGGCCTCCCCGAGAATCCCCTCCCACGCCCTGGTTGCTTCCATCCGGGGCCCTGCACAGCGGCAGGCGCAAACTCTCAGAGGGAGAGAGACTAGCCCAGCACTCCTGATGAGCAATAATTTGTTTTATGACAGAAAAGGAAATTGTCTTCAGTTTCACAAGAGCGAAACGAATTCGTTTGAAGTAGTTTGCCCTGCGGCAGGCAGGAGAAGGTTTCTCTCTAGAGCTTGCCTTCGCTCTCCTTCTCTCCCCCTCTCTCCTTCTAATTACTGCAGCTTCCAAGCTGTTGGCATGAGTCGATGCCAGGCTGTAAGATGCCAACTGCCCCAGGATCTCACCTCTTGGGTGTGGATGGGGGAATGGAGCCACAGGAACAAGGTGGGGTGGCTCTCGGTTCAGCCTCTGCCATGCCCCAAGCCTTACCTGGAGGGAGGGGGAGGACTCAGGCAGAGGGCTGCGTGCCAGGGTCCAGGAGAGCAATCAGCTGTGAGCCTTGGGAGACCATGAGCCCCTTGATACGGGGGAGGGGATGCGGGGGGGGGCTCTGTGGCCTGGTGGGCTTCCTGTGTGGACTGCCCATGCTTCCTGCTCAACCCTCCTTCCTTGTCCTCTGCAATTGCAGCCTGGAAGCTGAAGTCTCTGGGGACATCTGGGCAAGGGACTGGACCATGGTGTCAAGACTCGAGGATTCGTTATGAGGTGGCTAGGATGGAGAGGAGAGCATATGTGGATCATCGCTTAAGAAGTCCAACTGAGGCTGGGGGTGTAGCTCAGTGGTAGAGCGCTTGCCTAGCACATGCGAGGCCCTGGGTTTGATCTCCAGCACGGAACAACAACAAAACATCACAAGAAGTCCAATGGCCCAGAAAATCAGGGGGAAAATCAGGGGATCCTCCTCGTCCCACATTCCCTCCTCCCCACAGTTCCTACTTGCCGACTTTCTTTCAGTCATTCTACCCAGCCCTCCTTCCATTCATCCGTTCAACAAAGTGCAGAGTGCCAGGCACTGTCCCCCGTGCTGGGGGTAGAGCAATGAACCACTTCCACCTCCACAAAGCCTGCCTTCCAGGGAGGAGGGGGTTGGCAACCGGGGGAAGGGGCTGTGTCGCAACCAAGGGCATCCTTAGAAATACCTGTGGAATGAGTGATCTAAATCACAGGTGACACTGCAGAAGTCAACTGGTGGGGAAGAAAGAATCTCTCGCTTGACCCCTTCCTCCCCTGAGAGCCCTCCAGCCATGGTCTTGTGAGAGGGTGGGAAGGGGCAGCTGGACGCAGGACAGCGAGCAGACGCCAGGCTCCAGGGCGGCCAACCTGGCACCGCTGCTTGGCTCCAGGCACCCTCTAAAACAACAAACTTCGTGTCTCTAATTCGGCACTTCCTGTTTGTCTTGATATTATCGCCTGTCCTTGAAGCCCACAGGCCCAATCAGGGACGAGGCAAAGGTCTGGAACTTTGGGGACTCAGAGAGGGGAGAAGCAAGGGTGTTCTCACCACAGGTTTCTAGCTGAGCCCAAGGGCACTAGGCACAGATCTGAAGCCTGATGCTCCAGGATGCTAGATGAGGAGCCCGAGTACCCCCTACCCCAGGCACTGCAGGGAGTTCCCACATGTTAGGTTCTAGTTATCCCAGGTTCACAGACCAATGCCACCCCTTCTTTTCTGACTCTTGGTTTTTTGAACACTATATAATAGAGAGGACTCAGGATAGAAACCCTCAAGACTCATTGTTCTCAATCACCCCCAAACTGCTGGAAAGTTCTTCCTGATGTCTGACCTTGGTAACTTACTAGTTTTGTAGATTGGCTCAGATTTTTGTGCCCTTTATCACCCAAGTCTGATTAGTCTCAGGTTCTTGAACCAATTCTGTAAGTGCTTGACAGATGAAGCATCTGCTAGACTCTGAAGTTCCCTGGGACTAAGTAAGGGTCTCCCATTAAAGCAACCCCCCACTGTGTGTGTGTCCACCATGCTAGGCATCAAGATGGCTGCCCTGTGGGTGGTAGGATCAGGGCAGATTCCAGACAGGCCCCCACCCTGGCCAGAGGGGCAGCCTCTGCCACCCCCAGAGCTCCAGGTAATAACCTAGGGGCCACGCCAGGCTCGCCAGCACCTGAGCCACCGGCAACAGATAATGACGGGGGAGCAGGGCAGGCAGAGCCAACCCCTCAATCAGGAAGCAAATTAAAAAGGGGAGGAATCTCCCAGACAGACCACAACAATGAGACCGGCCCCCTTTTCAGGGCACTGCCTGCCCTCCCCCTCCCCGGTCAAGTCTGCCTGCCAGGCCCTGATATCCAGCCCTCCTCTCTAATTCCCCTCTCCTGGGATCCAGCTGGAGGTTCTTGGGGGTGACCCTACTTGGTGGCAGTGCCCAGCTGACCAGAGCATAGGATGCTGGGCCTCTCATCAAATCTCTTCTGCCAGCCCTGACATTGGACTCCCAGGGCACTGGGCATAGGTCAAGGTGAAAGAGGAAGAGGCTCAAGGCATGTTTTCGTGCAACATCTTGAAGCCCATGAGGCAAACTCTGGGTGACTGTGACAAAGCGTTTTATGGAGAACCCACCTGGAGGTCCCTTCTCCTCTACAAAGGGCACCATTCAACCCAGTCCAACGGTAGTTATTGCACATTCAACTCCAGTCACTGAGGTGCTGGGGACATACAAAGATTATCAGAGAAAACTCCTAGTTGCTCAAGGAGTTCATGATCTGAGACGCACATAGCGAATCCTATCACCCATCAACAGCATTAATCCTTCCATATTTTAGGACTCTGGGAGCACAGAAGAGGGTGACTTGGAGAACAGAAGTTTCACAAAGGAGGGGACATATGAGTTGGGTTTTGAAGGAGCAAAAAGAACTCATCAGGGCCAGGCACGGTGGCGCACACCTGTAATCCCAGCGACTCGGGAGGCTGAGGCAGGAGGATGGCAAATTCAAAGCCAGCCTGAGCAATGGCAAGGCACTAAGCAACTCAGTGAGACCCTGTCTCTAATTAAAATACAAAAGAGGACTGGGGATGAGGTCCAGTGGTCGAGAGTCCCTGAGTTCAATACCCAGTACCAAAAAAAAAAAAAAAAAAAAAAAAAAAAAACCTCATCAGGCAGAGAAATGGAGAGGAGTATTTCACACTCTCACACTCGGCACAATCTAGTGTGTGAAAATAGGTAGGTAGTGGAAGATGGAGAGGTGCCCTGTGGCTGGAATCTAGGGAGTAGGAGGGACATGGCTGGAGAGGTAGCCTGAGACCAAATGGGGAATGGGACTTAAACTCCCAGCCAAAGTATGGATTTTTCTCCCATAGGCAATGATGAACTATTTAATGTTTTTTGTTTGTTTGTTTATTTTGTTTTTTGGTACTGGGAATTGAATCCAGGGGTATTTTACCACTCAGCTACATTCCCAGACCTTTCTATTTTGAGACAAGTTCTTACTAAGTTGTCAAGGTTGGGCTCAAACTTATGACCTTCATGCCTCAGACTCCCAAGTAGCTGGAATTATAGGCATGTGCCACCGCACCCGGCTTTATTGAATGTTTTTCAGCTGAGGTACAACATATCAGGATCCTTCTACCCCCCCCCTTTTTTTTTTAATATTTTTAGTTGTAGATGGACACAATACCTTTATTTTATTTATTTATTTTCATGTGGTGCTGAGGATTGAACCCAGTGCCTCACACGTGCAAGGCAAGTGCTCTACCACTGAACCACAACCCCACCCCAGGATCCTTCCACCCTTATAAGATAAAAATTAACTTTCCATAGAGAGCTAAAGGGATTCTGCTTTTACTGCCTCTGCCTTTCTCTATGGCTACCACCCATCCACCCATCCAGCCCTTTCCCCTAGCTCCCACTCACTACCCTTGCTTTTTTTTTTTTTTTTTTTTTGATACTGGGCATTGAACTCAGGGGCACTCGACCACTGAGCCACATCGCCAGCCATATTTTGTATTTTGTTTAGAGACAGTATCTCACTGAGTTGCTTAGCGCCTCGCTTTTGCTAAGGCTGATTTTGAACTCGCGATCCTCCTGCCTCAGCCTTCCCAGCCGCTGAGGTTATAGGTATGCACCACCACACTTGACTACCCTTGCTCCTTCTGTCCCAAACCTGGTTAATGAGGTAGGAAGCTTCACCCTCCCTCATACCTCAACCCAATCCGGTATGTCCCAAATCCATACTTTGGCTGGGAGTTTAAGTCCCATTCCCCATATCACAATGGCCAGCTGAGGGAGACACAGGGAAACTGTGCCCACTCTTTTCATAGATTTTTGTGTTTCAAGACCTGTATTGTGTCCTACCTCCCCAGGCCTCGGTTCCACTGCTGCCCTCTCTAACTGGGGAGTTTCCAGAAGCCTGGATTCCCGGGAAACAATTCTCTAATTCATTTGGTCATGGCTTATCCACCTCCTTCACAAAGATGCTGGGATGAGGACTGCGTGGGATGAAGAAGAGATTGTCTTGCCCCCAAGGAGCTGCGACCAGCAGAGAAGATAAAACAGCCCCATGGAAGCAGGGCATGAGGCACTAATTGCTAAGGAAATTCCTAGGAGCAAGCCGGTGATGTGCTGATAAGAGAAGATTCCTAGAGAAAGCAGCCTTTCAGCCTGGAGCAGGAAGGAGGATCTGCTTCCTGAGGCAGGGCTGGGGTGGCAGGGGTGGACATAGTCTGAGCAAAAGTGGGAAGGCCAGATGTGCTGAGTGAACATCAAGTCTATCCGGCTGGGCCACAGGTGTGTCTAAGGACCAGGGGAAGCAAAGACTGAAAAAGTGCTGGAGGCCAAGTAGGAAGGTCTGAGGTGTCCCAGCTAGCCCTGGAGAGCCACTGGATGTGCAGCGTTCGAGATGGGAAGCCCCAAGATGGAGTGGCATTTTAGGATGATTCATCTGCTATCGGTCTGCAGGACAGCTTAGGTGGGTGAGCACGGACGTGACAGCGAGCCCATAAGAAGCCTGGAAACTACTCTAGATAAGAAGTGATTCCTGTCAGCAAGTTGGCGCTTCCCCAGAATTGTCACAGTTTGGTGCCCATGTTCATTTCATTCATTCATTCAACAAAGATTTAGGAAATACTAAGTCCTAGGCACGGTTTCTGTCCTTCCTTCATCCCCACCTGTCTGATTCTAGGACAAGAGGACAAAGGCAAATGCTCACCCCTGCACAGCTGGGGCACCTCGGCCCACCCCCTCCCTCTCCAGCCAATCCAGTAGCTTCTACCTTTGGGGCAGGATATGGAGAAATATGAGAGACCTTCGAGCAGCAAAGATTGGGGGCATAACAAGCTAGGAGAGTTTGAGGGTCGAGCTCAGGCAGCAGAAGGCAGTTGGAAGATGGGAAGGGAAAGTTGACAGCTGGGGGGGGTGGAATCTTTGGGGGAGGGAGGTTGGGTGAGGAAGATAGAGATGAGGGAAGACTGGTAGGAGAGAGGCCTCTGGGGCCGAGGATGGGGGCTGAAGGAGGGGAGGGAAGGAGGGACAAATTAGAGAGCGGGAGAAGGAAGTAGAGTCTTAGCAGTTAGGGGTGGAGGGAGGAGGGGGACTGGGAGGCGAGGGCAGAGGAAATGGGCCCAGGCACTGGAGACAAGAGTCTGGGAGTCTGAGCCGCTGAGGAGCCACCTGGAAGGTGCAGGCAGCGGCAACATCAAACTTGAGATCCCAGGGTTGGCTCTGGGAGGGAACTGGGGTTGGGAGGTGGGGGCAGTGGTTCCAGCATCCAACTGAGGGCCAGCTGCAGGGCCTGGAATCGCCCATGAACCCTGCTGGGTTTTCACCCTCCTCGACCCCCAACCCCTTCCTCTGAAGACCAGCACTGAGACTCCAGAGTTCCACCCCACTCTGCAGCTCTGGGCCCCTCGGTGCCCGCCCCCCAACTCGCCTACTTCATGCCCTCATTGGTAATGGGGAAGCACATTGTTGGGAGGTGCAGATAAAAGGAGGAAAGGGGTTCTCCTGCCAAGCAGGGTCCTGATTGTGTTCATTGTTCTGCACCCGACAACCCAGGCAGGGTCTCCATGCACCCTCTACTGATCCAAAGCCGGGGAAAGCATGTGGGCCTGCGGGTCCAGGCCCAGGGCTGGGTCTTTTCCCTCTCTCGAACTCCCCCCACCCCAAGATTCTCCCATCTTCTCAACTGGACCTGCTACCTAAGCATATGGAACCGATTGAAAGAATTTGTATGCTCACCTTATAATTTATGCAAATCAACTCTGTAATTAACTATAATTTGGAGGCATCCTTTGGTATTTGAGACATTTATCCATGAGGAAATGCCCTAGTGATAATGCTCCTGTATTAACATTATTTACTCCACCTGTGTGGTCTCCTCAGCTTGTTTCCCCCACTACACACACACACACATACACACACACTCTGATTTTCTGAACTGGAAGGTGGGGAGATATAGGGAAGCCCCTCCCTGGAGCCAGCCTTGGTCCTGACGCCTGGGTTCCCCAAGCGGGCTGTCCTGGCCGTGTCCTCCCAGTTCTGCTTAGGATGGAAGGAAGAGATGAAGTGCTGACTCCTAAGCCCCCACCACTGTGCTCTCTCCTGCTTGATGGGTGGCTTCCTGTTGCGCTTTTGCCTCTTACAGCCTCAATGTTCTCAGCTCTGAAATGGGGAGAGGAAGAACCTGTCAGGGCCTTTACAGGATAATTACTGAAAAGCTAATGAAGCAACTGGGAATCCCCATCTAGAGGTTGCTGGGGGGAGGGGAGGAGGAGAAGAACAATTTGAGATGAAGGTCCCCTGGCTCACCCTGTGGAAGGGAAGTAGCACAGCAGCCTCGGGGTACTGGGTTCTGAGTGGTAGTGGGTGCACAGCTGTGCTTGCGCTCAGTGCTACTGGCTTCTGGTTGCATCCTGGGGAAAGTCCCCAGGCCACTCTCCTGCGGAAGTCAGAATTCTCAGGCTCAGAGAGATTTGGAAAAACCATCTTATTCCATGTCATCTCTTCTTCTTTTAGGTTTTTTTGGTCCCTCTCTGCTCCAGAACAAGTTCCGGTTAGCCAAATGCCAACCTAAAGTTAGGTTCATGTAAAGAGTTGGGGGTGTGGGAGCTCCACCTGTATTCACCTCCCAGCCCTCTCTCCCTTTCCAGGCCACCTTCCCGGCTCCCCCATGCCCCCCCCCCTTCAGTCTCCTGTAGTTCCAGGTCCCCCTACAAAAGTGTTTGGCTGGGCTCTGCAACTGGTCTTAGGTGACCTCCTGTCCACATTCCAAGCTGCCCAACCCAGGCGGTCAGGGAGAAGGTTCTCTTTTCCCATTTGACAATGTAAGATCTCAGGGCAGAGGTAGGAGCGATCACTCGGAGTAATCACAACCCTGATGCACAGCTCTGCAGAGAAGGACTGGCTAGAAGCTGTGTGTGTGTGTGTGTGTGTGTGTGTGTGTGTGTGTGTGTGTGTGTTTCGGGTCTTAAAAGTGGAACTTTTTTCTTTCCCACCAAGTCCATGGAGAAAAACCTCAGAAGGAGGGGATGGAATTTGGAGAGCTCCAGCCATCCCAGTGCTCTCCCCTAGCAATGCTCTCATTTCTTCCATCCCACAAGAACCACTTGGTCCCTCTCCCACTGCCCATCCAACCCCGGGGAAGGAAGTCCTGCTCCTCTGGCCCCCACCCCCACCCCAGCCGCCTCTTCCAGCTGAAACCCTCCTTTTCTGGCAGCCTCAGAGACTCAGATCTCACCCCCTACCACTCCCCCAGGAGAGCCGGGGCCACTGTTTCCTGGATTATCCTAAAAGCTTCCGAGGCCGTGAGGACTTGGCAGCATCCCTGCCCGCGTCTCTCGCCTCCCCCTTTGGCTCTGACTGTCGTCTCCTTTATAAAGCCTGGCTCTCTTATCAACCCCACCTGCCCCTCGCTGCCGCTGCCAGCTCTGAGCTCCATGGACTGGTAAGAGAGGCTGTTCCCTGTTCAGTGTGGGGGACCTCTACCAAGAGGACCAGGACTCTACTGTATGGGGAAAGGTCATAGAGAAGGGTCTGGAATGCTTGATTCTCTCTCAATTCTCCCACTGAGAGGGATAAGAGAGGGGGATAAGAGGGAGGTCTGTGAGGGAACCAGAGAATCCCTTGGAGGTCTTTGGACTGGGCTGGGCTGAGGTCTGAGGGAGAAGTGGGTAGGGATTTATGACTGGGGACTCCATTCAGAGAGAAAGGAGGGTAAATGCTAATAGACATGCAGAGCTCACGTGCCGCATGGACGTTCATGGACGATGGAACACCTGCAGCAGTAAGGGCGAACCACTGCGCATGTCCCACGGGGAGCTCGCTTTATGATGGAGGGAGAGGACAGGCACAGGCATGATGTGCATACATGTTTGTAGATAAACACATGCACCCAAACATATGCCTGCACTATCTTTAGGGGGTTCATCTTCCAGACTGAAAAGGGATGTTGGATGCTACCAATACTTGGATTTATAAAAGAATTAGTGTTAGCCATGCAGGGTGGTGCACACCTGTGATCCCAGCTACTCAGGAGGCTGAGGCAGGAGGATCTTAAGATTGAGGCCAGCCTGGGCAATTTAGCTAGACCCTATCTCAAAATAAAAAATGAAAAGGGCTCTAGATGTAGCTCAGTGATAGAGCACCCCTGGCTTCAATCCTCAATAGAGAGAGAGAGAAATAGAAAACAAAAAAGTGACTAGCATAGGGCTTGGTCCTGGGTAGACTCTCAGTAATTATCTGTTGAATGAATAAAGGATGAACAAAATAAAATTATTTGACCCCAACTCTGGACTCTGCCTGGTTGTCCAGGAAGAGTGAGGTCGGGAAAGAAGAAATGTGTGGGTATCCAGGGCCAGTCATCAGCCTGCAGTCTTGGAAGGATAGTCTTGTCTTTTCTTTCTTTCTTTCTTTCTTTTTCTTTTTTTTTTTTTTTTTTTTTTTTTTTGTACTGGGAGTTTGAACTACTGAGTTACATCCCCAGACCTTTTTATATTTTTATTTTGAGACAAGCCTGGAACTAGCAATCTTCCTGCCTCAGTCTCCCAAATTACTGGAATTAAAAGCATGCATTTTTGTGCTCCAGAGGAATACAGTCTTTTTTTTTTTTTTTTTTTTTTTTTGGTTTGGTACTGGGGATTGAACTAAGGGGCACTCGGCCACTGAGCCACATCTCCAGCCCTATTTTAAATTTTATTTAGAGACAGAGCCTCACTGATTTGCTTAGCACCTCAATTTTGCTGAGGCTGGCTTTGAACTCTCGATCCTCCTGCCTCAGTCTCCCAAATGGTTGGGATTACAGGCGTGCACCACTGCACCTGGCTTCAGTCTTGAAGTGTGAGAGTGTGGAGTAGAGAAGAGTGAACCACTAGAAATCCAAGAATTAGGAAACTGGGGTTCTTTGTTCCTCTTCTGCTTCTGCTGTGTGACTTTAAGTTACTTGCCTCCCTGTTCTGGGGTTTACTTTCCCTAGCAGTAAAATGATGTATTAGATGAGACAAATATTATGGGTAGACCCACTTTTACATTGTCATAGTGCAGTCTCCACCAGAGTTGAAGTTTGAAAGGCACCACTGGTATACAGTATGACTTGTTCCAGCAATTCAAGATGGGATCAGCTTACCTATTAGATGTATGATGGTGAATGGCTTGGATCTAGGGATCGGTTTAAGAATGCTGTCCTCTCCACCTTCAGGATCTAGGGGATATGGACTCCCAGAGTCATTATTTCTACAATAGTGAAGCCAGATGGGATAGCAGGCAGAATGTATGCTTTGCAGTTGGACAGATCTTGACTCAGTTTCCTCCTCTGTCTCTTAACAGCTCTGTAATCTTGGGTAGGTCATTTAACTTCTTTGATCCCTGGCTTCCTCATCTGGGCAATGGGAATAATAATAATAATTACTTGGTTGCATGCTCATGAGAATTAGAAGTATTTCTGTAAAGCACCAAGAGTGCACATAGTAGGTGCTCAATGAACAAATGTTGCTTATGATGAACGTACAGATTGAGGAGGTTGTTCCAGGTACAAAACGGATCACTTTCTGTAAGTAAGGCTTGAGAAGAAGAGGGGTAGCAGGAATGGGAGGTGAATACTTTTGGGGAAAATCTGACTAGACCTCTGAGGGAATGAGAAAGAGGAATAGAAATGGCTAAAGTCTTGTCAAGGGCAGATCTCAGTTTGTGTGGTGGGCAGTGTTGTTCAATTTTGACTCAAGAATAAGGGCTGTGGTAGCTGAAAGTGGTGGCACATGCCTGTAATCCCAGGGACTCGGGAGGCTGAGGTAGAAGGATCACAAGTTTAAGGTCAGCCTCAGCAATTTAGCAGAGGCTCTAAGCAACCTAGACAGACCCTGCTCAAAATAAAGAAATAATAATAAAATTTTCAAAAGGCTGAGGATGTAGCTCAGTGGTAAAGCATCCCCGAGTTCGATCCCCAATTAAAAAAGAAAAAGAAAAGAAAGAAAAAGAAAAAGAATATAGGCTGTGAATATGACCTTAGTAGTCATGTCAACATCAGACCGTGGCTATCTCTTGGCAGGAAAACTTCTAGTAAGTGAGCAAAAGAGGGCTGGAAGCGGAGGAATGAAATCTGGGGGATTCGGAAGAAAGGTGGTGATAGGCAGGACAGGAAGTCAGAATGACTGAGAGTTTCCAGGGATGACACTGTGACTCTTGAATTTCATGCTGATGAGTCACAGGCAGATGCAGGGTCTTTGCTCTGGGGAACCCCAAATGGCTGTGGGGTGTGGAAGTAGAGTTAAAGAGGGACTAGGGTGGAAGTGAGGTAGGGTGTCTGCCATCCTTTTCCCTGTTGCTTTCCAGGAAAGATGGACAGCACTGGGAAGATAAAGCAATCTGGTGTCTAGATATGGAAGAGATTTGCTCCCTCCACCCACACCAGACCCCAAGGCCAGTTTTAGCTTCGCAAAAAGCAGTATATGAGGGAACAATCGGCAGCTGGGAGAGGAAGAAAGGAATGCGGAGGGGTCTAATCAGTTTTAAACTAGGAATCAGAGTCACTGAAGTCATGTCGGGGGCTCTGGTCTGGACATGATGAATTCCTAACTGTGCTTCAAAGGTAGCTCTGAACTGGGATGCAAACCCAACTAGCCAGGATTTGCAAGCTAGGTGGATGAAGATAAACTGTCTTGAGAAAGAGGGTTAATTTAGCCATGGTCACAAAGATTCTTGTGAATCTATATTGCAGGGTCCCAAGTACAGGGAACAAGGACAACCCAATTGATCAGAAATCTCAATCCCTGATGCCGAGATGATGCCGAGTGCCTGCTGGCTTCTGAATATCCTTCCTTCACCCAGCAGGGCAGCTGGAAAGCAGGGTTTAGAGTAACCTGGGTCAGTTTACACAGTACAGGAGTGCAGGGCTGAGGGCAGAATTTAGGTCCACGAACTTCTAGTCCATAGATCCTTGTGAGTATATGTGAAATCAACAAACATTCTGGGATCAGGATTATTTAACGATGACCACAAGAATATCTTTCCATTACCCTGTGCTAACCAAGGGCATCTGGTTTTAGTATTTTTAGGTACAATTAATTCCCTTAAACCCCGGGGAAACCCTTCTGATTTGTTCCCAGGTTGTCCAGATACAGGAATTGAGCCTTAGAAAAGAAGGAGATGTACAAAAAAATCAGACATGGTCTCTAGATAAGAACCTATGCGTACTTCAGGAAGAACTCCGGACATATACAGATTGATTTTCAAATGGCTTGTGGATTTAAACTGTTTTATAGTCACACTTCTGTGTGTCCCAAACAAGAATGAAGGACGGGTAAACCACGGGAGGTGGAATGGAGGCTAGAGGTGAGATTAAATCAGCCAAAAGGAGGATTTGGCTGAAAAAAAAAAAAAAAAAAAAAACGAAAATGTAAAAATGTGGACGTCAAAGCGCATAGGGGAAAGTCAACCCGGCAACGAAAGAAAAAGGGAAATTGATCAGATATGATCAGATATCCACTGGGGGAAAAATAAAAGGGTCACCTCGGAGACCAATGCCACTAGACTTGGGAGGCGACCATCAGACAAGGAGAACCTCGCTACCTCCGAGCCCCGGCCAGCAGGGCGGGGAGTGGGGGGATACCTTCGGGGGTATCAGGATCCATCTGGATCTCGAAAGTTCTTAGGTGAACGCAGAGAACGTCCTGAAATGTTACCCAAATGTTGTAGTGTGTGTGTGTGTGTGTGTGTGTGTGTGTGTGTGCATTTGTTTTTCTCAAAAGAATCCAAGACCCTTCCCCAAAGTTAAACATTCAGGTTTGAATCGGAAGAATTGGTCAAGGGCTCGCTCCATTCTCTCCAAAAAATATCCCTACCTAGGTTCATTTGGACGCCTCTATCCAGACTTCAGAACTCCGTGCTGCAGCGCGAGGGTGCCAAGCGCAGGCAGAGTACCTCCCGGACCGAGAGGAGGGGGAGGCGTGTTAGGGAGTGGACTTAGGAGGCGCTGGGGTTGCCGCCTAAGGGGACGTGGAGGGTGAGCGCAGAGGGGGCCTGGGAGACAAGTGGGGGCAGGCAGAGACCTTGGAGACAGGAAGAAGTTGGCGCGGGTGGGAATGGGGGGAGGCGATCAACCAGAAAGGTGAGTGACCAAAAAGGGAGAACTAGAAAGCGAGAGGGAAAAGGACCGGGGAGGATGCGGGTAAATGGTGGTGGAGCGCAGCCAAGATAAATTTCCCACGGTCTAGGCCTGCGTGTGGACCGGACCCATACTTGGCGCTCAATCCTGTTTCCTTCTGGTCTCAGTTACCGGACAGCGCTGTCGGGCTCCAGCGGGTGGGTCAAGGGCGGCCGAAGCAACCGGCGCCCTAAGGGTAGTTCTGTAAGACTCCCAGTGCCTGCCCCCCTCCATTCCCCTAGGGTCTGAGCCGCGTCCTCCCTCAGACCGAGCCCGCTCGAGGGCAATTTTCCACCCGATCGGGCGGGTCTCACAACCTGGGAAACACCCCGGGCGGGCCCCTCGCACTGGGAGTGGAGGGGACAAGGGAGGAGCAAGGGAACAGGCGGGCTACGGCCTAGTTAGCTGTCCCTCCCCTTCGCCCGCCCGCCCCCTCCTCGCAGCCTGGCTGAGCTTCTGCTCCCGCCGAGCCCGCAAGGGTTAAAGGCGGCCGCAGGTGAGGTGGGCGGGGCCGTGAGTTCGGGGGAAAAAGGAGCGCAGGGGAGAGGATGAAGGCAGAGAGCGCGGTGAGTCACGGGCGGAGCTGGCCTCTCTCGCTCGCTTGCTCGCTCGCTGGCTCCCGCCCGCCCTCCGCCCTCCCGCTGGCTCTCACCACCCGGATCGCCGCCAGTCGCTGGGTCTGGTCGCGGCCCCTCTAGCCTTTTACTCCTGACTCTCGCCCCTGAGAGCCATCCTGCGCACAGGCCCATGAGTGCCGATCTGTAGCACGCCAGCCAGCCGTGCTTGCCCGGAGCCCGAGCTCAGCCTCCAGGTAGGAGCCCGGGTCGGGGCAGCCAGGGGTGCGCTCTGTGGAAAGCCTCAGAAAAACTCGCTCCGAAAGCGCTGTAACCTCCTCTGGACTCGGGAGTTGGGGGTGATCATAAAGGATCTGGGGGACTTAGAGCCCGGGTCGAAAGAAATTCGGGCGGACGGGAGAGGCTGGAGAGACAGAGGAGGCTGGAAACTGGGGAAACTGGAGCGACTGGGACAACCAGAGGACTGGAACATTGAGAACAGAGAGTATGAAAAGTCCCGGCCGCTTGAGTGCGGGACATCGGGAAAAGCAGCCGGGTGAATGAGACGTAATGGTGTCTCTACTCGCCTTACCGAATTGGGGAGCGGGAAGCGATGGTGGGCGCCCTGCTCCCTCCTTTCCTGAAACCTAGGTAGCAGGCCATTGCGCACCAGACCTGTGCTTTTAAGCTTTCTGTAAGGAGAGGCTACTCTGGAGTCTGGGTCGTCCTAGTCACCCCATCCCCCAGCTTCAGGGGCAGTTCCCAGGCGCCAAAAGCTATTAGGGTCCCCGGCCTCACTGCTCCCGCCCAGCCCCTTCTGGGCTGCCCCGCCCGGGCCTGAGGCTTCGTTCCTGCTGCTTCACCCTGTTCCTTTCTTGTGGTGAGGCAGCCAGAGCCTGAGTAGGCGCCCCAGCCCTCCTCTCCCTGCCTCTCCCAGACTATCGATGCCACCTCCCTGGTCACAGTGGCAAGGTCAGTGTGGGAAGGAGAAGACCTTACCCTAAATCACTGGCTTCCTCCTCTGACATCAGAAAAGGCCTATACAGGAAGTATAAAGTTCCGCTGCCTTAAGGAGAGATGACAAGAGGTGGACCTTCAAGTCGCAGATGTGTGATTGAGACAGGGGAAAGGGGTCTTTAGGTTCTTAATGGTTTAGGAAAAGAGTAACAACCAGAAGCCAGGAGACCTGGTTCACAGAGGTTCTGCACAGTACATTGTTGACTGAACCAGTACATGGACATTCTTGTTCAAGTCACTGCTCCAAATTTGGCCTTGGTTTCCTTTTCAAAATAAGAGGGTTACCCAGGAGCAAAGGTTCTCAATACTTGGCTCTACATTAGAATCATCTGGGGAGTTTCTCAAAAGTATCCGTGCCTGGGATGCACCCCCATATCATTTCTGGGTAATTCTTGTTCTTCAGTGATTATGGCTTCTCTTGCTGCCCTCTTCTCCTTGACTTCTGACCTTGCCTCCCTTAAGGGGGTTGCAGTTGTATCTTCCTGACCTTGCTGACAAGCTCTTTTCTGGGTCATCCCCTTCTCTGGGGAATCTGACCCTCCCTTTCTGGGTCATCCCCTTCTCTGGGGAATCTGACCCTCCCGGCTACATATCTGGGTCTCCCCTAGCTTGGAGAAAGGGGTGGCAGCCAGAGAGGTGGTTGGCACTGGTGTGGGTCAAGACAAGGAAGGGAGATTTGGCTTTCTCTAGTGGGGCAACTCCCCTGGAAATTGACATTACGGCTGCACTCAAGGAAGAAGACCCTGCTGGAGGGAGGAGAGTGGGAGCTGGATGTGGGAGTGGGTTTGGTAGGGCCAAGTCAACCAAGCCAGGCAGGAAGCTGAGGGGAGTAGTGTAGATCAGTGCTCCTCACTGATCTTGCCTGTGATGGCATGAGGGCTCTTTCTTCCAAAACTCAGCACTTTTCTGAAGGACAAGTCACCTGAAGCTTTAGGTTTCAAAAACAGGCCACCCTCCTCTCCCTGTATGTGTCCTGCGTTAAAATGGATAAGCTGAGATGGGTCTAGATCTTCCATTTGGCAGCATGTCTGCAGGGGGAAATGCCACTGCTCACTTCTGACCTGAGCAGCTGGGGTGGAGACTGTTCTAGAATTTTAACCTACTACCCTGGGGACCAGCCCAACTTCAGGGATGAGCTGGGTCCTTACAAGTGGGGTCACCTAGAGGAAGGGCCCTCCTGGAGTCTCACATTCTCAATCCATCCTGTACTTCCAAACTCTGAACTGATCTCTAGTCTTCTCCCAGATACCACCTCACGTCTCTTTATTTTTTTTAACCTGGGTACCAAAGAGGAACACTTTGTACGGAGGGGATCAGGGTTACAACAGAAGGAGAGCCCGTTATTTTCCTCACCTCTTCTTTATCTCCTTTAGGTTCCATCTGAGGTGCCCCTGACCGTCCCTGCCCCTACCCCCACCCCGGATCCCGGCAATGCTAACCGCTGTCTGTGGCTCTCTGGGCAGCCAGCACACGGACGCGCCTCACGCCTCTCCGCAGCGCCTCGACCTGCAGCCTCTTCAAACATACCAGGGTCACACGAGCCCGGAGGCTGGGGACTACCCTTCCCCGCTGCAGCCTGGAGAGCTGCAGAGCCTCCCACTGGGCCCGGAGGTCGACTTCTCACAGGGATATGAGTTGCCAGGGGCCTCCTCGCGGGTAACCTGCGAGGACCTGGAAAGCGACAGTCCCTTGGCCCCGGGACCCTTTTCCAAGCTTCTGCAGCCGGACATGTCACACCATTACGAATCGTGGTTCCGGCCAACGCACCCAGGCACAGAGGATGGTTCCTGGTGGGACCTTCATCCGGGCACCAGCTGGATGGACCTCCCGCACACTCAGGGCGCATTGGCTTCACCTGGCCACCCGGGGGCGCTTCAGGCCGGCTTGGGGGGCTATGTCGGAGACCACCAGCTTTGTGCTCCGCCGCCTCACCCGCATCCTCACCATCTCCTCCCAGCTGCAGGTACGCAGCACCTTCTGGGGCCACCCGACGGGGCAAAGGCCTTGGAAGCGGCTGCGCCAGAGTCCCAAGGGCTGGATTCCAGTCTGGATGGGGCAGCCCGGCCCAAAGGCTCCCGTCGGTCAGTGCCCCGCAGCTCAGGCCAGACAGTGTGTCGCTGTCCCAACTGTCTGGAGGCGGAGCGACTGGGGGCTCCATGCGGTCCGGATGGGAGCAAGAAGAAGCATTTGCACAATTGCCATATTCCAGGCTGCGGTAAGGCCTATGCTAAGACCTCGCACCTGAAGGCACATCTGCGCTGGCATAGCGGCGACCGTCCATTCGTGTGCAACTGGCTCTTCTGTGGCAAGCGCTTCACGCGCTCGGATGAGCTTCAGCGCCACCTCCAGACCCACACTGGAACCAAGAAGTTCCCCTGTGCGGTCTGCAGCAGAGTCTTCATGCGCAGCGACCACCTGGCCAAGCACATGAAAACCCACGAGGGTGCCAAAGAGGAGGCTGCGGGAGCGGCCCCGGGCGAGGCCAAGGCCGGAGGTGCAGTGGAGCCCCCGGGGGGCAAAGGCAAACGGGAGTCTGAGGGCAGCTCGGCCCCCTCCAACTGAAGCCCTCAGGTGCCGCCTCCCTGCTGGTGTCCCGAGGACATCGAAAGAGAGCCCCTAGGTCTGAATCCTAGTGGGGTAGCTTGATCAAGAGGGGAAGGTGGTTATTTATTGAGGGGGAGGAAAAGTGGTGCAGGGACAGGGAGAAGGGCGCTGGGGGTTTTAGTCTCTGGGGCTGGACCGGTCGCCTTGGACTGTTTAGGCTGCGAGGAGCTGCACACGCCCCTCGGTTCTTCCCTTCCGCACTACTTCACTGGCCCCTGGCCCAGGGTTGGGTAGGAGTGGGGCACCCCTGCTGCATCTAGGGGTAGAGGGGATCGGCTGGAGGAGATGGTGTGTCCTGGAACTGAGAGGAGTGGGGCCGGGGTGCTGCAGGTAGCTGTCTAGACACGTCCTTAGCGCCTGGGAACCCCGACATAAAAGTGCCTCCGGACCCGCCCTGCGGCCCGGGTCCCTTTCATCCCCCTTCTCATGCTTCTGCCCCTAGGGCTTCCGGAGAGAGCTGAGATGAGGTGGGGGAGGCCGGGGGTCCTTAGAGGGAGTGTCTATCTAGCTTGGAGAGTTGCTGAAATAACTCCTTTGATGTGCCTCCTCATTAACCCTTCCAGACCTGGTCTGATGGAGCCACAAAGGAAGAGGGGACAGCTTCTAAGTCAGAGTTGTGGGTAGGGCACGCAGAGATGTCCCTTTTTAAAATGAGAGACGGGAATAGGGAAGGGCTGCAGATGGAAGAAACTAACCTTACCCTCTTCAACTCTGGTTCAGTCCTTAACTCTTGGTCATTTAAAAAATCTAGTAGTCCATCTGTCCCATTCATTACCCTAGCTAGGATTTTAAAGCAGCCAGTAGCACCAGCTCTAGAGTTGATGTAGTGCTTCCCCTAGATCCCCATCATCTGCCTTCCTCTTGGGAATGGAAGGGAGGGGGTTACTTAGGCTGATTGGGGATAGGTAGGGGTGTCCTTGCTGAGGGACCCACAGTTTCCACCCAGTGTGGAGGACCCTGCCCCTGTCTTGCCTCTCCTGTCCGTCAAGAAACCAAGGCTCTGCTCTGTTAGCTTGACCCTTGCCCCTGCTATAGAATTCTCTCCTGTATCTTGAGGGGATACTCCCTTCATTTGAAAGAGTTGTTCTCCCACTGGAAGAGATTCCAGGAAGTTGTCCAGATCCTTCCCTTCTCCTTTAGATATTAGAAATACATTTGGATTGTGATCATGGGGGTGGGGAGGTGAGGAGCCCAGCAGAAGTTGAGCCAGGCGGAGGGAAAAGAAACAGATATGGGGAAGGGTCTGGCAGGCCACAGGACCCTGAAGCTGGGGGAGTTCCCAGGAGAGAGTTAGGGGCCTTGAGTCCCTATGACATCCCCTCCCCTTGCTCCCCTCTCTCCACCCAGAGCCCTCTGCAGGGATTAGCTGTGTATTGATTTTTAAGTTATAAGCAAAGGGTATTTTATTTAATATTAGGGCATGTGTGTGTGTGCATGTGTGTGTGTTGTGTGTACACTGTGTGTCTATGTGTGTGTTTCTCTACTGAGCCTGGGGTCTCCTGAGACCCCATCTTGTTCACCCGTCCAAGGTCTAGGGCATAGTCCCACAGCATCTCTCCCTCCGTTGGGGATGTTGGAGCCCAGTCCAAGGACTGGGAGCTAAATGGGAAGTGGGGGCTGGGATCTGGGTGGGAATATGTGTTTGTGTAGAAAGGGCTCCCCTTGAAAGGGACAGGGTGACTTTCCCTGTGGGACTCATGAGCCTGGAGTAGTTTAAGAAGTAAAGTTCTTTCTATATTCTCCCTCTTTCCCCACTTCCTGCTGTCACAACCAGAGGCCCCTTCCTTGAGAGAGCTTTGAGTGCAGGAGGGGAGTTGACTGAGCTTGCAGGTTGCCTGACCAGGTGGAGAGGGGGAGAAAGGAGGGCACCGTGGGTGTAGGATACCTCTCTCCGCCCATCGAAACCAGCCACCCCCTCCCTGTGCTACCAAGTGACCATTCAGAGGGGAACTCCCACATGGGTGTTGGTAGGGGGTTCTCCCTTAAAGAGACCCCAAATCCTAAGGTATGCAGGTGGGGGCCTTGAATAGGTTTTCTTCTGCTCCCCTCTTTTATAGTTCTAGGTTTCTTGGCTGCCTGCCCTTCTAGACAGCCCCCCTAGAGGAAAATGTAGGAATATTTTTTTCTTTAACTGCTGTGAACCCATTTGTGGGGGGGAGGAGGAGGAAGAAACAGCCTGTGTTTTTTATGCAACAATAAAGTCATCAACCCCATCATCGCCTCATTTGTCTTCTAGCTTGGTTTCCTTTTTGACAAGGTGACCAGGGAGGACCTGGTCAGGGCTGCAGGGCAGGGTGGGCACTTCCCTTTGATCCTGCAGCCCCTGGGCAGTCTCACCTCCATTCATTTGGTTGGGTCAGAGCCGGGGTCTGATCCTGTCCTGCGGGGTAGTGGGAGGGAGGGACTCCCTTTGGGTTGACAACTGAGCTGTCCCTCTCTGGTGTTCACCTATGTAAGTTTCTAGATATTTCCTTCCTCCTCCATATATAAGCCTCCTCTTTCCCCTCCCCTAAGGACCCTGTTTCCTTCCCTTCTCAGCCAGTCAGCTTCTGGCTCCCTCATCCCGCCCTCATGGGTGCGTGCTTGTCAGCCGGTCCCTCTGGCTGTGAGTGAGGTGGGGGTGACTGACAGCGATTTCTTCACCCAGATGATCCCTATCAGGGACAAGGCGATGAAAGGCAGCCAAGATATCTGATGGGCTCCTGCCCAGCTGGAAAGTCTGAGGGAAAGGTTGCTACTGCAACTCACAGCTAGAAACCTGCCATGGTTACTCAACTGCAATGTGCACAGACATAGCTCACTGGACCCACCGTGTGCCACCCTCAGAGGGATGCAGAAATACTTATTCACACACGTTTTTCCAGGCAGCTAGTGCCTAATTCACATCAAGGGAGTAAAAATCTCAGTTATCTAGAGCCCCAAATATAGGAAAGTGAATGAAGGGTCCAGTTTGGGCCCCAAAGAGATAGGGTTAGGGTTTTGTTTTGGGTTTTTTTTTTCACTTTCTCATCTGCCAAATGTATTATTTGCCCCTAGCAGGATTCCTGTGTCCCACTCTAACCCTAACCCAATTTCTCCAACCAAATCTGGTTTTCCAGTTGGCCGATTCTATCACTTGAGATTCTGGGGCCACAAAGTTTAAGACCACCTTGGGATAGGAGTATCAGAATGATTTAAGAGTTATAGAGGAAACCAGAATGGTTGGTGGAGGGTGGGCAATTGTTTATTTCTATCTGTTCTGGGATTTAGCAATTTGGGAAGAGGAGGAACAGGTGTGTTTCCCTGTGACCTCATGCCTGCAGCTCTCCTGCTGGGCACCTCTTTTTGTCTTTCTGGTTCTGGGGGAGTAAGACCCCCAGGAGCCTGGTGAATCTCCTTTTTCCCCAGGTTGCCCCCAGGGATAGGAGGGCAGCTGTGGGGCCGGCTGGGCCTGTCTGGGCAGGGTTGAGACTGCTCCTCCTCCCCTTGCAGCTCCTCCCGCTGACCTGCATTCTTAGCGGGGGCCTTTGGTGGGGCTGATGCTTGCTCGTTTGCAATGCTGCCTAGCTGGCCTGGCCCCCCTGACTGGAGCCCAAGTCCACCTATGGCGGCTCAGATGTGGTGCGCAGTCAGGATGATCCTGGAGAAGAGGAGAGGGAGTTAGGGAAACTGTGTCGGGGCTGACCCAGTGGGCGACCTCTTTGGGCCGTCTCCTGTCCTGGGAAGTGAAGTAAAAGCCCTCTGGGGTGGGGAAATGAAGTCAGGAATAGAAACCTGACAGCGGAGAAGGCAGCCTACCAACAGCAGCCTGGGGCTGCGTAGCGTTCTCTCCAAGTCTATTCTCTCCTTGTCCTCCTACCTGCTCCCGCCCCCCAGCGGGCAATCCCGGGAAGTGCAGAAGGTGAACCCGCATTGTGAGTACATAGCCTTGGCGTTTGCTGCGGAACGACAACCAATAGCAACCTCACAACCTCTCCCCAACCTTGCTGTAGAAGCCGCCTTCACCGTCCCATTAATCCCAGCGTGCCTGACCGCTCAGCGTGTTAGCAGTGTAGGCTTGAAAAGAACCTTGGGAAACAAACTCCACCACAGAACTGTTAGAGTTAATCAACGGATAAAGTCACAGGACACAGTCAGCACACATAAATCAGGAGCATCTCTATACACGAACAACAAACTATCCGGAAAAGAAATCAATAATCCCATTTATTAATAGTTTACAACAAATGGGGATAAATTTAACAAAGTAGGGGAAATAGCTGTACACTGAACCGTTAAGACATTAATGAAAGAAATCAAAGAACACACACACACACACACACACACACACAAACGGAACAATATTCCGTGTTCATGGTTCAGAAGAATTAATATTGTTAAAAGGTTCTTACCACCCAAAAGTGACTACAGATTCAGTGAAATCCCTGGAAGTAGATAATCTGCACTGTGCCCCATTTCCCATTTCTGGAGGGCTCCATGAGGCAAGTGTGTGAGATGCGTTTTGCTTAAATCCTGGCTATGGAGATAAGTTTATTTTTGTTCTTGTTACAGGAGGTTGAACCCAGGGCTTCACAAATGCTATTCTAGGGATATAGCCCTCTACCACTGCAAGTGCTTGATCTTCAGACCTTTTTTTTGTTTTTTTTGTTTTTTTTTTCAGGAGCAGGTGTGCCAGGGATTAAACTCAGGGGCACTCAACCACTGAACCACATCCCTAGCCCTATTTTGTATTTTATTTAGAGACAGGGTCTCCCTGAGTTGCTTAACCCCTCACTTTTGCTGAGGCTGGCTTTGAACTCAAGATCCTCCTGCCTCAGTCTCCTGAGCCCCGTGTGCCACCGTGCCCAGCCCTCGCTGTCTCGCTGTCTTGCTGTCATGTTCAGGTTGGTTGGCCTGGAACTTGAGAGATCTTCCTACTTCAACTACTTTCAATCTCCTGGGTAGCTGGGTTTACAGGCGTGCACCACCCCACCAGGTTTATGGAGATGTTTTACAGTGCAAATGAACTGGAAGTCAGAATATTTGGGATCATGATCCACCTCTGTACTGCAGTGTGTCTGTTCCCCTTGGTCAAGACTTTTCTTTTGCTGTTCCGGTTTCACTACAAGACACCAAAGTTTTGGACTAGAAATTTTTAATTTCCTTTCAAAGCTCTTTTCCCATGAGCATTATGGGGCAGGAGAGAACTTTTGGGGTGGGACTACACGCATATATGTCCTTGTGCCTTTTTAAAAAACGCATTGTTATCCCTACACCTACTGGCTTGTAACTCCCTCATAGAGCTTACTGGGATTGTGTTTTTGGAATTCAAAGCAGGACTCAAGTAACTGAGATTCATCCTTAATTTCCAGATGCCCCAGCAGTCCGCGCTCTCTTAGGAATCTTTCCGTTTTACGAAGATTCCTTTCAATTTCCAGCTCTAGCTCCCCACAGCGACCCCATCAGATGAGCAGATTCGTCCCAATCAGTCTTTTATCAGGCCCAAAAGTAGCGCCCGTGCACTGAGCCTCAGGGAAACAGGCAGGCTTGGAGAAGTGGTGCTCGTGCGCACCCAGGTGGAAAACAGCGGGACTGCAGGTGTGAAGTTCAGGCCCCGCCCCCGGGGTCAAAGGCCTCCCAGGTCACCTGGAAGCTTCCGTCCATTGGAATCCACCTGATCTGAAGCAGAGGAGGTGACTCCGGGGACCAACCTGGGGGCGTTGGAGGCTGAGGGAGTGAGGGATATACCGTACTGGGTACGCGAAACGGGGTGGACGGAAGAGGGGCGGATCTTTGGGCATGCGCAGGACCGTGAGACTTTGGCGAGGAGTGGGAGAGCCAGGGAGACCATACCACTATTTCCTAGACCGTCAGTAGAGCAGAACCCTCGGACTTGCAGGATCTGCGCCGCCTGCTGACTCCAAGCTAAGTGCCAGGTTTGTGCACCCCAGGCAACGAGTGTCTGAGGTGCTGAGCGTCCGGGAATACATTGTTTTCCTTGTGTATACACGTGTTGAGAGAGGGAGCTCCTTAGGCCTGAGACGTGGCCAGGATTATGGAAAGGTAGCGGGAGAGGGACACAGTCATCCCCACCTCTCTGCAGATGGCGTCCTCAATGACTGACACCCCTTGTTCCTGCGACTGCTTAGTCTCCATGCCTCCGGCCTCTGCCATCCCAGCCGTGATCTTTGCAAAGAACTCAGACAGACCCCGGGATGAGGTGCAGGAGGTGGTGTTTGTACCAGCAGGCACTCACACCCCTGGGAGCCGGCTCCAGGTGGGTAAAGCCTTATGGGATCCTGAAAAGATTGGCAGATCTAGGCATTCTTCTAAGACCTTCTTCCTCTGCTTTCTCCACCTGGGAGGTTGCCAGAGGTAGTGAAAAAGAATATGAGCTTCAAGTCTACCAACCTGGACCTGAAGCCTATTATTTAGCCAATCGACCTCAGTTTCCTCAGCTGTAAAATGGGAATGAGACCCAAAGACGATGCTCAAGGTGATTGGCAAAGTGCCTGCACAGTGTAGGTTCTAACCCTTTCTGAGTGGAGTCTTCCTTTCTCTCTGCCTTCAGTGCACCTACATTGAGGTGGAACAGGTGTCGAAGACACATGCTGTGATTCTGAGTCGTCCTTCTTGGCTGTGGGGGGCTGAGATGGGTGCCAATGAGCATGGTGTCTGCATTGGCAATGAAGCAGTGTGGACCAAGGAGCCCGTTGGGGAGGGGGAAGCCCTGCTGGGCATGGACCTGCTCAGGTGTGGACCCTCCCTCCTTCATCTCCCTTTTCCTCTCTCCCCCAACCTGGTTCATAGGGGCGGCCTCCTCTCTGCTGACCTTGCCTTTTGCCCTCCAAAGGAGGCTGCTCTCCCTCTCCTCTCTCCTGGCCCCATCTCCACAGTCTGATAAAGGAGACTGTCCTGGCCCAGAAATAGGATGGCACCAGTTTACCTGTTTTTAATAGATGTAATATATTTTTTTTTCAATTGAAAAGCTCGTGTAGAGTCCAGGTTTATGAAACCAATAGAGCAGCTCTGATGGAGGACAAGTGGAGGCTTGGGGCACTTCAATTTCTGAAACTCTTTCAGGTCTTCCTGTGGAACCCTCAGAGCACAGCTTAGAAACCACCAATACTAGTGGATTTGTTGTGTGATTTGGGCTTGTTACCAGATGCCTCTGGTTCACTTCTGCCCCCTGACCTCTCACTTTGCCAGGCTGGCTTTAGAACGGGGCAGCACTGCCCAGGAGGCCCTGCGTGTGATCACAGGCTTGCTGGAGCGCTATGGGCAGGGGGGCAGCTGCCGGGAGGACCCCATGCCATTCTGCTACCACAACACTTTCCTGCTGGCTGACCGGACTGAGGCATGGGTGCTGGAGACAGCTGGGAGACTGTGGGCTGCACAGAGGATCCAGGGTGAGGGGCCCAGTGCCGGGGCCCACCTCTCAGAGTCGTTCTCCCTTTGTCAGCCTTGGGAGTTGGAAGAGCTAGTGGGGCAGAGGGATACCATCCAGGTGCCGAACTTTGGGGACATCAAGGGAGATGGGAAATGAGCCCCTGTAGGGACTCTCCTCACCTTTCACCTGGTTAAGTCCTCCTGCGCATCAGCCTGTCACTTCCTCTGGGAAGCCTTCTGGGACTTCCCTGGGTTGTTAGGCTCCTCCTTACATGCAAGTAGGTACCTCTTCGCCATTGCATTTATCTCGGTGATTATTTTCTTTGTCTCCCCCACCTCTGTAGCCCCACGAGCCTAAGGTGTTCTTGTCACCATCATATTATCAGCACCTAGCCCAGAGTTTGGCATAGAATGGGTGCTCCATGATAAACGAACACTCCCCTCTCCTCCACAGGGGGTGCCCGAAACATCTCCAACCAGCTGAGCATTGGCACGGACATCTCAGCCGAACATCCAGAGCTTCGGAGCCATGCCCAGGCCCAGGGCTGGTGGAGTGGGCAGGGCGCCTTTGACTTTGCTCAGGTCTTCTCTCTGACCCAGCAGCCTGTGCGCATGGAGGCTGCCAAGGCACGCTTCCGGGCTGGGCAGGAGCTGCTACAGAAATGGCAAGGTCCGTGAGTGTGGGCAGGGTGGGGCCAGGAGGGCCACGTTCTCCCTCTGCTGGGAACCTCACTCTTTCCTCCGTGGCAGGGAGTATCACAGCAGAGGTGATGATGGACATTCTCAGAAACAAAGAGAGTGGCATTTGTATGGACTCTGGAGGCTTCCGAACAACAGCCAGCATGGTGTCCATCCTGCCTCAGGATCCCACACAGCCCTGTGTCCACTTCCTCACTGCCACACCAGACCCGTCCAGGTGAGAAGAATGAGGGTTTGGGGTGCTGGGTACCAGGCAGGGGAGGTGACAGGAGATGATCTACCTCAGTCTTGCTGTCCATATTCCATTAGGTCAGTGTTCAAACCTTTCATCTTTGGCATGGGGGCAAGTCAGGCCCCCCAGGTGCTGTCCCCCACTTTTGGAGCACAGGATCCTGTTCGGACCCTGCCTCGATTCCAGACTCAAGTGGATCGCCGACACATGCTCTACCGTGGACACCAGGTGGCCCTGGGGCTGATGGAGAGTGAGCAGGTAACCCCAGGGAGTAGGGGGTACCCTGGGTGGCACCCCCACCTCCACCAACTGTCACTGTGGAAACAAGGAGCTGGGAGGAGACTGCCTGGAGAGCAGGAGAGAGGCCCCACTCTTTGGAGCTAGCTGCCCTGGACAGTGCTGGCGATCTTGGCTTTCTCCAGCTGTGAGAGGGCACACATTCTCCCCTCTGGCCTTTCCAGCAGGAGCAGGGGCAGCAGCTGCGGCAGAAGCAGCAGGACCTGGAGCAGGAAGGCCTAGAAGCTGCACGGAGGCTTCTGGCTGGCGAGCGGACCCCAGCCCACCAGGAGCTGGGTGGCCTCTTCCAGGCCTTCGTGGAGAAGGAGACCCAGGCCTACACATAGCTGAACACATGGCTCCTGTGGGACCAGGGCAGGTACAGGATCCTATCACCAGCTGCCTTGAGCTAGGGTGGTTGTTTGGGGCAATCCCTTCCTGCCCCTTGGACTGTTCTGAGTGGCTGGTTCAGCCTTTGCCTTAATAAACGTATTTTATTTTCTTGTTCAGTGAGCTCGATTCCAGGTTCAGTGGGGTACAAGAGGCCAGTGAAGGCAAAGGGCAGACCCAAACTGGCTGTGTGGCATGTGGTGCCAGTCAGCACGCCAGCACATTCTTTTAATTTCCTTCCTTCTTTTCCTTCCTTCCTCCCTCCCTTCCTCCCTCCCTTCCTTCCTTCCTTCCTTCTTTCCTTTCTTTCCTCTCTCAGGATTTAGCCCTGGGGTGCTAAGCCACATCCCCAGCCCTTTTTCTTTCTTTATTTTGAGACAGGGTCTTCCTGAGTTGCTTAGGGCCTCACTGAGTTGCTGAGGGTCTTGCTAAGTTGCCGAGGCTAGCCCTAACTTGTGATCCTTCTGCCTCAGCCTCCTGAGTCCCTGGGATTATAGGTGGGCACACCACACCTGGGTCCACCAGCACGTTCTTTTTTTTTAGTTGTTGATGAACCTTTTATTTATTTATTTACTTATACGTAGTGCTGAGAATCGAACCCAGTGCCTCATGCATGCTAGGCAAGCGCTCTACCATTGAGCCATAACCCCAGCCCTCCATCCAGCACATTCTAATGATGGAGGTGATAGGGATTAGACCCAAAATTTGTGGAGGGAATTTGAGAACAGAGATGAAACATCCCTAATGGTGTGTGTGTGTGCATGCATGTGTTTGCACGCACATGAAGATCAAAGATCATGCTTTGCATGCTTTGCATGGTAGCTGGCTCCTATTTGTGAGGACAATTTTTTTTTTGTAGTATTGGGATTGAACCCAAGGCCTTGCACATGGCACATGTTAGGCAAGTACTCTGCTACTGAGCTTCATCCCCAGCCCTGTCTGGGGTCAATTAGGACCACAGGGTTTTGGTCCTTGGCTTGGATCTGGGAAGGACACACCCTTGGAAGGGTAGTGAGATGTGCCCTGGGAGGGTGCCTCCCCAATGAGACAGTACCTACTTCCTGCCCACTCAGGAGCTATGAAGTCTGCTGGGACCCTGAGGGATTATCAGCCTTTTGTAAGATTAAAAATTTGTTCTTTAGCTGGGCATGGTGGCACATGCCTGTAATCCCAGTGGCTCAGGAGGCTGAGACAGGAGGATCATGAGTTCAAAGCCTGCCTCAGTAACTTAGCAAGTCCTTAAGCAACTCAGCAGGACCCTGTTTCTAAATAAAATATAAAAAATAGGGCTGGGGGGCTGGAGTTGTGGCTCAGTGGTAGAGTTCTTACCTAACATGTGTGAGGCACTAGTTGTGATCCTCAGCACCACATATAAATAAAAATAAAAAATAGGGGGCTGGGGAGATAGCTCAGTTGGTAGAGTGCTTGCTTTGTAAGCACAAGGCCCTGGGTTCGATCCCCAGCACCCAAAAATAAAATAAAATAAAATAAAATAAAAAATAAAAATAAAAAATAAAGCTCCATCACCACAAACAACAAAAAAATTTTAAAGGGGGTTGGGGGCTGGGGATGTGGCTCAGTGGTTAAGTGCCCCTGCGTTCAATCCCTGCTACCAAAAAAAAGAAAGGAATTTGTTCTTTAGAATTAGGCTGCTATTTTATTTACTGGTTCCTTACCCTGAGATGCCGCCATGTGACATGAAAAGCCTAGAGACAGTTTACTGGGGAGGTGAGGGGTCTGAGGAGAGAAAACTTACATAGGGAGGCCACACTTCACTTCTTGATTTTTTTGGTTGTAGTTTTGGTTGTGCTAAGGGCCCTACCCAGAGAGGTTTTGGGGACTGATGCTGCTGAGGCCCCCTTCCTTGTCTGGACAGAGCTTTGCTGGGCCCTGGGAACCAGAGTGCATGGTTTCTTGGTGGGAGACGAGGCCTGGAGTGAAGAGGCAGCCTCAGGGGGTGACTCCTTTCCTTGCTCTGGAGTGACAGAAGGGTTGCTCTCCCCAGCCACGGGCACCCCATGTAGCAGGGGCAATTCAGTGAGGGTGGGCTGGATCTCCATCCTCAGAAAGTGGTCCGTCAGGGCTTCTTGCTGCCTGCGCTCCTGGTGTCTGTTCATCTGCTCAAGCTCCTTGAGGAAGCCTGGGAGGGACCAGGGTGGTGGCTGGAGCGTAGGGCTCAGCAGGAGGGGCCCTCTGGGTTCAGGAAGGTCTCTGGGTAGAGAGGAGCCTGAGACTGGGACTCAGGCGAGGTGAGCCCCCTGCATGCCCAGGACCAGAACCTGGCCCTGGCTGCACCGTCTACCACCTGTGGCCCAGTTGCTGACTGGGATTGAGGCCATTCCCCAGACACCACTGCCATCTTAGCTTCCTCTAGACCCCATAGGGCAGGGTGGGCTCAGGGGAGGGTGAAAACCATAGAAAACAGTGTCACCTCGCTCTGAACAGAATGGGCCACTCAGCTCCGGGAACTCATCGTCATCATCAGAGGCTTTGTCCTCCTCATCTGAGATCCAGCGCTCTGACACAGGCTGCCCATCCAGGTCCAGGAGCAGTGGCAGGGCCGCTATCACCGTCTCCCTGCAGGACAGTAAGAGCAGAGGCTGCTGAGGAAGGCATCCCTGGTGTGGAACCTGCGAGGACACAGGACACGCTACAACATCCACACCTGGGCAGGTGGCAGCTAAGGGTCTAGCAGATTGACCTGGGGACAGCCCCAAAGAGCTAAGGGCTGGTTCCTGTGCAGTGTTGGGAATGAAATGGGAAAAGGGCAAACTTAAATTATGGGGGTGGAGGGGAAGGGGCCAGGGGCAATGCCAGGTTTGTAGGCTGAGGAGGAGCTTGTGGAGTTAGTAGGTGGAACCTAACCAGCTCTTCGTCCCTCCCACCATCATTCCCTCACCTGTAGCGCTTCTGCTTGGTGCAGCCATTGCCAGTCAGGTTGAGGATGAGGAGGCTCAGTGGGAGCTCATCTGCACATGGCAGAGAGAGGGAGTGAGGCTCTTATACCAACGCTGCACCCCACACCCTCAGGATGAAGTGTACATGCAGGATGGTGTTGAATACGAGTGCCAGGAAACGGCGGAGGCGGGGCAGAAAGAAGGGAGGACCCCACACAGGACATGTTCCGTGAGCCCGACTAGGGTGTTCCTACCCAGCTTCAGTGTTTCTATCAGGTTCTCAGAGAGGTCCAGAAACTGGAGGTATGGGAGGTCAAGGAGGTTTTCCACGTGCTTGATTCTGTTTCCTGCTAGAGACAGGAAACTAGGGAAAGAAGAGCGGGGAAGACACAGTGGAATCACAGGCCCCTTGGAGGAAGAGAAGACACCAGAAACTTGGGTCCCCGTCAGGAAGCTGGATGACAAGTTGGGGATACATGGCCTTTTGGGGCAGGGAAAGCAGAGCGAGGCTTACTAGGTTCTCAGCTGATCAAAAGCCAGGCTTGGAGACCTCTGAACCAGTTCTTGGGGTATTGCCAGGGTCCCCCACTCACTCCTTATTCCTTCCCCACCTGAGCCTTGGTGCCACATACCGCAAGGAGGGGATGCAAGCCAGGTTCTCAATTCGCTGGATCTTATTCTGCAGGAAGAAACAAAAGTGGGGGAAACTAAGCTGTCAGTTGGATGGGGAACCCTTTAAAGGGACAAAGCCCCAGTACCATAGCTGCACTTGAAGCTGGAGATGTTGTACTTTAGGAACTCCACTCCTGACTGGAATGACTGGCTGTCACTATCTTTGGGAGATGATTTGCTTTCTTTGGGTGAATGGTTAAAAGTATAAACTTGGGGTTGGCTAAACTGGTTTGAAGTACTCTTCTCTGACCCCACAACAAAAGAGGGAGCTGGGAATCAGAAGGGTAAATCAAGGGGTCACTAGAAAAATGGAAAAGGCCTTGGTGGTGACTTGCATGCTAAGAGGGAAAAATGAGCAGATATTCATTTGATCTGAAGTGTCTCTGTGGGGAAATTGAAAGGGAGCTGGGTATACTCAAGCTGGAGAAGACTGAAGACCACCAAACAACCACCAACTAGCAACCTTTAAGGATCTGAAAGGTGTAGAGGAATCTTCAGTTTTCTCTTCCTTTTCTTCAAAACAGGAATGGACTTGGGCTGTGTAATATGAAAGGTTTAGGGCAGACACCAAGAAGAACTAGATCAAGAGAAGTGTCTGTTAAGGAGCAATAATTCAAGGGCACATTCAAGATCTTTTTCAGAGGGATTAGTCTTTAACTCAGGAGAATTTTTGATTCACCTGGGAATGATTTAAACAAAGACCTATTTGCCTGAACATCAAAGAAGGCACAAGATGACCTGTCTGGCTGCTCTAAGATTAGACAGATGTAGTTCACAAGGGGCCGGGGGAAGGAAGAGAAGGAGCAATAGTTACCACTTGCAGATAGAGACTGTGAAGATTCTGGAGACCCTCTAAGTTCCTGATAGTGGTAATCCCCTCCCGGTCCAGGCGCACAGTCTGCAGTTCAGCAAGAGTGTGAAACCTGGGAGAAGAATTGGTGGAGTGGTGTGACAGAGCTCAGCTCTGTGGTCTCCGCAGGGGAGATGGGAGGGAAAGGAGGAAGGAGGAGGAGGAGGAGGCGCTTTGAGGAGGGGTAGAGACCGAGTGACACTCATCCTTGTAGAGTGGGTAGGACCGAGTGACACTCATCCTTCTTGACCCAGGAAGTGATGTCCAGGTCATGAAGCTGACTTGCCTAGGAGACCTATATCTCTTGTTGGTGGCACTGAAAAGAATCAGAGTGAAAGGAGTAGAGGCCCTCTGGGAAACTGGATGGAGTCCATTCATGGTTCCTGGAGAGATCTGGAGGCCAGAGAAGCCTTTCTTGGGCCATCTTAGGTGGTGGGTGGGGCAGTAATGAGAGCATCTCTGCAGGCAGACCCTGCCTTGTTCTACCTTTTGAGTGGTCCATGGAGGGAGAGTCACCTGTTCATCCACATGTTCATTAATTCCACAACATTTACTGAGTGTCGACAAGAGATAAATGACAAAGTCCCTGCCCATCACTATTAGGGAAGCAAGGCAAACATCTATGACAAGGGGATGACACAGCCAGGTACAAGAGTCTATAGCAGTATATGGGCTGTACACCATATCCAGGATAGGGGGATCCAGAACTGCTTCCTGGAGGAGGTGACAGATGAGTAGGAGTTAGCTATAAAGCTAGGAGGGGGACAGGGAGAAGGCTTTTCAAGTAGAATGAACAGTACATGTGTATTCTAATCCATTCCTATTAGGTAATTAAAATGCAGGTTCTTATTCAGTAGTTCTGGGGTTGGCCTCAGATTTTTTTTATTTCTAACAAGCTCCTAGATAAATGCCAATGTCGCTGCCCTCCAATACCTTTGAGTAACAAGGTGTTACTCATGAAGAGTGGCTGGAAATAGGCTGAAGAAAACAGGTCAACTCATTTTAAGGCATTTGGAGTTTACTGTGGAGGTAATAGGGAGCTGAGAAAGTTTCTATTATAAAGTACCTGATCAGATTTGTCATTTAAGGGGCTGGGGATATAGCTCAGTTGGTAGAGTGCCTGCCTCACAAGCACAAGGCCCTGGGTTCAATCCCCTGCACCACAAAAAAAAAAAAAAAAAAAAAAAAAAAAAAGATTTGTCATTTAAAAGGATAACTTTAAACCACACAGTGCCACACACCTGTAATCCCAGCAATTTGGGAGGTTGAGGCAGGAGGACAAGTTCTAGGCCAGACTCAGCAATTTAGCAAAACTTCAGTAAAGTGTCCCTGGTTTCAATTCCCAGTAATAAATAATGAACAAACAAACAAATAAGTAAATAAATAAAAAGAATGCTTTAGAAAGATAAAGAGCATAAGGAGGCTAGACTGGGTACAGGGAAATTAGTAAGGAGTTTATTGAGAAGGGATGACAGCTTTATCAAAGGCAGTTGAGTGAGGATGGTGAAAAACAGAACAATTTGGGGGGTGGTGCTGGGGATTAAATCTGAGCTACATACCCAGTCCTTTTTATTTATTTATTATTTTATCTTGAGCCAGGGTCTCCCTAATTTGCTGAGGCAGGTCTTGAATTTGCAGTTCTCCTGCTCCAGCCTCCCGAGTTGCTGGGATTACAGGTGTGCACCATCATGCCCCACTAAGACGAACATTTTTTTTTTTTTTTTACTGTAAACAAATGGGATACAGGTTGTTTCTCTGTTTGTACATGGCGTAAAGGCATACCATTTGTGTAATCATAAATTTACATAGGGTAATGTTGTTTGATTCATTCTGTTATTTTTTCCCTTCCCCCACCCCTCTTTTCCCTCTATACGGTCCTTCCTTCCTCCATTCTTGCCCCCCTCCCTAACTCTAACCCTAACACTAACCCCTCCCACCCCCCATTATATGTCATCATCCACTTATTAGCGATATCATTCGTCCTTTGGTTTTAAAACGAACAATTTTTAAGGAGGGAAAATCAACACTGATTGGAGTGGGAGTAAGTAAAGAAACAAGGATAAGTGAACAAATCTGTAGGGTTCAGCAAACTGGTCGTTACGTGTTTCAATCTTCTAGCACCCTTTTCTTCCCCCGTGCACTCACATCTTCTCTGACAGATCTTCATCCTCAGGGAAGGTCAAGTTCCGCTCAGTGATAAGGGCTTCAGTAATGTAGACATCCTTTTCCTCTGGACTCTGGGCAAGTTTAGCTGTGAAAAGATGAATCCAGTTGTCGCTTTTCTTCATTCTTGGAGGCTGATCCTACCGTTGTCCAACTGTTCTACCTACCAACCCACTTCCCTACTTACCTCCAGGCATCATCTAAAGTAGACAGCTGCCGGCCTGAGGCGGGAAAGGAACAAAGAGGAGCGGAGAAACTTGGACTACTTCTAAGGATAGCCAAACCGAGGATGGCGGAGGAGAGAGAATCTTAGGGGAAGTGGGTTGATTCTGAGCAACTTGTTAGGGATGTAGTCGAAGACAAGGAAGTCGGGGTGAAGAATCTGGAGTTTGATGGGTGTGGAGAGGATTTGCGGGCAGCAAATTGGACCGTTGGTGGTAGGAGGGATAAGAAAGGGGCGGTTTCCAAGAGTCCGTGTCGTTGCTAGGAGACCGGACGCCAGGTTGGGAGGAAGTGGAGAAAAGGGAGGGCTCCTATTGCCCGACTCTGCGCATGCGGACCACGGCTCCATCCGGAAGGCCCGCCCACCGCTTCCGGCTCCGAAGTTCGTTGGCCCACAATCCTTAGCTTCTTCCGTCTCCGTTAAGCTCCTGTCTGTTCTTCCGGTGGCGATGGCTGCGGCCCCGTCTGGAATGCTGCGAGGGGCTCTCCTGCCCCAGGCGGGTAAGGAGCGGCCCGTAAGACCTCACTGCGTATCTGGCCATCGCTCTCTAATCCTGGTCTCCCGTCCTTTACTTCTGACACTTCCGGTTTCTCTGACTCCAGAGATTTCCCGGTGATCCATGACACCAACTTTATCGTGGGTCTTATCCCATCCAATTCCCTGTGACTCCAGACACTGATTACCACAGCAACGATGTCACCAACAAAAAATATTTATTCCCTATGTACCAGTTCCCCTGCCTTGGGTTTCTTTACCCCACCACTTAGCTCTCACCCCCGACTGGTTGCACCAGTCTGCCGGGACTTTTGCCTTATGCCTCCTTCTGAAGGTCTGAGCCTAAATGTTGCCTCCTCAGGTCTTCCCACATGACCCTCGGTAAAGCAGGTTTCTCTGTATTTTGTACCCTGTTTATTGCCCCCCCCTCAGTCCCATCATAGTTTGTAACATCATAGTCTGTCATTTTGCTTTTATTTATTCGTTTGTCTCCTGTTAAGCTCTGTAAGGCAGAATCATTCATACAGCATAGCCAGCAGGTGGCATGGTTTCTGACGTTAGTAGGCATGCAAGGGATACGTATTTAATGAATGAATTTGAGCACTTACTATAGACCAGGAACTGTAATAAATGTTTTGCACGTCTTATCCCATTTTGATCTTGAAGCATCCTGTGAGGAAAGGATTACCATCTGCCCTTTATAGATGAGGAAACAAGTTTTGGACCAGTTTAGTGACTGGGCAAGGTCACAGTAAGTGACTGAAGAAATATTAAAATTCAGTTTCATCTGATTCCAAAGCCACTTATCGCATTAGGTTTTGTGGCCATTGGCAGTAAACCTCTTACCCCAGCAGATCTCCATGCTGTCTATTAGAGGTACCTTCTAGCAGATCTTTTCCCTGAGGTCCCTTCTCAGCCTTGGGAGGGGCTGAAATTGGGAAACACTAGTCTTGGCCCTTGTGTTGAGAATGAAGGGGTCACTTTAGCTCAGGACTTTAAGTGTCTCTGTTTCCTGAGGGATCCTCTCAAACATTGCCTGTCAACAAGAAGAGAGAAGAGAAAAGAGAGGTGGGAGAGTAGCATAATAGTCGGTACCCCCAACCCCCACCCCCACCCACCCGCCACCACCCCCCCACCCCCACCACCCCCGCTTCAAATCATGGAACTACCCTCAGAGGCAGTGTCTGAGCATGGTTTTCAAACTTGAGCATGCATTGGAATCACCAGGAGAAATTATTATTGTTATTGTTATTGTTTTGGTTGTACTGGGAATTGAACTCCGTCTTTCCTGTGCTAGATAAATTTTCTATTACTAAGCTATATCCCCAGCCCCAACCAGGGGGATTTTATTAAAACACTTTGCTAAGCCGTACCCCAGAGTTTCTGATTCAGTAGGTCCAGGGTAGGTATTTCTAACAAATTCCCAGTTGATGCTGATGTTGATGACTGAGTGGGGGTAGGCCTATCATGGCAGGGCCGGTCACTGGGTGTGTTTTTTATTTTTGTTTTGTTTTGTGGTGCTGGAGATTAACCTCAGGCTTTGAGTATTCTGCCACTGAGCTATACCTCCAACCGCTGGTCACCGTATTTTATAAATAAAGTTATATTGAAACGAACCTTATCTGTTTACATAAATGTCTGTGGTTATATTTTGGCATAGTTGAGTGTAAGTGACAGATAGAATGGCCCCCAAACCTAAAATATTCACTGTTTGTCCATTTAGGAAAAGGTTTGCTGAGCCCTCTCCCCCTTTGGTTAATGTGTTTGAAATACTTTCTCCTTTGTTCTAATTTTTTAATCCCATCTCTGCACATAATTAAGCTGGAGAAATGGGAGCCTCACGAGATCCAGCAACTGACGTAAGATGACCCACCAAAAAAGAGAAGGTTTGGGATTTCAGGATTTCTGGCAGGCAGTTCCTTGTCTAGTTCTGTGAGCCGTGTTGTCTCTCCAGAGGTGTGGTTTTGCTCCATTTTGGGCAAACTAGGGCCTCCAAGAGGTTGTATTTCACTGTTACCATCTCCTCCCTCAGGCCGGCTGCCCACCCTCCAGACTGTCCGCTATGGTTCAAAGGCTGTAACCCGCCACCGTCGTGTCATGCACTTTGAACGTCAGAAGCTGATGGCTGTGACTGAGTATATTCCCCCTAAACCTGCCATCAACCCAAGGTGCCTGCCACCTCCTCCCAGGCCTCCCAAGGAGGTAAGGAGGAGACTGCATGCACATCACTTGGTGGTGGGATAGCAGATTAAAATGATCTTTTCTCTCATAGTGAGATGGGACTCCAAGCCATAGTCACTCATGTCATTGTTTCACTTCCTACTTGATCCTATGGTCCAGATACTTTAAAATGAAATCCGCACCTGATTCTGCTTTTGCCTTGGGTTCTGTGGATTGGATGGGTCTCCTGGATTTCCTTCATGCTGTACTTGTCTCTAAAAATGTGTGTGAAAGCTACCCGGGCAGGTTGCGGGAGGGTAGAGGTCTCTCCTGTCTTTGTGGTTTTTGGTTTTTGTTTTTTTGCAGTGTTAGGGATCAGGCTCAGGGACTTGCCCATGTCAGGCTAGTACCCTACCACTAAGTGACACCCCACCCTCTCCTGTCATAAAAGGAGTTAAAGCTTCCATGTTTTCTTAGAGGAATGAGAAAAACATTCTGTCCTTAAAAGAATGGAGACTTTGTATCTTTATAGTGACTCTTGTTTTGTTATACCAAATAAATTCTACTATTCTAGTTGTCTGCTGCTGCTTAAGGATTAGGTAGCTGTCTTCTCTTGCTGGAGAGAAAGCTGTCAGCAACTGCAGCCTGAGGGAGTTAGGTTAATTGGAAGAGATTCTCTGAGTCATTGAGCAAATTCCTCAAAGATGAATGAGAGGACAACCTAGCATCTGGGTTTTTACCTGTGAAAACACAGAGCACTCTGAAATGGCCCTGAAGGGTCAGCCCATGGAGCATTGCTTGGCAAACCACACTTCAGAAGCTGGGCCTCTTTCACCAGCTCTTAGGTCTTTGCCCAGCTAAATTTTTGTTTTGTTTTGCATCTTTAAAAAAACACAAAACTTAAATATTATCTGACGTTTGTTTTTTTGTTTTGCTTGTTTGAAATGAGTTCTCACCATGTTGTCCAGACTGATCTTGAACTTGTGGACTCCAGTGACCCTATGCCTCAACCTCCCAAGTAGCTGGGGCTACAGGCATGTGCTACCGAACCTGGCTCAACCCAGCTAAAATCTATTGGTAGCATTTCCATATCAGTTCAGACAAATCAAATGGAATTTTTCTCCCATAATTTTTTCTTAGGCCATTTGTACATGCTACTCCATAACTGTAGAAGAATGTAGAACAACACATGCAGTATAGCTTTCTGGAATGAAGGAGATGTTCAATATCTGCATTGTCCAGTATGGTACCCACTAACCACATATGACCTCTGAGTGCTTGAAGCTAGTGTGACTGAGTAACTAATTAATTGTGTTTGATTTTAATTGCTTTAAATATAAATAGCCACATTTGCCTTGGTGGCTACTATATCAAACAGGGCAAATCTAGAACCTACATTTAGTACACTATTATATCTTCATTTGTTAACACACACACATTTTTTCATGGAATTCTGCAAAATGCACATGACTTCTAGGTTGTCCACTTTTTAAATACATTTTATTATTTTTAATTATGTTTTTCATGGTACTGAATCAAACCCAGGGCCTTGAGAATACTAGGCAAATACTTTACCACCAAGCTACATCCCCAGCTAAATAAATTTTAGAATCCTTGTTTTAGGGGAAAAAAATCTCTTAAACAGTGTTGTAGAGATCTGTAAGAATATTCTTAGATCCTCAAGTTCTCGGTTTTGAGAAACTTTGTCTTAAGACAATTAAGTCTTGGGACTGAGGTTGTGGCTCAGCGGTAGAGCACTTGCCTAGCATGTGTGAGGCACTGGGTTCAATTCTCAGGACCCCATATAAAAAAATGAATAAAATAAAGCTTTGTCAACATCTAAAAAATATATTTTTAAAAAAATTAAGTCTCGTTCTGTGAAAGTGTCTCACATTTAAACTAGCAATGCAAAAGTTATGCTGTATCTTCCTTCCTTGCTTCCTTCCTTCCTTTCCTTCTTTTTTTATTGTTGTTGGGGATTGAACCTGGGTCCTCATGCAAGCACAAGTTCTATCACCCAACTATACCCTCATCTTGTCTTGTATTTAAAACTGGCAAAATAATTCATCAGTACAGTATCAGATTGATAGCCAAAGTAATTTTCACAATGTTATTCAAACAGTGTTTACTAGGGCAGCCTGCTGACCTATTTGGGGAGAAGCAAGCATTCTTAAGTTTGAAAACACTGCTCTGAAGATTGTGATTAGTGAAAACAGAAGAGTTACAGTGGGAGATGTTATACCCTGCTGAGAGTCAGGGGCCCAGCTACCTCACCTGTTCCCCAGTGTGCTGCACATTTGGGCATCACTGAAAGCTCCAGGCCTATCTGGGAGAGAGTGAGAGCTACCAGGGGCAGAGACAGCTGACACCTCTCAGCATCCCTTTCTGCCTTCAGGAAACAGGCCTCATCCGGCTCCTCCGTCGGGAGATAGCAGCAGTTTTCCGAGACAACCGGATGATAGCCATCTGCCAAAATGTGGCCCTGAGTGCAGAGGACAAACTTGCCATGCGGCACCAACTACGGAAGCATAAGATCTTGATGAAGGTCTTCCCCAATCAGGTAGGGTGACCACCACTTCCTCTGCATGGCTGCCAAACAGAGGTTGGCTCTGTTCCCTACATACCCTACTTCCAACTCCTCCCCTAGCTGGCCTAGACAAACCACCTCCTAGTCTGCTGCCTAAATTACGGTTAAGGGCTGAGGGGTTGCACCTTCCCCCTGATGTGGCCCGTGACCAAGGTAAGTGTCACTTGCCCCCACTTTTCCTCCATCAACCATTCTTTCTTGCCATCCCAGGTCCTGAAGCCTTTTCTGGAAGATTCCAAGTATCAAAACCTGTTGCCCCTTTTTGTGGGACACAACATGCTGCTGGTCAGTGAAGAGCCCAAGGTCAAGGAGATGGTGCGCATCTTAAAGGGTGTGCCTTTCCTGCCACTGCTAGGTGAGCAAGCGCTCCTGCCAGTTAGGGCTGGGGAGTGAGGTGGGGCAGGTGCCGCTGAGCCTGGTGCTGTCTACAGGGAACATGTTCTCACAGATGGGACCAGAATCAATAGCAGTTTTATTGAGAGCTGACTATCATTTGACACCTGTGTTGTCTCACCACCCCACTTCTGTGCTAGAGGGAAGACTAAGGAAGACAGAAAGGGGGCTCTGGATGAGACAGGGGAAATTCAGACATCTTGAGTCTGTCAGGTGGCAGGGTGCTGAAATCCACACCGATGGAGGTATTTAAAACAAGCACCCCAAGTAAAGGGTGCTAGGCCAATGACCAGTTTTCCTAGACACTTCTTTGCTGACTCACTAGGGGACTTATTCTATAGAGAATACTGCCCATGTCCCCAGGAAAATTATTTCATAGGAAATCTATATTTATAGTACCCCCTGTGATTCTTTTTTTCCCTTAAATTTTTCTCTTGTGAAATACACATAAAATTTGCCATCTTAGGAGCTAGGCTTTTTTGCACACACCTATAATCCCAGCAACTGGGGAGGCTGAGGCAGGAGGATTGCAAGTTCAAGGGCAACCTCAGCAATTTAGTGAGAACCTGTCTCAAAATAAAAAATGAAAAGGACTGGGGATATAGCTCAGTGGTAACACACCCCTGGGTTCAATCCCCAGGATCAAAACACAAAAACAAAAGTAAAATTTACCATCTTAACTATTTTTAAATGTACAGTGGTATTAAATGCATTTATAATGTTGTGCAATCACTATCTCCTTAACTTTTATTTTTTATTTTTGAGGCAGGGTCTCACTAAGTTGTTTAGAGCCACATTAAGTTGCTGAGGCTGGCTTTGAACTTACAATCCTCCTGCCTCAGCCTTCTTCGTCACCCCGATTACAGGTGTGCACTATCATGCCTGGCTTCCATAAATTTTTATCTTTTTTTTTTTTTTTAATATATTTTTTTAACTGTAGATGGACACAATACCTTTATTTTTATTTATCTTTATGTATGTATACCAAGGATTGAACTCAGTGCCTCACGTGCTAGGCAAGAGCTCTACCACTGAGCTACAACCCCAGCCCCTAACTTTTCATCTTGTAAAATTAAAAGCCTTTTCCCATCAAATAACTCCCTATTTTTTCCCTCTACTTCATGATTCTTTTTTCAGGAATGTTTAGGAAATGCTGCCTTAAGGGGTATTTGGGGATGGTGGATGGATGATGCAAGTTTTCAGAGGGAAAGAGAGGAGACTATTGATCTCTACAAGTGGGAGTGGGTGGGGTGGTGGACCGAGACTCGGGCAGGCTGGGAGGGGAGAGAAGGGCAATGGAGAGCAGATTCCTGGGGTTGAGACATTATTTCCAGAGAAGACAGGTATTTATGGGGACCAGCTGACCCTCTGTTCTTCCAGGTGGCTGCATTGATGACACCATTCTCAGCAGGCAGGGCTTCATCAACTATTCCAAGCTGCCCAGTGTGTCTCTGCTGCAAGGAGAGCTGGTAGGAGGGCTCACCCTCCTCATGGCCCAGACCCACTCCCTGCTTCAGCACCAGTCCATCCAGCTGACTGCCCTGTTGGATCAGTACATCAGACAACAGCACGAGGGGGACTCTGTCATGTTGGCCAGTGGGAAGCCAGATCCTCCTGACCCTGTCCCAGACTCCTGACCAGCCTGTTTGGCCGGCCATGCCCATAAATATACTCTGCCCCTATTAACTGTGCTGTCTTCTGTCAGAGTTGTGGAAGAATTTGGAGTAGGAAAGTGTCATGTGTAACTTGACTTCTATTAACAAAGACCTCCTTGGGGGCAGGGCCACTTGGAAATACAGAGGAGTTCCATTTCAGAATGGAGGCTGCTAATCACTGTCTTTGTCCTTAGTTTTCCCAAATTGGGATCTGACAGTGCAAAGCTTATCAGTTCTCCAGGTATAAGGCAAAGAACCAGGAGGGATGGGGATCTTGCCTCTGCTTCCTTACTCACTGTCCTTTGCTACACACATCTCTACAGCCTGCCACAATAGCTCAACTAAGTACACACTGTACATGTATCAGTTTATTTGTTCCTCACCAGGTTGTTCCCATTTCACAGAGAAGATGAAGAGTCAGAGAAGTTAAATGGTCTGCGCCAGGTCATATAGTTAGTAAGTGGCAGAACAGGGGTTTGAACCAGACTCTGCTCTGATGACCTCACCCAGAATTTTGACACAAGAACTTTCTTGCTAGGTTCCCAGAGGTGGGGTGGGGTGAGCTCTGATGTTAATACTCCACCTTGTGCCATGTTGTAGAGGCTGGAGCACTGCTTGTGATAAAACGAAGCGTATTTTATGTACTCTCTGGTTTTTTTTGAGGAGGTGGGTACTGGGAATTGAACTCAGGGACACACTACCACTGAGCCACATCCCCAGCCCTATTTCATATTTTATATAGAATCAAGGTCTCACTGAGTTGCTTAGTGCCTTGCTTTTGTTGAGGCTGTCTTTGAACTCTTAATCCTTCTGTCTCAGCCTCCTGAGCCACTGGGATTACAGGCATGTGCCACCACGCCCAGCTTTTTCACTGTTTGCAGTTATTTTCAGGGTCGTCTGTATCATCTCTGACTCTCTTCACTTTCCTTGCTAGAAGATCTTTCCTCTTCCCTTCTATCTGTCCCCACAAATGGCATCTCTTCCATGCTTGTCCTTTTGAAGGCAGCTGACAGATGTGTCCAGTAGTTAACATTCTCAAGTGGTTCTGCACAAAAGGACTGGGGCAGCTGGATTCTGTGTTAACAAGGGGTTCTGGGGACTCTAGCAGGCCTCTGCCAGTCTTGGGGAACCAGCAGTTCCTAATAAAAAATCTAAAATGCTTAACTAGTGGCCCATCATTGTCCTTACAGCGGCACATCCCGGGTGGATCCAAGGATGTATCAGAAAGTTGGCTCTTAAGCATTCCTTCCCAGTCTTGGAACAATGCTACAATGTCCTTAGTCCTGGATAGGCATATCTGGCAGTGATGATCTGCAGCAGATTTTCCATGGCTTGGGCCAGGACCAATTACCCACAGTGCCCAAATTTGTGCTGGGTGCCCAGGGATGTTCAATCACTGCAAAGTGGATTAAAAGGCACTTGAGTCTCCTAGATGTGAAAGCTGGTCTGGCTAGTGCCGCTCAAGGTTGCTCAGTGACTCTCCTTGCCTCTAGAACCCTTCCAGGTGCTAACAACACCTCTTGTCCTGGGGGGCTGGAGCAGTGCTGAGATTCTTTGTGGAGTCAGGACAGCAGGCATCCCTAAGAGATGCGTGGTTCTGAAGTGTGACCAAGCCCACAGGGGACAAGGTGAAGCAGATAAGGACCCACATTATTTCTGGGACTGTGGAAGAACTTCACATCATATCTTCACCTGCTGACAGTGCCTGAGTTGCCACCATTAAAATCCTACTTCTTTCCAAAAAGCTGCTACATTGCACTTAAAGCTGTCAATCTGTGTCAATCCATTAGAATGAATTTTATATCTTTCTTAAGAGCCAATTTTTAATTAGATTTGAGCAACTGTATTTGGTTCTCCAGCAGAAGGGTAGAGGTGCCTAAGTTGCCTTCCCTGTTTAGTAGCTAGTGGGTTATTGCCCCAGACCTGCTCCTGACCCAGAGACACAGTGCTCTGGGGTTTTGTCTCATCACAGGGGCACTTTCGGACCCTCTTGGAGCATGTGGTGGGGATTTGCTCCCCATGAGCAGCTTTGATGTGGGGCTGTGAACTGTCCCTCTTGCCTTGACTGTCTGTTGATTATGCTCCTGGCACTATTGTGTTGGGTGGGAGGGGGGCATCTGTCCCTTCCCTGTCAACCCGATACCTTTGCTAGCTCCAAATTTTGCAATCTATTTTCAGATGTAAAATGAGAGGCCAGGGTTAATAAGGAAGTGGCCTTGGGTGCTCCCTTGGGTCAGGGCCACACTAGTCTGAACAAATCCTTTAACACTTCTGGCTTGAAGTCAGCAGTTCCCCAGTCTTCTAATCTGTCTGGAACTGTGCCTAGTGGGGACTGTGCCCCCATTCCCAAACCACGTTGGTCCACTCAGCCCTGAGTCCTCCGGGGAGCAGGGGGGCAGAGCTGAGCGGCCGCCCGGAGCTTGGCGGGAGGAGGCGACGGGGGAGGGGAAGGTGGGGAGATCCGGCTAGAGGGGAGGCTCCGACGTCTCCTTCCTTCCTGGTTCCTGCAGCAGCTGCTGCCACTGCTCAGCTCTGTGAGGAGGGAGCTGGTGACTCGGTCGGAGACAGTGACTCAGAGGCAGAGCGGTACGCGGGCCAAGGAGCACTGGTGTCTATGGACCCTGGGGTAAGGGGGCTGCGCTGGCACAAGCTGACACTCCCAAGGAGGGTGTCCTCCCACCTGGAGCTGGCGGGTCTGGTCCTCTGGATCCAGGGCTGGGAATGGAGGAAGGCAAGGGGGTACCTGCCTGACTCACCTCGACCCCCTCCTTCCTAATGATAGAGCCAACCCCTCTGCCGGCAAGCAGTGAGGGGCAAGGATCCCGGAGGCCAGGACAAGGGCACAGAGATACCCAAACACTGGAAGAGTTTGGGAACTTTCAATGGCAGAATGCAGGAGTTTCCCCTCTGGTAGCATCTTGCAGCCTGGGCCCTCAGCCCCAACCTTCCGGCCACCCTTACCCTGCCACGTCCCTGTCCCCTCCTAGCCTCAGCTCCTCAGGTGCTTGCTCACTCCACAAGAAGGTCTGAGCTGCTTCCCCAGCCTCAGGACAACCTCGCCCCTCCAGTCCCCTCCCCCATACACACACACACAGCCTCATGCATTATTGATCTCCCGGTGGAGCCAGGATGGCCAGGGCCGGTGCCAAGGGCGCCTGTGGGCACTGCTGCGGGACCTGGGCGGACCTTGGCATGTTCTTGGCCACCTCCTCTGCCGCCCACAGTGTCTTCATCAGCCCAGTGTCCTGCTCTCCCTGGGTGGGCGGTACTTTCAGGAGCCATAGAAAGAGGATGGTGAAGCTTTGGAGGGGACTGAGGTGGGAATCCTATGGGCATGTTTTTGGGGAGGAGGCACAAGGGAAAATAGGGGCTATCTCAGGCCTCAGTTTCCCCCAGCAGAAAACAGGAGTCCAAGAACTAGTGGATATGGAGACCGATTGGGGCTTGATGGGTACACTGCAGCGTGATGGTGTCAGAGGAGTCCCCACACTATTGCACTGGGGGCGGAGGGGTTTTAGAGCTCTTGCCTGTCTAGTCTCTGAGTCCCTCTGTCTCTTCTTAGAGCCTCTTCCTTCACTTCCCTACTTTACCTCTGATCCCCATCCTGCAGGGAATCCTGCCAAGAAAACAGGATTTCCGGGAGCCCCAGAAAATCCCAGCTATGTGCCCAAGCTGGGATTGGGCACACTTCTCAAGGTTTTCTCCTGGCACCAACCTGTCTGTGGTGCACAGTTCACCTCTCTGGGCAGCAGCCATAGCAGGAGGGTCTAGGCAGGGGGACCCGCTCAGGGTGGCATAAGGACAGATATACGGTGTGGGGAGAAGCATGGCAGGTGAACGAGGATGTGTTTGGTGAGCTGTTATCCCCAGAGGGCACAGGAGGGATTAGAGGTGGGAAGGTGATAGCAGGGACCACGCTAATGGGGTCTCTCTCTTGTTTCAAGGGCCCCTCAGTTTCAGGTGACATTCTTCCCCTTTGACCTGCTCTACATCCTCAGCAAGGAGTGACTTCTCCCTCCTCCATGGACTTCCAAGAGAGGGATACCCCCTCCCTGGCTGAGAGCACTCAGTCCTCGAAGCCTAGCAGCACACAGCAGGTCTGAGGGGCAGCAGCAATGGGCGGGCCCAGCTTGGGCCTGAGGGGCAGAGACCATGCAGTGGGCTCAGTAGCTCCCTCCCTCTGCCCTGGACTGCAGGCCTCTGAGCTGTGGGAGGTGGTGGAGGAGCCTCGGGGCAGGCTGGGAGCAGAAGGTGTCAAGCCTGAGAGGCAAGAAGGTCACCTGCTCAAGAAGAGAAAGTGGCCTCTGAAAGGCTGGCACAAGGTAGGGTGGGCAGGGCAGGGGGAGGCTGCCGGGCTGCCCAGCCTTTTGCATGTGGAGGAGAAAAGCCTATGTGTGTTTGCTCTTCTCTGTCCCCTGTCCTCTGGGCCATGTGGTCTTATTCCTCCTGGGCGACTTCACAGAGGTACTTTGTGCTTGAGGATGGGATTCTCCACTACGCGACCACCCAGCAAGACGTGAGTCAGGGACCTGGCTTGGGTGGTGGGAGGAGTCTGCCCCAGGATGCCCTGAGCAGGCAGTGGGTATCTGGAATCACCCAGAGCAGGGTCCAAGTCCCAGGTACACAATATGATAAGTGTGCAGCCTCTGGAAAGTTCCAGTTGGCCCTCTGTATCCTTGGTTCTGCATTCTCCAATTCAACCAATTGTGAATCAAAATACATGTACTTTTTTTCTCTATCCACATTTTTTTATTGGTGCATTATATGTGTACATAATGATGGGGTTTGTAATTACATATTCATACACACACATGATATTACAATATAATTTGTCCAATATCGCCCCCCAGCACTTCCTCCCTCCTCCCCACAAAATGTATGAATTTAAAAATTTTTAATTTGCACTGAAAATGTACAGGTCTGTTTTCTTGTCACTACTACCTAAATACCAGTACAACTATTTACATAGCATTGACACTATATTAGTTATTATCAATATTCTAAAACTGATTTAAAGTATATGGGAGCAGGGCTGGGTGTGTGGCTCAGTGGAAGAGCCCTTACTCAGCTCCATCTCCAGCACCACACACACACACACACACACACACACACACACACACACACGATAAAACATGCAGGAGGATCTACATAGGTTATATGCAAATACTAGTCTATTTTATATAAGGGACTTGAGCATCCACAGATTTGGGTATCCATGGCGTTCTAGAACCATTTCTCTCAAAGGTACCTAGGGATGCCTGTACTTCCCTGAGCCTCAGCCTCCTCCTCACTAAGCTGGGCATGTGTGTGCCCACAGGGAGGGCTGTCCTCATGTTAAGGACATAATACACATGAGACTCTTTGGATGATGCCTGCTGCAAACTACCCAAGAAACAGGAGCTTTCCCCGCTTAACCCTTCTCATGCTGGGAACAGGGAACTGAAGGCTACACTCCCGGGTCCTCCCCGGCGTGTGGGGGTATCCTCCTTCCTCCAGATAGATTCCCAGGGTTGGGAGTGTTTGTCCTTGCTCTGTGGCTTCCTAAATCAGAATGAGGCTGGACATACACAGGACCTGATTGGCAAGTCCCTCTGATAGTGTGCCTTGGACTTGAGGGTGAACTGCTACTTGATTCTTGCACCTAGAGTGGTATCAGGGAGATGGTGGCTCTGTGGCCCAGAGACACTAAAACCAGTCCTCTGTCCCTGACCAACCTTCTACACCAGATCACCAAGGGGAAGCTCCATGGCTCCATTGATGTCCGGCTGTCAGTCATGTCCATCAACAAAAAGGCCCAGCGCATTGACCTTGACACTGAGGACAACATCTACCATCTCAAGGTGACATCCCCAGGAACCAGGGAGTATTATGGCCTTCTGCCTAGCAGAGGCACTGGGCACAGAGGCATAGGAACTCAGAGTCTGTGGAGCTCAAGAACTTTTCCTGAGTTTGACAAGAGGAAAGGTGCCATTGTATCGAACAACAGAACACCCCTGTTGGTTGTTATGTGAACAGGTGTGGGGCTAAGAGCTCAGACTGGGGATTGTGCTCTACCTGCCTGCAAGGGGGCTTTGCACTAACAGGGCACTATAGGGACAGCCCGTACTTGCCTGGGACCAGAGTCCTGACTTGTAGCTCCTGGCAAGTAACCCACCCTTCAGACATCCTCCCCCATCTCCATCACTTCTGCAGATCAAATCCCAGGATCTGTTCCAAAGCTGGGTGGCCCAGCTGCGTGCCCACCGCCTGGCCCAGCACCTGGACATGGCCAGCACTGCTCATCGGAAGGTATGATAGGCCACAGGGTGGATGCAGGTGCTGTGATGGTTCAGGGATGGTGGCTCTCTGGAACTGTGAGGCCCACAAATGTGGGCACCATCCTTCCTGACCCTTGGTTCACCCCACAGGCTCCTGGCACCCAGCTTCTGACTGCAGGTAGCACCTCAGCTCTACCTGGAGTTGGACCTCAGGAGAAAGTGTCTTCCTGGCTGAGGGACAGTGATGGGCTAGACCGCTGCTCTCATGGTGAGGGATCCCTTTCACAGTGCCTCCATGGTGGGATCCAAGCTGTTGGGTCTGGGTGGTATCTGCAGAAGGGGAAAATGTTACCTCCATCTCTGCCCCAGGGAGCCCCAGTCTGATGGGGAGACAGCCTCCGCCTCCAAGGTGATCAAGTCTCCTTGGACTTGCCTGGAGCAGCCCCAGTCTTACAGAGGATGGCGGTGCTTGTGCCCTAGGCCCATAGATAGACATGGATGTGTGACCAGGACTCCTGACAAGGAGGACAGTGAATACCAGTGCAAGGAAGGTTCCTGAGGAGTAGTGCCAGGGCAGAGGTGTCCTCTAGAATTGGGTTCCTGCAGTAGGAAGGTATGGTGTTGGCCTGGAGAGGGAAGTGGGCACCAAGTGGGGAGAGCAGGCAAGGGCGTGGGGCTCATGTGTGGCTAGGGGAGCTGAGGGGTGGTCTGCAGACAGGTAGAAACTAGAGAGGCCACACCAAGGAGTTGGGAGTGCTTTGAGCTCATGAGCAGGGGAGGATAGTAGTGTCAGGGCCGCCATGGGTGCTGGTGACATCTTTGGAGGAGAAAGGAAGCTGAGGGACAGACAGGGGCTCTGGCTGGCATTGGAGCAATGTCCTCCTTTATTCTCCGTCAGCGCTCTCTGAGTGTCAGGGGAAGCTCCAGGAGTTACACAGGCTCCTCCAGAGCCTGGAGTCCCTGCACCGAATCCCTTCTGCCCCTGTGATTCCCACACACCAGGTAAGGGTCAGGGGAGGAGACAGGGACTTCACCCCATCGCACCCCTGGGTCGGGCCTCCCTTCTCTCATCTCTGCAGTTTCCTGGAGGGCCACTCTTCCCCTGCCCTCTTCCCCTGCCCTTGCCTCTTCCTCTGTCCCTTCCCTGGGGATCTGCACCACGCTGCCTAGGATGGTCCGCCCCTCCTCTGTGGTGTCCGCCTCTCCCCAGCTGCCCTCTTTCCCCACCCTGTGAGTGAAGCTTCTCCCACCTCAACTTGCTAGGCTTCAGTGACAACTGAGAGACCCAAGAAAGGGAAACGGACCAGCCGCATGTGGTGCACACAAAGCTTTGCCAAGGACGACACCATTGGACGGGTGAGGTGGCATGCGGCCCCCGTTGCAGGGACAGGATCCCCTGGAGGGGGCTGTCCATCTACTCCCTCCCTTTCACCTGCAGGTTGGTCGTCTCCATGGTTCTGTTCCCAACCTGTCTCGCTACCTGGAGTCTCGGGACTCCTCAGGCTCCCGTGGGCTGCCACCCCCAGACTATGCCCACCTGCAGCGCAGTTTCTGGGCCCTGGCCCAGAAGGGTGAGTGCATTCTAGGGGGTGGTGAGGAGCAGGAGGCAGAGGGCGAGGGGTCTGATGGCCTGCCCTGCTCCCGACAGTGCACAGTTCCCTCAGCAGTGTCCTGGCTGCCCTCACCACCGAACGGGACCGACTGAGGGACCTGCACCAGGGTTCAGAGCTGTCAAGGATGGGGGTGAGCCTTGGGGACAGGGCAGCTGGTCAGGGGCAGGGCTTGAGGCTGAGGACTCCAGGCCTCCAGTCCGACAGCAGGTCTGCACAGGGGCTTGGGGGTTGGCAGAGGCCTTCCCAGCAGAGAGGAGGGTGGCAGGGCTGGGAAGACTTTCTCCTCCCTCACCCTGTCCCCTCGCCCTCTTCCTCAGGTCTCTGAGGCCCCAGCTGGACAGAGGCGCCTCCACTCACTGTCCATGTCCTCAGACACCACTGCAGATTCCTTCAGTTCCCTCAACCCCGAGGAGGTGAGGAGCCAGGGTGGGCTTCAGGGCCATCTCCCCTGCACCTTCCTCACTAGCAGGAGTGAAGGCCCAGGGCGGTGGGCAAGGTTGGTTTTCAGTCTGAAAACAAAGCCCAGAAATCCACACAATGTGGACACAGCCACCTCTTGACCCATCCTTAACAGATGTAGTGTGTTTTGCTTTTAATTCAGAGTCCATAAGGTGGTGGCTCTTACCTATCTGATGACAAAACTGAAACCCAAAAGATCTAATTGGTGGGTCCAGGTGCCCACAATTATGGCCAGACCGAAAGGGACTGTGGGACTGGGTTCTGTGGATCTGAATCTGGCTCCACTGCATGCCAGCTTTGTGGCCTGAGCCTCACTATCCTAATCTGCAAAGTGGGGGTAAAAATTGCACCTCTCCTTGGGTTGGGTGTTAGGATTGAATACAGGAAGAGGACTTGCAGCAGAGCTCAGAGTCAATGCCAAGGAAGTGCATGCAGTTACTCTGGAACCCCGGCCACCTCCTCCCAGGCATCCTGCACACTCCCCTCTGCCTCTCCTGCTCTGCAGATGGCAGACTCGGTGGATGTCCCCTTGGTGCTTCCCTCTCAAGGGAACTGTCCAGCAAGGGTGAGCCTTGCCTGGCTTTCCACCATGGCCTGATGCTCACTTGGCTTCCACAGCAAGAAGCTCTGTACATGAAGGGGCGAGAGCTGACCCCCCAACTGTCCCAGAGTAGTGTCCTCTCCCTTGCTGATTCCCACACGGAGTTCTTCGATGCCTGTGAAGTTCTCCTTTCTGCCAGCTCTTCGGAGAATGAGGTGAGGGAGGTGGAAGGCTGGCAGTGAGAGGGAAGGGACATTGGGAATGTGAGTCCAGAGAGACTAGGATCTAGATGCCTGAGTCCTATCTCACCACCTTGGCTGCTATCTCTGGGAACATCTCCTTATCTATTGGGCTTGTGTGGCTTTGCCCACACAAGAAACCTCTGCTGGAACTCATCTCCCAGTTTGGCATGTTTTATCCCCCTGGGGTCTTCTGGCACTGCTGCCTCAGTTCCCACCCTAGTCATCTTCCTGTGACCCCATTTCAGCTTCAACACCCCCTTGACTCCATCTCCTCACATCCTGAATCCCAGCAGTCCCCAGCGTCCCTTCTCTTCTGCCAGGTTCCTTAGTTCTCCCACCCTTGACAGTGGTAGGGCCAGGCCCTGTCGCTTCTAAGGCAGCTGGGCACAGTCCACAGTGCCAGTCCTCTTGGGGCAATGTCCTAGGGCTCAGAACCCCCAACCCCCAATACTTTCTTTTCCCCTTCCCATCAGAGCACTAGCTGGGCAGATTCTTGCCAGGCCCTGGGCACTGCCCAGCTGCCTGGAGTGACCCAGTCTGTCTAGCCTGTCATCTGTTCTGACCCAGGGCTCTGAGGAAGAGGAGGAGTCATGTACCAGTGAGATCACCACCAGCCTGTCCGAGGAGGTGCTGGACCTCAGGGGAGCTGAGCGCTGTCAGAGAGGTGCCAGACGGGCCTGTGGATGTGGGGTGTGGATGGGTAGAGAAATTGCATTTGCCTGTGGCCCTAGGACTCATGCAGATCAGTCCCTTGTGGTGACTGGAGGGCTAATGGTTTTGGGTGCTGACCCCAGCATGACCCCAGAGCTGAGGAAGCCTAAGCCACAAGCTAGAAAATATTCCAGAAGCAGCTCTGGGTGGTGGACCATGCTCAGATTTGATGCTGGCCTCTGTTCCTGTGGACTGGGAAGGTTCACACACAGGACCTGACAGCGAGCAGAAGGTCCCACTTTGCCACTTTTGTTTGTTTGGTACCAGGAATTGTACCTAGGTGCTCTTAACCACTGAGCCACCTTCCCAGCCATTTTTATTTTTTATTTTGAGACAGGGTCTTGCTAAGTTGGTTAGGTCATTGCTAAATTGCTGAACTTGCAATCTGCCTGCCTCAGCCTACTGAGTTGCTGGGATTACATGTGTGAGCCACCATGCCTGGCCTGGCCCGCTTTCCCACTTATTATTAGCGTGCTTTTGGGCCTATCATTTTGCTTCTTGGAGTCCATTTCCTCTCCTATAAAAGGGGCTGAATAGTCTGCACCTGGGCATTTGCTTCTGTGTTTATAAAGGGGTGTGTGTGTGTAACTTGGGCATAGTTTCTGGGACACAGTGTCTGGTAGTCAGGAATTGTCCCCCTAGGTGGTTCGAAGCCCTGCTTCCCGCCTGAATCCCTGGGAGCTTGCCAATAGTTAGATCCCGGTCACCCTGCCCACAGTGGGTGGAGACCTGGGCCTGGGAACTGAGCATATCTACAAGCCGGCAACTCTCCCCAGGGTTGGGAGGCATCCTATATGGACTGGTGGACTGGCCTGTGAGCCCGTGTGTCTGGGATGCTAGTACCTAGAGGGAGAGTGACTTGGCTGGGATGGGCCCCAGGAGGGTGTGTTCCAGCGAGAGCTGCAGGGCCCCCCCGCCGCCGCTGCCTGCCAGCCGCCAGTGGGCCCGGGGCTGACGTGAGCCTGTGGAACATCCTGCGCAACAACATCGGCAAAGACCTGTCCAAGGTGTCGATGCCCGTGCAGCTCAACGAGCCGCTCAACACGCTGCAGCGGCTCTGTGAGGAGCTGGAGTACAGCAGCCTCCTGGACCAGGCCAGCCGCATGGCTGACCCCTGCGAGCGCATGGTACCTGCCCCAGGGCCACCTCTTCCTCCCCGGAGGCCCTGTCTCCCAGAAATCCCAGATAGGCTGATCCTTGCTGCTGAAGTTCCGTGTCAAGATCCCAGACTTTTCTTGGGGTGGGGTGTTCCCTCCCTGGGCTCTTCTCTGAGTCCCCAACCCCAGCGACACGGCCCCTGCTTTCCTGCAGGTGTACATCGCGGCCTTCGCCGTCTCTGCCTACTCTTCCACGTACCACCGAGCAGGCTGCAAGCCCTTCAACCCTGTACTGGGCGAGACCTACGAATGTGAGCGGCCTGACAGGGGCTTCCGCTTCATCAGCGAGCAGGTGTGGGCCCCAGGGTGAGGGGGCCACCTCCAGGAGCTAGGCAGGGGAAGGCCTTCGCTTCAGGGTCCAGAAGCGGGGGCCAGTAGGACCAGGACATGGAGTGGAACACGGGGCAGGGTTCCTGTGCCAGGAAGGTGGAGGGTTCTATTCTAAGGAGCTCCCAGCTACAAGTGGGAGGTGGACCTGAAATGGGTGTACAGGGGGATTCTGCAAGCCAGACCTGGGAAGGCATACCCTGGGGGGCGATCTTGAGCTTGGTCTTGAAGGATGAGTACCAGTAGGGTGGGGTGGGGGTTGTGGGAAACTGGAATGTTCCAGACAGTATGAAGGAATAGGTGGAGCATGTTCAGGGAAGGTTAAGGACTGGAAGACAAGAGAGTCCAGATCCTGAGGAGCCCTGTTGGTGGAAGAAAGGAGAGATTTGGCTTTTCATTTGTTTTTGAATCCTGAAGGCAGTGGGAGCCGTGGAGGACTGAAGCAGTAAAGCAACTGCTCAGAACTGCTTTTTGTAAAAAACACTCAGTGATCTATGCTGGTTGATGGAGGCCATTAGGAGGCCATTAAAGTCATCTTGGTAGAGCTGATGATGGCCTGCACTTGGACTGTGGCATATTAAATTTAAAAACTATTTATGTGCTGCTCTGGACAGGACTCAGTGGTCAGCAGGATATTCTTATGTGTAGGGGATGGGGATGTGACCCAAGAGACGGGGAAGGCCTAGGTGTCCTCATCTCTGGGGGATTCAGTGGGCACTGGAGGTGCCAGTTAGTGTATGAGGAGCAAACAGTTCAGGAGATGCGTTGCCCAGGTGGGCTGGGCTTCCACAAGAGATGTCCAGTAGAACTGGTCAGTGGGCCAGGAGTTCCTCAGAGAGTGCTGGGTAGAGCTAGCAGATTGGGGAGTCACCAGCTTAGAGGGTGGGAGAAGTCCCAGACTCTCCATGGTATGTCTGGGCAGGAGGGCGGGTGGCTCATGGGACCTACGTGGGGGACATCAGTATCCTTCTGCATGAAGGAGGTTTTAGAGAAAGAATAGGGCAGTGACTAGATTACAGAGGGTATGGAGTGGAAGTTTAAAAAACAGTAGAGAAAAATATAGGCTGTTTCCAAAAAATGTTACCATGAGGGAAAGAGGAGAGAAAGAGAGGCCACTAGAGGGGAGATGAAGGGTTGAGGCAATTTGCTTGTTTAGATTTTAAGGATTTTTTAAAAGGTGTTGAGTGCCAGGCATGGTGGCACACGCCTGTAATCCCAGCGGCTGGGGAGCCTGTGGCAGGAGGATTGCAAGTTCAAAGCCAGCCTCAGCAACTTAGTGAGGCCCTGTTTCAAAATAAAAAGGGCCGAGGGTGTGGCTCAGTGGTTAAGCACCCTTGGGTCCCATCCCTGGTACCAAAGGAATTAAAAAAAAAAAAAAAAAAGTGGTGGTGAATATTTTACACAGTACAATAGAAAACAATGTCCCTTCCAAGGGACATCTGCCACTAATCTTCCCAGACATGTTTTATACAGGTACAAGCAGAGGTGTGCAGGTCTAGAAAGGGAAGGCTTACTATTTTTTGAGATAGGAGAAATAGGAGATTCTTTCTGTTCAAAGAGAAAAAGAAACGTAGAGGGAAGGATCAAAGGTGCAGAGGAGGAAGGGCCTGGGCAGGGCTGGGTGGGAGCCCTCGGCTTGCAAGTGAGAGTTGCCTTCTTCAGCTCAGTTCTTCCTCTGACTTTGGGGGTGAAAGTGTTCGAAGGGACTGACTTTGGTCTGGGCCCTTGTGGGAGTACTGGGGGATGCGGGGCAGAGGTACAACCACTGAATTCTGAATTCAGAATTCTGAACCTTCCGCTGTGCGTTGTGTGTTGCCGGTGAGATCAGAGGACACTGTGCTGGCATTTCTGGCAAGTGCTGGGAGCAAGAGATGGTGCAGGGATGGGTAGGAGGAAGGGAAGCAGTATAGGGTTGACAGACCATGAGAGAGCGGAGCACTTGGGGACATGAAAGTCTTGGCTGGAGCCATGGGTGACAGCGACTGGGTAGAGAGGTGAGGAGGGTGACTGTGAGGTATTGGAGTTTAAGGTCCCAGATGTGGAGCGATCTCAAGTGAGGACAAGGCAGGTGTGTCCAAAGGTGTAGGGTGGAAGGACAGGGTCTGCTCAGTGTCCAGGGGAGGGGGTGATGAGGACAGAGGGTCCTCTGGGGAGGGCTGCCTTCAGACTGGGGTGGAGGTCCCACCTGGCATGGTCAGGGGAAATGATTCCTCAAGGGCACCCTAGAAAGGGTGGCCAGAGAGTCCCAAGAGCAGTGAGTGAGTGAGGAGGGAAAACGAAGGGGTTCCGTGGGGAGAGGATATGGACTTGGTGGTGGCCAAGGATCATGGGGACAAAGAGACCCAGAACTAACTGATCTTCTAGTTCACAGGGAAACAGGGTGGGGGCAAGGGACTTTGAGGGGCCCCGATGTCAGGCACAGACCCCAAGCTCCTCAGGGACAGCCTCAAGGGAACTTCTTTGCTCATCAAGGTCTCCCACCACCCCCCCATCTCGGCTTGCCATGCAGAGTCAGAGAACTTCGTCTTCTGGCAAGGTGAGGGGTGGGTGCAGGTGGACTGGGGAAGGGAAGCGGGGAGGGTCCGCAACACTCTCTGACCTCATCTCTACTGTCCCCTCTCCCTCCCCCAATCCAACTGTAGACATGAAGTGGAAGAACAAGTTCTGGGGCAAATCCCTGGAGATTGTGCCTGTGGGGACAGTCAATGTCAGCCTGCCCAGGTGAGTACGGGAACTCTCAGCAGCTGGTGTCCTCCGGGCTGGGGATGGGCATGGGGCAGGCATTCAGGACAGGAGGGAAGGTCGGCCTGAAGCTGCTGCTGCTGGTGCAGCGTGTGCACGTTCTCTATGTGCAACACCTGCAGTAAAGGGAGAAATGGAAGAAGCCTTGGGGCAGTGAGGCTGGGAGGGCTCATCTGGGTCATCTGGCTCAGTGCCTTTCACAATTTTTTATTTTTAAATTTTTTATTTTTTTAGTTATCAATGAATCTTTTTTATTTTATTTATTTACATGTGGTGCTGAGACTTAAATCCAGTGCTAGGCAAGCGCTCTACCACCAAGCCACAACCCCAGACCCCTTTCACAATTTTTTGACCTTGATATAGAGATAAATGCATTGAGACTTCAAGCCAGTAAATGCATGCACACACACACACACAGAAACCTAAAGGGACGTGCAGACTAATGGGTCACAAACCACATTGGAGCCAGGTGTGGTGGTGCACGTCTATAATCCCAGCAGCTCGGGAGGCTGAGGCAGGAGGATCACTAGTTCAAAGCCAATCTCAGCAACTTAGTGAGACCCTAAACAACTCAGCACGACCCTGTCTCTAAATGAGATATAAAGGGATGGGTTAAGTGTCCCTGGAATCAGTCCCCCGTACCAAAAAACAAACAATAACAAACCCCCCCACACATTTGGAAAACCCTCATTTAACTCATTTTACAGGTGGGGTACTGAAGCCAGAAAAGAAAGGGGACTTATTCAGAGTGACAGGGAACCTGTCCATATTTTTATCTGCATTACTTAGGCACTTAGGAACTTCGTAAAGGAAAAAAGTTCACCGAAAGCATTCTGTGAAGGTGACTTTGCTTTATAGATAAGTCATCTCACTTCAGTGCTGGCACTAGGACCCTGGGGTTTCCTCCACGGACCCAGGTGACCTGCTTCAGAGAGACAGCTACCCTCCTGCCTCTGGCCACTTGTTCCCCATGGCAGCCACTCCCCTCCCATGCCCTGTCTCTCTCAGGTTTGGGGACCACTTCGAGTGGAACAAGGTGACGTCCTGCATTCACAACATCCTCAGTGGCCAGCGCTGGATTGAGCACTATGGGGAGGTGCTTATCCGAAACACGCAGGACAGCTCCTGCCACTGCAAGATCACCTTCTGCAAGGTAGACATGTCACCCGACCCTCCCGTCCGCCCCCAGCAGCCTCGTTCATGGTCACCCTGGGTAAGGTGGGGAGGCCCCTCATCACCCCACCCTCTCCACTTCAGGCCAAGTACTGGAGTTCCAACGTCCATGAGGTGCAGGGTGCCGTGCTCAGCAGGAGTGGCCGTGTCCTCCACCGACTGTTTGGAAAGTGGCACGAGGGGCTGTACCGGGGTCCCCCCCCAGGTGGTCAGTGCATCTGGAAACCCAGTAAGCAGGAGGGTCAGGGAGGGCTGGGCAGCACTGGGGACAGCTATGGCACAGTCCACTTGCCCAGCCCCTTGCCTCCCCTTCAGACTCAATGCCCCCAGACCATGAGCGAAACTTCGGCTTCACTCAGTTTGCCCTGGAGCTGAATGAACTGACGGCAGAACTGAAACGGACGCTGCCCTCCACCGACACGCGGCTCCGGCCCGACCAGAGGTCAGTGCCAGTCAGGATGGCCCTGGAGCCGGGGCCCACTTCCCACTGGTAGGGCCTTGGCAGAGCTCAGAGCTGGCACTTCAGAGTTGCCTCAGGGAAATGAGACCTGATTGGGGAAGAGAGCCCAGAGCTGGGCAGGAGACAGAGGCCTGGGCTTTGGGGTTCCCTGAGGGGGCAGCTCCACTTACAGCAATCTGGGTTATTAGGTACCTGGAGGAGGGGAACATACAGGCTGCAGAGGCCCAGAAGAGAAGGATCGAGCAGCTACAGCGAGACAGGCGAAGAGTGATGGAGGAGAACAACATTGTCCACCAAGCCCGCTTCTTCAGGTGCCCCGCCCTGCCCTCTGCCCTGGGTCTCTAGCCCCTTCCTGCTCAGAGGGGGCAACCTTGGGATGCAGCGCCTCAGGGCCCAGCCTTTGTTCTGCTGGTCCCCCGCTCACACTATGGCCCTCTCCCCCGGCAGGCGGCAGACGGACAGCAGCGGCAAGGAGTGGTGGGTGACCAACAACACGTACTGGAGGCTGCGCGCTGAGCCGGGCTACGGGAACCTGGATGGGGCTGTGCTATGGTAGCCCTGGCCCTGGGGGCAGGAGGCCCTGGTCCTCACTCCTGCCCCCACTTCTACCACGGACACATGGGTGAGGCCAGGCTGTCCCTCACTGCCCTTGAGACCAAAGGGGAAGCCCTGGCTCTGGCCCTGTCCCTCTGCTGGCCAGAGGGCTGCAACTCAGCACACGCCCCGCCCCTCTGTTGGGGTGAGAAGCAGAACCCATGCTTCCTCAGTCTTGTTGCCTCAACAATCGGCATGTGCGACCCTTCTCGCTCTGTCATCCCCTTCTTGTCCCCGTTGGGGTACTTGGAGGAGACTCCAGGCTCCCAGGATCTGCTCCCCATTTCAGTGCCTTCCTAGGACACAGGGGACCCCTCGATGCTCCCCAGGCTTTCTGTGCCCAGGGCGCTAGCCCTGGCTGCAAAGTTCAAGTGAAGGAGAGGAGGTGGCTCTTTCTTCCACCTGCCCTATCTCCAGCATCTTCCCCCTTGCCCTGGAGAAAGTCCAGCAGGGTGTCCTCCAGCTTCCTTGGCTGGTCCCTGGCCATCCTATCCTCCTGCATCCTCTCCTTCCAAACTGCAAAGCGCCTGCAGCTTCCAGCTCCTTGGCCCCCATCCTCAAGTTTCCCTTCAGTCTCGGCTCAGCAGATGCCCCAAAGCTGGATGAGTCCTCTCCAGAGGTGGGTGGGCGAGGGGTGGGGGGCAGCCTGAGGTGCCTGGCCTCAGACCCACGAGGAGGGAGTGAGCAGGAGTGAGTGTAAATTTGTGTAGGAGTGTGTGTGTGTGTGTGTGTGTGTGTGTGTGCGCACATGCGCACACACGCGTGCATGTACATACTGTGTCCTGCTTGCCGGCAAGCAGGAGTCCTTAATGTAGTCCGGACGTTCCCCTGCTGGGTGTCCACCACTGTTGCTGCTCGTTTTCTTGTCTCTGAGTCAGGTGAAGTGCTATGACATTCCAAGCTCCAATAAAGACTGTCCCAGACTTTGGCCTGTGACCATTCATTGAAAAACATGTGTCCAAGGGCCACAGAAGGCCACTGCAGGAGGTTGAATTGTGTCCTCCCAGAAAGATGTTTTCCTGGTCCCTGGTCCCTGGGAGTGTGACCTTATTCGGAAACTGGGTCTTTGCAGATATAAAGTTAAAATGAGGTCACATGGGATTAGGGTGGGCCTCCATGCAATGACTGGTGTCCTTATAAGAGGAGGGGAAGTTGGGAACACAGATACACAGAGGGAAGAGGACCATGGAAACAGGTCGCGTGGCATGGCCGTGTGGTGAGGTAGGCACAGACTGGAGTGAGGCATCCACAACCCAAGCAGAACCCAGGAGGCGGTGTGAACAGACGCTGAGGAAAGAGCCCTGCTCTGAGCTTTCTAGAGGAAACCAGGGCTAACACCAGCTTTGGGACCTCTGACTCAACTGTGACAGAACAAAATTTCTGTTGTTTTACGCCACCCACCATGTGGAACTTTATTAGGGCAGCTCTCACTTCCCGTCACTTCTACCTCCAGTGTCTCTCTGACCTGGCCTTTTCTTTGTGCACTTGGCTTAGGCGGGGCCCTAATGTCACTTGTCTGGACTATTCCAGTCACTTCCATCCTAATGCTGGCTCTCACAGTGGGATTTCAAAAGAGAAAATGTGACACTTCATTGTTGATTTAAATACCACGGTCGCTGTCTAGGTCCTGGAGGAAAAAATCTAAATCTTCAACCAGGTAGAAAACTATATGGTCCTTGTCCCCTGGTGTGGGGCATTCTCCATAGGGTCTGTGTCCATCCTCACCCCAAGACTGGTGAGCATTCAGGAATGGAGGGGAGGGAGGACAGCAAGCTAAAGACCCCCACCACTGAAGTCCACTCGGGCATCATTCCAAAGTCATGAGCTCTGGGTCAGTAGCCCTTACCTTTCTGTTTAACCACTTTGATTTATCATCAGGCTTCTTTGGAGGTCTTAAAGGAGAAAGTCTGTGAAGCAGCCTGGGCTCCACACTTCTCTCTGGGTCCCTCACCCTGCCCCACCTCTGCCTCACCCCACTGTAGCAGCATCCCTCAGTCCCTGCTGTGGTTGGTAGGTCTCCCCCACCCAAAGTCATGCTTTCTCTGGAAGGTGCAAAGAGGGCCACTGAACTCCAGCAACTCTTCCAATCTCAGTCATTTCCTTTTCCCTCTCCCCCAGCCAGAGCAGAGCCCCCACACCACTTTTCCGGATTAGTTATAGAAAGTATGAACGTTATAGTGAAGCTGGGTGCAGTGGTGCAGGCCTGTAATTCCAATGACTCAGGAGGCCGAGGCAGGAGGATCACGCGTTTGGGGGCCAGCCTCAGCAACTTAGCCAAGACTGTGTATCAAAATAAAAAATAAAAAGGGGCTAGGTTCAGTGGCCCACATCTGTAATCCCAGCAGCTGAGGAGGCTGAGACAGGAGGATCGAGAGTTCAAAACCAGCCTCAGTAAAGTGAGATACTAAGCAACTCACTGAGACCCTGTCTCTAAATAAATACAAAATAGGCTGGGAGATGTGATTCAGTGGTCAAGTGCCCCTGAGTTCAATCCCTGGTACCAAAAATAAATAAATGGATGTTAATTTTTATTCTTAAGGCTGGGGATGTAGCTTGATGGTATAGTGTTCCTGGGTTCAATCCTCAGTAATGCAAAAAAAAAAAAATGTTGAAATGAACAAATATGTCCAGACAACATGTATCAGAAATAATCTCAGGGGGTTAGGGATATAGCTTAGTTGGTAAAGTGCTTGCCTCACAAGCACACAGCCCTGGGTTCAATCCCCAGCACCGCAAAAGGAAAAAAAAAAAAGAAAAGAAAGAAAAGGAAAAGAAAGAAAAAAAGGAATAACCTCAGCACATCCCCAGACCAATTCAGGTCCTATGCAAATTCAGGACCTTTTGAAACAGTGTGCACCCCCCACCCTGGCCATCCCCTCAGAGCAACGCAGCACCTGACAGCAGCCGTGTTCTATGAATTTGAAGAACTGGAGTCGGAAACAGATCAAATCCTGAAGTCGTTTTTCCCATAGAGACATGAAACTAGAAGCTCCCCTGCCCACAGGGACCAAACCTCTGTGCCTTGCCCATCTGGATCTGCAGCCTCTCCCAGTCCCCCACCCAGGATGGGGTGGGAAGATAAGACTGTTGCCACTCTTGCTGGGGTCCAGCAGGTGAAGGGTAGTCCCTTCAGAAGGACTGCTTTCTTAACACCCACCCCCATCCAGCCAGGGTGTGGCGGGCCATTGCTAATGGCTCAGGACTGGGGTCAGAGCTCCGCACAGAGTGGGAAAGGCACAGGGGGCTCTGGGTGTATAGGGCAGTGACTGGGAAGACCAGCGTGGGCAGGCTCAGATTGGTGGTCTGAGAAGGGAAAGAAGACCCTACCTCACGTCCATGTCAGCCTAGTCTAGATGGCCCGGGACAGAGTGAGACCTCCTTGTATTGCTTGGAGGACATGGAGGTCTGTGGGCTTCAAGACTGGAAATCTTGACTCAGCTTGGAGGGCACCGGTGTGACAAGCCGGGGCCCACTTCCCTGGAGGGCAAAGGACAGAGCTTGAAAGCAGAGGCTGTGCCTCGGCCCAAGTGAGACATTCAGGGATCCCCATGACAAACAGAACCCCTTAGGATGATGAAGGGAGAAAACCTCTCAGGGGAATGCGACAGCCAAGCTGGCTCTCAATCTTATGGGATTTAACAGACACTGCAGAAAACTAGGAGTTGAAAAGTGGATCTCTCTTCAAGGCTATGGGAGAGAGAACACCCCTGCAAACGAGATGCAGGGAAGTCAGCTCAGCCTTCGGAAGTTAGGTGGTCAGCAGACTCCAAGGCCCCCCCAGATAAGAAGGGGCAAATGCATGTATAGAACAGTCCCCAAAGTAGCCTCCAGTTAACCTTTCCTTTATTAGCATAGTAAAAAAATTGCACCCTGATCAGGGTGGAGACTTAAGATGATAATGAGACACACTCCACATGAAGAGGTTTGATGAAGAGCCCTGGCCAACCAAAACCCTACCTCCATAGGTGACATCAAGACACTGGGTCCTTGCCCACCCCACAGCTGTCCTTGTTTTTGTTTGTTTTTTTTTTTTTCCTTCAGTGTTGAGGACAGAACCCAGGTGCTTACACTAAGCCACAACACCAGTCTTTTTATTTTATTTTTACTTTTGAGACAGGGTCTTACTAAGTTGCTTAAGGCATCAGCTAAGTTGTTGAGGTTGGCCTTGAACTCGTAATCCTCCAGCCTCAGCCTCCTGAGCTGCTGGGATTACAGGCTTGCGCCACCACACCTGACTGTAGATGTTCTTTGTGAGAGCCAGCCTGACACTCTCAGAACTGTGTCTCCCTCTGGTTCTAGCAGAAGTCCCAATAAAGTCTTGCCTGTGCATTCACACTGACTTGACTTGCTTTTGTTTCTACTGACACTGAGTCAGTTACTGTCTTCAGTATCACAACCATGGGGGCAGAGGAAGGAAGAGACACGAGGTGTCACAGTCCTCACCTCATTTACTTTGGACCTCCCACCTCTCCAGCAACTGCTCCAGATATAGATACAGATATATTTTTAATTTAACTATTGAATAGCTGACAGGGACGTCTGAATTGCAAGATTAATTGCAATTAACCTTCAAATTCTCCACATCTTCTGAATAAAGACTGGTGTGTGTGTGTAATAAACCAGAGCAGAAAAAAAGTGCTGAGTCTGTGGAAGGGCCTGGAATTCACATTCCCTCTGAGGCAAGGTGAGGAGCAATCCTGGGGCTGGTGTGGGTAGAAAGACATGTTGAGGGAGGAGCAGGCTTTAGCTGAATGGCAGGGTGCTAAACTGCAAGTGTGTAGGGTACCCATCCTCTCTGTTTTGGGACATGGAAGGTAGTGGGGACAGTGGGGTTGGGGGACCTGCAGTGCCTGAGTTACCTGCTGAGGATGGAAAGATCTGCATGTCTGACCTCAGTTCCACTGGTCTGCTCCGTCAAGGGTACATGGCTTTTCTATTATAGCCCATCTTGCCTGGGCACCTTAAACACCCTGAATTGCCTGGCCCTGGCCAATCTCCTTGGGCAATGCTCAAGGTGGCCTTACTACTGAAGCCTTTGTTAAACGATGCTCCGTTACTGAAAAAGACCCATTTTGTAAGCGATTTCCACTTTTAGAGATCCTCTCAGTAGAAAAGGAGGGGGAGCTTAACAATCTCTCTCTTTCTCTCTGGGACCCATCTCTGCGCCCGTGAGAGGGTTTGGGAAGGGTCACACAGACTTCAGAGAGACTCCAGGCTGATGCAGGATGTGCCTTCTTCACACATCGATAGATTCCTGATACAGATGCTTAGCCAAGTCAGTGACCTTATGAGTTGGTTCACATACTAGCCGCCCCTAATTATCACCACTCTCAATTCATCTTCTCCATATGATTCCTAACACCAATTCCATTAGAGGGAGATTCTGAGAGTTCTTGAGATCCCCAAAAGGCCCGAGTCAGTTCAGCACAGGACTCTGGGTCAGGGTGGCTTTAGGCACTGGGAGAGGTTGTCCCTAGGAGTGGAGGTTTCTAGGGTGCTTCCCATGTTTCATTATATCATCACATAGTGCTCAAAATCTATGAGTTGCTGAGAGATACATCCAGACCCTCAAAGGGGATGGTTTCATATGGGCAAGTTCAAACTCTTAGCTTTATGGTGCCAGAATGCTGGGCATGCTGGGCCCTGTTGATTCCTAATAAAACAGGCCCTTCAAAATGAAGGATCTGTCCCGAGGACGGAAGGTGGGTAGGCTGGACTATGAAAGTGTGAGTAGAAGAGACTGGAAGAGTCAGGGCAGGAGTAGGAAGGAGAAAGGAGATGAGTCCTAGACAAGGTGGTGCAATTCTCCAAGAATCCTGAAGAGGGCGCCTGAGGCCCTAGAAAGAACCAGTTCTGTCACATCCTGAGCACCACCTGGCAGGTGCCTGCACCAACCATCTGTTCAGAGTGTCAGGCTCCCAAGCCTGTGGCTATGGCTGGGGTGAGCTCAGTAGTAATAAATGGCAGCAGCAGTCACTATTTACTGCCCATATTCCTACCAATTGCTAGTCACTCCACCATTGTTCCTTTAAATGACTCAGAAAACTCTCATGAGCGAGGAAACTCCTGTTCTGGGAGACCTGTATGTCCCCAACCCACTTCCAGAATCTGCTTAGATAGTCTGCAGGAGGGCGGTCAGGACCTCTCACTGCAGGTAATGGACTCACCAGGACTACTTGTCCATGTCCCCCACCCCCAGGATCCTTCATTAAGAGGTGTTTTCTCTAAGCTGCCATGAACATCTCTCCTGCTTCTGCAGGCCCAGAACCCATCACATACTGGGGTGGGTATCCCTGAATTTAGTCTCATATCCCAATTTTGGCTTCCAAAGAGAAAAGCAGATAGAATAGGAAATAGGAAAAGCATTACCCTTAGATCCAGATGAACCCCTGTCCCAGCACTCTGCATTTCTACTCTTATCTGGGGTTCTCCAAATGTTAGGGGTGAGCTGGAGAACATTTCTGTGTGCTTCTGAAGGTGGGAGCATGCATGTATGCATGTGTGTTTTGGAGGTGGGGACATCTATTGTGCCCTCCTGGGAGGGATGAGAACGGGGGGCGAGAAGGAAGGTATCCATTATGCCACTGCTGGTTTAGCAAAGTCTTGGCTGACATGATCTTGTTATAGGGCTGGGGTCTTCCAGGAAACTGAGGCAGTGCAAAGAACCCCCCTTTAAGCCCCATTTCTTGTGATGAAGTCAGAAAGATTGCAGACATGTCACTCAGAGTAACAAGCATGAATATATTAGAAGGGATGGAAAAGGGGAAAGGGGGACACTCTCAAGGGAGAGAGTGGGTTCTCTTAGAAGGGAGGACAGCGCGCATCTCCTGTCCTCCGGTTTTCCAGGGAAATTTTCAGAGAATTCCACCCAGCCCCACCTCTTGACTTTTGACCGAGGGTAGGATGACATCAGACTTTCAAGTCCCCACTGCCATAACAATTCTAGGTCACTTTGGCTCATGCTGACCGGTTCTAATTAGAACCTATTCTTACAAATTTTATGGTTAGGGGGAATTATCCTTATCTCCCTGAGTTCTGGACATGGTCTGTGTAATGTTCACAAAAATTCCCCTCTGCAGGGTAACATTCGTTCTCCTTACTGGCATTTTGGGCCTGTGTTTCTCCTGCAGATGACAGGTAGTTTGCTGAGGAATGGACTTAAGTCAGGGAGGGCTGCAGGTGTTCTTTAGAAAAGAAAGCATGTGGGGGTCAGCACAGTGGGCCCATTTTATAGAAATATTCCCTTAACCTCATGTTCCCACTGCTTGAGTCTCTCTGTTTCTTATCTGTCTCACCTAGGACCCCTGAGAAGGAAGAAAAAGTGGGAGGTTGCAGGGGCAGGCCCCATCAGTCTTCCCTCCCTTCTCCTCTTTGTCCTCCAGGGCAGGGCAGCCTCCAGGAGCACCCTGGGCCCGAGTCATCTCTGACTGTGCTACCCGACGCCCAGGAACCCTCCCCATGCAGCAAGTCCTCCAGGAGCGACGCAGCAGAGTTTAGAATGAGGACCTGCAGACACCAGGTGGTGCCTTCAATTTCCCAACACTTTTGCCAAGAATAGGAGGATACGAAGCATCTCTAGAAAGACCGGGCGCTCTGGCATTAGTGGAAGGGGAGGGGCAGCATTCCTCCTCTCTGTGGTCCCTCACCATCAGCTGCGGAGGCAGAATACCTCCTTATGTCTGTCAGCGGACAGATTCCACTACCCAGTTAAGGAGCCTGGGCTTGGGGAGTCCTGTCCCACTACTTCAGACATTCAAGACAAGCAAGCTACAAGGCGCCAGGAAGTTCTGGAAGGGCAGGAAGACCCAGACTGGCAAACATGGAGGTCAAGGTGCAGAAGTGGGCACCTGTCCCCAGGCATCACTTTCAGCGCGCGCTCTGGGACCCGGGATGGGATGTGGCTGGGGAAACGCGGATCGCGAGATGCCTGCGGGCGGCTAGGTGGGGACACGGCCTCCTGGAGCAGCCGGGCAGAGCCTGGCCCCTAGCCCCGGGCGCTCCGGTGCAGCTGGCCCGTTGGCCGCGGGGCGGAGCCCGAGAACCAGAGACGCCTGAGGAAGGAGCTGGCGCGCCCGGGCCTCGGTCGCCCGTGCCCTCAGCCGCACTGGCCCCGCCTCCTCGCAGGGACGGCGTAGAGTGGGCGGCAGCGCTGGGACTCAGTCCTTAGCTGGCGGGGACACCTGGCTGCGACTCGGGCAGTAGGGCGCCGCGAGCGTGCGCCGAGCGGAGGTGCAGCCGCCCCTAGGCGTTTTCCCTCCGCGCATGCAATCTAGGTCCCCTGGGGACACGCTGGGCAGGCGCTGCGGAACCCGGGACCATGACCTCAGCCTGCGGAACCCGAGATCATGACCTCAGTCTTTACCCCTCACTCCGCAGAGAACCGGGTCCCGGACGCCCCAATCCCGGCGGCCTCCCGCACACCCTGTAGCGCGTCAGTATGTCCAGAGGAGAGGGACCTGTCAAGATGCCTGGACTGTGAAAGGACCCGCGGGCGGTTGTAAGGAGGGAGCAGAGGAGAAACTGACTGGAGGAGGCGTGGGACTTTGAAGACCGGAGGGAAGGGACAGGATAGGCAGTGGAGCGCCTCTCTCCTGATGGATGACAGATAGAGGTTATCATACAGGTGGTTGATTTCTCCTTATCATTTCTTTCTTGTTTTTTTTTTTTTTAAGTCTCTTTTGCTACTAATACCAATTAATGCATGCTCATTGTGGGGAAGTTTTCAAATAACAAAAATAAGAAGAAAATAAAACTCACCTGGCATAGCAAAGAGGCAATAAATAGCATCTCCTTTTATAGAAGAAGTTAGGATACAGAGGAGGAGATGGTAAAGAAAATGAGACGAAATAATATAGATTCAGCTATAAAAAAAAAAAAAAAAAGCCTTGTTTCATGTGCTGCCATCTTTGGTGAAATGTCCGTTTAAATCTTCTGCCCATTTTTGATGAAATCCAATTTAGCAATTTTTTTTAACTTCACAAATCAAGATTTTGGTGTTGTCTCTAAGAAATCTTTGCCTAGCCTAAGGTCACAAAGATTTTCTTTTAGCAATGCTGGTTTCAATCCCCAGTACCAAACCAAACCAAACCACAACAAAAATAAATAGGGACAGACTGACTGGTGTGGTGGTGTGTATCTGTAATCCCACTGACTTGGGAGGCTGAGGCAGTAGAATCACAAGTTTGAGGCCAGCCTCAGCAACTCAATGAGACCTTACCTCAAAATAAAAAATAAAAGGGCTAGGGATGTAGAGTGCCACTGGTCCAATCACCAGCACTATTAATCAAATTAAATTAAAAGTAAATAAAGATAAAATAGGAACAGACATTGAGCCACAATACCCAATCGGAGTGGTTTGAAGTGGAAGCATAACAAAGCTTTCTGCTATACCTGTATGGCCTTACAGAAAGGCCTCCTGAGGAGTCCCCTTCCTGGAAGAAAGCAATCCCCTCCCCAGAAGAAGTAGAGAACAAGATCTGCACTTGGTCAGAAAAAAGAATCCCTCAACATCCCCTCTCTCCGGTTCCTGCATCCTGAGGTCATCTCCTGTGAGACATCTTGGGACCTTGTCCTGGAGCTATAACCTTAGAGACCTTGGGACTGGCTTTTTCATCCTGAGCATAATGCCCTGGAGATTCATCCAGGTTGCAGCATGTGATAATAGTTCATTCCTTTTCCTTGCTGAGTAGTGTTCCATGGTATAGATGAATCACAGTTTGTTTATCCATTCACCCATGAGAGGACATTTAGGTTTTTCCCAGTTTGGAGATACTATCAATGAAGCTACTGTGAACATTGTGTACAGGTTTTTATGAGAGCAGAAGTTTTCATTTCTCTGGGATAAATAATTGGGATTGAGATTGCTGGAGCCTATGGTGTTTGTTGAATTTTATAAAAAACTACAAAACCCTTTCCCAGTTTGAGCTTTCTTAAGTTTCTTTCTTTTTTGTTACCTTATTTATGTCTTCTCAGAAGACTCCAGGGAGAATCATCTTTATTATCATTATATATTATCATATATCATTATATATCATATATTATCATATAATCATCCTATATCATCACTGATCTCATTCTCAGGAACAGGGTTAACACCTCAGAAATGACAACCTATGTGGATTTCCATTTTTCCAGGGTTTCCAAGCAATTTGCTTTTATTAGGGAAAAGTGATCATTTTCCTTATACTTCAAATCTGTAAAGTATTAAATAAGTCTTTCAGAAGTTTTTTCAAAATAGAAATGAAAAATGTGAGTCTCAAGTCCATAACCTATGGTTAAATAATTTTTTCTTTGTTAAGTTACTGAATTTCCTTTAATTTCATGCCTCTTCTGTAAACTAGGGAAATAATTTACCTGAGGAACATTTATAAAGAGTAGGGGGAAGCAATGTAAAATGCCTGGGTCAGCATAGGCACCAAACAGAACATAGCTGCTACAGCAGTGACCAATCCCCCTCCAGCCCCGGATTTAACTCTAACTCCAGGTACCAGAGATGTAACAGCTGAGCACTTAATTGGGAGCAGACTGGGCTAACACCTGCTGTCACTTGGTCAGGCACCTTCCTGAGTGGGGCCCCACCTAGGGGTTCCCTGAAGGATGTCAACTCTGCCCTCTGGTCTGGAGCAGGGCTTCTTAGCAAGGAGCCCACTTCATGGGACCCACCACTGTCAACGTGGGACGTGAATAACTTACCTCTCTACAGCATCCTCATGGGCATGGTCTAAAACTGTCTCATGTGACAGATGGGAAAACATCCCAGAGAGGAAAGAGACACTCTGGGAGAGACTCAGTACCTCACAAGACTTTTTATTCTTAATCCTTGTAACATGATATGTGGTACACACTATGGTTCCATTTTACAAAAGAGAAGAGCAGAAATCAAGACCCTGCATGCTCAGGTCAATGATCGTCCCAGCCTAGGACATCTTTCTGTGTTGTTCTCTGACTTCTTGTTTTTTCACCAGAATACAAGCCCTGGGAAGCAGGCCCTTGCCATCCCCAAGGGTACAAACTAGATTCTCTCAGCTGTGATTCTAAGTGTCAAAAACCTTACTGAACCCCCTTTCCAAATTAGACCCAGAGAGGGGGTGCATAATGTGACTCAATGGAGGCTTCCCAAAGGATTTGGGGCCTGGAGAGCAGGTTAGGGCATGGTTGGAGCCAGGGCTGGGAGATTTTCATAGAACACTGCCCTTTACCCCCACAGGGAGTGAGGCACCCCAGAAGTGGGAATCACTGAGAAAGAATTAGGCTCAGATCTCAAACCGTTCAGTGCGGGGTCCTTGGACAGGCCTGTGGGAGGTTGTACTTGTTAGCACAAAAAAGAGAGAGACTGGGATGAGTGCAAACTCCAAGGTTCAGCTCTTTTATTCAGGAACGAAATCTCACACAGGAACAGGGTGCAGGAATAAAATGGTGTGGTGGAACTCAGTTTCCTGGTGGAAAGTGAGCCCCCCAACAAAGAAAGGGACTGGATTTTTATAGGTTATTTTGAGGGGTGGTCTAGTGAACATACGTCAGTTTTGCTTAGTCAGGAATGTGTGCCTTTTGGTCAAGGTCTGTGGACAGTGCCCCAAAAAGATTTTGCTTTGGAGGAGATAAGGCCTCCTAGAGACTGTTTTCTTTTGAGGATGATAGAACATCCTCTGTGCCTGCAGCCAGCATCTGGAAAACATTCTTCTTGCGAGATGACAGCTGTCAATACATGGCCTTCATTTTTGCTTCCTTTTCTTGTCCCCAGGTTCCACTATTTTGGGAATTTTTATTCTCCGTACCCATTAGTCCTCCAGAATGCAATGGGGCTGCTGTGGAACCAATTCCTGCTCCCCAGGCAAATCAGGAGCCCAGACTTGCCTATTAGAAGGGGTCAATCGCTGCTTCCCTCCGGTCCCACAGCTATCCAGAGTCCACCACAGATGGCCCTGAGCTAGCATCTGCAAGATTAGAGGCCTGGGTGGCCAGTGTGGCACCTTCCTCAAGCCAGTTTCTCCTCTGCTTTCTCCTTACAATCGCCCGCGCCCTTGTACCCAGTTCAGAAATCGTCAGTCCGTCTCCCCCTTCTGAAAACTGCAGAGGAAATGCTGACGCGGGACGGGGTGTGCGGGAGGCGGTCCGAGCCCGCTCGCTCGCTCTGCAGGGTGAAGGGTTCAGCCTGAGGTCCCGGGCCCCGAAGCGCCCAGTACTGGTGACCCGGAGGGGACCTAGATTGCGTGCGCGGAGGGAAAACGCAAAGACGCAGCTACACCTCAGCTCTGCCGGCACGCGAGGCGCCTTCCTTCCTGAGTCCCAGCCAGGTGTCCCCGCTGGCGGGGGACCGAGTCTGAGCACAGACACGGACACTCGCCTTCAGCGCGCGCCGCGAGCGGGCTGCCCAGGGCAGCCGGGGCCAGTGCGGCTGAGGGCACAGGCGACCGAGGCCGCCGCGCGCCAGCTCCCTCTTCAGGCGTCTTTGGTTCTCCGGCTCCGCCCCGCGGCCAATGGGCCAGCTGCACCCGAGCGCCCGAGAGCCCAGGGCCAGGGACCAGGTTCTGCCCTGCTGCTCCTGGAGGCCTTGTCCCCACCTGGCCGTCCGCAGGCATCTCGCGGTCAGCATTTCCCCAACCGCATCCCATCCTGGGCCACCCCCTTGGGTCTCAGAGCGCGGTGAAGGTGATGCCTGGGGACAGGTGCCCATTTCTGCCCCTTTGACCACCATGTTTGCCAGTCTGGGTCTTCCCGTCTTTCCAGAACTTCCTGGCCCCTTGAAGCTTGCTGGTCTTGAATGTCCGAGGTGGGTGGGACAGGACTCCGGGAGATCAGTCAGCTGACAGACATAAAGAAGGCGTTCTGTCTCAGGGGTTGATGGTGAAGGAACCACCCTCTCCTTTTGGATCCCATCTTTTAGGGAGGATGGTGGTGACCTTAGATTTCACTATCTGTTGTGTTCTTGTCTCAACTAAATAGGTAAATTTTGGGACCATGTTTGGTTCCCACCTACAGTTGGCTTATCTCTCCTGCCTTCCAAGCTCTGATTCTGATATATGCAGAAGTCAATCTGCCACTCCATTACCCTAGTTGGGTGGCGTCATTGCCCCAACTTATCCATGAGGAAACAGCCTCAGCAGAAAATGGCAGACAGGCCTAAGAACCCAGGTGTCCCATAGACTTCATTGCTCTTTCCTCTGTGCCCCCACCTAACCTGTGTGGGAGCTGTGAGAGGGGGTCTGGGCCAGGACATGAGTGATCCTGGCATATTTGGATCCTTCAAGCCTTCATCCCTACAGGATCAGGCTGCAGGAGAGGTGGTCCTGGGCCATTATTGTGGGAGGGAGGGTTTGCGTGACCTACCTTCCCAGTTTTTACCTTCTCTCCTCTGGGAGAGCAGCAGAGTCCCTTGATAGTCATGAGTTTTCTGCTGAGTCAGTAATTGGGCCTAATGGCACCACCTCAATCTTTACCCTTCTCAGCAGTGCAGAGGGACATCTTCCATCCCACCACCTGTCTCCCACCCCACTATGGCTACCTTGGGAAAACCAAAGGTAAGGATCAGAGCTAGACTCAGGTGGCCCAGTCCCAGACTGTGACCAGGTTCAGGTAACTGGGGAAGCAGGAGGTATTGGAGAGGAGTCTGTGATGGCTTAAGGGTCAGATTATGAGGGCCCAAGAGATAAGACTAGTGGACAGGTCTGACCCCCAAAGGTGGGATGGGGGTGGGATTAGGTACCAGCATATTTAGATGCGGAGGCACCTGACAGCCCCTCTCCCACTATCATGACAGACAGCCCTCAAGGTAGTAGATTTGGAAACTGTGCTAAAATATCTGAAATATCTAGGTCTCTTTGGGGTATAGGGGTAGTGTTTTGAGTGTACAAAGCCTGAGTTATTATGAATTATTGATCCTCACTGGGCAAAACCTTCAGTCATAGTCATATATTGTGGCTTTGCTTGATCCTGCTTCGACAATGATAGTCAAGTACCCTGGCACAGTGGTGCATACCTGCAATCCCAGCAACTTGAGAAGGTGAGGCAGGAGCCTCTCAAGTTCAGCCTCAGCAATTTAGCGAGACCCTCAACTACTTAGCAAGACTCTCTCTCAAAATAAAAATACTTATAAGAGGCCAGGGATGCAGCTCAGAGGTAAAGTGCCCCTGAGTTCAGTCCCCAGTACCCAAAACAAAACACAAATACTCAAGGTAGAAATAAGAGGCGTCCTAGCATGCCCCAGGGCTCCATCCTGAAGTGGGTTTTTTTTTTTTTTTTTTTTTTTTTTTAAAGGGGTGCCCTCTTGTGGATACTTGAGGAATTTCATGATATCTTTTCTACCTCCCGAGTAGTTCCACAACCATTTCTACTCCATCCCTATTACACTTATAAGTCCATGGAGGGGTCCCTTAATTAATGGCATAAAAGATCCTGGGGTTCTGAGATTTAATTTCAACACACAAAACCTTATTATTGTGTAAACAAGCATTTACACAGCAGTTATGATGTGCCTTATAAATCATTCATTTATTCCTCACAGCTACCCTGTGAGGTAAGTACTACGATCACCCCTGCTTTACAGATGAGGACATTGTGAAACACATTGCCCAAGACACATGGAGAATCTGGATTCCAGAAGCTGTGTTGTTAAGTCCTCCCTGCACCCCGTGCTGCCTCCCACTGGTGTGGGAAGCCTCATATGATAACAGTCATGGCCAGGGGACATGTGTACATACAGGGGACATGTGTACAGAGACTGTCCCCAGGTCTCACCTCTGACTTCCCCAAAGCTGACCCTGTCCCTCCCCAGGATGACTCTGACCGGTCACATGAGTGGAGGGTGGAGAGACCTCCAAGAGCCTCCCTTGTCTTATTGGTTCTTTCTGTCACTTCTGGGAGGTGGAGAATGAAGTAGGAGGTGGGGCTGCTCGATGTGGACCTCTCAGGGGCATCCAGAGTGTTCTAAGGCGATCTGGCTGCATTACTAAGAACCAGAACCCAGGGTAGACTTGGGGGGGAGGGTGCGGGGAGGGTGCCAGTCAGATGACCCCCGCCTTTTTATCTCACACCCTCTGGGCATGGAGAGGGTCACAAGACTCACCCCTCTTCTGAAGCCTTGAAACCTGGGGGTGTGAAGTGCCAGGAGACCTCCCTTCCCACCGCCTTGGGGGAAGGAAATGAAGCCTGTTCCCGAGCCCACCCACTGAACCCGTGTTCGCTGACGATGTTCTGTGGGTGTGTGGGGACAGGGCTGCAAAGGTGGATCAGGAGCAGATCTCTGTCTTATGGGACCTCGACGAGTAGAGGAAGGATAGATGAGTCAACAGTGACTGTGATTCAGCATGCCGGCCACACGGCGGAAGCGATTACTGCAGAAAAGGAGGCTGGGCTCCTCTGGGGCGGGGCAGGGAAGGCTTTGCAGGACATGCCCTTGAGGTTGGTCTTGGAGGGTGGTTCAGGTTTAGCCCTTGGGAAGAACCACGTTGCAGGTGAGGCTTGTAAAGTTGCAGCAGTCTGAGCAACCAGGCAGTTTCAAAGACCTGTGAGCGTTGGTCTGGCTGCGGCAGAGGCTGCCTGGATAAAGGACAGGAGAGTCACCAGGGAAGTGGGGGTCAGATCGCCAAGGTCTTGCCTATGGGACTGTGGAGTTCAGACTTGAAGTTTCAGTGCAAGCAAAGGATGGAGTCACTCTCTTCAGAGAGCAGGATGAGGGGTCTTGGCAGGCTCAGAGGGAATAAGAGGTGGGCAAGAGGGAGAGGAGATGGTTCACTTCGATTCTTAATGTTTTCATTAAACTTTAATGGAGTTCTGTTAGTCAGAGCTCTTGTAGTTATTTGTAGCAGAAACCCATGGGGATCAACTTTAAAAAAAGGGAATGCATTGGCTCACATAACTGGGGGGACACTGCGAGAGTCTAAAGGACCAAAGGAACAATAGCAGAGGCACATGCACTGCAGCTCAGGACTCCAGGCAGCAGGACTTCCTTCTTGCTATATCTCATCTCCACTTGTCCCTGCTTGGATTTCTTCTGCAGACTCCTTTCCTAAGGCAGGGAGGAAGGCTGTTCCAGCCTGTGCCTCTGTCACCTCAAGTAACAGCACTAGTGTGAAGAGGACCTCTTTCTAGTGTCTGTATGTTAATTTCCCAAAAAGGATCTGCTTGGTCCTCTCTGGGTCACTGAGACCTTTCCGGCTAATCATCACTGTTGCTGGACACATGGGACGCTTAATTAACCCAGCTGGGGTCACATGATCACTTTTTTAAAGGAGGCAGAAGCAAGAGACACAACTCCTCAAGACCATGTGGAGTGAGGGAGGGGATCCCCAAAGAAAATGGGGTGCGGTTATCAGGAGGTACATGGGAAATGAGCTGGTCAGCAAGCAATGGAAGCTGCTCCTTTTATTTTTATTTTTTATGATTAGTTTTTGGTATCGAGGATTGAGCCTAGGACCAATTTAGCCCTGAGCTTCACCCCCAGCCCTTTTATTTATTTTTAAAGACAGGGTGTCAGTAACTTGCTGAGGACCTCTCTAAGTTGCTGAGGCTGGCCTGGAACTTGCCATCCTCCTGCCTCAGTCACTGGATTACAGGCATGTGCCACCGTGCCCGGCAGGGGTTACCACTTCTGTGCACCAAATGCTCTACTGTATGCTGGAGATTCAGCCTCTACCTTCGAATACTTCACAGTCCTGCTGAGGGTTCTGATATTTAGTAAAGGTCACAAGGAGGACGGATGCAGCGACTCTCCAGAGACGGTGGGAACTCAGGAAATGGGCATGCCACCCAGCAGGAGGCAGAAAGAAACCAGGACACACTTGATCAAAAATGCCCCTCCACCAAGTTCTGGAAGATGAGAAAATTAGCCAAGGGGATAAAAGACAGAGGAAGTTCAGGAAATTTAGAGGCACGGATCTTCGGATTCTGGCTTAGGAAAGGGGCTGACTGCTGTGTGATCCCAAGAGAGGGACACAGGAGGAGTTTGGGACTGAAGGGGAAGAACTGAAGAGTTCAGATTGACATGTGAGGGGTGAGGGGAACTTGTGGGGTCACTTAGATAGCGATACCAAGTAGATAGCTAGGTTATTTTGGATCTAGAGTTTTAGAAAAAGGAATAAGTCATGGAGATAAATTTGGGGTCCATCCTGCCTGGTGAATAGGGTGGCTCAGGCAAGCAGAGCTGCAGAACACCTGTGTTCGAGGAGCCTGATAGAGGGTAGTGCAGGGGAGCAGTGACCTTGAGACAAGACTTTGTGATCTCTCATCCCAAAGGCACTGCATATGTCGTTCTCTCTCCTCCTTTATAAACTTCCAGGGAAAAGAAAATGTTACCTTCCAAGAAATGAAAATCAGGTTGTCAGCAGACATCTCAGCAGCAGCAGCACCTGACGCAAATAAAGCCTTCAAAAGGGTAGAGGGTGCATTAAGACCACCGGTTGTCCCTGAAATCTGTTCTGTTCCTTTCTTAGCAATGGCACCTTGAATTTGCAGCTGGCTGCATGACCATCCAGGATGAAATTTCCCTTTCCAGCCTCCCTTGAAGCTAAGTTTTGGCACACAGTTCAAGTCCAACGGCCTCTTCCTTCTTTGCACTTTCGTCCACTCTGCTGGCCTCCGTCTGAGGCCGCCATCATCCCGTCACCTTGAACCACAAGGACAGAGTGGTCCTAAGCATTGCAGAATAGAAAACTAGAAGAAGCCTCATTTCCTCCAGTCTTTCACATAAGAAAGGAACTTGAACTTGTTTAAGCCACTGCTATTTTGATTCTCTTATTTACGATTAAACTTAATCCTAACTGATATTGAGAGGAAATTATACCCAGCCAAAATATCAATCAAGTATGAGAATAAAACAAAATCAATTTTGGGCAGGCAACAATCCAAAGAGAAGTCAGGAAACAGATGTTCAAATACGGTACGTAAAGCCTTAAAAGTAAATAAGTATGTAACTGATGGGGATTGTGGGAAGAAGGGGAACCCGGAAAGCAAGTTAAATCCATCAACTTTCATTGCAAGGAGTTGAGAGATACTGTTTAAGGTTAATGAATTAGCCACAGAGAGATAAGTGTATTTTCTAGCACTGTCAGAAAAGCTAAAAAGAGAAGTGGTTTTAAAATTGTCACTTCTGCCAGTCGTGGTGTGCACACCTGTAATCCTAAGGACTTGGGAGCCTGGGACAGGAGGATCACAAGTTTGAGGCCAGCCTCAGCAACTTAGTGAGACCCTGTCTCAAAACAAAATATTGAAAAGGGCTGGGGATGTGGCTCCATGGTAAAGCAACCGTGGGTTAAAACCCCAGTACCAAACAAAAAAAATTACCACTTTTCAGTTTTACATATTTAGATATATATATTTGCATTTGTATGCATATAAGAAAACCTCTGAAGTTTACATCCCTCTTTTTTTTTTTTTTTTTTTTTGCACAGTGCTGGGGATCGAACACAGGGCCTTGTGCTTCTGAGGCAAGCACTCTACCAGCTGAGCTATCTCCCCAGCCCCCAGCCCTAGCTTTTAACAGGGCAGCCATCCAGTTGGGAAGAGTTTGGGGACAGATGAAGGTTTTACTTCAAAACCTTTTATGTTGTTTGGCCTCAAAAATGAGCACTGAAGTCTTGGTCCTTTTCCTGCTACTCTAACTTAATACTTGAAACCAGGTAACTTATGAAGAAAAGAAGTTTATTTAGTTTATGGTTATGGAGACTGGGAAGGTCAAGGGCATAGCAGTGGCATCTGGCAAGTGGAGGGTGAAAGGGTAAGCAAGTGCATGCAAAACAGAGCAACAGAGGTTGGGCTCACTTTACAATAACCCATTTTTATGATAATTAAACCACTAATGTGAGAAAGGTATTAATCACTTCTAATGACCTGACACCTCATAAAGGCTCCACCTCTTACCACTACCACAATACAAATGTCAACGTGAATTTCAGAGGGCACAAACCAGAACAACTTATAATGTATATTTTTAAAAAGAAAGGGACAGCTGGATGCAGTGGTGCACGCCTGTAATCCCAGCAACTGGGGAGGCTGAGGCAGGAGGATCACAAGTTTGAGGCCAGCCTCAGCAACTTAGTGAGGCCCTAAGCAATTTAGTGATACCCTGTCTCAAAATTAAAAAAAGTAAAAAGGACTGGAGATGTGGCTCAGCGGTTAAGCACCCCTGGGTTCAACTCCCAGTATCAAAATAAATAAATAAATAGAAAAGAAAGAGGGGAGGTCAAATAACAGTGGTCCAGAGTCTAGAAAATGTACTCCAAGAGAAAGGACAGGACCCAACAGGGAAATCAGTTGTTCCACAGTAAATCTGATTGCTCCTGATTTGGGCCACTGTCTGGATTTGTCTCATCCTTTATCCTCAGGGCCCGACCTGGGAGGAGTTTAAAGTCCTGCTCAAATGCCCTGCTTCCTGTTGGCAAAGCTAGCGTTGGAATGACCTTAGGGCTGAGCCTGTAAGAGGGCCTCTTTTTTCCCATGGTCAGAATTTCTCTGGTAACTCCCTTAAATCCCTCTTGGCTTTCTGCCATTTCAATTCCTGGGGATGCCATGCACGAGTAAGGAATGCCAAAACTCCCTCTGTCATGAAATTGGATTCTGATCCTGCCTCTAGTGGATTGTGCCTTTCAGCAAGAGGTCTGGAGGTTCCAATTCTCCATCCAGACATTAGGTTCAGCTTCTCCCTTGGTGTATGAACATCTCGGGTTCACAGAGCAAGACTGAATTTCCTTTGGGGGGGGTCTATCTCCCCTATCCCATCCCACTCTCAACCAGGATATTACATATATTTAATCTGGGATTGCTTATACCCCCAAATCTAGGGACATGCTGATCAGTTTATTCCCATCACCGTAATCAAACTGTTTGGTGACTAACACATGGTATTTGGCAGCCCACTCATAGCAAATCACAGGATTTTTGCTGAGAATGCTAAGATATAGACTTGCTTTTTCTTACCCATATTGAAAAAGGAAACTTGTAACCCCTGGAGCTACTATCAAGCTCTGAGTGCTGTAGGAACTCTAAGGAGCATATCCAACCCAGAGGAAACAGAAGAGAAAACAAATGCAGGCAGCTGAGACAGGAGAATTTCAAGTTCAAGGCCAACCTCAGCCATTTAGTGAGGTCTAAGCAATTTAGGGAGACCCTGTCTCGAAATAATAATAATAATAATAATAATAATAATAATAATAAAGGCTGGGGATGTGACTCAGTAGTAGAGTATCCTGGATTCAATCCCCAGTACTGAAAAAAAAATAGTGAATCTTCAATATAAAACACAAAATACAACATGAATAAATATAACAAGACTTTGGTTTTAGATGGAATGACTCAAAACTCTAATGTGGGTACCTCCTTCCAATTAATCTGTCAACTAAATATCCTAATTAAAATCCCAAGGGGATTTTTTTAAAGGGAATTTGGAAAGCAAAGTCTAAAAAGTTCATCAGGAAGATAAGTTCATGGGCATAATCAAGATCATCTTTTCAAAAATAAGAAAAGTAGCAAAGGAGGGTTTGTTATCAAGGGTCAAAATACAACATAAAATTGCAGTAAGTAGAAGTGGAGTAGCCAGGTACAGTGGTGAGAGCCTACAGTTCTAGTTAGTCAGGAGGCCGCAGCAGGGAGACACAAGTCTAGAACCTCAAGGCCAGCCTGGGCTACATAGTGAGACCCTGTCTCCAAAAAATCAAACAAATTAAAAAATGTGTTATTGGGAATGGTTCAAATTCCAGGAAGATGAAGTAGACATATTTTCCTTGTTCCTCCTGATAAGCACAACTGAAACCCTAGACATGACATGTAAAGCAAGCATTAGAAGACTCTGAAAGGGGCTGGGGTTGTGGCTCAGTGGTAGAGCTCTTGCCTAGCATGTGTGAGGCACTGGGTTCGATCCTCAGCACCACATCTAAATAAATAAATAAATGAATAAAATAAAGGTATTGTGTCCATTCTTTAAATAAATAAATCTTTATTTTAAAAAGGAAGAAGAAGAATGAGTTCCTGTGCTGGCGATATAGCCCATCCCGTAGAGCGTTTGCTTTGTAGTTGGAAAGACCGGGGTTCAAATCCCCAGCATGGCAGAATGAAAAGAAGAAGAAGAAGAAGAAGAAGAAGAAGAAGAAGAATGAGATAGACATTATTACCCTATGTACATGTAAGATTACACTACTGGTGTGACTCAGCACCACGTACAGCCAGAGGAAGGAGAAGTTGTCCTCCATTTGTGTACAATGTGTCAAAATGCATCATACTTCCATGTATAAGCAATTAGAATGAATTAAAATATTAATAAAAATAAAGTAAACTTTGGTTAAATAAAATGATATAATTTCAAAAAAAATGTTGGATAAGACACACACACACACACACACACACAAAGAAGACTCTGAAAGCGAGAGAGAAGGCTGGTTTAGGGATCTTGGACCCTAAAATGTGACATGGTGGTGAATTCTCAGAGTTCTCTTTTGCCTCTATATCCCAACTGAGTGATGGGGAAGACAGCAACCTAGAAACTTTAACAAATACTGACCCTCCCCCCCCCAAAAAAAAACTAGAAAGTCTGCTGTCTCTAACTAAAGGGTCAAAAAAGGGGAGGCTTAGCAATGCAGAAAACTTAAACAATAGCTGCTCAACTGAGGCTCAACAACACTTAAGAAACTCTTGGTTCTATGGAAATAGATATGGAGGTTCCTCAAAAGACTAGTAATGGAATCACCATATGACCAGCTACAGCATTCCTCAGTGTTTACCCTGAAGAATTAAAGCCAGCATGCTGTAGCAATACATGCACACCTGCGTCTGTAGCAGCACCATTCACATTAGCCAAACTGGGGACCCAACCTAGGTGTCCATCAGCGCATGAATGGGTGAAGAAAACGTGGTGTATATATACAATGGAGCTTTCTTCAGCCATACAGAATGAAATTGTCATTTGCAGGAAAATGGAAGGATCTTCAGAACATTAAGTGGAGTGAGCCAAATTCAGAAGGTCAAGGGTCATATGTTTTTTCTCATATGTGAAAACTAGAGAAGGAAAATGGAAAAGGTCAGGGAAGATCTCATGAAAATTGAAGGGAAACCTATAGAATAGAAGGAAAAGGGAAGTTTGAAGGGGAGGGAAAGAGGAAATACCGGGGAACAATATTGGTCAAATTATATTATATTGCTGGGGAGATAGCTCAGTCGGTAGAGTGCTTGCCCTGCAAGCACAAGGCCCTGGGTTCGATCCCCAGCACTGCAAAAAATAAAAATAAAAATAAAAAATAAAAAAATTATATTATATTGTGTGCATGTACCAATATGTAACAACAAATTTCACCACCACGTACAACTGTAAGCACCAATTTTTAAAAACAGGACAAAAAGAAGTGGCAGCTAGGGGCTGGGGAGATAGCTCAGTCGGTAGAATGCTTGCCTTTGCAAGCACAAGGCCCTGGGTTCGATCCCCAGCACCCAAAAAAAAAAAAAAAAAAAAAAAGAAGAAGTGGCAGCTATAAAAACAAAACAATGGAAAGAACCTGTGGCCTAACTCCAAACATGCTAGCAAAAACCAAGGGGTAAGTCTGGATTTTCATGCTGACCAGGCTATAAAAAGGCACTAACCCTCCCTTCCCTCCACCACACAAGGGAGTAGCGTCAAGAGAAGGTGTCCCCACCGAAGGTGGTTCCCAACATTGTCAGTGAGGCTGATGTGGAGAACTCTACTTCCACCCATTTGACCAACTTTATAGTGAGAGGGATTGGTATTGAAAATTCAGGCAGAAGTTAGTGTCATTATCTCCAAAGATTGGGACACCTGATTAATAATACATAAACTCCACTTGTCCCCACAGGTGAGCTACTTATTCATCCTAAATCTAGATGTCCTCAAGCAAAAGAACTACATTTCTTTCTTGTTTGAACTACTGTATTTTATGGTCTCTTTGTTACAGTAGCTTAACACACATGTATGTGTAGACACGTGTAAATATATGCACACGTACATATATGGTATGTGTTATCATATATGTGTGTATATACTGCACATGTATATGTGCATATTTTGGGGAGATAAAAGGGACTGAATAATGAATTAGATGACACACTATGAGAAATCAATTAGCTCCGAACTGTAAGGCGACATACTCTTCTACAGAACAGCGAATCTGGTGGCAGCAGCTGTTGCTGCTTCGGCTGCTTTTTCTTCTTTGTGGTACTGAGGACTGAATCCAGGGCCTGTCACATGCTAGACAAGCATTTTGCCCTGAGTTACCTCCCCAGACATTTTTTAAAAATTTAATTTGTTCCTGTTTTTCACATTCTCACCAATGCTTGTTATTTCTCTAATTATAACCATCCTAATGGATGTGAAGTGATACCTCATTGTGATAGGTTTTGTTCTGTTTTTTAGTGATTATTATTGTAATTTTTGTGGCAAAATACATGTAACAAAATTAAAAAAAAATTTAATTTGTGACAGATCTTACTAATTTGCCAAGGAACTTGAGCTCCTCCTGCTTTAACCTATGAGTAGCTGGGATTACGGCCTGTACTACCATATCTAGCCTGATGGCTTTTTTCAGTACAGGGGATTGAATTTAGGAATGTTCTACCACTGACATATAACCCAATCATCTTTTTAAAAATATATATATATATTTAAATATATATATTTATATATATATATATATTATTTATATATATATATATATTTTTTTTTTTTTTTAGTTGTAGGGGACACAATAACTTTATTTTTATGTGGTGCTGAGGATCAAACCCAGGGCCTTAGGTGTGCTAGGCAGGTGCTGTACCACTGAGCCATAACTCCAGCCTGATCTTTTGTTTTTAAATTTTGTTTTATTTACTTGAGATCCTCCTGCCTCAGCCTCTCATGCTGTTGATTTTTTGTGGTACTTATATATGCTAGGCTATGCTGTTGATTTTTTTAAAAATATTTTTTGCTTGTAGATGGACACATACCTTTACTTTATTTATTTATTTTCATGTGGTGCTGAGAATTGAACCCAGTGCCTCACACATGAGATGCAAATGCTCTACCACTGAGTCACAACCTCAGCTCATATACTGTTAATATTTTTTAAATATATTTTTTAGTTGTCGATGGAACTTTATTTAATTTATTTATTCCTATGTGGTACTGAGAATCAAACCCAGTGCCTCACACATGCCAGGCAAGTGCTCTACCACTGAGCCACAACCCCCTTTAAGAAGGCAAATTTTCCAGGCATGGTGGCACATGCCTGTAATCCCAGCCACTCAGGAGGCTGAGGCAAGAGGATCACAAGTTTGAGACCAACCTCAGCAACTCAGTGAGACCCTGTCTCAAAATAAAAAATAAAAAGGACTGGGAATGTAGCTCAGTGATAAAACACTCTTGGGCTCAATCCCCAATACCAAAAAAGAAGTCAACGGCATGAAAGAAAAATGGCAGGTGTGTGTGGGAGGAAAAACAGAATATTTTAAAAATTTTAAGGGGAATAAACCAAATGAAATATGAAACGTGGGATTTGTTCGGATTCTGGGCAAACAAATCAACTGTGAAAGACATTCAGGGGACAGTTAGATAAATGTGAATAAGAACTTTGTAAGAGAACATATTAAAAATTGTTGATTTTGTATAGTGTGATAATGGCATTATAGTCATGCAAAAAAGTTGTTTTTAAGAGATGCAGACCAACATATATGGAGGTGATACAGAATGATATTCATAATTTACTTTAAAATACATCTGGAAGCTGGGTGTGGTGGGACATGCCTGTAATCCCAGCAGCTTGGGAAGCTGAGGCAGGAGGGTTGTGAGTTCAAAACCAGCCTCAGAAATTTAGGGAGGCCCAAGGAACTTAGCAAGACCCTGTCTCAAAATAAAAAATAAAAAGGACTGGAGATGTGGCTCAGTGGTTAAGCACCCCTGGGTTCAATCCCAGGTACCAAAAAAAAAACAAAAACAAAACTAACAAATGAATGAACAAACAAAACTCTGAAAAAAAAAAAAAAGATGAAGCAATAGAGCAAAATGTTAATAATTATTAAATTTAATGGATTTTGTTGTCATTTTGAAATTTTTCATAATAAAGAGTCTTAAAAGAACAAAGTTGTTACTAAGACAGTATCCAAGAAAGACCTCCTGGCCCTGGTGACATTCAGGGACTTCCTTGGGAAATGCCCTCTAGTCCCTGCCAAGCTGCTGTCAGCCTCACAGATTTGGTCCCCTCTACATGCATCTCACTCAATCTTCTTGCTTTTAAAAAGGCAACCTGCTGTCATTCCATGTCACGGCATCCATCCAAAATATATGCCCATGCTTCTTTGCTGACCTGGAGCCCTAGGTTTCCCTGGTGGGAATTAATCAAGAGAAGTAGGCAGGGGCTGGGGTTGCGGCTCAGTGGCAGAGCACTTGCCTAACGTGTGAGGCACTGGGTTCAATTCTCAGCACCACATATAAATAAATTAATAAAATAAAGGTATTGTGTTCATCTATTAAGAAAAATATTTTAATAAAGAGAAGGAGGCAGGCCTTGGATATGAACCTCCACCTAGACTGTAGCTGTGGTCCTCACCATGAGGGTGAAAGCTTTGCGTGGTCCATGAGTTGCGCTACTCACATGGAACTTGCAGGCTCACGCTTCAGCAAGACCTAGGAGTAATAGGGCTGACCTTTCAGTGGGTAGAAAATGATTCCTGCAAGGGCAAAATGAGGATGTACCCCCACCCCACACCCACACCTTCATGGTCTGGTATTACTTCGGGATGAGTTGGATACATGTCCCCATCAAAGGAGCAGAATGAGCAGCCTCTTCATCCTCTTACTCACAGGATGTGATCTGATTGTCCAGACTGGGAAGGGAAGTCTTCCCTGAGATGCTCTTACTAGTCTCAGGCTACCACTCCAAACTAAAGGAAAATTGCTGTCAGCACAGGGAGGCTGGGGGCAGCTCCGGAGACCGGAGGGGAAGTGCAGTCGGGTAGTGAGAGGAACCAGAACCAGAAAATGCCCTTTCACCCTCACTCTCGTTCTTGCTGTCCCTCAAGCCCTCTCTTGCATTCTATTCCTCTCTCTCTCGCACAGCTTCTGTAGCTCTTCTCTCTGCAAACTGCATTCGCTGCCTTCTCATATAATTGGCTGCCCTGTTAAAGACAGTACAGTTCATACACCCCCTACTCAAGGATCGCCCCAAACTATCACTGTAAATCTCAGTTCCTTCAGGTACCAACCCCCCTCCAATAAGCTACGATGGGGCATGAGGTGGAGCTGGGTCACATCACATAAAAATGGCCTTCAGAGGCTTCCTCCTGGAGGGAGGAGGACGTGGACACAGAAAAGAGGAATGTTGTTTAAAGATAGAATATCCATTATGTTGCCTCCAAAGGGTAAAAGTTTATTCATTTAACTGATGTATAGCTAATAGTACTATAGTAATATATATATATATATTATATATATAATAAAGTTAATGAGGTAACACTATATAAAGATATATATATATATATATATATATATATATATATATAGTAAGTTACCTCATTCAATTATTTTGCCATTTTAAGATCCAAAAAAAAATTCCAGAGAACTGTTTGGCATCCTAGATGAAATAAAAGGTATCTGTGTTAGGAAAGAATGGAGATATAAAAATAATGGGCCAGGAAGGGGAGGTAGGTGAGATAAGACAAAATTGAAAAGGAAACTAAAATTCAATAGCATAATTTAAATTCCCAGTGAAGGTTTTAAACAACGTTAATTGAGCCAGGCGCAGTGACTGCATACCTGTAATCCCAGTGGCTGGGGAGGCTGAGGCAGGAGGACTGCAAGTTCAAAGCCAGCCTCAGCAACTTAGCGAGGCCCTAGACAACTTAGTGAGACATTGTCTCAAAATAAAATATAAAAAAGGTTGTGGGGGCTGTGGTTGTGGCTCAGTGGTAGAGCACTTGCCTAGCATGTGTGAGGCACTGGTTTCAATTCTCAGCACCACATATTTAAAAAATGAATAAAATAAAGGTCTATCAACATCTAAAATACATTTTTTAAAAAAGGGTTGGGGATGTGGCTCCGTGGTTAAGTGCTCCTGGGTTCAATCCCCAGTACCATAAAAAAAAAAAAAAAAAAAAAAGAGAAGAAGAAAGAAGAAGAAGAAGAAGAAGAAGAAGAAGAAGAAGGAGAAGAACATAATAGAACTGAGGGAAATCCAATCAAGTCAGGCATGGCTGGTGCATGCCTACAATCCCAGAGATTTGGAGGCTGAGGCAGGAGGTTCACAAGTTTGAGGCTAACCTCTGCAGCTTAGGACTTGTCTCCAAATAGCAATTAAAAAGGTCTGGGAATATAGCTCAGTGGTAGAGTGCTCCTGGGTTAAATCCCCAGTAAAACACCCCCCCACACACACACACACAGTGAGATGAAAAACCATTCTGATTTGGTCAGATATCTATGCCACAATTTCTCCTTTATCATAGAAGGATACTTGTCATATAAGAATATGAGCATAGACGGGCTGGGGATGTAGCTCAGTGGTAGAGTACTTGTCTAGCATGTATAAGGTGCTAGATTCAATCCCTGGTATCACCAAACAAACAAACAAACAAATAAGAACATGAGTTGCGTGCTTTCTCAAATGTTTCCTGAAGCAATTCCTATATCTGGTTCCCTACTTGGAGGAACCACTGGTAATCTAGGTATAAGTAATTCAGACAAGCTGGGTTTTGCAGAGCCCGAGAAAGTATTAGTGTTTAGTTTCACACCGTGAAACAACAGTTATTTTATACCCAGTTACAGAGTCTTTCCATTATTAACTCTTATAAAATACAAGATATTAAAAGATACAACTATACACACTCACAAAGAAATCCATGTAAATCATAAGTATAGATATTTAGACTTCTGCATCACTGGCTCCTTGGAAATCAGTTTTCAGAGCTGGGCATGGTGGCACATGCCTATAATCTCAGCTACTCGGGAGGCCGAGGCAGGAGGATCAATCCCCAGTACCCCCCACCAAAAAAAAGTTCTGGAGGTCAAGGTAATGAGAAAGGAAACAGAGGGTTGAGAACAAGTCAAAGAATTATAGATGTTCCTGAAAAATAAATACCAACTAAATGAGAAGTAATCACAGATAACATTGAAGAAAACTTCCCTGAAGGTGGAAAAGAAAAAGAGAGGGAAGGATAGAGAGAAAATGCCAACCCATGTGTACTGAAAATATTTACCAGGTTCCATTCAAAATCACTGAAGAGTATTTAGGCTAAATTTTGTACATTGGTACTAAAAGATAATAAAATAATTTTTAAATATATAGAAACACAGGGACTGGGGATATAGCTCAGTTAGTAGAGTGCTTGCCTTGCATGCAGAAGGTACTGGGCTTAATCTCCAGCACCACACACACACACACACACACACACACACACACAAAGAGCAGAGGGAAAAGAAGCATATAATAAATCTCAACAAATTTTTGGAAGGTCAAAAGCAGAAGAATTAAGCAAAATAGAGCTACTAGCCTTGAATACCTACAAAAAGGATTAACAATTAGTGAACTGATTTATTCCAAAGAAAACAATTAAAAGGCTCAGGACTTGGGAGTGTTAGGCCCTGTGGAAGGTGCTAAAAACTGATAGACTTGCTACAAGTCTGAAGTCAGAGGTGTTGAGATGCACCTGGCTGCGTCCCACCCTGAGCAACCGAGTCACCACGCCACTACCATCACAGCCCAGAAGCCAAGAGTGTATGTCTTTGAAGAAGATGAGGACAAGCAGGGGACTTTGGGATACCCAAGAGAGTGGCTGGAAGGGGAGACAAAACTGAAAGAACATTTAAGTGAAAGTTGGCAAGAAAAACAAAAAACAAAAAAAGCAGACCTCTCATTTTCTCTTCTCCTATCCTGCTCCTAGAATGCATCGGCTAGTAAGAAATTTGTCAAGTCTCCTCGGGGAAACTGAACATCCCAGGATATTGAATATTGGTGTGTGTGTGTGTGTTGGGGGGGCCTAACCCAATAAGCCAGCTCCCCGGAGTGGGGAGTAAACCAGCTCCCTGAGAGGAAGTGTGCCCTCAGGTGGAGCAACAGCTGATTCCAGTGGTATAAATGCTGTCAACATGGACAATTTACCAACATGATGTCATTGAATGCAGTTGGGAAAAGATGTCACATTCAGATTTTGCAAGCTGGTATGAGCCAACTCCAGCATTGCCAGATATCCTACCTGTTTGCCCTTTCAGTTCACCCTGATGTGAATGAAGTCTACTGGTGGATAAACCCCTCAGCCATATTCACACAAGAGTGCAAGAAGCCTATTAGTGCCTTCTCACTAAACACCAACCCACAGTCAAGGAGCACCAAATTCTTTTTAAAATTTTTTTTTATTTTTTTTTTTTTTTTTTTTGTGGTGCTGGGAATTGAACCCATGGCCTTGTGCTTACAAGGCAAGCACTTTACCAACTGAGCTATCTCCCCAGCCCCTTTTTAAAATTTTTAATACCTTTATTTAATTTATTTATTTGTATGTGGTGCTGAGGATGGAACCCAGAGCCTTACACGTGCCAGACAAGCGCTCTGCCACTGAGTCACAATCCCAGCCCCAGATCACCAAATATTTGGGTAAAGGTGCCAATTTGAAAGTGAATCTGAAATAAATAAGAAGAAGAAGAAGAAAAAAGGAACTTTGAGATGAAGGCGCTATTTCAAGAAGCAAAAGAAAAATTTCCCTTACTAACAAATATATTTAGAGATATGAGAAGACATTTCCATTCATAAAATGAGTGTAGGATTCTCTACAAACATTTGGAGATGAAGAAAAAAAAAAAACTCTTAGAGAAAAAGGAACACTTTTACACTGTTGGTAGGATTATAAATTAGTACGACTATTATGGAAATCAGCATGAAGAGTCTTCAAAAGACCAGGAATAGAATCACTGTATGACTCAGTTATCCCACTACTGGGTATTTACCCTAAAGAATCAAAGTCAGCATACTACAGAGATACACGCATACCCATGTTTATAACAGCACAGTTCACCACAGTCAAAGGAGGGTACCAGCCTAGATGTCCATCAATGAATGAATGGATAAAGCAAATGTGGTGCATATACCCAGTGGAGATTTATTCAGTCATAATGAATGAAATTATGTGATTTGCAGGGAAATGGATGAAACTTGAGAACATTATGTTAAGTAAAATAAGACAAACTCAAATGGTCAAGGGTTGTCTATTTTCTGTCCTATGTGGAAGCTAGAGAGGAAAAAGGAAAAGAAAGGTGGAGGCGATCTCATGAAAATTGAAGGGAAATCAGTAGAGGAGAGGAAAGGGACCAGACGAAGGAGGAGGGGAGGGAAAGAGAAAATACTGGGGAAAGATATTGGCCAGATTATATTGTTATATCATGTGCATGTATGAATATGTAATAATGAATGTCACCATTATGTATAATTATAATGCACCAATATAAAATATGGGGGGAAAGACTCTTAGAAATTGAAAATGAGATAAAATAAATTTTAAAATCAATGAAGAATCAGAACATAACAAGAAACTCTAAAAAATAGTAACAAAAAGAAAAGGATTAAAGTAAGGAAACAAAATTAGAGAATCAACCTAGGATTTACAGCACATGATTAAAAGGATTTGGGGGAAGGCTTCACTAAAACAATGAGTTTCTATTTATAAGCACAAGGCCCTGGGTTCAAATCTCCAGCACCGAAAAAAAAAAAAAAAAAAAACCTTCAAGAAAATAAAAATATTAGCAATAATCTGGAAGAAGATAACTGCAATATAAATAACCACATAATGATTGCTATCAAGAATATATAAAGAACCAGAATCAAGGAAAAAAACAAATAGCCCAATATATACACAGGAAAAAGAAATGAAGAAATCATTTCACAGGCATATGGTTAGTAAATATATAAAGAGAGGCTCAACTTTGCAACTACTGAAAGAAAGAAAAGAACTCAATAGCCAAACGTGGTGCACTTGCCTGTAATCCCAGCGGCTCTGGAGGCTGAGGCAGGATTGTGAGTTCAAAGCCAGCCTCAGCAACTTGGCAAGACCCTAAGCAACTTAATGAGACCCTGTCTCTAAATAAAAAATAAAAAGGACTGGGGATATGGCTTAGTGGTTAAGCACCCCTGGGTTCAATCCCTAGTACCATAAATAAATAAATTAAAAAAAAATAAAAGCAAGAAAGGGATAAATGCAGAATCCAATATGCTGTTTTTTATGAGGGAAAGGCAAAAGATAGGATGGGGGAACATCTAGGGAGTTAGGATATTGTTAGTTTTTTTAAAAGATTTTTTTTCTGTAGGTAGACGGAATACCTTTATCTTATTTGTTTATTTTTATGTGGTGCTAAGGATGGAACCCAATGCCTCACACATGCTAGGCAAGCGCTCTACCACTGAGCCACAACCCTAGTACTGTTGTTAGTTTGTATAGGTCTTGAGTCCAGTGTTCTGTAAAAGTATCTTTCTTACTATTAAAAGTAACTTAGAGAAAGAAAAAAAGGAAGGAAGGAAGGAAGAAAGGAAGGAAGGAAGGAAGGAAGGAAGGAAGGAAGGAAGGAAGGAAGGAAGGAAGGAAAGAAGGAAGGAAGGAAGAAAATTTAGTGCTGGGTACACTGGTGCAGATCTGTAATCCCAGGGACTAGGAAGATTAAGGCAGGAGGATTGCAACTTTTAGGACAACCTCAGCAATCTAGTTAGACCCTGTCTCAAATAAAAAATAAAAATGTCTGGGCAGGAAGACCAATGGTACAGGATAGAAGACATGGAGACATACCACATAAGTACAGTTATCTCATACTAGCCAAAGGTGCCAAAAACTTAAAATGGAGAAGAGATAGCCTCTTCAACAAATGGTGCTGGCAAATTAGAAATCCATATGCAGTAAAATGAAATTAAACCCCTATCTCTCAAACTGTACAAAACTCAACTCCAAATGGATCAAGGATCTAGGAATTAGGCCTGAGACCCTTCTCAAAATAGAAGAAAAAGTAGGCCCAAATCTCCATCACGTTGGCTTAGGACCAATGTCTTCCTTAACAAGACCCCCATAGCATAAGAAATAAAAGCAAGAATCAATAAATGGGATAGATTCAAACTAAAAAAATTTTTCTCAGCACGGGAAACAATCAATAATGTGAAAAGAGAGCCTACAGAGTGGGAGAAAATCTTTTCCACACACACTTCAGACAGAGCACTCGTCTCCAAAGTTTATAAAGAACTTTAAAAACTTTACATCCAAAATACAAAGCAGCCAATCAACAAATGGGCTAAGGAAATGGGCAGACACTTCACAGAAGAAGATATACAGGTGATCAACAAATATATGAAAAAGTGCTCATCATCCTTAGTAATTAAAGGAATGCAAATTAAAACCACCCTAAGATTTCATCTAACTTCAATTAGAATGGCTATTATCAAGAACACAAGCAATAATAATTGTTGGCGTGGATGTGGGGGAAAAGGCACACTCATACATTGCTGGTGGAGTTGCAAATTGGTGCAGCCACTCTGGAAAGCAGTATGGAGATTCCTCAGAAAACTGGACCCACCATGTGACCCAGCTATCCCATTCCTTGGTTTATTCCCAAAGGACCTAAATCAGCATACTACAGTGATGCAGCCACATCAATGTTCATAGCAGCTCAATTCACAATAGCTAGATTGTGGAACCAACCTAGATGCCCTTCAATTGACGAATGGATAAAGAAACTGTGATATATATACACAATGGAATATTACTCAGTCATAAAGAAGAATAAAATTATGGCATTTGCTGGTAAATGGATGAAGTTGGAAAATATCATGCTAAGTGAAATAGGCCAAGCCCAAAAAAACAAAGGCTGAATGTTTTCTCTGATAAATGCATGACAATATATAATGAGGTGGGGGTGGCAGGGGGAAGAGAAGAATGAAGGAACTTTGGATGGTGTAGAGGAAAAAGGGGTGGGAAGGGGTGGGGGACAGAAAGATAGAGAATGAGAACAGACAGTATTACCCTATGTACATGTATGATTACACAAATGGTGTGAATCTACATCATGTACAACCATAGAAAATAAAAGTTGTACTCCATTTGTGTACAATGAATCAAAATGCAGTCTGTAAAAATAAAAAATATTTTAATTAAAAAAATGTCTGGGGGGCTGGGAATATAGCTCAGTTGGTAGAGTGTTTGCCTCACAAGCACAAGGCCCTGGGTTCAATCCCCGGTACCGCAAAAAAAAAAAAAAAAAAAAAAAAATGTCTGGGGGTGTAGCCCTGTGGGTGGAGACCCCTGACTTCTATCCTAATATTCCCCTCAAAAAAACTAACTTGGTAAAGAAATATAATAATAACCCATATGAGTCAAATAACAGCATCAAAACTTCCTCAACCAGACTTGGGAAAAAAGATCATGGAATATAGACCTACCACGACTCCCTTCACTTTTTATCTAGTGAAGTGAACAAAAACAATTTAAAAATTATGAAGGAAAAGGGAACTGTTATTACCAACAACAGTTTCCTAAGAAAGGAAACAGACTGAACTGTGTTAGTCAGCTTTTCATTGCTCCGATTACAAAACCTGACAAGAACAACTTAGCGGAAAAAGTTGGGGGCTCAGTTTCAGAGGTTCAGTCCATGGTCAGTCCAACTCTGTTGCTGGTGGGCCTGAGGTGAGGCAGAACATCATGGCGGAGGAAAGTGGCTCAGCTCATGAGTGGGGGAAAAGGGAGAGGGAGAGGGGGAAGCCAGGGACTATATAGTCCAAGGCCATGCTCCCAGTTACCTGCCTGCTTCAGCAGCCATGTCTCACTTGCCTACCGTCACCACCCAAGAGTCCATTTGAATGATGACTCCTTCAGATGGATTAAACCACTGGTGAGGTTACAGCTCTCATGGTCTAACCATTGCCTAAAAGCCCACCTCTGAACTTTGCTGCACTGGGGATCACGCTTTCAAAACATCAGCTTTTTGCGGGGAGGGTAGCGGCAGTAGAGGGACATTTCTAGATACAAATCATGGCACCAACTTAATACCATTAACTCCAGAAAGTGACAGTTGAAGGTAGAGGAGGACGAGAGAAGAGCATGAACCCCAAGTGCAGGGTGGCAGAACTCCCAATGCTGTTTACATATTAAGAGTCTCCAGACTGGGAATGTAGCTCAGTTGGTAGAGCGCTTGCCTCCCAATCACTAGGCCCTGGGTTCGAACCCCAGCACCGCAAAAAAAAAAAAAAAAGTTTCCAAATCTAAAGCAAGTGGAGCCAAGTGTGTGTCCTCATCCTTTCCTTCTGACTAGAAGGTGATAGAGTGGCATCTGGTAGAGACCAGGAAAGGAGAAATGTGAATTGAGACAGAAGTGACATTTCCTCTGCTCCAAACAATATTGTGAGGAAAAGCCAAAGGTCAAGGTATGGTTCCTGGTTAAGAAGGGTAACACACCGTACTGGGGCAAAGCAAACAGAGTAATGTCAGCCTCTTAGTATTTCCCATAAACCCCTTTCGAAAACTTAAGAGTGTTCATTCAGGAACAATTTTTTTTTTTTTTTAATTTTGGGAATGTCCGCCCAGAAAATAATTTGTGAGAAAAAATTTATCTCAAGTTCAACAGTTCCTTCATTCCACTTGGGAGTTTTGTGTTTTTGTTTGTGTGCTTGATTTTTGTTTAATTATTTTTTTAGTTGTTGATGGACGTTTATTTTATTTATTTATATGCAGTACTGAGAATTGAACCCAGTGCCTCACACATGCTAGGCAAGAGCTCTACCACTGAGCTACAACCCCAGGCCTTGATTTTTTTGTATCATTAAATTCTGTTAACTAAAATTCAACAGTTTACACAAAGGAATAGCATTTTCAGTAAGATTTGAATTCTATGAACTATTTCTCTACAGCTCATCTAATGTCAATGGTAATCCTTTTATTTGTTTTTTCATTAAAATCTTTTTTTATTTTTACAGATGCATTTGGATTCATTGTACACAAATGGGGTACAACTTTTCATTTCTATGGTTGTATACAATGTAGATTCACACCTTTCATGTAATCACACATATATATAGGGTAATACTGTCTGTTTCATTCTACTAGCTTTCTGTCCCCCACCCCCCCACCCCATTTTCCTCTACACCATCCAAAGTTCCTTCATTCTTCTCTTCCCACCGCAACCCACCCTCGTTATATATTGTCATGTACTTATCAGAGAAAACATTTGGCCTTTGGTTTTTTGGGCTTGGCCTATCAATGGTAATTCTTTTCCTCCTGTGGTACTAAGGATTGAACCCAAGATACTTTACCACTGAACTACATCCCCAGCCAGCCCTTTTTATTTATTTATTTATTTATTTTTGAGACAGGGTCTTACTAAGTTCCTGAGGCTGGCCTCAAACTTGCCTCAGCCCCCTGAGTCACTCTGGTTACAGGCTCCTGATTATTAATGATAATTCTTGATGGTAAGATTTCAGATATTTTATTGCTATCTCTATACCTCTCTTCATGGCTTGAATTTTTTTCTTAAAAGCGTGTATTATTTTACAAATACAAGTCAGTGTATTCGCAGAGACAGACAGAGAGGTAGAATATGGTAAGGATGGCTTACACCCTGAGCACTTCCTGGTCACCAGGCACCATCTTAAGCCCTTTTACTTGTATTAGGTTGAATTGCATGAAATTGCCAATAGTTGCTGTTCTTGACCTACAAAAACAGCAGTGCCACATAGCTTAATTTATATTTATTCTAATTCTTAAACAACCTTAGATATGAAGATGGGGAGTTGTAGAAATGCAAAGAGAAATTAAGGGTCTCACTCACCACAGAGCCTCCAGCCCACCCAGCCCTGCGCCCTGCCTGGCCCTTGCTACTCCTCTCCCCAAGCCAGGCGCACACACAGGCAGAGCGGCCTCCCTGTCCCAAGACACGGCACAAGGTCCTGGGTTCAATCCTCAGCATTGCAAAAAAAAAAAAAAAAATCTACCTGTGCCCCGAGGGTAAGGCCGTGACCTTGTCCTAACTCAGCCTATCCCCTGAATGAGGCCACTTGAGGTTTCTGGCTGATACCCCAGAAATGAAAACCCACAGAAGAGCTTTGTTAGACCAGCAATCCCCAGATGAGCCCCCCACCCTGGCATGGAAGCAGGATACACTTAACAGTTTCATCTTTATTTTCAGAAAGTGATGAAGACAAAGAAATACATCGAGACACCACTCTCTGTACAATAAATAGATTTCCTCATCCGAAAAATAAAAATAAAGACTAGGAAAAGCACGTGCACATACAAACACCACCAACAGGACCTCGCTCGGCAAGATGGGAACCACCCCCCGTCCCAGCTCCTTCCTCTGTACCCCACTGTCTCATCTCCAAGCAGGTGGGTCTCAGGCCAGCTGTCCACCCACCTGAGTCCTCTCCCTGACCTGGCTGGCCGACTCCTATAAAATCCATGTGTCTTTATTTTCAGATCAGGGATTAATACACTCACAAACAAAGCCCCTGAAAGCTACTCCACAAAGAAGAAGGGCTGGCCTTCCCCACCTGAGCCTCCCACCCCACCGGAAGCCACAAAGCTCCTTTGTGTCCAAGACCTTGCATCCGTTTTCTGTTCTCCGTGGGACCAACCTCGAGAAGCAGCACCAGGTACATGACTGTAGTTTGGGCAGAGGAAGGAGCAGGGGCCACTCCTCTGACATTTTGTTGTAGACCAGGAAGTGAACCCCAGATCCTTCTTGGCCTCCCTCTTCCCCAACCAATCACTATATGGAGAAGGGACAGAGGGAGCTGGGGTCTTCTCCACCCTGCGTCTGTTTTCTAAGTCAGTTGGCATCCTCCAACCTAATAACACTGAATCGGTTCATTTCACCTTGTCTTCGGCTCAATTGGGAAAATAGTTATAAAACTGGCTTTCGGCTTCCTTATCAAAAGGAGAAGGGGCCCCAGCAGGGGAGGAACTGTCGCCACTGGAAGGGTAGGGGGATACCCGCCTCCTCTTAGAGTCTCCTTCGCCCAGTCCTGAGTCACTGGGTTCTGGTCGGATGGGGGTGACTTCAGTCCACAGTGAGGGGGAGCCCTGCTCCTCTGGCCCCTCAGAGGCTCCTGGGCCAGGTTCCATGGGCAGAGTCCGCATGGGGCGGAACCAGCCGGCTGGACCCATCTTCGGAGGGTACTGGGGAGCCACAGACCAGCCAGCTCCAGGTGCCAGGACCTCCTGGCCTCGATAGTAGGACACGGTGGGCCCAGGGCCAGAGGGCAGGAATGCAGGCTTCATGCTGACTCCTCGGAACTCAGCCTCAAAACTGTGGTCCCGGGGGGCCCCCAACCAATAAGGCTGGGATACCACATCCTTGGCCTGGCTAGGAAGGTCAGGGTAGAAGCGGCTGGGAATGGGATACTGGTTGGACAGGAGAGGTGAGTAGGGGTCTCCTCCAAGCAGTTGACAGTTGGGTCCAGGTGGGGAGGGGACGCTGGTGTCCACAGAGGCGTACATGCTAAGAAAAAAATAGAAAGCAGGAAGATGCAAGTCACCAGATGAACCAGTCACTGAGGTCCCACCTGCTGCACGTCCCTTCCCTGACCTTCACTTCCTTGGCCTGCCCACCCTCCAGAACCCTCCCCACCCTCCAAGGCAGAGAAAGCACCAATCTTGAGTTTCATCTCAGGAGGGACCAAAAGTGAGTTGAACTCGGTGGCACTTACGACTCAAAGTTCTCCCGGAATCCTTTGGCAAAAGGGTTATTATCAATTTTCAGCTGAGTGATCTAGAGAGAGGGGAAACAGAGTCACCCAAAGCCTGAGTCTGGAGCCTGGGAACTTCCAAAATCCCTCCCAAGGAAGACTGTGGGCACCAGTGCTGACCCTCTGCCCCATCCCAGGCTCAGGCCCCGCTGGCCTGGGCAGGCCTCACCTCGGCGTTCTGGTAGGCGGTCACGGCAATGAACTGGGTTTCTTGGAAAGTGAAGATGTGCGTGTTGGAGGCGTTGCAGGCGGACTCTGGCTCACTGTCATTTATCTCCACGATGTGCAGCCGGGGCTGGTACTTATGGAGGGACTGCAGCACGATCATCTGAAGAGGGAGCCAGGTGGTCGTGGGTGTGGGAGGGAGTTCAGGGGATCCCCCTCCCCCTGTGATGGCCTTAGGTCTGGATGCATGGCCCTATGGATCCTCCACCCCATCGATGACTGGCCCTACCACGAGACTAGAAAGGACTCTGAAGTCATCTTGTGCCTTTCCCTGTCCTACCACCAGGTAACTTCTTCCAGGTCTTCCAACACCAGTCTCTTTGGGGCACCAGTTCTAGCCTCTTTCCCCTCCCCTATTCCCAGAAGTCCACTGTGACCAAGAGATGAGCCCAAGAGGGCCTTTTAGGGAAAGTGCACAGAATTTCTCAATGTGGAAACGCTCCGTATTCATACCCTGGGACACTGGGACTGGCTTTAGGCCCGTCACAGTGACAAATCAGGGCAGCCTGGGATTCCTTGAAGAGGGCTCCAGGTTGGCTTGACCTGTGTTGACCTGAATGTGATCCCTACCTGAGATTCAGCTTCCTCCTATCTCATCTTTCTCCCAAAATGGGTGGGAAAGAACCAGAACTGAGAGGAAGGAAAGGGACTCTTACAGAACAGAATCACCCCACTGGCCCTCCTGGGGCCTAGGAGGTGTCAGATTCTAGGCGGGCCATTTCCAGGGATGGAGGTCCTACCTGGGTCACATTGTTGGAGGCTCCCTTGTTGTTGGTGAGCTTGAGTTTCCCGAATGAAACTTCCTGGCGCATCCAGTGGGCTCCAGTGTTGGGGGAATCTGGGTGGACGTACAGGCGGTTTCCTGTGGACAGTTAACCTCTTAGGTAAGCAGCCCAAGAGCAGCCCCTTGGTGATGTGGAGTTTACCCTGTTCTGAAGGGGAGAGGAATACAGGGAAAGGACCAGACAGGGCAGGGCAGGGGGACAGCTGTGAAAAGTGAGGACAAACCCAAGGTAGGGTGAGGTGGGGAGGGATGTGGAATTCAGTCCTACATGCCAGGGACAATGGCTTGGGGGATCCACCAGGGGGCGCCCGCTCTTGGAGAAAAAGCATGCCCACCGCTCCCTAGGGCACCTACCTGGCATGCTGCCCTCTGCCTTTCCACACTGCACCCACTTGCCACTCTGATACCGCCAGTGGTGCTGGTCCACCAAGACCACATCCACAAACATCCTGTAATGGCTGGTGGGCTCCAGCCCAGCCACAGTGAATGACAGAAACGGGAACATCCGCCTGCAAGAACAGACAGCCCCCAAGCTCCATCAGCCACTGCTCTCCGCCAGTCGCCAGTGTGCACCTGGGGTGCCGCGGCCGGCCTCCACCCGCTCACCACAGCCAGCAGGAAAGGGTTCAGGAAGTTTGCCAGTCAGTTGTTAAATGCAGTCATAATTAAAATTCAATTATATAAATTTACAATTAAATACATTCAATGAAAAGCCAAGGTAATCAATACTGAGAAATCATCACTTCCCATTACTTTACTAACTCTTGAGGTTATTTAGGCCTGCTGTACCCATGCGGCGAAAGTACAGAAGGTGGGGTGCTGGGCATCTCCCCCCAACTCCACATCCAACTACATACATTGGTGGCCTGAAATCAGTCATAGGAATATTTAGACTATGACAATCAGCACACACTTAGAGAGTCTGCTTTCTCTTTCCCTCCTTTCTCTCTCTCTCTCTCTCTCTCTCTCTCTCTCTCTCTCTCTCTCTCTCTCTCACACACACACACACACACACACACACACACACAGGGTATAGATTGAGTCTAGGTATCACATATGCTAGGCACACTCTCTTCCACAAAGTTATACCTCCAGCCCAAGAAATTTTTAAAATGTTTTCCTTCCAGAGGTCTCTAACTTTAGGGCATTTCCTAGGAGGGGCAAAGCACAAGCCAGTCTTCATAGGCCATTCCCAGCAGGTCTGTGTGCCTCAGTCCCCATCTGTCCTCTCCACTGTGACTCTTCCCACTCTGTGCAATGTGCTCCTAGCCGCAGGGCACCCACCCACAGGCCCTCCTGGTCCCGTACTCCTGAGCCTGACATCTGTATGTAGTATGGCCTGCCCCAGGTCTGGACCTTCAGAGAAGTGGCTAACATCCTAGGTGGACAGGAAGCTTCCTGACCTCCTGAAAGAAGGTCAAAGTCTATCAAACAGGGCTGGAGTCGTGACTCAGTGGTAGAACGCTTGCCTGGCATGTGTGAGGCCCTGGGTCCCATCCTCAGCACCGCATATGAATAAATAAATTAAATAAAAGATCCATTGACAACTAAAAAAATATTAAAAAAAAAAAAAAGTCTATCAAACACAGTCTTCATGCTCAAAGTCTTGGTTTCCCAGGAAAAGTAGAGGAAGTTAGTGGGTGGGATGCTCCAGTATCCCCCACTGTGCCAGAGTTAAAAATTCAGAAAAGGAAACCCTCTCCTCCCCCCCCACTTCCACCATCAATACCCCCATCATCACCATCATGACCACCACCAGTCCACGGTCACAACCACCTTCACCCTCACCACCATCTCAACCACCACCTTCACCTTCACAACCCCACCAACAGCACCAAGGTGACAGCTGCCACCGCCAGGATCACCATCACAACCACGCTCCCTCCAACCACCACCTCCACCATCACCACGACCACCACTTCACCTTCCCAGTCGCACCACCTCCACCGGCACCAAGGCCGTCCACCACCAGCTCCAGTGAGCGGCTGGAAGAGCAGGGCTGTCAGGAGTGGGCCTTCCATGCCCACCCACCTCCTCCTCCCATGGAAGTCTTGTGGCATGAGGTTTACTGGCCTCTGAGTCAGGAAAGCTGGGAAGGGAGAGTTCCAATGGCCCAGGGACACTTTTCGGTGGATCCTAGTTGCCAGAGGGTCCCAAACCATAACCCTAACAATCTTGGGCAGGTCTCCTAGGAGGTTGCTGTCATATTCCTGTCTTATCTAGACTCCTCAGCTGAGAAAAAGAAATGTATGGGTCCCATGAGCTCGGATAAGTTGATTCCCAAACTAACCCTTAGTTTTCTTCACCCATAAAATAACTCCTGTTCATTATTCCTCTGAAAGTGGTTAAGAAGCTCAAAAAATGTGAAACTTAGCTCATTTCTGTCCTGTTTAATCTCCATTCCACCTTCTCCCAGGCCCAGGGTTATTGGTTTCCCCTGGCCTTGGAGGATCCTGAACAAAGAACAGAGTCCTGGTTCCATTCTCTGGGCCCCAGGGGTTCAGCAGGTCAATCAACTAGAGGAATCAAAGGTGAGGGATCAGGCCTTGAACAACCTAGAGGGAGAGAATAGCTTGAACACATTCCTCTCACCAGTTCAATACACAATGGTGGTAAGGTCACGCAAATATTTCCTATTTTGTAACTATTCAAATTTCTAGGCACAAAGGAATGGAAGGGAACACTTCCCCCACCCCCACAGCCAGTGCTGGGGGTGGAATCCAGGGCTCACACATACTAGGCAAGTGCTCTACCACTGAGCCACAAACCCAGCCCTGGAACTCATTTATTGAGCTTCTACTAGACACCAGCCAGTTCATCAAGCCACTCTGTTGAGATGCAAAATGTTCTTTCCAATTTTATATTTGAAGAAACTGAGTCTTGGAGAAGTTTGGGGACAGTCCTCCTCCTTTTTGGGGGGTGGTACCAGGGATAGAGCGCAGGGGTGCTTTCTCACTGACCCACATCCCCAGCCCTTTTTTATATTTTATCTAGAGACGAGGTCTGGCTGAATTGCTTAGGGCCTCGCTAAATTACTGAGGCTGGCTTTGAACTCAAAATCCTCCCGCCTCAGCTTCCCGAGCTGCTGGGATTACAGGCGTGAGCCACCACACCTGGCTCCCATTCTGCTTTTGTTACTAATAGCAGGAAATGGAGGAGACACAGATGGCATACTGTGGAGAGAAGGGAGGTCTCAGTTTCACCCTAGAAGTGCAGAATCACCACCAGCTGGAATCCCTAAGTAGCCCCCTAATTTACATGACACTTGCCTGAAAGAAACTAGGAATGGAGAATGGGTCTAGTACCACACCAAGCCCACCAAGCCACTTGCCATCCCACCCTCAGAGGACAGAGTCCAAGACCCTCTGCTGTCCCTAAGAGCCAGCCTGCCTCAAGATGATCCACAAGGTAGCGGTAACCAACCCCTCAGATCCTGAGCACCTGTCACATGCTCCACCTCACTGTTTTCAAAGGCAAATAAAAATAACAAGGAAGTAGAGTTTTGGTTGGTTGGTCCTGTTTTAAAAATTGATAGCACCTACTGCTGAGGAGGCTGCGGGAAAGAGAGTCCTCTCAGAGACTACTGGGGTATAAATTGGGACCACCTTTTAAGAGGATATTCTGGTCAGAAGCAGTGACACACACTTGTAATCCCAGTGACTCAGGAGGCTGAGGCAGGAGGATCTCAAGTTCGAGGTCAGCCTTGGCAAGTTAACAAGACCCTGTCTCAAAATTTTAAAAAATAGGGGCTGGGGAGATAGCTCAGTCGGCAGAGTGCTTGCCTTGTAAGCACAAGGCCCTGGGTTCGATCCCCAGTACCAAAAAAAAAAAAAAAAATTTTAAAAATAGCCAGGCATGGTGGCACAAGCCTATAATCCCAGTGATTCAGGAGGCTGAGACAGTAGGATGACCTGTTTGAGGCCAGATTCAGCAATTTAGTGAAATCCTGTCTTGAAATAAAAAATAAAAAGGGTTGGAGAGGTGGCCCAGTGGTACAGTGGCCTTGGGTTCAATCCCCAATACCGAGAACAAAAACAAAAACAAAAAAAACGGGTATTCTGGTAATACCCTTACTTACCAAAATATAAAATATGCTCAGGCTTTAAGGCAACTCCTCCTACCAACCTCAGTTCAACATAATAGAAATCAGTTAGCGACTGACAAACAGCTGCACCAAAAAGCAAAACTGAGCCCAGCACAGTGGTATGTGCCTGTCATCCTAGAATCACTTCAGCCCAGATGTTTGAGGCCAGCCTGGACAACATAGGCAAGGTTCCCGCTTAAAAAAAAAAAAAAAAGAAAAGGAAAAAGAAAGAAAAGAAAGTTGTTTGCACCTGCCCCAAGAGAAAGGAAGCCAGTCTGTCCTGATAAAAAGCAGGCTTAAACCTAAAAAAATATTTTATTTTATTTTGGGGTACTGGGGTTTGAACCCAGGGATGCTCTATCACGAGCCACATCCCCAGACCTTTTTATTTTTTATTTTGAAACAGCATCTAAGTTGCTGAGGCTGGTCTTGAATTTGAGATTCTCCTGCCTCAACCTTCTGAGTAAATGGGATTACAGGTATGCACTACTGTGCCCTGCTTAAAAAATAAACAAATAAATTTAAGATCCAAAAAATGCTAGAAGTTAGGACTATGGAGAAAGGAAAATAATAATGCTTGTGGGGCTAGAGAGGCCCACGTGGGACTGAACTTGTTTTGTCAACCCCTAACTTCACACATACAAATGCAAATTGAGCTACTGAACAACAGAGCTCCCCAAAGTTATCTTAATTATAATAATCAACCAATCACACCCAGAAAAGTGGGGATTACCAGCAATTAATACACACCCACACACCCACAGAGACCCGGGCCTCTCTTCCTCTACTAAGAATGTCTACCATCAGCTATTATACACTTGCCAACACATTCACAACACACAGTCCACACAGAAACACTAGCACAAATCTGCGAGTGGCAGTAGCAGGCTGCCCAAAGTCTCTACAGACACACAAACTTAGACATCAAAGTCTCCCTGTGGGCCCATCCGCCATTTTGTTCTTGATTCTCCCTCCAATCCCTGTCTGAGCTGCCTTGACCAGTCTCCCCACACAGAATCATTCTCTGCTCCCATTCACTTCCACCCATGGGTGAGAGTGTGACTGCTTCTAGTCCATACCAAGGAGTGGGTCTAGGGTGGGAGGGAGAGGAAGGATCTGGGACCAAGTGAGTCAGCCCAAGGTGAAAGGCTGCAGGGCTGTGGGTGGGCCTGGGGTGGAAGAATTTTTCAAAAAGAAAGAAGGCTGTGGGTGATGTGATGGTGACTGGCAGGTCACTAGAACCCACAGAGGGACAGGCCAGTTTGGCAAAGCAGGGGGACAGGAAGGAAGCTGTTCTCTGAGCCCAAAATCCTGAAGGAAGAAGAAATGACCACAGACTTCCCAGATCACCAGAGCCCAAGCTAATATATGGGGTCCATGCTAGGCTGGTGGGACTGAATTGGGAGTGGTGTGTCTTTTGTCTCCTGCCCTGCACATGGGGTCCCTAAGGCCTGATCCAAGGGGCAGTGTCAAAGGAAAAAGTGAGGACTACTGACCCCAACCAACAGGAACCTCAAATTATCCAAAGTGGACCCTTAGAATGGGCCCCAAAGTGTGAGAATGTAAAACACACAGACACACACACATTTATAAAATGAGAAAGGAAGCTGGGTGATATTTAGGAATTTCTTTTCAAGTTTACTAATGGTATTGTGTTTATTTTTTAAGATCCATTTTTTTACAAGTGTGTAGAGAACTAACTAATGTAGTAATGTAATTACAACATTACTAATACCGTTGTAGACAGGATGGGTCAGAGTGAGTGAAGATAAAGAAAAAATAAGCTGGGCACAGATACCTGTAATCCCAGCTACTGGGGAAGTTGAGGCAGAAGGATTGCAAGTTTGAGGTCAGACCCAGCAACTTCACCAGACCTTGTCTCAAAATTTTTAAATATTTGATAGGGCTAGGTATGTAGTCTAGAGGTAGAACACCCCTGGGTTCAAGCCCCACTACCACGAAAAGAAAAAAGAAAAAGAAACAAGAAGATGAGACCAGTAATAAAGACTCTTTAAAAAAAAAAAAAATATATATATATATATATACACACACACACATATATATACAGTGCTGAAGTAGGTGAGCGCTCTACCACTGAGCCACAACCCCAGACTACTAATGACTCTTGAAGCTGGGTGATGGGTAGATGGAAGCCTGTTGCATTTTATGGTCTACTTTTCTATATAGCAGGCTTTTTTTTTTTTTTTTAATACCCAGTATTTAACCCAAGAGTGCTTTACCATGGAACTACATTCCAGTCCTTTTTATTTTCTATTTTGAGACAGGGTCTCTCCAAGTTGCTTAGAGCCTCACTAAATTGCTGAGGTTGACCTTGAACTTGCAATCCTCCTGCCTCAGCTTCCTAGTTGTTGGGATTGCAGGCATGCACCACTGCACCCAGTTTATAGTGGGATTTTTCATAATTTAAAAAAATGGAGTGGGCATGGTGGCACATGCCTGTAATCCCACTGACACTGGAGGCTGAGGTAGAGGATTATAAATTTGAGGTCAGCAAATTAGCAAGATCCTTAACAACTCAGTGATACCCTGCCTCAAAGTAAAAAATAAAAAAAACGCTGAGGATGTGGCTCAGGTTACGCATCTTTGGGTTCAATTCCCAGTACACACACACACACACATAAATTAAGTTTAGCATGTTCAAAGCCTTTGGTTCCATCCCCAACATGAAACAAAAAGAAGGAAAAAAGCATGGGTCTAAAAGGGAGACAAGACTCTTCAAGTGAGAATTATGTAGCAGGAACATAAAGGGAAGCAGGAGGCCATAGAAGTGCAGATGGTGACCCACACTTAGAAAATCCCCCTGAAGCCCGGAAAGGCACCAGTCCAGCTCCAGCCAGATCCCTGAAGTTCTGGCTGATGCTCCATTCACCCCAGTCCTCCATACTGTAGCAGCAGAGGCCCAACAATGCCATGGAGACCCTGGTCAGGCCCCATGGGGAGACCTTGCCAACCACACAACAGGGCCGAGGGTTAGGAGGCCCACTTCTGATCTGCTGTGTGTTGGAGTGCAAACACTAGCTATCTGTGCACCTCAGTGTTCTTGACTGTAAAATGGGGAGACTTCTTGGCCTACCTAAGGTACAGTGAAATAATGGAAGTGAAAGCACTCAGCGCCTCCAGCAAGGCCTTCAGACAGCATGAGTGCCTGTTTTTACTGAGGGCCATGGGGATCTGAAGAAGGACACCCAGGCAGATTCCAGCTGGGTTCTGGCACCAGCTCTACCAGAATGGGTGTGCCGTGTAGCCTCTGAAGTGTCTCTTGCTATCTCTGTGTCCCTGCCTGTGCAGTGAGAAGGTTGTACAGCATCTTCTGGTTCCCTTGCAATTCAGACACACTGGGACCAGAAGCCTGGCCCAGGGACAACCAGAGAGGGACTGGGGTTGAGAAGGTGAAACATTATCAAAGGCCATAAAAGAACGTGCCACCTTCCTGGGTTCATCCCAGGAAAAGAGGTCCAGCTCAGCAGCTTAAAGCCTGATCCCTCAGCCCCAGGCCACTCACAAAAATCGTCTGGGGGTAAAATGAAGATGCTCCAGCAATGCCGAGATTGATTACCCACCCGCAAGCCCTGCAGGCCTTCCCACTGTCCCTCTCAATCCTCACCCTTGGTGTCTGCTCTTCAGCACCTCAACCTGGGCCCCATCATCCAGGCCCACCAATGACCCAGCCTTTGCACACGGAGCACCTTGCTGCTCCCCCCGCCCCTGCCCCAGGAAGGGTGGGTACACACTTCAGACACGCAAGGCCCACTCAGGGTGTTGCTTACTAAACAATCCCCACACAAACTGCAAGTTTCTCTTTCTTTCCTCACTCAGGAGGCGCTATCCGGAAGCAGCACCCTCAACCCCAAATCCTCCTGCACTGAACTCAGGGGTTCCAGAGACACAGAGCCAAGGGGTTCCCTCTTCCAAGAGGCTGAATTAATGACAATCTGGGCAGAGGAGTGAGCAGGTTTTCAGGAGCTAGTCCCAAAGGGTGGCACCTGCATGGGCCCTAAGTGAGTTTCACCTCCTTAGGTCTGAGTATTAATGCCTGAAGGGATCTTGCCCCAACAAGCCTCACTGTCCCCCTTCTGCTACACACACACACACACACACACACACACACACACTCAAGACTTATGATCTCAAAGTAAGGCCGGAAAGGAAACTTGGCTACAGCTTCTCCATGTCACCAAATCCCAGCCTGCTCCTACCCCCACCAGCACCAAAGTTGCCCCAGCACACAGCAGCAGAAAAGCCAAGTGGGTGGGCTGGGCCCGGTGGCCCGGCCGAGAGCGAGCCGGGATGTTGATCCAAACGCTCCAGTTTCCCACACCGAGGGGCTAAGAGAAGCCTAGCCCCGCCAGAATCAGAGCGTCTGCTGCCCGCTACCCGCTGCCCGCTGCAACCCCCACTCAGGCAGAGAGCTGGGCAGGGGCGCGCACCAACTCTCAAGAAGCCAGAGGTGCCTCTTCCCTCCACCAGGATAACTCCTCTTTGCGAGCACACATCCGTCTCCTCCTCGAGTTCTTCGGCTGTTGGTGAAATACCCTGGGCGCAACCAACCTCTCAAGAGCTTTCCCCGTCCTCACAACCCTACTCCTGCCTCCTAAAGCTTCATCCAAAATTGCAAAGGACACGGACATACTAGCGATAGCTAGCCAGGAAAAAATAAAAAGAAAGAAAGAAAAAAAAGTCCTTGTTCCGGCCGGGGCACGGAGGCTCCCGCCTGCTCCACCCCGCGAGCTAGCGCAGCTCGGCGCGCGCCCCACTCACCGTCCCTGCTTGGTAATGATCATCTCCGTTTGGTGCTGATTGAACTTGGACCACAACAGGTGGTTGTTAAGCGCGACTCTCAACTTCCCCGACACCTCCAGCCCCGCAGGCAGCCCGTAGTCTTCGCGCGGTCCGGGGTAGAGCCCAGCGCGCGGGTCCGGGGCCGTGTAGCCGTCCCCCGGTTGGTAGCTCTCCGCGCCCGCCGGCGGCGGGAAGGGTTCGCCTGCCCCGGGGAAGCCGGCCGCCTGGGGCCGGGGCGGATAGGCGTAGGCTCCGAGGAAGCGTCCGGGCGGAGCCGGCACCAGGGCACCCCCGGCGTAGGGCGCCCCCAGGCTGCCGCCCCCACGACGGTCGGCCGCGTCCTGTGCGCCCGGCTCGGAGTAGAAATAGCGGTTCTGCGGGTCGGCGCCTGGCGCCCGACCCTCGTCAGTCGTCGGCATCGACTCAGTGCCCGTCAGCATGTCTCTGCAGCCCAGTTCCACGATGCCCATCCGGGGTGGGCTGGGCACCTTCCCGCAGCCGTCGAGGACGCGTCCCTCCCCGCGTGGGGGCAGGCGGGAGGGATACGGGGCTGGTGGGGGGGCTGGGCGTCTGGGGGCGGGCCCGGGGACGGGGTGGGGGCCCCACAGGAGCCTAGGCTGGGGTGCCTGGCTCCTGCACCCGCGTTTGGCAGGCGCGCGGCAGTTGCCGGGCTCCCTCTCCAGCGGGCCGCTGTCACTAGCGTCGCGGCGGCCTTTGCTGTGGCTTTATGAAGCTCTCGGGTCCCCCCCACCCTATCATCTCGGCCCCGCCCCGCCTCACCCCGCCCCCTCGTGGCTAATACTCGGCGAATTCTCCGCTGTCGGTCAGGACTGGAGGGCTGCGCACTGTGGAGGTGTGCGAATCCCCCGCGACCTGTAGCTCGCGCTTAAAGACCTTGCCTTCTAGGAGAACCAATCCCGCCACCCGAAACAACGATCCGTTTCTACCCCCTCAAACTTTGGGGAAATTTTACCCACCCTTGAAAACTCAGCTCAAGAGCCCTCTCCTACAGGAAGCCTGTGATGACGGCCAAGGTTGGACTAGCTGGACATTCTCGCCCCACTGGCAGGGTCCAAGCTGCCTCAACATAAATATTCAAGAAATAGTGCTTGTGCCCAGGCTCTGTGCTGTGACTGCATGAAGCCGTTTCCCTCCTTCTCCAACCAGGGGCCAGGGTGGGCTAAGTCTGTGCATCTTGTACTGCCATCCCTGGAGCAGACCTGGAACTTGATGGGCAGCAGGTTCCTTAAGGGGGATTGTCTTTGCAGCAGCCCATGCGGGGTTTGCAGGGCCTTGGACTCTGCTGAGCAGAGCTGAGCTGGTCAAATCTGGGTCCAAAAAAGCTCTCACACGTGGGCACTGGAAGCAGCATTGGGCTACCAGGGCTCAGAGTTCCAGTACTGCCTCTGCTTGTGATTCGGGTACATATGACCTGGACAAGTCACTTCCCTTGCCTGAAAATCATCCTCACAGGTCTCAACATGGACTGGGGAAATAAACACATCTGCTTTTGCGGGTGGGTGCTGTGACACCAGCCAGTGTCAGTGTGTAGCACTTTCCAGTCTATCATAACTGGATGGAAAGCCACTTGGAAGAGTGCAGAGCTGGCAGACAGGAAGGAAGCACATGCTCTGGTGGTGGCCTCAGTTGATGGCTACAGAGGCAAGTCTTTCTCGATTTATCTTTTCTGCAATGGCAGTCATACTTTTTGATAAAAAGTATCCTTTCTTTCCCTCAATCAAAACTAGCACTATTGTGGGTTGTCTTGCATATAAGGATAAAACATAGAAAATTTAAGCAGTACAAAAAAGCAAAAGCTTTGTGTAGCAAGGCTACATAAATCTCCCCCAAACTCTACTCCCAAAAGGCAAACAGGATTAACATTTTGGTGAGCATCCTTCCGGATGTCACTCCTATACACTATCTCTCTATCTCTATCTTTTGCACACACAATACATAATTTTATAAACACACCATACGTGCTGCTTTGTAATAGGTTTTTTTTTTTTTTTCACTCAACAATGTGCCATGGAATTTTTTTTTTCGCAATTCAACATGTAAAGATTTACATTTTAAAGAGTGTTTTGAAAACTAACACAGTTTCGTTATGGTAAAGGTTAACTTCTCCTCTCTCCCCCATTCCTGCCCTCCCCAATTCTCCCCTAGGGGCCAGCCCCATCTCTATATTTTTGTCCCAGCCCAACAGGGCTTCACCCTTAAGGGCCCACAGGGACTCTCTGATCCCAACTAGAGCTGAACCAAGAGGCAGACTGGCAGGCGAAGGTGAAACTGGGGACCCCAGGAGGCGGGCATGACCCAGGGAGGGTGGGGGAGAGAGAATCAGTACATCCCTTGAGGATGGAGACCAGACACATGACAGCACCAGAAACCCAGGTCTGGTCTCCTCCCCAACCCTTTACCCACATTTCCCCAACCCTTGAGGAAGGCGGAAGCTTCTGCCTGCTCTTCGAAGTGGGGCAACGATTCTCGAAAGACAGTGATCTCGCCCTTGGCTACTTTTTGTAAAATATAAGAGATTTCCATAAAACTCACCTGAATGCTTTCCCCAGGAGACATGAGACTGTTGAATACTGCCACTTCTTTGGGGGGACATTTTTACTAAGTGGTTGACTGTAGAAGGCCAAATGGAGTCCTTGTTCCTCCTTCTCTCTCCCTCTCCTCTTTTCCATGCTAATCTTCGGGTCAAGTGCTCCATCCCCCTGCTTCTGAACAGAATGACCTGACTTCCCACCCAGCTTTCCAGAGCAGGAGGGGCTATGAATCTCAGAATCAGGTGGCCCTGGTAACGTGTCTCTGGAAGATAAGGGGAGCTGGAGTGGTCTCCCCATAACCTAATGGGCCATTAGGGTCTTACAACCTGGCTCATCAACCCCAGATTCCTCGCCCCTCTTCCTCCAATTTCTTCCACCCAAAAAAGAAAGTGCTTGTGAAAAGCGGGGGCTGAGTGGCCCTGGTGTCACCACCGTCAGTCCCGCCCCTCTGCCAGCTTAGGTGAGAAGAACCCTGGCAGTGACACCTCTTCCTGCTGCCACCTCACCCCCTTTCCAGGCCCCAGGGCTGGAGAGGTGGGAAAAAAAGGAGCTAGGAGATGAGCCTCCTGGGACCCCCTCACTTCCCCTCTCAATCCCGTCAGCATGCTGAGCATCCACAAGGCTGGCCCCAGTGGGTGGGAGCAAGGAAACATAGGCTGGGGGCCTGAGATGGGAGAGCCAGTCTCCAACCAGTACCAGATTTTATGAGACGGGCTGGATTGTCAGTGTGGGAAATAGAATGACTTATCAGAGTCATGCAACCCATTTGTGGCAGAGCTAGGGTTGGTAGCCTTGTACTCTGGTCTCATGACTCCTGGCCCAGGGTTCTTCCCACAAGAGTGGGGGAGAATCATAACAAGTGAAAGCCAGGCACAGCCGTGCACACCTGTAATCCCAGCAGCTCTGGAGGCTGAGGCAGGAGGATCGCAAGCTCAAAGCCAGCCTCAGAACTTGGTGAGGCCCTAAGCAACTTAGGGAGACCCTGTCTCAAAATAAAAAATAAAAAGGGCTGCGGATGTAGCTCAGTGGTAGAGGGCCTCTGGGTTCAATTCCCAGTACCAACAATAATAGTTTAATAATAATAATAATAATAATAATATGAAAGTTAGATGTTCCTATCATAAAAGGATTGGAAAACAGAAAAGAAAATTGTCCCTGCATTCCCACCTCAGCACTGGCTCTCTCTCCCCACTGTCCTCGGCAAGTGTTCCAAACTTCCTTTTGAGCAAGTTGCTTCCTATCAAGACTCAAAGATGATAGGGGCTCCCCTGAGGTCACACGGCACCGCTATGCCTCCGCTCCAGACTGTGCCAGGAAGCTGTTAGGATGTGGATTTCTGGGACTTGCCTCTAGAGATTCTGATTCCCAGGCCTGCGGGGGCTCCAGAATCTATGCATTTAAGGGCTCCAGGTGACGCTGGGCACCAGAGGCTCCACAGGTCCCATTCTCGGGCCTCTTCCCAAGAGGCTCTCCTACCTCCAGTCAGGTCCCAACTTGACCCGTGAGTCACTGCAGGGTGGGCACTCCAAGGTGTGGGAAGGATGCCGAAAGCCCAAGAGGGTGGCTACCGATGCTGGATTTCCTTGTCAATGCTCTAGGACCGGATGATCCTCCCCGCAGAATCCAACAGGAGCTGCAGCCTCTCCTGAACATGCATACCAGCTGAGGGCCCTGCCAGGGACCCAAAAGCCTCCTGGATGGGCTTGTACTCAGCGGGGGCTGAGAGGCAGGTACGGGTGGGACTTTGGGGAAGGGACGGCAGGTGGCAGAAGCTCAGAGCACAGGGCACCAGGACCCAGGATTTCTGCCTTTAGCCTTGGAGGCTGAAGAAGGAAAAGGGTGGGGGGTAAGGCATGGGAGGAAGAGAAAGCAAAGGGAGAGGCTTCAGAGTGCATTTCTGAAAGAGATTTAGCGATGGAGAGGGACAGGAACCACAAAGCTGGACACCCAGAAGGGGACTCAGTCCCAGCATGCGGAAGGCAAGAGAGAAGAAAAGGAGAAAGACGGCCCACCTGTGAAAAGGAGGTCCACAGACAGGGAGAGGCTCTGGGGCAGAGGAGAGTGGGGTGGACCTGCTCAGGTGGTTGGGTTGGAACCGCAACTCCAGCCCTCACTAGGGCTGTGCCACTTGGTGGAGTATCTTCACCTCTCTGGTTTCCTTGTAAGTAAATGGAGCTAACTGACTAACTCTGTCTATAAAGGTCGAGGGGCTCTGTCCCTCTTTCCTCTCCTCCCAGTTACTTGACCTTCCCTTTCCTCCCTCTGCCTCACAAGGCTCATCCACAAAGCGTCCCTCAAATCCATCCCCCAGCCTCCACTCAGGGCCTTGAGCCAAAAGAGAAGCCTCCTGTAAAGACGCCATCGCAGAAGGGGACAGGCCTGCTCTGACGCCTGCACACCATTCCCTGGAGCCTCCAGTGCTCAGGGCTGGGATAAACCAGATCCTGGGGACTCTGGGGTCACAAGTGAATGAGCATCAGTCTCCACCCCAAAAGAACTCCTATCAAGGTGACCATCGTTCTCGAACCCTTCCACCCACTGCCCCTCAGGTGTGGACTCACAACACACCCACCTGTGCACACCCACCATTGCCCACACGTGTGAGCACACTCCACACACAGAGAAACCCCTGTGATCCGGGCCCTCAGCCCCACCCCCTGCTCCTGTCCCACATCTAGCTTCCCAGGGATCCTTGGGAATCTGACTCTGCCTGTCCACCCCCTCGGGGCCCAGACTGCCAGGCCTTCACAGAGCATGCCGGAACCATCGGATTAATAGCCAGGGAGGGGTAAAGGGAGTGACAAGCACCTGTAGATCCCCGCCCCCCCCCCCCAGTGACAGCTGCAGGAGTTCTGAGTCCCCAGCACCCAGCACCAGGTGGTCAGTGTGAACACAGAATAGAGAGATGATCCCAAGGTCAAGAGCTCCAGGCTCACATGCCCAGGTCACCCTTTGAAGCTCCCAATGCCCCCATTGCCCAGCTGGACAGCCCTTACCCTTTGACTCCAGACTACACCTGAGCCCTGCACTTCGGTCCCTTGGCAGCCTCGGTGAGCCTCCATCCTCTCTAGACCTAACTCCTCTACCCCTGCCCAGCTCTTCACATAAGACCCACACCCCCACACATCACCCCCAAGTGGTGACCAAAGGGGCAGTAAGATGTTGGGCAGCTGAATACTTCTGTCACCATGGGTATACCCATGCCATGCCAGGCTATGCTTCAGGGAGGCCCTGGGGAGAGGCTGTGCCCCCCTTCCTGGGGAATCTCAGCAGACAGGCCCTTAATCTCAGACAGGAAGCAGGGTCTGGTTACCAAGGGGGGGGATACCCAGGGCTTTGGGTAAAGGGAGCTGGGGAGGAGGGAGTGAGAGAAGCCAAGGGAAGGGATGGAGGGGAAGGGAGGACGGGCTGCGGGGTTAACCCCTGTGCAGCCAGGATCCCCTCCCATCCCGGGAGCGCGGCAAGAAGAGCTGGCAGGATGGCTCTGCCAGGCCTCCTGTGAAGGCCCCAGGTCCTCTAGCCAGAGGACAGCGAAACAGGCCCTGTTTGGGCCCCTTCTTTCTTCAAGGCCTTCGCCAGCTTCCTGTGAGCCATACTTATCACTGTGGCTCCATGTCCTTCTCATCACCCTCTCTGTCTCTCTCTCTGCTCTTCTCTGCCATCTGATTCTGTGTCTCAGTGTCTTCTTCACACGCACCCATATCCACAGGGAGCTGTGCATGTCCTGAGTGCAGGTTCCCTGCCCGTCTCTGTCTCCGGGGCTCTGCTTGAGTCTCATATGTCTGTGTCTGTCGGTCGGTATTGCCACGTCTCCATCCGGCTCAGGAGGTCTGTCTAGCTCTCTGTGTGTCTACTGCATGTCTGTCTGAGACTGAGCCTCTATTCGTGGGTCTGCTCTGGCCTGCCTGTCTCTGACCTGGGGCGCTCTGGCTTGTCCTGCTGGCTAAAGTTGCAGGGTGGGAGAAGGAACTCCGTCTGGGGTAGCATTGAGCTGGCCCAGGGATGGATGCAAGAGGGAGTGAAGAGGCAGCAGCAGGTGCACATTGGGAACGTGAAGGCCCAGAATCCCGTTCCCAATGTTGGAGACCCTGGGAGAAAGTCCGGGATGCACCAGGAACGCACCTAGTCGAGGGTTGGGGTCAGAGTCGCACCCACACAGATACAGACTAGAATGGAGAAGACCCAGAAGCAGGTGGAAAGACAGGGAGCTCTGGTTCTGATCCACCAGCCCCGGATAACCTTAGGTCAGGCCCTTTCTCTCCTTCTGCCAGTTTTCTGCTCTGTCGGGTGAAACAGTTGGCAGAGACCATCCCCTAGAATTCTGTGAAAGAGACAGAGTGAGAGTGACAACCCTAAACTCAGGGCAGGAGGCTGGTTGACCTTTTGTGTCCCAAAGTCCCTTCTAGTCTAGTCTCTGTGCCTGTGATTCAGCACCACTAGGGGCAGGACAGAGGGAAGAATGGAGGTTAGACAGCAGGAAGGACTTCCTGCCACACAGATGAGGGTGAGAGGCCCAGCATCTCCTCACAGCAGGCCTCCAGGGCTCCTCTGTTGGGACTGGGGTGGAGGGCAAGGGTGGGGGGCGCTCTGCAGCTGGGTAATTAGCCATCGCTCTCAGGCCCTGCGGGGAGGGGCTGTTGGACTGAGAAACCAACGCAAAGTGACAGGGGTGGTTTTGACACGCCACGGAGCTGACGGGCCCAGGGGGCCAGGGCTTTGGTTTGGGGGGGAAAATCCTATCAAATGATTAAAAAATAGGTCAGAGGGAAGAAGCCACAGCCGGCACTGGGTCCGTGGTGAGAACGTATGTAGCTTCCCCAGGGCTGTGGCCTCAGTGGGGTGGGGGCTGAGGAGTGTTTGTAGGGGCGGGTGAGTTGGAAGAGGGGACAGGAAGCCCGCAGGCCCAGCAGCTGGCCTTCTGCCTCCCCCAGCCCTGTCTCATGGGGACACTTTGGAATTCTACCCACAGCTCACCTCTGGCCATCTTCCTCCTCAAAGGCAGGACAATGCCACCCCTGCCCAATGAACAACATATACACAAATTCTGTTCCAGAAACGCTGAGACTGTTGCCGCATCTGTAAGTCCTTCTTACCCTCTAGCCTCAGGTTCCCTTGCTGCAAAGACAACTTGCTAACTGACCCTATATTTCTTGCCCACCTGAACAAATTCACCCATCACTGCTTCCCCTTTGTCATCCTGCCAACTCCACATCTTGCTTTGGGTCCACTCTGGCCCTTCAGCTTGTTCTCAGAACTTCCCTTCTTCCCTCCTTCCCTGCCTTCTCATCTCCTGCCATGAAACATGACAACAGTGTCCTGGGAAAGGCAGAGTGTGAGGCAGTAGGAGACCCACCAGTCCAGGGCTGGGTGATGACCTCTAGGCACTCAGAAGATGGTGGCTCAGTGTCTTGTCTGTACAGAAATCTGAGATGCCTACTAGGGTGGGGTCCCCCCTATGTTTTTAGTTGTCTCTCCACAGCCCCCCACACTGCAGCTCAGTCCCATCTCCTTTTCTGAAATCACTGGAATTCACCCAGTGCAACTGGGGAGCGGGGAGCAGAAGTGAGCCCTGGGACCCGCCCCAAATGCCTCTGCTCCTCATGAATCCCAGGCACCAGCAGAAAGCAGGCACGCAACCAGTATCCAGAGCAGAGGGACAAACCAGTCACTGGGCTCCCAGCAGCACCATCTCCAGCCGAGTGGGTACGTGGGTCCAAGTAACCACCATGCTGGGCAAGCACCCCAGGCCAGGTTGGGTGTGAAAACGGATTGGCTAGGTCTGACCTTGAGTTTAACCCCACTTACCACCCCAGACACAGATCTGCTTTGACACGCAAGTCTGCAATTTCCCCAGGAGCCTGATGTCTACTGCTCACCCCCCTTAGCTACCCAGCAAGTGTCACAAGGCATCCTGCCAACCTCCTTCCACCCAGGCCATGGACAGCTGGCGCTATGTGCAGGGCCCCCAAGATGGCCCCTGGACCCATGTCTCTGGCCACAGCAGGTATAAAGCTGGTGCCGCTGCCTGTCATTTCCTCCTCCCCACGCCCAGCTTCATTTCTTTTCAATCACTGGCACCAAATTCTGGCATCCTGTGGGCCAAGACTTATGGTCAGGCAAGTGCTTAGCAACTGGGAGTAGCTGGGAGTCGAGACACTGGACCCATCTTCTTGCAATCTCTCTCTCTCTCTCTCTCTCTCTCTCTCTCTCTCACACACACACACACACACACACACACACACACACACACACAGTGACCTGAGCTTTCCACCTGAGGTCCAGGGCCCCCCACATAATAGCCCGTGTTCCAGAGCCCCCAGGTTCCTGCTACCCTGTGCATACTGCCACATCTAGCCCGTACGTGGTCCTGTCCCTTGCCTCATTGAGCTTAGAAACTGCAAAACCCATGTTCTGTTTACTCACCCCAATGCTGCTGGGGGGCACATAGGGGTGGGGAGGATGATACAAGAGAACACCTCCAGGTCATGCACACCCCTGTGTCACTAGACTTCACAATGGGGTTAAGACAACTGGGATGGGACCCTTGTCTCCATTTTATAGACCAGGAAATCCAGGGACAGAGAAGTTAAATACCTCACCAAGGCCCTGCGATGATGAGACTGTGCTTGGACCATGCCCTGCTCTGAGTCCCCCTCACCTGGGTTGAGAGGGTGTTACGGTCAGTCCCATTCCACTGATGAAAATCTGGGGCTGAGGGAATGACAGGGTTTCCCCCAGGCTGTCACCCCCAATCCCTCTCCTTACAAGATGTCGGGACTCAGAGTCCTTCCCCCTCCTTCTGGAGAAAGGCAAGACCCTAAGCCTTCCTTAGGTCACTTGCTAAGTGTTCCCCTGTGCTTTGGGAAGTCACTCCTGGTGTCCCAATGTCATCTCTCACCTCTCACCCCAATTCAGACCTCCTCTTCCCACTCTCCTGCTGTCCTTTCCTGTTTGATGACCCTGCAGAACTGGACACCAGTACTCAGCAACTCTGTCCGTTTTATGGAGCAGGAGGGATGGGCCTGAAAGGACTAAGGGACGGAAAGGGGCAGGAACTAGCTCAGTCACAGCCAACACCAGGCTAGTCATGGGGCAGCAGTGGAGGAAGAGGGATCCAGACTGGAAGGCTAACCAAGGCCTGGTGTCCAGGCGCAGGCGCAGGAGCACGAGGCAGGGGCATCCCTCACTTCTCCCCATTTCCTGCCCCTGGCAACCAAGCCCACTGCAGACTGGTGCTTCTGAGTGGAGAGGGGGCCTGGGCAGCCCCTAGGAACAGGGGGATGGTGCCAGGGTGGCTCCCTGCCAGGCGGGGCTGCCTCCCTCCTGCCCCTTCAGAGGTTCATCACACCTTCCTCCTAACAGGTTCTTTCCTGCTGCTTCTCACCTTGGGACCTGTGAGCCAGTGGCTAAGAAGAGGGTGGCAGAGCTGGCTGGAGCTGCCAGTTGTTCACCCCCTCCCTGCCAACCAGACTGTCTGCAATTCCCCGGGTCCTATATGCCCCTGCTGCAGCCTCAGCAGCAGCCCTGGGGACATGTGGGGTCTAAGAGTTCCTGTTCTGGGTTGGGAGTCGGGAGGGGTCTTAACAATACATGGGGAAATGGAAGACCCAGTTTCTGGCTGCGAAACTTCCCTGAACATGCCATTCCCCTTCAACAATCCAGGGACGACCTCCAAAACGGATCATGTGAAGCCAGGGATGGCGGCGCACACCTGTAATCCCAGCAACTCAGGAAGTTGAGGCAGGAGGATCCCAAGTTCAAGGCCAGCCTGGGCCATTTAGAGTCCTTATGTCAAAATAAAAAGGGCTGGGGATGTAGCTCAGTGATACAGCACCCATGGTTTCAACTTCTGATAACAACAACCGAACACACACACACTCATCAGAAACAGTGTGCCTTCCTTGCCCCAGGCTGCAAGTTCTTCCTTAATCTAACCTTAATCCCTTGCAGAGGGGTGGAAAAGGACAGAGATGAATCGCAGTTTCTTATAAATCTGGTGGCTTCTTGTTCCCCGAGGGCAATATAGCGGAGGAGCACTGTGGTTCTGGCTCTGAGTCAGGCCCCTTCGCCCGGGCGTCCCCAGTGCCATCTCCCTCCGCCCCGCCCGAACTGGAAAATCAGGCTCATGCCTCTGCCCGAGAGTCAGTGCTTCCCCTGCTTCCCCTCACCATCTCGCTTTCCCCTAAAGGGAGGTGTTTCCTCGAAGCTGGGAAAAGTCAAGGGGGCAGAGACCTCGCCAGCTACGGGGAGGCGGGTCTCGGTGGGCACGGGCTGGGGGGTGGGGCTACCTGCCTTCCTGTCCCTTCCCCCTTCAGCCCAGCTCCGCAGCCCTGCTCTTCCAGCCCCACGCCTATAGGGTTATCGGGGCTCGCAGCTCCGAGGGGGAGGGCGGGGCGAGGAGGGGAGGTGTCATGCCTCTGGTGTGACTGAGTGACACAAGGCGAGTGTCCACACATACATTCTGTGTCCACATCATGCTCTTCATCCCTTCCCAGAGGCTCACGATGGGCGGGTACCCGTCCCGACCTTGCATCCTGGGCAGTCAGCAAATTCCTTCCACCTCCTTCAATGCGAAGAAACCCCATCCGCCTTGGGGGAAAAGGCTGGGGGATTCAGGAGTTTAAGAAGAGCTGGGTACTTCCCATCCCAGAAAACCAAACGGACTCCACTCCTTCCCACCAGGGGACCCCCTTGCACTCCGCTGGTGGGGGCAGGTCACAGTGTGCCCTGAAGACCTTCAGCCTTCCCACCTGTTCCAAGACTCAGAGACTCGAACCCCAGTGATCAGAAGCCTGCGCCAGACCTTGGATGAAGGCTGGAGAGTCAGGGGAGGGTCCCTCCCCTTGGGGAAAGGAGAAGAAGGTGCTAGAAGGGTGGGAGCCAGCAATCCATAGGAACGCATGTGCCGCCCCCGCCACGCCCCTGAGCCTGCGGGTGGGGGAGGAGAGAATGAAAGCGCCGAAACAGAAAGAGAGATGGAAAGAGAGAGAGAAAGGAGGGAAGGAGAGAAACCGAGACAGCGAGAGTCAGAAGGAGAGCGCAGGGCTGTGCAGGGCAGCGCAGGGCAGCGCTGGGGCGGCGACCAGGCCGGGTGCGGGTGACGCGGGCGCCTAGAGTTAGGGTCCAGGTCTGGGTACTTTTCCCTTTTTTCATGAGCACTGCGGATACACAAGCGGTCAGTGGCAGAGCACTTGCCTAGCGTGTGTGAGGCACCGGGTTCGATCCTCAGCACCACAAAAGAAAGAAAGAAAAATAAAGGTATTGTATCCATCTGCAACTAAAAATAGTTAAAAAAAAAAAAAAAAAAGAAAAAGAAAAAGAAAGAAAGAAAAAAGAAAAAGAAAAAAGGTCAGCGCGGACAGAATCTAGGTTTTTCATCTCGAGAAGGGGAAATCGAAGCTCAGCGAGAGTTTGACCGGTTCAGAGTCACCTAAAGGAAACACCGAGCCCCGGGGGAGCCCACCTCCTGCCTCCCGGGGGGAATCCGGAGGGCGGCGCTGGGAGGCCGCGGCAGGGCGGTTCTCAGTGGGCGGGGCTTGGGGAGCGGCAACGGACCGGGATCCAGACTTGCCTTGAGGGTGTATTTGCATGGCGAGCGCAAGTCTTGCTTTGAGATGTTACAGATCAATAAGAATAGCTCAACTTTCTAAAAGATGCTCTTATGTAACACAGACGAGAGGATGCAGCCTCCTCCCTTGGCTCTCCCATACCAAGGAGGCAAGAAAAGAGACCAGTCCAGGGGTGTTTTAGAGTCCTAGAAGGGGGAAGGAAAACATCTATTCCTATCCCACCTCCACCTGAACTCAGGATCACCTGAGTTATCGTCTCCAGACTCTGGGAGGGCCCTGGGAATCCAGAACTGTGGAACTCTACTAGTACCCCGACGGGGCTGGGTGTGTGTGTAGCCTGGCTTCCACTGTCTGCCCCACTCCTGCCTGAAAGACCACCCACAGAACTTGACCCAGAGTAGGGAGGGGACTGTCTCCAGGTCCCACAGCCAGCTGGGAGTCAGTGGGGAAATTCCAACCTAGGGCTCTGGTCCCAGGCTAAAGCCCCAGGTTGGCTGCCAAGCCCTATAGAGGGAATCCATTGTGCCCACTTCTGCCCTCAAAGTGGCTCTGCCCCCTCAAGCACTGGAGTTGGTTCGGCACAGTGGTGCACACCTGTAATCCCAGTGACCTCAGGTGGCTGAGGCAGGAGGATGGCAAGTTCAGGCCAGCCTCAGCAACTTAGGCCCCAAGCAACTTAGCAAGACCCTGTCTCAAAATAAAAAATAAAAAAGGGCTGGGGATGTAGCTCAGGGGCAAAACTTGGTGAAATGCCCCTGTGTTCAGTCTCCAGTCTCAACAACAACAGCAAACCTGCAGCTGGAAGAGACAGATTGGAAGCAGACTCTTAAGGGAACCCTGGTGTCTGCCACTCCAGCCCACCTTACTCCAAGCTATTGGGTGAGGAAGCCCAGGAATAATGTATCCCCCTCCCGGGTGACCCCAATTCTTGAACCCCTAGGCCCTGCAGGCTCTCCCCTCTGAGAACTCAGGCCCTAGCAAAAGTCTCCAAAGAAAACCAGTTTTTATCATGGCCTCTGTCACCCCTAAAAATTTGGGGGGCTAATGGGAGGGGTTTCCAACCCCCTTAGTCATCCTAGGAAGCCAAGCTGAATAGCGGTGACTGATATCCACCCAACCACAAGCCAATTTTGTGGTTTCAGTTTTCAAAAGGAGCAGCAAAGCCTTGGCCCTGGCAGAGGTGTGGCCTGTGTCCTGGCCCCCCGACCAGCCGGGCACTGCATGCCGAGGCCCAGGTGCTGCACAATGCAACCTGAGGCTCAGGAAGACCAGAATGTCCCCACCTCGCAGACTCACCTAGACAGGACAGGGTTGTAATCAGTAGAAACGCTCCCCACCCTGCCCAGCACCCCTGGCAGCTTCACTGGCGAGGATGACAACTTCATCCAGGGTGAGCCCTTTGCCCTTCCCGCCTTTTCCTTTTTACATTTCCTTTTCTTTTCCTTTCCTTTCATTTCCATTCTTTTCTGTCATTTCATTTTTCTCTTTTTCTTTCCTTTCCTCCCACATGAGTGACAGGGAAAGAGATCAAGATTATCTCTTAAGCAAGCTTCCCACTGAGTAAGAGTTTAGAAGCATCTCAGAAATAGAAAATGCCAAAATGTCAGAGCCAAGAGGGAAATTAAAACCACCTAGTCCAGTCGCTTCGTGTTCTCAAAGTAGGGAGCAGAGGCTCTGAGTAGTGATGCGAGGTTCTCAGAGCGCAGGACAGAGGCACTGGCCCCTGGGCACAGCCTCTCACCACCTGCTGCACCCAGCAGGCTGCGTGCAGCTCCTCCCTTTTGCCACAGTTTCCACAGTGGACCAGATCCCTTGTCCTTGTGACCAGAGAAAAGAAGAAAGATGGAATTAATAAGCTCAAGGAGGCAGAAAGTCAGGGCACAGGGTGTTAGCATTTTGGCAACACACAGAATTGTCCCCTCCCCCCAGAAGCCTACCTGAATTAGCTACAGGTGGTCACCTTGCACACCTAGTGGCCTTGGCCAAGCAGGAAGGGAAAGGAGGGAGCAAGAGTGAAAGAGACATGCCTGAGTGTCACCCCACAGCTCCTCACAGCCCTAAGTGACAGGGAATGAGAAGAGGGGGCAAGAGGTGGGGTCCAGATAGGAGGGGGTATGAGTGAAGCTAGGGAGGGGAGGCACCCACTGGGGAAAAGCTACCCTGATGAGTCACTGCTGCCCAGGTGCAGCCCTCTGGTGGCTTCCAGAGGTGGCATGTGAGGCTGCTCATGTGGTTTCTACACGGGATACTGGAGCAGGGTGGAGGTGCTAGAATTGGCTCATACCCGCTCCAAAGAGCTGGCTTTGTGTGACTCCTGGTGCTCAGTGCCATCTTAGGGTAGCTTATATTGGAGAACCAGTTGCTAAATATCAGCACACCGGTGGGTACGGGCCCTACGCCTGTACGTGCATGCGGAACCACATATGTGTGCTGGCACGCACCATTCCAGGGGTCTCTGGTGCTTAGCACTGTGGCACTGTGATCCTGGGTGTGAGATGGGTGTGTACCCTCGTGTACAGGGGGAGCATGCCTCTGCATGTGGGTGCCCTGAGAGGCTGATGGTGGGAAGGGTGTGTGTGTATAATTGGGTCTGTCCAGGGTGCACCCCAGGGGCATGGTGACCAGGTGAGTGTGCAGCATGGTGTGATAACGGCACATCTGCCTGACTGTGGGAAGGAGACCCACCTGTGCCCACTGTGGGGAACCAGGACAGCACTGAGACCACACACACACACGAACCTCTGAGCTCAGAGGACTCAAGGAGAGATGAGCCTTCTGCGCCAAGTTCCTCCTCGGTCCCTCCTCTGTCCCTAGGCACAATCTCCACCAGTCCAGGAGGCAATGGGTTGCCAGGCAGCCAGCGACTCTCTGATCCCCCTAAGTTTTGTGTGCACCCTGGACCTACCATAAAGGCCAGCCTGGTGGGCACTGTCTTCCCCCTGCCCCTCGCCTGCACTGCGGTGAGCCGTCTCCCTCCTCCATCTTCTGACCCTCCCCTCCACACCCCTCCAGTGTGCTCTTGCTGCCTGTGGGGAGAAAGACCAGCTCCCACAACACCCATGAGGCCAAAGGCTCTGGAAGGGGGAGGGGTGTGCTCACCCTTCAACGGCCGAGCAGGAAGGCTGGGCAGGATGACAAGCAAGCCTCCCTGCCCCTGGTTGACCCACTCAGCTTCTCTGCCCCCTCTTCCCACTCTGGAGATTTGTCTTCTCATCCCCATTTTTCCCTTGAGGGCTCTGACTTAGATCTAATCTCAGTCTCCCTGCCAAAAAGTCCTGCAGGCCTCTCACTTTAGGCATGGAAGGAGCTAGGGTCTCCAAAGCTGCTTCCTCCCCTCCCTGCCTGTCAGGGTGGAAGAGAAAAAGCACAAAGTCAGGAGGACCAGGAGAGGATCTGAGATGAGACAGGGGTTTCCTGACCTGCGTCCTCCTAAGTCAGACCCCTCACCTCCTGGTCAGGCTTGGGGAGGTCCATGTTCTGACACCTGAACCCACCTTCATCCCTCCTGCCTGGGCCTTCAGAACCTGCCTGCCTACAGGTCACTCTGCCTATCTCTCTGCCTCCATCCTGCACTGCCTGAATGCCAAGCAATCTCTCCAGCCTCGGGGGAGGAAGGGGGCTGCTGTGGAAATTCTAGGGTTAGGGTAACGATCCCTTCACTCATCCTCGGAAATGTGCCCCTTGTCTTCACAGGAAGTTCTTCCGTTTTTTCTTTTTTTTTCTTCTTTTTTTTCTTTCTTTCTTTCTTTCTTTCTTTCTTTTTTTTTGTTTGTTGTTGTTGTTGTTGTTGTTGATTTTTGGTACCAGGGACTGAACCCAGGGGCACTTACTCACTGAGCCACATCCCAGCCCTTTTTGTATTTTTATTTAGAGACAGGGCCTCGATGAATTGCTCAGGACTTCACTAAGTTACCGAGGCTGACTTTGAACTCATGATCCTCTTGCCTCAGCCTCCTGCGCCGCTGGGATAACAGGGATTACAGGTATGCACCTCCATGCGGGGCAAGTCTTCCTAAATTCTAACCTAAGGTTCCCTCTACTGCAGCTGTGCTCATGAGCTGGGGGCCAGACTTTCTTCCAACCCCAGTCAATCAGGTAAAGCTGGATTCTCAGGCAGAGACACAGCTAAGCTCCAAAAACGAAAACAAAAGTCTCTGCTCATCCCAGCATGCTTTCTATCTACACGTCCTGTCTTCCCCCTGCACTGGGCCACCACAGAAACCCACAGGGCATTGGAGCCTTCATCCCAAAATGAGTCAGGGCCTCCAGAAGGTTGAGCTGGGGTGCAAGAATTTCCCCTTCGTGCCAAATCAAGGGCTCTGCTTGATGGTGAACTCCATCCAGCCTCCTGAGCCGACCTCTGGGGGGCAAGCTCAGTGGCCCTGGCAGGGCCTCCACCCTGAGCCCATACCAAACCCCGCGTTTAATGCCAGGGGTGGTCCAGAGTGCCAGAGAATGGAGCTGGGGACCAGACATGCTCAGCACGTGCTCTGGGCCTGCCCCATGGTACCCCTCCACATTTTTATTCCAAGACTGCTCCCTTGATCTGAAGCCCCAGGGACCCTCAAAAGGGTGCTAAGAGCCTAACTCCAAATCTCCGGGTTCATTCTTTCTACTCTCGTGCTCAAGGGAACAAGACTTTCTCAACAGGGAGGAAGGTGCTGGAAGGTCCCAGGACCGCTGAAGATGGCTGGGAGAGTGGAGGCAATGGGTGGCCCGGCTGACCTGTGTGGAAGCTGGCGTCGTCCCTGCACCCTGGCCCTGCACTGCATATATTCTCTCCCCCAAAATAGCATCTCTTGAGGGAGAGTGGGGGAAGTTCTCAGCTCACTGTTCACTCCTTCCCACAGCGCGTTCACAGCTCTCCCTGCTGTCTCTCGCGACCTGGTTTCCCTGCCACATTCTGCCTCCACCCTCACCCTCACCCTCCCAGGTCCCAGGACCCCTCGGCCAGAGAGGGAGCCTCTTCACCACAGCCATCCTCCTGCCATCTCCTGCCTCCCAGCTGTGACTGATGTACTGTTCCTTATCCACTGTGGGACAGAAGTCAATTCCATGCACATAAATGGAGGATCGAATATGGTTCTGAGGGTCTGTGGGGTAGTCTCAGGGGCATAAAGGGTGAACTAGGGCTTGGGTTGTATCTCCGTGGTAGAGGGCTTGCTGAGTCCTACGTTCCATCCCCGGCTCCACAACAAATAAAGAAAGAAAGAAGAAGAAAGGTCACCCAACTGTAACAATCCTGATCCTTTTCTCAAAGATCTCTTGAGGGGCAGGCCCTACATTTGGAGAGCTCCTCCAAGTACAGGTTGGACTAAAGGCCTCTAACAGGCTTCTTGGCCCCAACCACACATCCCTAGGGACTGGGGTCTCATACTAGACTCTGATTTACCTCTTGCCATTTCTAGAAATTTCTAGAATCTAACCCCAAATTGTTCTGCTGTTATCTGGATTCTTTCCCACAGAGAATGGTCCCTTGTATCCCCCTCCCAGACTGGCCTGGGAGGTTCAGGCCCTGGCCTTGGGAAATGGCCAATCTGATGGGGGAGGCAGGATACAGGCTGTAGGACATTGGCAGAGATGAGTCCCCAGCTGGGCAACACTGGTCATCACAGCTGCAAGAGGGGCCCTAGGAGAGGGCTCTCAGAGCAGGGCAGGGTAAAGTGGGCTCAGGAAAAGGGGCAGCCTTGGGGTGTTTGGGACCAAGGGCAGCGAGAAGCTGGGAGGGGGCATCTGCCTGATGTGAGGGTGGATGAGCAACAGTGGGTGCACTTACCCTGCCCAAGCCAGCTGTGGGGTGACCTCTTGCCCCTGGTACCGTGGGAGTGTTGGAGGCAGGGAAAGAGTGCCTCAAAGTCACCCCCCCAAGGGAACCACCTCCCCCCTTGTTATTTCTGGCTCCAATTTCTTGGTCAAGAAGGGTGTCAGTGGTAATGCAAATTAGGAGGTATTGGAGGTGCTGGCCGACACCCATCCTGTCCCCCAGCCCCTCCCCCTCCCCCATGCCCACACTCACACAGCCAACTGGAACATCTGTGAGCCGCGCCTGGTGACCCTGCCGTAGCTGAAGCAGCTGGGAGGATTACTGAAGCTACAGGTGGGGGCTGGGCTATGACCCAGTCCTTTCCTGCCCTCAGCCTCCCTGGACCATGAACATAGAGTTACAGGGTATCTGCAGAGATGCCAGTGCCACAGACCAGCAGGGACTTCATCCCAGAGCCTTCTCTCCGGGCTGCTGATAGCAGGGTACAGACTCCAATCTGCTGAATGCACGGCTCACAGCCTCTGCAGATGGGGGTTAGATCTCAAGAGGAGGCACTTGGGCAACCACAGGGAGCTTCCCGGAGTGTTGAGAATTTCTCTCACAGTAGACAAAGTGGAGGAAGGGCAGGAAGAGGGGCAGGGTGCTAGAGAGTTTTGCACTTCTTCCCCCGTTATCTGGCCTCTGCCCTGGATACCTTCTCCCATTCCTCTCAGCAAGGACCCCTTTTGCCCTTGACAGTTCATCCTTGCATCTGACCTCAATTCTCTCAAATTTGTGGTTGCCAAATCTACTCAGTTCTTGTCCTTGTTGAGGGAGATATAGGATGAGGGAAGCCGTCCTCTTCCCCCTACCCTACCAAGATGTCACTGAGTAGAACACGCACCACCTTTTCTCCATCAGTCTTAATCAGCAAGGTGAGGTGTTTCTCATTAACAGGGCTCACCTGCACACCCTCCCTCTGCTAGCGATCTGCTTCTCCTTGCACACAGTGCTACCCATGCGCACACCACCAGCTCCTGCCAGGAGCTGCTGCCCTCTATGACTGATCACCTGACACAGCTTGCAAGGGACCCAGGACAGGGACAGGGGTCCCTGTGGCCTGGTAGCTCTGCTGGAGAAACCCTGTGGGGGATAAAAGTCAGAGCCGGAAAGGATGCTGGAGGCTGGCTTTTAATTTGGCATGTGGACACACCCCCAAAAGATGGCTTGGTCTCTGTGAAGTCATCTCCCCTACCCTTGCCACATTTGGCTTGGGGTCTATGCTGGATGAGTGAGTGGGTTCCCCAGGTGTGCCTTTTTCAGACTTGACAGAGGTCTTCCTGCCATGGGGCTAAAGGAAAAATTGCCCCACCCTCTCCCCTGTCCAGGAGCCGCTGTGTTCTCTCAGGCCCTTGTGCCCTCTTCTTGAGCAATGAGTAGCAAGAGTAGCAAGTGTCCTGTCTGATCACAGTGCTGTGTGGGAGAAGAGGGGGCAAGATGAGCGTTGCCACTGCTCCAGCCCCTCCCCAGCTCTCCCTCCCCCACGTCCTCTCCTTTTGGGGGCATTAGATGCAAGGCTGCAGCTAGGGGAACTGACTGGGGAAATGCTAGATTTTTCTCCTTTCCCCCCCTTCCCTCCCAGCCCCCAGCAACTTTCTGCCCTGCACCTGAGCCCTTTCCCAGGTCTCTAGAAATCAAGGAGACAAGCTGCCAGAATCTGCACCCTATGTCCCCATGCTCCCCTCACCCTCTTGACAGGGCGACTGTCCAGGCGGTGGGATACCTGGGTTCCCTCCCACCTTCTGGCACACTCAAGGACTGTGCTCAGGTTACCTGGGTCCCCCTTGCTGTGTTCTAGCTCATTCCCCAGCCATTCTCAAGGACCGGGATCTCCCTTTGCCTGTATGTCCCTAGGCCACCTCTTATCCTTTCATTCCACTCTAGCAAGTGTTTCCAGAGATCCAGTGAGTCCCAGATTCAGAAACCTGGGTGCTGTCTTCCTCTATGACAGGTAGTCGAGATGGGGGGGACTGGGGAGGACACTGAACACCCATGCAACAAAAGCTCCAGAGCCTTATTTCCCAGGGCTATGAGCCATGTCACACAGGGACAGCTGGTCCCCTTTCCTGGCATTCAGGCCTTGACTCCAGACAATAGTTGTTTATTGCAATAGAGAGGTTGGGGAGGCCACTCTGGACCTTGGCACAGAATAAGGAGGGACATTTACCCTAGGTCTATAGAGAAACCTCAGGCTGCCAATGAGCAACACCCCCTGCACCTCCCCTGCACCCTAGCATGTGTGTGTGTGTGTGTGTGTGTGTGTGTGCTGGGGACAGAACCCAGGGCCTTGTGCATGCCAGGCAAGCACTGTACCACTGAGCTACATTCACAGCCCTCTCCTTCCCAAGCCCTCCCTCAGTCCGTTTTTGTTTTTTTTTAGTTGTAAATGGACTCAATCTTTTTTTATGTATTTGTGTGGTGCTGAGGATCAAACTCAGTGCCTCACACGGGAGTCAAGTGCTCTACCACTCAGCTACAGCCCCAGACCTCTCAGTCCCTTTTTTAAGTGAACCCTTGGGCCAAAAGAGAAATGAAAGGCAGCCAGGGCTGATGAATAAGTACCCCAGGCACTTTTTGCAAAGGGCACAGCTCCAGTTGAGGCAGAAGTCATGAGTTCATGACCCAGTTCTGACCTCCCAGGTAGGAGCAGTAACCATGGCCCCTCCCGTTCTTAACCTGTGAGGACATGGAACATTTCTGTGAGGCCCCCATCTTGGCTCCTGGGATGCAGAATTCATTTGATGAAGAAACAGAAGCTACTGATAAATGAACCCCTGGAGCTGGATTATTATTTCTGCAGCGCTGGGATGGCGCCCAGGTTCTCCTGCATGCAAGGCAAATGCTCTACCACTTTGCTACATCGCAGGTGCCCTCAGGGCTTTAGAGCCTCTCTCCTGGCCAGACCTGCTGAGAGGAAAAGCTCAAGAGCCCCTCCCACTTGCCTAGGGCTGCCTGGCTGCTTATCCACGTTCTAAATGAACTCCATGTCACAAGCCACTTATGACCACCTGCATGCCAGCAGCTCCAGTATCACTCTGAATATGGGTGCCCCATGTGTCCTGTCCCCTACTTGCCAGTGCCCACCCTCTCATGGCTGTGGTTCCGTGAGACAGTTTCCAAGACGTCCTGCTATCAAGCACTGTAGCTCTGCCCCAGTCACAGAGGAGGCCCAGCCCCATGGCAGATGGAACAGGTTAAGTTTTATTTGGACTTTCAACTTGTTCAGAGAACCCAGGGCCCTCCTTCCCTCTCCAGGCCCCCTTCCCCATGTCCCCTCCCTAGGGAACACTCAGGGTATAATGACATGTGTCTCTGGAGTCCTTGGCCCCTTCCCGGCCCAGCACACCCCTTCACTCCCCTGCACTAAGGAGGGGAGGGGTGCGAGGAGGTGGGGGGCCTGGAAGATTTGGATCAGAACGGTACATGCGCTGACAGTAGCATCCACTGCCACCTGCCCAGGGCTGAGGCCTGGGGGAGGCTCGCAGTGGAGGGATGGATTCATTGTGGGCAGCAGGCTCCCTCTGCAAGAGGCTCCCCGCCTCAGCTCTGGGGCCCCTGGCCTCCTGCTTACCCGTCCTTCTGAGGGTATGACTCTGAGGTAGATTTCACAGAGGGAATGTGGGTTGGTGGGTGTGGGAAGGGGGTTAGCTCTTTGAAGTTGATCTCCACAGCACCCTGGGCCCATTCTCAGGTTTTGGCCTGGGAAGCAGGCACTGGTGACACCCACCCAGCAGAGGCTGAGTCACACATGGGCCCCAGGGCACCTATGGTGTCAGGGGCTCCAGTGGGGGAAACGGTGAAGGGGGACATCTGCCTTTACGATCTGTGCCTGAGTGTCAGGGCTCCAGAGGGAGGGCAAGGGCCTGGGAGCTGGCAAGCTCCCTTAGCCTGAGGGTGATGGCATAAGACCCTCAGTCTCAGGATAGCCTCTTCGGGCTGGCTCCTCCCAGCAGTTCAGGGGCCACCCTCTCCTCTCCCATCCTCCCTGCTCCCCAGGGTGGGCAGAGGGGGAAAACAGGGCTGGTCTGTAGGGAATGACAAGAAACAAGATGCCCCCCCAACATCAAGAGCCCCAAGATGGCCATGGGATGGAGTAACTGGCATCAGTGTCAGGGCAGGCTCTGGGACCCCACAGGGACAGAGTACAATGCCTAGGAAAGATGGATGTGGGAGGGGCTCAGGCAGCTCCTGGAGTCACCTGACACCTTCCCCACTCCCAGGCCCAACTACTAGACACCTTCTTGGATCCGACCCTGTTTAAGAACAGAAAGGCAGGAAAGGCTGCGAGGGACACCCCTGCCCAGCCCAGCCCAGATCCCATCTCCCCAGCAGAAACTGGGAAGACAGGGGGAGCCTCTGCTGACCTCCTGGGAAGAGCCAGAGCTGAGTGGTGCCTGGAACAGGGAAGACGGCACACACATTAACTCGGTAGCTAGTGGAGGTATCTGGGGATCGTAAGGGGCAGGCCCCCCCCACAAGATTCATGCAGCATTCAAAGTGAGTGTTCGGGAGTGGTAGGAGACGACAGAGAAACAGCCAGTTGGGAAGAGGCGCCCTAGATCTTGCTGTTCTCCAGGTGGGAGTCAATGTGTTTGATGAGGGCATCATCCGGGTACCCGACAGGAAAACCCAGCTGGCAGAGGGGGCAACTGCGGATGTCGGAGCCCACTGTTTCCATCAGCAACTGTGGGGAGAAAAGGGAGTCACTTATGACCCCAGTCCCCACCTGTGGTCCCCACATCCCAGTCTGCCCTTTTCCAGGATCCAAGGCAGGGAGGCCTACAGCATGCTGAAAGGGTCTGGGTATCCTTTCCTCAGCACCACCCCCAAACAGTTCGGCATCTACTCTCCTATCCCAGGGCGCCTGTAGTAATGAGGGAAGTCAACACCCAGACAGGCCCCTGGGGGGACTAAGACACAGCTTCTGGATAACTCAGAGCAACGGACAATCTCAAACAATGTTCAACCCCAAAATAATTTTCTGACTGGCTTTGGAATATATTTTGGTCCTTCCAGGTGGCAAAGGTAGCTCTGACATTCAGGAAACTCATTATTTCAGAGAAATGATGGGGCCCTGAGGTAGTGCTGTCTTCTAGGACAGACAGAAGGCAGCAGGGGATCTGAGGCCTGGGGGTGGGAAGCCCTGTCCTGTGATGGCCCCTGACCCATAGCCTTCACTATCTCCCCGCCCCCGCCACAATCATCAACATAATAGAGGTTGCTTGAGTCAGGCAGGGTGCAGACCACCTTAGGCTTACTGCCACCAAACCCTCTAAGGGAATTAGATATTAACTGCCCATATGAGAAAATTGAGGAGCAGAGGGAATAAGCTGCATAGTTCCCACTGCTATTAAATAGTGGCTTTAAAATCAAAGCTGGGATTGAGGACCATACCCTTCAAATGGCCGCAGACAAAAGTCTCAATGGTGCAAGTCCCAATTTCCCCAAACAAAAAACTGTGAAGAGGAAAGCAAAGGGTTCTGTACTAAATCTAGGGTCCAGGGAACAGGCCTCTGCTCATCAGGTGTAAATGATTTGCGTGTTGATACCCGAAGGGCAGGGTCCCCAGGTGAGGACGGGGCTCTTGGCCCTGCATCTCCAGGTGCGGGCCGCGCAGGTGTGTTCCCCACTCACGTTGATGGATGGCCAGGACTGCGCGTGCTCTGCGTGGGCATAGGCTGCAGCGGCCGGCGACTCTGGGATGGGGAAGCCTGCGCAGAAGGAGGCGCAGCGGATGGTGCCCGCCTCAGGGCTGGGAGGGCTGGAGGGCATGGCCCACTCCTCCTCCTCGGAGGGCTGCTTCTCAAAGCGCAGCCGGATGCCCTCGAAGGCGCGCCGCGGGCTCAGGGGTCTGCCGGGGCCATAGAGCTCGCCGCCATAGGCGCGGGGCTTGGGGAGTGTGGCCGCCTCCGCCTGCAACCAGGCTGGGGAGGCGCCCGCGTAGGCCGCGCCCTCCGCCAGCTCCGAGTAGCTGCGGCGACCCTGGAAGCCAGCCTTCACGTGGTGGCTGGGCGGCTTGGCGTAGGCGCGCTCGGTCAGCGTCCTCTCCCCAGGTGGCGGCGGCGGGGGCGGCCGGGGCTGCGGGGCCGGACAGCTGGGTGGCACCGGCGAGCGGCGCTGCGGGCTGGGAGACTGGCACGGCGGCGGCACCGGCGAGCGGCGCTGCGGGACCGGCGATGGGCAGGAGGGCGACGCCGGCGAGCGGCGCTGCTGCGGTGAGGGGCACGGGGGCACCGGAGAGCGGCGCTGCGGGACCGGGGACTGGCACGGGGGGCATGGCGGCGCCGCTCGGGCAGGAGGAGAGGGCGAGGGGCACTGGGGGGCCGGGGAATGGCGCTGCGACAGCGGCGAGTGCCTCTGGCCTGGAAAAGAAAGTAGGACGGGTCGGGGGACGGAGGTGTGCAAGAAAGCCATCAGAACTGGCCATCCAGGGGTTTGCGGGGGTCCAAAGCCCACCCACTCTTCTCCAGGCAAGGAAGTCCAAGGTGGCACACAGTACTAAGGTTGATTGCCACAGCCACCCCGCCATCCCCGCCTGCCCCTGTCCAGCTGCCCTGCCATCCTGCCCCATCTCACCGCCACTCCGGGCCTGCTCCTGCAACAAGGTTCTCAGGATCCTCCCCTGCAGGGAACTCAACTCACGAAGCCGGCCCAACTCCTCCGTCAGTTCGGTGTAGGCCAGCGCCAAATTCACCCTGAGATCAGAGAGCAGGGAGTGGGGAAGAGGAATAGGGACATGGCTCTACAGTCCCGACTATGGAGGAAGAACTGGCTCTGTCACTGCATCTGGTCCCCACCTCCAGGACCCTCCTACCCCAATTGCAGGAATTGTCTTTAAGGTTCACTTCAAATGCCGCTTCTTCCAGGGAGACTCCCTCTGCTTCCACAGACCCATTCCCCAGGCAGAGGCAGTGGTTCCTAGCGTAGGGGCTGGGATGGGGAGCAGATTGCCAGGGGTCCCTGATTCCCTGTGTGCTCCAAGCAGTCTGTGGCCAGAACACAGCTCACACAGGTATGTGTGAATGTTTTCATCTCTGTAGAAGCTGTGATGACAAATAAAACACAGATTCATCAAACAGCTGCCCTGAATTTATAGTAGCTTTTGTCACTGAGTTTTTTCATAGCGCATACTAAAAGTATAACACCCGATCCATGTGCTGGGGGGAGGGGTCTATAAAAAGCATCCTCACCTTTGAAAAGGCTGGGGACTACTGCTGCACAGCCTGTCATGAGCCCATTCCTAAGGGAAGACAGAGTCTCCTGGCTGGCAGAGGTGCCAACTGATCAATTTGACTCCAAGTTGGCCCCATTCTAGGTTCACACTCTTGTCTGGACCTCAAAGTTGCCTTTGGCTCTTTTCAGCCTTGTACCTCCCAGGACCTCCTCCCACGGCACTGCACGCCTGCAGGGGGCACCCAAATCGAGCACCTCTCAAAGGCTACCTGGTTCTAGGATGTTACTGTGAGTTCCTCAAGGGCAAGGATCATATTGTTGTATTTATATTACCAGCACCTTGCCCAGGGCCTGGTACCCAGGAGATATTCACTAAGTTGATAATGAACTGTCTGTTTCTTTTTCTTCTTCCCTCTCTTCCTCCTCACTTCCTGCTCAGGCCTCCAAAGAAACAGAACTGTAACAGATTCTGGGCTTATTAAGGGACATCTCACCATGTCCTTTCCTTTTGCTTTCTCTGTGTCACTCAGACCCAGAACCATCAAAGGTTATCACTCCAGTACTGCTCCTCCACCTTGTCCCATTGTGGCCTGCTCATGCACAGGGAGCCCTCTGACCTCACAGGAGGCTCTGCCATGGCTTTGGGTTCTGCCTTCCTTTCTGTTCTGAATTGGACAGAGACTGGGATCTCCCTAAAAGCAGGGATTTGGGTTTCTTTGGCTCTTCCGACCTCCCCAACTCCAGAACAGACTTCTAGAACTTTGGAAGTTTGAGCTGGAGGGAAGTAACAGAAGTCACTCCGTGTGGATCTCCTCCTGGATAAGGAAGGACCTGTTGCCCCAGGACAGAGATCAGGGAGCAGCCAAAGCTCTCCAGTCCCAAAGGCCCTGTCCCCATCTCATGGCTATGGATAGTGAGAGAAGATGTACAGGGATGGGAGGGGGTGAGGGCAGAAGTTAGGCCAGTCTTAGAAGCACAAGGGAAGGTGTTATGTGCACACCTGTGCTTGTGTCAGATTAGGGCTTCAGAAGGTGGGAGAGCCCCGGTGGAGAGGGCAGGTAATGACTGTACCCCTACACTCTGACCCACTGGCTGGCACTCTCTTGCTAATTCTGGGACAGGGCTGGAGGGTGTGGGGTGGGGAATAGCCCCTTCCACAACAAAACCTGCTTGGGCCAAAGCTAGAGTCCTGCACACAGGCAGGGTGTCTAGGGAACAAGTCCACTTCTTAGGGAAGGTGAGTCCTCACCACCCATCTCCAGAGAGACAAGAAGTCCTAGGAACCCTCACCCAGATCCTGTGGCCTGCAATCCCACCACTTCTGGATCCCCATGTTTGCTTAATGTCTCCTGTGCTCCCCAACCTCATCTCAGAGGTCTGTGGGAAGAAGTGACATCTCTCCCATGACTGGAGGCCCATGTATGTCTCACATGGAACCGGGGACACCCAGAGGAAGTCTCCTCCTTTCAGACCAAGGGAATCTGAAGGCAGGATCTGTGTGTCTCTTGTCAGACGGGCTGCTGAAGGGCAGGACTATGCTATCTGCACAGTGGAGATGGGACACGCTGGGCAGAGCACTGATGAGTGTCATTCTCCATCCAGGCAGCCACAGTTATTCTCCCCATCCACCTTCCCTGCTGTATCTCAGGTGACAGATACAGGTCGTTGACTTCACACCCCACCTTGGAGATCTCACCTGCCACACTCAGTTCCCAGGCCCCTTCTCTCAGGAGCAACCCCAGTTTCCACTGCCTGGGTCCTGGCACCCTCCTTCTCACAGAAAAAAAAAAAAAAAAAAAGAAAGAAAGAAAAAAATTCACAGGAAATCCAAAGAAGCATTCCCTAACTCAGAATGCTCAGCCCCTCTCCCAGCTCTGACACTAAGGACCTGGGGCAGACAGGTTCTCTCCTCCGAGAGTCCCAGGCCACCCTCACAAAGACCTCTGAGACCCTGGAAAGGGTGAGGGTACCTAACCTCCTCCTGATGCCTCCTGGCCGTGGGACCTCCCTTTTCACTGGGCATCTCTCCCTCCCCAAGATGCACATGCCCAGGCTGCTGAATACGCTAACAACCTGAATGACTCACTGAAAACACTGCCAATTCAGTGGAAAAAAAATCTCAACTTCACAACACGACCTGAGAGCTGCACACGCACACCTAAATGCACATCCACTTCCTGGCCCACACCTGAGCACTTTTTCCATCACCGTGCCTTTGGGAAGAGTGGGTCAGGTGAAGGGCAGCAGATGGCTGCAATATGGTGCATCTTGACTGCTTACATTAGGAAAAGTTCTGAGTCTGTAGGAACCTGAGACGGACCCAGGGAGAAAAGGAAAACAGATGATTTGTACAGGCGCTGGTTACGGGCCAGGCGCCATGCTACGAACATCATCTGTCTTCACAACAACCCTACAACAATGCTGCTGTTACCACCTCCATTTTTCAGATGAGAGAAGTGTGAAACACGTGACTAACCAAAGTCCTAAAGCTTAGCAGTGGTGGAGCTGTTGGGATGGACACGCTGGCCTCCTGGACTCCAAAGTCCAGACTACTGACCACTCCACATACACCTCCCAAAGAAGAGGCAGAGATGAGAGAGAAAAAGCAAGAAAGCAGCAGAAGAACAAAAGAGGCCAGGGAACTTGGAAGTGACCTGGGAGCCCTGAGAACTGCCTGGGAAGGAGAGAACAAGGTGCTAGACATGCATGGAAGTGAAAGATCAGAGCGGTTAAGAGCTGGCTCAAGGTCACAGAGCAGTGGTGGCACACAGCAGGTATTCAAACACTTGCTCTTGGCACCTCAGCCCACTAGGCTGGCACCTTCAGAGGAGCCAGAGTGCAAATAGCAGAGTTGGCAGGAAGGCAGGTATCCTCGGCTGCAAATCATTCCCCTCTTCATTGACTTATACTTTCATTCATTATTTTCATAAATAACTCAGGAATCCCACAATAAGCTTCACTCTAACTGATAAAGCAACTGAGATCAGGAAGATTAGAGACCTAAACATCCTCCTTTAGGCCTCTTTCTGCCTCTAATCAGCTGCTGAGGCCCTTGGGCTCTCTAGGCTAGCTGCTGTACTGGAGCTGGCGAGAGATGAGGATGCAGCAGGGTCAGAGTTCAAGTTAGCACTGGGTGATGTGTGTCACCCAGAGATAGGCTTGAGTCCTGATGAAAGTGGGGGTTGGGAGTCAGACTAAGCATAGGGTTATGAGCTTATTTAGGGCTCACTGTGGGTAGATATGGGGTCAAGACTAGGATACGTAAGAGTCAGGGATGGGTTCAGCATTAGGGTTAGGATTGGGGTCAGGACTACAGCTCATCCCATAGTCCGAATCATCTATTCAGAATTGGGAAGAAGACAAGCCAGAATTCCCAGCTCTCCCATCCTTGCCCAGAGCTGCCCACGGCTGCCCCAGCCACCTCACCCTGTTGGGGGGAATTCAGGGGCCGAACTTTCCACCACCCACAGGCACACCCAGCATCAGTCTTCCCGCCCGCCCGCCCGACCCTCTGGGAGGGGACCACAGGCACCGGGCCGTGGAGCGGACTTGAGGTTGCGGGCTGGGGGAGGAGGAAGTCGCTCTGCAACAAGCCAGTGCGCCACCACTTCCTTTCCGGGCGCCTTGAGTCCTTCACTCTTCTCGACCAGCTATGACTTGCGGTCCCCAGAGCACTTCATGGCAGCCCCTGCCAGGCTTCCAGCAGAGCTAGATGTCTACTGTGTCTAGAAGCTTCCCCAGATGGAGAGGAACATAGTAGCTCACTGCAGGGTAGGAACCAGGGTCCCCAATGGCCCAGGACTGTCCCGTTCATGCTCGTTACCCAGCGTAATTATTAATAGGGCCCCCTTTCACTTTCAAAAGTGATCAGATTTGGTCAACAAATCACATGGTCACCCCTCATCTAAAGGCTTCCTATCTACAGAAGAACCTGACCAGGAAAACCACGAGGTCCCACTGCCCCCACCTGCTCAGACCCGCTTGGCATCTGCACTGCAGTTCTTGGGTTCCCTGCAACTCGTGTTGTTTGTGAGAATGAAATGAGATCTTGAGTGCACAGCCTCACCTAGCATCCTACACAGAGGAAGAATCCAGGAGTGACTGCAGACAGGCAGGGAAAAGGAAAAACCTGTTTTGAGATTTTTTTTTTTTTTTTTTTTTTTGGAGACACTAGCTTAAGACTTGATTTAAGACGGAGGGGAGGATGTGGAGTTTCCCATCACGGAGACAGCAGGCAAGAGCTGCTCTTGGCCTGGCTGGCAAGCCGGGGCTCAGAGATGGGTTCGAAGCCCACCAGTCCCTCAGACCCACTTGAGAGCCCCTCCCCACTCTCAGGGAGCCTGGAGGCTGCAAGTGCTCAGGGGTTAATTCCTGTGTGCACTGGGTACCCAGGCTGATGGAGACTTGAAAGAAAGGAAGTAGGGAGGGTGAGAAGCGTGAAGGGGGAGGCCCTAGGCTCGCTGGTTCTGGGGCTCAGGGTACATAGGGGTCTCCAACTTCCGTCCTGACCCACCCCACACTGCCCTTGACCTCCGTGCAGAGTTTCCATCCTCTCTCTCCGAGTTCACACTTCTCCCCCACCACTAACCGCAGCCCACGCAGAGGCTTGTGGGCGGAGAGGGGGGGGTAGGAGGGGTGGGCGGAAAAGGCTGCAACACCGAGCCCCCCACGTTGGGAAAAAGAAAGCCCTATAGTTTATTGTTTTCCCCTCACCACCCATACTGAGCCACATCTTCTCACCGGGTCTTCTCCCTAATAAACCCCCTCTCCCACTGGGCTCTTACCCTCCTCACAGGGTCCCTGCTCCCCTGGAGGCCTCATCCCCCTCAAGCAATACCCCATGATTCCCCCTCCGCATTAGCAACACCCTCAAAAAGTCCCACTCGGAAACCAGAGGGGAGTGGGCCATGGGTTCTGCACCTGCCACCTTGGCTGGGACCCTCCTGGGGACTGTAGCTCCCTGTGCATCCTCAGAAGCCGGTGGGCTCTGCTCCCACCTCCTCCCTCATCATTGTCTCTGGTCCCTGAGAGACTTTGGCAGCTCTGCCTCTGGGGCAATTTGTCCAAGCTGACCAAAGGGAAATCTTGCCCCAAGGTCGGACCTGAAGGGTGGTAGTCTGGTCTGGTCCAGGCACCTGTTTACAGAGGGAGATTGAGGGTCACAGTTTGTGAACCAGGAGCTAGGAAGGGAGGGACCAGGCACCTTGAGGCTGGGGCTGTATCCCAGGCCTGTCCCCCAGCATGGACAGCACCAGGAAGGGGACTCATAGAGTAAAAATATGAGAGAGTTGTTTATTTAATTATTTGTAGTACTGGAGATTTAACCCAGGGGTGCTCTACTACTGAGCTATGCCTTTTTTAATTTTTATTTTGAGACAAAGCCTTGCTAAATTGCCAAGGCTGGCTTTCAACTTGCAATCCTCTAGGCCTCGGCTCCCTAAGTTGCTGGGATTTCAGGTGTGCACCACCCTGCCAGGCTAAGAGAGGTGTTTTAATGGTGAGAATTCCCAGAGTCTACCTAGATGCCCTAGTGTCCAAACTGATAAGGAGGCACCTTTCAGGAATTAAGAGAATCCCAGAAGAATAAGATAAGACTCAGGAACCACGTGTCCCCTCTGCTTTCACACCCAGATAATCCCAGACAATCCAGCCCCAGAATTATACTCCTGGAAATCCCACCTGTAAATTCTCACTGGTCTGCAGGGTCAGGGGAAGCAGAAGGAAGAAGGGGTTGGTGGGGAAAGGGAGCCCAAAGCAGGTGACCAAGGCTTCCTCAGGTGGGAGGGCAGGAGGTAGCCCTCGGGAAGTGCCTATTACCAAAAGGAGCTGAGTTTATAAGAAACTAAAACTACCGGGGGAGTGAGGACTTCCTCTGAGAATGAGATTCTGCCAAGCTGGGGCTGTCCAGAGAAACCTGGCCTGGAAGGTAGCGAGTGCTAGGCAGGCAGGGCCAGGCTGCTGTGGACGCAGAGAACAAGGGCAATGGCTCAGTGGGAACTACAAAAGGAGAGGATGGTGTGGCCTCCAAAGCACATTACGGGATGGGTTCTCTGCCACTCAGCACATACCCTAGGGACCCCCACCCCCTCTCTGCCCCTTCCCACCAACTATCTCACCACCCTTTCACTCTCGTTAATGACTGACCCCAAGCCCAGAAGAGAAACTTGGGATCCAGAGAGGGGAAGCCAAAGCCACTCTGCAGCCCAGGAAGGCCTGGGACTCAAAGCCTGAAGGGTCACACTTGGCCCTGCCAAAAAGCCTGCACTCAGAGTTCCAGAGCCTTCGGAAGGGGTTAGACTCACTGACCTGTAAGGGGGTCTTCCACATGACTTCGGGGATAAGCTGGAATTCTCAAATATTTGGGTATGTGTGTGTCCATGGGCAAGATGGGCCCAAAGCCCCAGCCACAAGCTAGGGTGGACCCTCTCCACAAAGGCCCCCAAACTCCCTCAGAAGCCTAGCTGAGGGCTACCACCCAGCGGTCCCACAAACTGGGTTCTCACCCTCTCAGTTATCACAGCTCCACCCAGGTCCTCAACCCAGGGTGGGGAGGGAGGTGAGGGGTATCCCCAGCTGTCCAGAAGCTAGGAGGAAGATGAGGAGGAAGCCTGCTGAGAGGGATGACCCCTGGAGTCCTGGAGCTGAGTATGCTGTGTGACAGAGGGTTCCTGCCCCTTTCTGGGCCTCGGTCTTCTCCAATGCATGCAAGGAGTATGTGCTACTGGCCTCATCTCAGAGGACTTGAGCGGAAGGAGGTTTGAGCTCTATTTCTCAGAAAGTGGGAGAGGAGGAGTTCGGCTGCAGATGTGAAAGGCATCAGGTGCCACCACTGCTGGGTGGCCATGTGCCCCGCCCCACTGCCCAGTGCTCCCCAGGGCCCCACTGCTATGTCCTAACCGAAGAGCTCCCACACTACTTCCTGCTGCCCTTCTGTCCTGACAGCATTCCTAGGTACCTTCTAGTTCCCCAGACTAATGCTATGTGAACCCAAGGAAGACCCTATCTCTAAGCCAAGGGTTGCTCTCTTCCAAGATGAGTAGAAAGGGCACAGCAAATCCAGCATGAGGATATATCTCCCTCCTTCTCACTAGGAAGAGAAGAATAGCTGGGCTTTGTCCCTGGTATAGAAAAATGGGGCCCCAGAGAGGCCCTCAAACTCACCAGAGGACATAGAACATAGAAGCAAAGTCACTGAGTAAACATCTCTCAGCCCCTGACACCTCAAGAAGAAATGGGCTTGGTCCCAGAAGAAGGCAAAGGGAGCATCCCAGAACCTGAATACTCCAGAACCCACCTCCTTCCAGGGATAGATACAGAGAGACAAGTGACAGAGACACCTACCCCTGAGGCCTGGGCTAGGAAGAAAGGTCATTCTGATAATGCAGAGGGATGGAAAGCAAAACTAAGGGGTACCTGGGATACGCCTCCCCAGGTTAAGAGGGCAAGGGTTACAGACGTGACTTACTGATCGTCCCCAACTCTCTTCACCCACGCCATGTCCCGCTCTGACTGGTTGGTGGCCAGATCCTAAGGGGGAAGATCAAGAGGTCAGAGCCTAGCCTTACCTTTGCCTAGACCCCTTCTCGGTCATTCTGCCTGCATGTCTGGATTTCTAAGGTTGCTCTGTGCCCTCTGCCTTTACCTGGGCCCGGGTCTCCTGCAGCTGCTTCAACTCCCCCTGCAGTCGTTCACATTCCGCCTGGAGCTGCTCCTCTCGGAGCTGAGCCCCCCGGGCTTCTCCCTGGGCAGCCTCCAGGGCCTCTTCCAGCTGCCGACGCTCCAGCTCACTCACACTCGGTGTGGAGCCAGGCCAGCCTGCTGTCAGGGGACAGGACAATGTCAGGCTGGACTCAGCTGCCTCAACCAACATCCAGATCCACACAGAGTGAAACAGGTGGGGACAACCGAGAAAAGCCAGGACAGATACCCAAGGATGAGAGACTGCTACAAAGGGAAGGGAGAGGGAGGAGCTGGTTTCTGTTTCTAACCTGGCTGCAAGCCAGGGGGGAAATGAGATGACCTCTGGAAGACATCCCAAGCCAGACTGAGCAGTCTAAGGCATTCTCCCTGGGCCTCTACTAATCACAACCTAACAGGCGAGGAACTCTGGGTGGGGGCACCCTCTGCTGGCAAATCCAAGAATTGCAATTAGGTAGCCAGGCACCTATCAGAAATGGCCAAGTGGGAATGTCAGTGGGAGAAATTAGGGAAACAGCGTTTGTGGTGAAGAAATAGTTGGAAAGGGAAGATGGGATGATTGTGGGAGAAAATTAAGGTGTTATTAACAGGGTTTCAGGTAAGCTATAAGTGTTCGGTGGTGTTGAAATGTGGGTTAGGCTTGGGGACTTGGGGATTGGGAAGTCAGGGGTCACTGAGATCTCACCATGACCTAAGGCAGATCCCCCTCTCAGTGCCAGGTAGTGCAGGTCCAGATCAGCACAGGGTGGGGCAGGGGCAGGCGGAGGGCTCAGGCTACGGAAGGCTGCATCCCGGAGGCCTTGTTGCTGCCGCAGCTGTTGTTCCAAACCACAAATCTGCCGCAGGTGGGTTTCTACCAGGGCCCGCTGCAGGTGAAGGAAGAGGCTGAGGGTCTGCACAGGGATGAGAGGGGCTCCCCCAAACCACGGCAACCCCATGTCTGTATAATCATCACTCCCAAATTGGAGCAGAGGCCACTAGATCACACTTCCCATGCTCATGCTCCAAATGGCCATGGGTGTGAGGCCTTCTTTCTCAGCAACTGCAATGCAGATGTTTCTGGCTACTGCCCCTGGCAAGGTCAGAGTGAATACCTCTGTCACCGACACACAGGAATTCTCATTAGAACATTCTGCCTGCTGGGCATGGTGGTGCACGCCTGTAATTCCAGCAACTTGGGAGGCTGAAGCTAGAGGGTCACAAGTTTGAGGCCAACTCAAAGAGATCCTGTCTCAAAATTTAAAAAAACAAAAAGGGCTGGAGATATAGTTCCATGGTAAAGTACCCCTGCGTTCAATCTCCAGTAACAAAAAACCCACAAAAATTAAAAATAAAACAAAACAAAACAAAAAAACACTTAGCCTTGTGACCAGTCACTACCACCCTGTAAGGTTAGGCTAACTTCTGTTTATACGTGCAGCTTAACTACTTTTGGGTTTCATCTACCTCATGTATAAAACAGAACAGCAGTACTATGCCTACCTCTGATAGTTGTTTTGAAAGCTACCATAAGTAAATACATGTTAAGGTATATAACAGGGCCTGGTATAAATATGTGTTAAGGTATAAGAACATATGAGCATTTATGTTTACTAAAGCAAAGTTTTTTTTATTTTTATTTTTTCTTATTTTCAGTACTGGGGATAGAACCCAGTCTTACACAAGCTAGGTAAATACTCTACCACTAAGCTACATCCCCAGCCCCAAAGCAAAGCATTTTTATACAAACACCCAATTATCCTCACAACAGCTCAGAAAGGTTATTATTTGCCCCACTTTTCAGAGGGATAGAAGTTAAGTGACTTGACTGTGGTCATAGCTAGGAGTTGGCAGAGACCATGTTCTTGATTCTGACACCTGTTCATGTGCATGGTCACATGGTGACTCTGATTCACACATAAGCCAAGACCTGTCCCAGCTGTCAGACACTCCTGGGCACCTTTGCCCTCACCCATATCACCTCCCAGGCACAATCCTACAGGCACAGGGTTGACTCAGCATGGGAGCCAAATATTCACACACATAGGGTCACTGCATGGTCAAGTGCAGTCACTCACAAGCTGGATGACATACACAGACTCACTTGCAAGACCAAGTGGGCACTCAGATACAAGCGGGGTATGACACAGGGGGTCACACAATCACAAGGTCAGAATGCTCACAAGCAGAACACACATACAAACACTCAGTACACACCCTCCAGCACCCCTGTTCCCTGGGCCTCACCATCTCCCCCAGCTCTGTCTCCAAGTCGCTCTTCTCCACACAGAGCTTCTCGTAAGCCTGAATCATCTCCCCGAGCTGTTCTTCCTGCTCCTTGTTCTTCTGCAACTGGATAGGCCCAGAGGGCATATCAGAGTCAGGCCATCCTCAAATGGGGGCAGAGAAGCTCCTGGCACCTCCCACCCCCACTCCCAGCACTCTGTGGAGGGGCAGGAGGAGCTGTAGCGGGTTTAGGTAGAACTGTAGTCATCTCTGATCAAAGTAACAGAAGGCCAGAGGCTGGAGTGGGGATGAGAGGGAGGTAGTGGGTATCAGCAACGGGAAGCTCAGGGAGCTGGGTCAGATGAGGGTTAAGGCTCACCTCATGTTGGAACTGGTTGAGCCGTTGCTGCAGACTGACTTTCTCCACCTCCAGCAGGGAGCCATCCTTGATTTCATACAGAGAGAAGCCGTGTTCCTCTCCAAAGTCACTGATCAATGGGTACTGCAGGAAGACAGGTTTTCAGGAGGGCTGGAGCCTGGCTCCCTGCTCATGCCTAGGCCTCTCCATGCCCCCAATCTGCCTCAGACTGTTGAATTTCCCCTTCCCCTTTCTGGTAAGATCCACTGCTCCAGAGAGGATCCTTCATGATTGGTTGCTGGGTCACATCTCTCAGAGAAGACTGCACCCCAACCTCTTCTCCAGATACCTGGAATCTCTACTGGAAACCCAGTTCCTGCTACCGTCCCCCCACACACCACACTACGACCCTCCCAACTCCAGATGCTGACCTTGACCTCATAGACTTTGAGGCGGCGACGGAGGGTGGCATTCTCCCTCTCCAGGCCCCCCAGCCGCTCCTTGATGTCCCCGTAGGCGGTGATGAGGGCAAAGTGGGAGGCAGAGCACATGTCCCCACCCAACGAGGAATCTCCAGGACCATCCAGCCACACCTCGCTGGGCCCCAAGGCCTCCTGGGTCAGGATGCTGATGTCGTCCTCAAACATGGACTCCATGGTAAGGGCCACAGCCCACACTGTGCCTCCTGGGAGAATAGGAACAACTTGGAGAGAAACACCTGGCACTTGTCCTCAGATCACTCATGCTGGCCGGAAGCATCCTGTGAACAGCTGAAAAGCAGCCTGGAAGATTTCTGCCCAGGGTTAAGTGGGGGACTGTCACTGCCCCTTCCCAGATGACTAAGCCCCATCCTCTCTGCTGCCACTATCTTTGGGGAAAAAGGGCAGGAACCAGATGAAGACTTAGGGGTGAGGGAGCAGTGACAGTTGACAAATAGGAACAAGAAAGCCAGGCCAGCAGCAGGCTCCTTGCAGAACCCAGGGAGACCTGTAGATGAGAGGGCTTTCCCAGCATGAAACATTCCTCAGACCCTTTTCCACCCCAGACCTCACTTCCCCAAGTACCTCACCAAGCAGCTCATCCCAGGCCTGTAGCACCCAGCTCCTCCCTAAGGAAGGCCCAGTCAGCCTCTGCCGAGCCCCCGCCCAACTTCCCCGCTTCCTCCCGCAGGATCCCAGAGTTCAGGAAAAGGAAATGCCTCCCCCACTTGCACCGGGGCTGTGGCAACCGTCCAGGAGCTCTTGGCCCCTGACCTGGGACCTACAGGAAGTCCTTGACTGAGTGTCAGAGGGAACAAAGTAGGCAAGGGGACTCAGGTGATGAGGGACGTTAATAAAGTCCCCAGCCGATCCCAGAGTGCCTGCACACAGGGAAATGGGGCGCCCTGGGAGGGGACAGGAATGACTCAGGGCTCCCGAAAGGAGTAGGCAGCGAGGGGGTGCGTGTGTACTTCTCCAGGCCCTGTTTATGAATGTGTGGTGGCTGGCATGTGGGGGGAGTGTGTGTCTGTGAATGAGTGTAGGTGTGTCACCGTCAATGAATGCCTTTGCAGGGCGAAGAGTGGGGGTACGGAGTTAGGAAGCGGCCGGGAAGCTATGTGTGTGCGCGCGCGTGTGAGCACGCGTGCGTGAGCGTGTAGGAAGGGTGGGCACGTTCGGGCCGTGTGTCACGTGAGGCACTATGGGAATGTCCGAGGTGTGTGCGCGCGTTGGAGCGTGTGTGCGCCCAGAAAGGGGGCTCGGCGGTGAGGCGCGAGTTCAGACAGTGGGGTCTCCGACCTCCCCAAGCTGCGCTGCGGGAGCCTGGGGTGCAAGCACTCAGGCCCAGGCCCCAACAACCCCCCCGTAACCTCATCTAAGTACCAGGGAAACGCGTGTGACTGGGTCTGAGTAAGAAGTGTGTGCGCCAGTTTGTAGGGCTGGCCCCACCTTTAACCCTCTCCTGCCCGCGCCGTCCCCTCCCCCTACTCCGCTCTCCGGAGCTCACCACACCCCCTAGACCCCGGCCCGCCACCTCTGGCCCACCTCCACTTGCGGGCTCTGTCCCCTGGGCCGCCCCGCCAATGCCGCCTTCCTCCGCATTCTCCTCCCGACACCCCAGCGGCCCGGCGGAACGCGATGGAAGGCGGCTGGGGAGGGGGTGCCTCTCCTGGCCCGGGCCCCTCCTGCGGCCCCTTTAAGAGCCGCCCTTTAAACCCCTTCAGCTCGGCGGACAGAAATTGTCGCCCCTCCCCTCTCGGGGGCTGAGATTTCACAGCCCCCCTCCCCCACTGCTGGCCGAGACCCGAGCCCCGGGCCCCCGGCTGCCCTCCCTGGGCCGGGCAAGGGGCTCCGGAGGCGGCGCGGCCTGAGGAGCGGCGGCGGACGGGGCCGGGAGAATGCGGGCGGCGGACGCCGGGCTCTTCCCCTCCCCGCCACCCAGTGCAAACTGCCTGCCAGCCTCCCGCCCCCTCCCCCGGCCTCCCCGCGACCCCCAGGCCCCCGCGCGGGCGCCGCTCCCCTCCCCCGGCCCTCGCCCCGGCCGGGGACTCACAGCTGCCGCCGGTTCCTGCTTGTAATCGCAGCTTACCCCCTCTGCCTGCTCCCTCCCCAGACGGGCACCGGTGCCCCCACCCCCCTGGCACCGCGCTCTGCTCCTCGCCCTGTCGCCGCCGCCGGGTCTCTCCCCACCCCCCACCCCTCCCCCTAACCCCCTCCCTCCCTCCCGCCCCGCTCCTCCTCCGCCGCCGCCGCCGCCGCCGCCGTCTCCTCCGCCTCCTCCTCCCCGGCTGCTCCGGGTTTCTCCAGCTGGGAAGGCGCCCCGGACCCCGCCGCTGCCACCACCACGTGGCGAGGGGCGGCGGCCCCCGCGGTGCGACCGGGTCGGGCCTGGCAGCACGCCCGGCGCCCACCCGCTCCCTGCAGAGCGGCCGGCCGCGCGGCGCCCCCCTTCCCGACGCCTCGCAGCGCAGTGTGGCGTGGTGGCGTGTGTTGGGGGCGTCTGCGGACAGTGCAGGGGTGCCGCTGGTGTTTTGCCGGTTTGGTTTGGGGCCGTGTATTTTGCGAGAAAGTGGGATTGTTTGTGTGGATGGTTTTGGTCTTTGCTCATTTGAGAAGCAAATTGTTAGACCTGTCTACTCCTCTGCTCTACGAGGAGGGGGCACTGAACACAGGGTGCAGTCGGAGAGATTAGTTAAATCTGTAACTTCGAAAGTAGGAGTGAACTGAGATGAAATGTTCATTTAGGAAGACGGACAGCCCACCCCTCATCACACAGAAGTGCCCACAGGCTAGAGAATTGAAGAAACAACATATTTTACCCTTTCCACAAAGATTATTTGAGCATCTGCCAAACTGCTGGGCAGGAAACATAAGTTTTTGGTGTTTTTTTTTTTTTTTTTTTTTTTTTTGCCACTTTCCCACTGTGTGACCTTGGGTAAGTTACTTAACCTCTGGGTTAGATTGGATATCATTCTCTACCCCACGCCCTTTTGGGGGAAGATTAGGGATCAGAATTAAAGGTATCTGTGAATGACTGGGAGGTGTTAATGAGTCATTTTAATTCCCTGGTACAGCGTTAGGGTCAGCTTAGCTGCAGGTGGGGAATGACAAGGGGAAATTGGAGGACTCTAGCTAAAAAGTATTCCTGAGATGTGGAAGGAAACCCTGCAAGTGGGCGTAGCCAGGGATGGGGGCCCTTACTGGGGTCAGCATTGTGCTACAAAGGCTGCTGGGAACCTGATCCTACCTTTTTGGGCGGGGAGGGGGGGTTTGAGAAGGGGAGGATGAAAGAAAAGGTCCCTTGCCTCCTGTGAGCTTTGAAAAGCAAGAGTAACTGTCATCTTCACTGTGGGGAGAAGACTGGACTAGGGTAAGCTGTGCCCCCCAGGATCGCCAGCAAGAGCTCTCTTCAAAGGATTTTCTCACTGGCTTCCTCCTCCTCCTGCTGGCTTCCCTTGCAGCCTTTCCTGCTGGTTGCTCCTTTTTATAGACCAGAAGGGAAGGCAGGTCAGCCCTTGCCCTCCCAGGCACCAGCTTTCTCTGAGCCATGTGGAATGACCCACCTACCCTCTGGATATGAAGGCTGGGATGTGTGCCTCTCCACCAATCCAAGAGTGAGGCAGGTGTCCCCTTCCTCAGTGCTCCACAAGTTCTCTTCTGAAGCAGGACACCAGGCAAGATGGGCGGGTAGGTAGGCCAGAAGGTATGATGGGGTTGTCTCTGAGATCCTCAGTGAGTACTGACTTGGCCACAAACCTGTAAAATCAACTGACAAACTTTCCCTTGCTGGAAAAGGCAGTAGGTCCAGGTACCCTCTGAGCACACTCTAGGATGTCATCAGCTCCTGCTGCTACTTGGGCGTTTAGGGTACAGGCCGAAAGTCACCTGGCAAGATGGAGCCAAATGGTGGTTCTATTCTGGCATCTGGGGGCATACACCCGACAGAGATTGGGCCTGATGTAAGTGCCTGCGTGCTTCTCCTCCCCTCCTCACTAGATACGGACGTGATCTCATTACATTTTCCCCATTCCTAGTTCTGTTAATCACACCAGATAATTTTGAGAGCAGGGACTGTGTTCCAATCAGCTTTGTATCCTTGGGCACCCCGAGTTTGCTTGTTCACTATGTACTTATTCAGCAAAGAATTTTTTGAACACCTATGGTGTGTTCAACACAGGGAATGCAGTGACGAGCACATCTCTCTTGACCTCATGGAGCTTACACTCAGAAGAGTTAGAAAAATAAAACAACAAATCATTAAGATAATTACATACTGTGATAAAAGGTAAAAAGGAATAAAGGGGCAGCAATAGAGGAGAAGGGGAGGTCAGGATTGCTTCAGTTATCTGAGATCTCCTGATGTGATGGTATTTAAGCTAACTCCTAAAAGCTAAGAAGGCATTTTCTTTGTTGAGTGAATAAAGGAATGAAACTGCAACTTGAGAGTCGTTGCTTCACCTCTCTGTGATAGCTGGAGATTGGTCTGAATCCCTCCTAAGACCCCGAATAACTATCCAGGCTCATCATGGTGGAGACAGAAAAAGGTAGGATCCAGGGGTGTGGCAAGGGGAGGTGAGGGGGAGAGGGAAAGGCAAGGTGGTGAAGCACTGGTCAGGCAGTAGTAAGACCTCCCTCACTGGCCTTCTAGGGGCGGTGAGAGAGGACCAGCTGCCAGTCATTACTGGTAAGAGAGAAAGCAGGGCCCTAGCAAGTTTCTGCCTAGGAAGCCATCAGGGAGAGACTGTCTCCCACTTCCATGACTCTTCCTCTGGAGAAAGACTTTGTCTTTCCTGTCCCGTTCTTGCCTAAGAGGAGGGGGAGGTGGCATTAGACTGAATCAAAATAAAACCTAAATGACTCAAATAGAATCTGGCGGGCAGAAAAATTGATTAGACACATGCGACAATGCAGGAGCCAGTGCCACTTTGACCACCCTCCTTGAGTTCCAGACCTTAGGATATTAGTGTCAACTGAAGAACCATCTTGGGCCTCCAAGTGCAGTTATAGGTCTCCTAGCTGACCAGAATTGAGGACAGCAGGGGAGGACTCATTCCTTTACCAACTCCCCAAATTCTTGTACAGGTTATGCAAGGCCTCTAATTGAGTAGCAGGGTTTGGGAGGAAATAGGCTTTGTTGTGTTTTGTTTACACCTCTGTATATGCTTCATTTTCTCCACAGTTATGTTTATTTCTATCAAACAAATTTTTTATTTATTTTGTTTTGCAGTGCTGGAGATGGAACCCAGAAGCTTGCACATGCTCACCAAGCACTCTACAACTGAACTACATCCCCAGTGCTGGCCCTGCCCCCAAATTATATCAGGGCTTAGTATGTAGCTTAGTGGTAGAGCTCTTGCCTAGCATGTGAGTTCCAACCCCAACACTGCAAAAAATAATATTGAATTATTGACCACTTCCTATGTATTATCCATTAGAACTACAGCTCCATAAGAAAGAAATTTTGTTTAGTTTGCTACTGTATCCTCAGTGTCTTGAACAGAGGTCTGGCATATAAATAGTTGTTGATTAATAGATTAATTATGTAGTATTCAAGGCCCTGTGCTAAGAACTTGGTGCATTATCTATTATTGGGATTCCTGTTTCACGGATGAAGAAAATATAGGTCAAAAAAGTTAAAGAATTTTGATTTGGGAGGCTGAGGTAGGAGAATCGCAAGTTTGAATACCAGCCTCAGGAACTTAGCAAGACTTTAAGCAAAAGTAAAAAATAAAGAAAGGGCTGGAAGCTGGGGAGATAGCTCAGTTGGTAGAGTGCTTGCCTTGCAAGCACAAGGCCCTGGGTTTGATCCCCAGTACCGCCAAAAAAAAAAAAAGGCTGGGGATGTAGCTCAGTGGTAAAGCACCCCTGGGTTCAATCTCCACTACCAAAATAATAATAATAAAGTTGAAGAATTTACCCAAGGTCACACTCAAAACGACTAAAATATTGCAAAGAGCAGTGCTCAGAAAAGAGGAAGCCTTGTTCGTTGCTGTGGGGAGCTTATTCACACAAAGCTATTTCTTCATTCTCTCTTAGGTGACGGCTGCTGCCATGCCAAAGCTGAGATGTACTTTCCTTTCAGACAAGGAGGTCTATTTCACATGGAGGACAGCTCAGCTGGGGAACCTGCCTGTGATCAAGGAGCACCTGGCAGAGAAACCAGCTTGGGCTTTGTAGGCCTCCTCCCTGTGCTTCAACTGTGCAAGATCTGAGGGAATAGGGTAATTCAGATATGGAGCTTACTCAGCAGCCTTAGTGGCCTTTTTGGCCACCAGGCATGGGCAACCACCCTCCCCCAGCCCTGGTTCTCAAAAGCTTCCAGCTCAGGGGGAAAAATGGAACAGAAGTGCAGGGAGGTGGTTTAGTTCAAACTCCAATTAGGAGGAAAAGTTGACTTTAGGTTAAGCATGTCACACACACCCACACACGCACCTCCATTGAGTTAAAAGGCTCAGGATGGATCTTAATAGAACACAAAATGGCTTTGCTATTGAATTCCAAAAATGCTTTGTCCAGGGTTCGCTCCGATTAATAGCTAAGCTCACATTCAACACTGGCACACATGGCTTGTGGTATGGGCACAACTATGGTGTCAGCACTGCTTGTTCTCCCACCTGACTTTGGGCAGGGCTTTAAGCCCGTTTGCTTCCATTTCTTCATCTGTAAAATGGGATTAAAAGGGTACTTTTGTTATAATGTAAACAAAGAATAAATTTATAACTCTGTGAGATACTTATTTTAGACCTGGCACCCAGTAAATGTATAAAATGGATACCATATAAATAATGATTAATTACTGATTAATCTTGTCCCCATTCCTCCAATTAACCCAAGGTTAATAGGCTAGCTGGAAGTCATCTAGCAAATGAGGGGAAGAGCTAGAAACCCCACTTCTAAGGCCCTGCCATTCCCAGGTTTCTGGATGCTCTGCCCTTCAAACACTGAGTCCATCACAAACTCCCTGAGCTGTACTGACACGTCATTAGTTCAACAAATATTTATTGAAGGTCTGCTGCATGTCAGGCACTGCTCTAAGCTAGGCATATAATGGTAAATAAAAGACAAGGTCACTGCATTAGGGAGCCTCCATTTTTTTCAGTGTTGATGCTGGGGACTGAACCCATTGCTCACATATGCGAGGCTCTACCACTGAGCTACAACTCCAGCACAGGAACCCACATTATAGTGGGAGAAACCAGCAACAAACAAGTAATTTTAGGGGCTAAGGTGTAGCTCAGCATTAGAGCACTTGCCTAACCTGTGAGGCCCTGGGTTTAACCCTCAGTATCATGGAAAAAAAAAAAAAAAGTTCAAGATATAGATGGATGTATCTATCAATTTACTTTTTTGGTACTGGGGATGCTTTGCCATTGAGCTACATCCCCAGCTCTTAAAAAATATTTTTGAGGCAGGGTCTCCCTACATATCCTAAGCACTCAGAACATGGACCTTTATTTTGTACTGCTAAGGTACTGACAGCAGTTGTGCAGGGCAAGGATGTGAGCTCCTCAGGTGCTGCCTTCTGACTTACCTGGGTATTTCTGGCCCCCCTCACCTTGATCTTTAAATCAACCTTCCTGCCCCTTCATCCACATCACTAAAACAGTAATAGTGGCCATTAAAGTTGTGAGAGTAATATAACAAAAACTTTTCAGTGTTTACTATCTTTTATTCAGGTAGGTTGAGCTGGGTCCTCAGGGAGGCTTGCAGGAACTATAACATCACACTCTTTGTTTTCTGGTAGTGGGTATCTGATAGTGGAGTGAGCTGGAGCACTGATGAAGTTCTTTACTTGGGAGCGATTTGAATTGATAACATGCTTTCCATGAAGTATACTTTCAGTACAGAAATATTCTTGTCAATTGCTGTTGCACATGATTTAATACAGTCTTGTAAGAAATATAGTCTCTTTAGCTCAGTGATCTCCCAAGTTGGGCAAAGAAAATATTAGAACTTAAAATATTTTTAGTTGTAGATCAACACACTACCTTCATTTTACTTATGAGGTGCTGAGGATACAACCCAGCGTTTCACGCATGCTAGGCACTCTACCACTGAGCCACAACCCCAGCCCCTCATGTAACTTTTTAATTTCCCTGTTTGTCTTAAAATTACATAACATGTAGGTGTAGGTGTACAAGTGTGTAAACACGTGTGAGTATGTGAGATAAGTTTCTGATGGGTTTGCAGTCAGAAAACATTAAAGGCCAAATGAAGGCTACAGTTTAGTCAGCCTTCATTTTACTTGCCCAACATAAACTAAGGTGTATATTCATGTCAACTAACTTGGTTCCACTTTGCTAATCGACAGTAGATAAGAACCCAGTTTAAATCCCAAATTAGCGTTCTTTCCAAGTTTCTGGGAAAAAGAGGGAAGGGGAAATGAGATGCATGTTGCAACACAGGCAGCAACTCTTAAATGGGCCATACCAGATTCTTAGCCTGAAAAACATTCCTGAGAGAGGACATCTATCTTGGTACTGCTTCAAAGTCACTCTCTAAGAAGGAAACCAGTGTTTGGTGTCATCTCCTTTCCTCATGCACAGTGAAGTGTTTCTATTTCATATCACACTGCAGTCTTGTTCCTCACCACCCCCCCAGTGCTGGGGGTTGAACAAATGTTTTGCCACTGAACACTACTCCAGCCCTGCGTGTCCTTCTACTCCCAAGCCCAAGCACACATGCATATATGCACATACACCCCCCCCACCCCCGTCACCATTCTGGCTTCTTCCAAATCATTCACTTCACCTCTACAGAGGTGACACAATCTTTAACAAAAAACTGAAGCAGCAAAATGTTGAAAATAAAAATAAAGCGGACTTTATTTAGAAGATAAAGGTGGTGGTATCAGTTTTGGTTAATAGTTGGGCTCAAGTGTTTTAACAGGTCTTTAATGCCATCACACAGACTGGCATGCCAAGGGCATTCTGAATGCCAATTACAGATTGAAGTTGTTTCAAAAACCAAGATGCTATCAAAAGCTGATGGAGTTTGGATTTCTCTTAAAAGTCAGACTAACACACTTCTTAAATAGTAAGAGTAAATAGGTTGCTTGGTTCTGAAAGTTAAAACACTACACTGAGCAATTCCCCTCCCTTTCTCCACAAGTCCCTAGGGCAAAAATTACAGTTGCCTCTGACAGCTAAAATTTCAACATTTCAACAGAGGGGGGCCGAGGGGAACCGGAAAAATGAAAAGCGAAATTAAATGTAATTGGTATAGGCAGCTGCCACTTGTGGCAAACCAAAGTCTAGTCTGATGCCCATTTTCTTCACATTTGCACTGACATCTTACCAAGCAGACGGTAACTACATTCTTGAAGGAATGTGCCAAGACTAGGGTAGGGGAAGGCCCAGTGATTGGACAGAATGCATTTTGCATCCAGTTGCCTTAGGTGGTACAACTGATTAAGAACAAATACCCAGACTATGGAAAATCCACTAGCCAAAGGTAACTAGAAAAGAGGGGTTTAAATGCATAACCAGTGCAGAATAACTGCAAGGCACCAAGACCACAATTCAACCAGCCCATTTCCTCCTCTCCATCACTGAATGGATCTGGGAGAAAGCATTAATAATAGCACTCAACTGGTTCCCTGGTACAAAACATGACAAAACACACGGAAGGTTTTGTTTTCATTATGGTTCTTGGTGTACTTTATTCTCCTGCTGTCTAGCTAAGCAGCCCACACAGGACAGAAATGGGTAGCACTGAGGAATGATCAGATTTTTTTTTTTCTTTCCCCAATATTCCTGCCCCTCCCTAAGCCCTGACCCAACCCTACCTAGTATCAGGAATGGTTAGTATATCATTCTCTCCCTCATCTAAGGAACAACTAAAATGGAAACAAGGCATTAAGAGGACTAGGCCCTCTTCTCAATAGGCTTAGGAGCTGGTGTGAGTTCTCTATTCACAATGGAGCGTCTCTCCTTCAAACACCTGGATTTTTAATTTTTTTTTTTTTTTTTTTTGTACACTGGTTCATAGATCGGCACTTGACTTTGAACCTGGCACCAAAAGGCACAATATCTGATACCCTGTACAAGAGCTATTAGAGATGCTGCCATATAGATGGGCAAAACCGAGCCAGTCCCACTTATGAATGGAAGGCTTGAACAGGGAGGGGGAAGATGCAAAGGAGGAGATTGGAAAAAACAGAAGCCCATGCTTTTTGCAGGATGGAAATGAAAGTGGGTATTACTTTTTAATCCTCAAAGTACCAGGAAGCAATTAAAAACCTTCCTTGGTTTTTTTGAAAGCAGCATATTCAAATGCCAGCAAAACTCCCTAGTATCTGCAAAAACCAAAAGGGGATCAAAGCTTACCAACATCCCTTCTTATTGCTGAAAGTCTAAAATGCAGGGTGCCCTGTTCCCTTGTAAAAGGGAAAATGATTCTGGTTTATGGTACTCACAGCACATTACACTTAAAAAAAAAAAAAAAAAAAAAAACCTGAGGTGTGTGAGCAGGGGAGTGTTTGACATCATTTTATTAATCTTCAAACTTCAGTGGAAAAATATAACCATTTTCAAGTGCCATTTTCATCATGAATATTCTGGTTAGTGTGTGTATGTGTATACATACATATAGACACACACACTTTTTTGTTTTGTTGGTTAGTTGGTTTTGAAGTGCAGCAAGAGACCAATACCGCATTGGAGTCAATCAAATAAAAGAGAACAGAAGGCCAAGCAGTTTCCAAATGGTTATTTTATCAGATTGTTTAAACATTAAATTTATCCTCATTTGCAATCCAAAATAGTTACCTGAAGTAGTCTACTCTGTGTGTGTGTGTGTGTGTGTGTGTGTGTGTGTGTGTGTGTATTTACTTTTATTGGTTATTTGTCTTCTAAACTCTTTGGCACAATTTTTTGGGGGCGTTCAGACTGCCACAATACAAGTCAGGAGAGAGCTTTTCTTTTGTGCTGCCAATTTCAAGTATTTAAATTTTGGTTTGGGTTGTGGCATTTTTGTCTTTGAAGTCTGCATTCTTTATTTGTAACAATTGTACTTTTATTTTTCTATATCCTCTAACTCCAGAGTTTTATTTTTCTCCCCCCTCCCCCCACTTCTACATTCACAGTTGAACCATATTATTAGGAAAGGCGCCTTGATGAAAAGATCAGGATAGGACCTCTGACCATTCGTCAGTGTTTTCCCTAAAATTAAAAAAAAAAAAAAAAAAAAAACCAACAAAACAAAACCTGAAGAGCGTCTTTCCTTTTTTTTTTTTTTTTTTTTTTTCTTTTTTACATGTCTTGTGCTGCATCAGTAGACAGAACTTCGGTTAGTTTTATGAAATGCAACATCTAACCCCTTGTTTTTCGGGAAAAAGAAACTGCAATGACTTGAAGTTGAGAATGTGGATACCGCCTCACTCACACACACTCATTCTCAGACTGTAAAAATCCCTCACCCTCCTTCCAGCCTGCACGTGTACAGTACCATGTGGCAAAGGTACAGCGAAGGTGGGCTTGAGACCCAGGCTCCATCTTTCTCCTCAGTAGCAAAGGCCAGGCTGCCTTTTACAACAAAGCACCACAGCTGAACCCAGTCCCTCCTCCTCTCCCAAACCAGTCATTCCACTCTGCACTGCCAGAAGACAGAAAAGCTAGTTCTAGCCTCCCCTGGGAAGAGACAGCTTTTTTTGTAAGCAAGTAAATCCATCGTTTCTCTTTTCCAAGATGGCTGATGTTATGGTTTTCTACGAAGTCAGTGCTTACTTAGCTCACTAACAGCGCTGCTGTTGGCGGCTGCGGCTGCTGCTGTGGCAGGATTTTCAATGTGGTGTGTTTTCAAGCCTCACTCACTCATCCTCTCATTCCCAAACATTCAGCATCCGTGCACACTCCTCACTTCCGGGTTTTTCAAAAGATTGGAGATTTCCAGTGGGGGTCTCAGGTTATCATCCCAATGGTAACAGATCTAAAAACAGATGGAAAAAAAGGTCAATCCTAAGATCAGTAAAGCCCAGTAAAGCCTAAATAACTCCAGTTCCTTCAACCAAGTACTCCTAGGTTGACTGGAATTTGTCAACTCCAAGAATGGATAATTTTTTTTTCTCTTTCTATGTGCCATCTACCTGCTCTCATTAGTACCTACATCAGGGGTGGATGGGAAAATAAAATAAAAATTAAAAATAGCCAATTTTACTGGAATCTACATAGTAAGTTGCCTAGAACAAACAAACCTATATTCCAGAGCAGGGGTCTCAAAGGGTATCTTCTATGGAGACTGGCAATATCTCGGTGCTTTTCTAGCATGCACAAGGCCGAGTGAATGGGGAAGGGAACAGAAACAGAAAAGATTATGGAAGAACGCCTCTATCAATAGTTTTATTTGTGTCTAAATGTTTTGGGAATTTTAGTTAAAGAAGTTCTCTTCTAATCGGGCCTTGTGGTGCATGCCTATAATCTCAGTGGCTCAGGAGGCTAAGATAGGAGGAAGGCAAGTTCAAGGCTAGCCTCAGCAACTTAGGTTCTTAGTGAGAACCTGTCTCAAAATAAAACACAAAAGGGATGTGGATGTTGCTCAGTGGTAAACTGCCTCTGGATTAAATCCCCAGAATCAAAAAACAACAAAACCAGAAAAATGCAAAAAGTTCTGTTGGCAGGTAGGGTGGTACATGCTTGTAATCCCAGTGGCTCAGGAGGCTATGGCAGGAAGATGACCAAGTTCAAAGCCAGCCTCAGCAACTTAGTGAGACTCTGTCTCAAAATAAAATTTAAAAAGGGCAAGGCATGTAGTTCAGTGGTCAATTCAATTCCCAGAACCAAAAAAAGTTCTGTTCTCCAGCACCATGTGCAATCAAATATCTGTCTCAAGGAAAGTGAGACTGCCTAATTCTTCCCCTAGTAAAAAGCTGAGGAACAAAGGTCTGGCTCAGAAACACCTATATGGGAAAGAGTACCAGGAAGATACCAGCACCTGCAAGATAGCCTAAAGACAATGTACGTTTTCCCAAGAAACCTGAAGAAAGAAAAGTGGTAACCAAATCTTACCAAGCTTGGTTCTTCAGTTTTCTCAGTTCTTTTGTGGCCCATGTAGCAAGGGTTTTTGCTTTGTTAGTCTTCGATCTCCGTCCTTCAGTTAACAGTTCATGGATCATTGGCCTAGCTTCTACTAATTTCAGTACATCCTTCCCAAATGCTGTACATAAGTCCCTGCACAGAATAAACCCACTTGAGAACGAAATCCAGGAACTGTGTTTTGAACATGCCAAACCACTGCTGAGTTAAATATGGGCTTCTTAGAATTCACCTACTTTTTAAAACTAGAAAAATTTTAGATGCAAATTAGGATAATTTATCCAAGGTTAAACAGCTAATTCACTATAAAAAACAGAACTAAGATCCAGATCTTTGGGTTCAAGACCAATGTTCTCCTAACAACACATCAGAAACCATCAGAAGATGCTGAATAGGAACTACAGAGCTCTGGAGGGTCTGGAATGAATTATCATTTATGAATACCCAAAAGAGACACTATGGGCTCTACTATCTCCTCAATGGTAGAGTATTGGCTCTGGATTCGATCCCCAGCATCACAACAAACTAACTCCTGAATGTCCTCTGTGCCAAAGAAGTGGCTTATTCTCATTTATATGTCTCTCAAGATTCTTTCCTACACATCTCATTTTCCATGAGAATCTCCATTCAGCTATTGGAAGCAGGCATACTTACCCTATCAGTCCAGCAGCACAGGCTACTACTCCATCTGTATGATCCTCATCCCCAGCAATGTGGTCAATGAAAGACAGAATAAATTCTACTCTGGGTTGTACCAGCATCACATCCGCTATAAAAGAAAAGAGAAGGTCTGATGAAGTTGCCCTGAATTTGGCAGGACCTCTTTTCAAAGTTTCCAGCTATTCCACCTCTATCAGGTTTGAGCTGGACAACCAGCTGCAGAGTGGTACCAAACTGTTACTCCTAAGATTAGAATGTCATTATTCAAGTCAACAGAAGAAACAAGTAATAATCAGATATCATGTACAAAGGAACAATGGAACTTTTTCTTCTGAACCTGTCAAAGAGGTAAAGAACAAATATTTCCCCCAATAATAATAATAATAATAATAGAAACATTGTGGGAGCAGTCCTGTATCAACCATTCATGGTTGGGTACAGAAAGCAATCACCAAAGACACAGTCCATTTGGCTGTGCACCCGGGTATGTAGACTTAAGGAGCTGGGTTGTATACTCAACGGTGTACATTCTCCTGATCTCCCTTTAATCCCTGGACGATTCCAGTATAGGCTTCCAAGCAGCCTTCTCTTAGTTCATTCAGATAATCCACCATGTCATAGTCGGACTGGAAGAGATAAAGAATAGAACCTCCATTACACCAATTGTATGTATTTTTTGTGGACTGGGGATTAAACCTAGGGATACTCTACCACTATACCCCTTTTTATTTTGAAACAGGGTCTTATTAAGTCATTGAACATGACCTTGAATTTTCAGTCTTCCTGCCTCACCTCCCGAGTCACTGGGATTACAGGTGTGTATCACCACACCCAGTCACTGATCCCCTTTAATGGTATGTTTGCAAATAGTCCCTCCCCTCCATTCAGCGCTGGACTTAAAAGATTAGCAGGACAGCTCCAAGCTTACCTTGTCCACCTGGGCTTGGGAGGCCTGCTGAAGAGTATTCAATACAACCTCTAGGTATTTCTTAAACTCTCCACCAATAGCAAGGGCAATATCACCAAACACTGACAGAATCTGTGGCTTCACAGACCTGTGGACATTCTCATTCTGATAAGGAAGAAAAAGAAAAAGTGAACTAACAAGAATTTGATCCAGAGACTAAAGAATCTTCGGACATACACAAAAGTTAATGATTATAGCTGGATAAAGAAACTGTTTTTCCTTTATACTTAACAGCTCTTTTTTTCTACAGGTAAAGTACACATTCCTTTAATTAACTTTGAAGGCTTTAGAATCATCTGTGAAGACAAATAATCCCATTCTCCCATAAGCTCACTGTCAGTGTTGTGGGAACTTACAGCTTCCTGTCATTATCTTAATGTTTAAATTTCTTTTCAACTGAGAATTTCTTCAAAGATTGGTTATTCAGATTGTGTGTAGACACTTACCCCCAAGTTCTCCAGTAGCAGCTGCATCACCTCATCACAGAAAGGTAAGATGTTGGACTGCAGAGCACGGCACAAATCTCCCACTAGGCCCACAGCTGCCAAACAAACCTGAAAAGAATCAAGGAAATAATCTCCCAAACAGAAAAGACAACTATACGGATAAGGCAGGACCTAGAATCAAAGAACACCATCTCCCAGCTGAGATTAGTTAATTTTTTTTTAAACCTTTATTTTATTCATTTTTATGTGGTGCTGAGAATCAAACCCAGTGAGTGCCTCACACTTGCTGGGCAAGTGCTTTACCACGGAGCCACAACCCCAGCCAGAGATTAGTTAATTTTAACAACCAATATGGCAAGAAGGTAACAGGACTATTGGAGATACCATCCACTGGGGTTGGTGGTGGTGGCAGAAACAGGTGGTCACCAAACAAGCAGCTTTGCTCTTTAAGGTATTTATGGCATTAACTTTACAGCTGCCCTTGCATTCATATCACTCAGCCACACAGTCATTGTTCGTTCCTTATCGGTGGATTCAATAACCTGTTTTAAATACGCTATTTCCAGTTGAAACAATGCAAAAGGGAAAACTACCTAGATCATAGGAACCTGATTTTGTCCATACTTCAGTAGCTAACAGGTATCAATGAGATAATGATTACATTTTGAAGGCCGGGGATATAGCTCAGAGGGACACAGTGCCTGCCTTGCATGTGTGAGGTCCTGGGTTCAATTCCCAGTACTACCAAAACCATAAAAAACAAGTGTATTATTATTTGAAAAACTTATTCTACCTGGTATTCAGCATAATTCTTCAATCCAATACCCAGGAAGGGTTTAAAGGCCTCCATGTACTTGAGGAATTCACCGCCCAACACTGAAAATGAAATAAACTATTAGCAAATGACAGCAACACAGGATATCAGGTGAGCAAAATAACCACGTTACCTCTATCAAAATGTATGCAATCCTCTCAACAGACTGGATGGAATGTGTTAATTACTGTTTCCATCTCCCATAAGCCAATTTCATAACTGTTGGGAGAGCCTAATTCTTATGCCCCAGAGACAGTACCAACACTCCACAGAATGGGATTTTACTCTTGCTAAAACACAAAAGTAGCAGGATTCTAAGGAACTTCAAGGTAAATTATGAGCTGACTGGGTCAGTAATATTGCCTCTTTCCCCACTTCCCCCCATCTAATTATATGTTCTCTCTAGAGGTCAGCTTCAAACCAGGGTTCCAAAGCAATCCCATCAAGGGCTTAACAAGCCAGAGCCAGGAAAAGCAGCACAGATCTTCAGATCCAAAACACCACTTCAGGAGCCAAAATTAACTTCCTTGCCCTTCTGGGGTAGTCACATGTTGCCAGACTAGCTGGGCAAAGGCTCTTTATGCCAGAAGAAGGTCTGGTCCTCAGGAAATGGTCTCAGTAATATACTTATAGATCTAACCTGAAGAAGCATGCCAGATTTCTGAAATGCCCTTTAATGTGCTTTTAATGACCCTTCAAAGAGTTTTTAAGTCAGAGATGGCTTGCACAGTCAGATGTAAGAATCAGAAAAATCAATTAATTCCTAAATCTCACTCACTGTTTCATTACATCCCACACCAAACACATGATGTGTAAACCTGAGTCCAAAGCATTAAAACCAGAACCAGGAGATATCATATGATTGGAATGAAACTAGAAACTTTCACTTCCTCTACTCCTGATAGGAGCCAAACCTCAATAAAGCAAGCTGACTTTCAAGGGAAAAAGGAATCTGACAAGCATGAGTTAGGCAATACCTCCCCCTGAAAAGGGTTACCAATCTGACTCCCTATTGCAAACTGGCTCCCCACCGACTTCAAGAAGATTGTCAAAGCGGTTATACAATTTATATGAGTCAGTCGACAGGAAAAGAACTAGGTTTTCTTTAATAAAATTTCAAGGACATTAAAACTTCTGCATTCTGAAATCATTCCCCAGCTGATTAGTGCTCACTGACCTTCCACCAGTGTGCTAACTGCCATCAGTGCATCCTCTTGCACTCCCCCAGACCCAGCTGTGCTTTGGAACATCCTTAACAGGGAAGCCATGACTACATCAGAGATCTGCAAAGCATCTTGATGTTGTACTTTCCGGAGAACATTCTGTGCACAAACAAGAATTCAGGACCTATTAATATTTCCAAAACTTCCAATCAGAATGCATTATCTTTTCTTTTTTAAATAAATTAAGTGCCTTGATTTCCCCCCTACCCCCTCCTGGTTTTAGGAAGGCTAAAATATTTTTTGCTCAAGAACTCTGACAGTGCAAATCACTTGCAATGTTACATTCACTTTAATAACTCTTGTTTTTCAGCTCACAACAAACATGGGATGGATCCTCCACGGTGCAAAAGTAAACCCTGTGTTTCATTTATGCCTGCCTGACAAATCCCTGTCAGTAGCTTCCATATTCTAGTCTTACTGGAATGACAGTTAAAATTATTTTGTTTTTGCTTTTGCTTTGTTTTTTTAGGGAAGGGGTGGTAACCAGGAATTGAACCGAGAGGCGCTTAACATTGAGCCACAACCCCAGCCTTTTTAATTTTGATACAGGATCTCACCAAGTTGCTTAGGGTCTTGCTAAATTGCTGAGGTTGGCTTTGAACTTGCGATCCTCCTGCCTCACCTTCCTGCTCCTCTGGGATTACAGGTATGTGTGTCACTGTGCCCAACAAATTATTTTAGCTTTAAAAAAGGTCACGTCAGTGGGCAAGAGGGCGTATGCCTATAATCCCAGCAGTTTAAGAGGTTGAAGCAAAAGGATAGCAAGTTTGAGACCAGCCTCAACAACTTAGCAGTTTTACAAAAACAAAGTCTGGGACAATAAAAGGAGTTCACAGGTAAGATGAACTAATTAGTGTCATTGAATACTAAAATTCATTAAGTTCCAGGGCTTTCCTTCTTTTTTTCTGTAAAAAAAAAAGGGAATAGCTTCCCAGCTACTGCATTATGATGAGAGCAAGGTATTATTTTAGCTTTCAGTCTCTCCTTAGAGAAAACTGTGAATACAAGGCATTATAAACAATGTAACAATGATAACTTTTAAGAGCAAGTGTTTCAAAAGATAATGGCAGAAACTTAATACCGTTTTGTTTTTGTTTTTGTTTTGGTTCTGGGGATGAACCTAGGGCTTCACACATGCTTGGCAAGTACTCAACCACTGAGTTAAGACACCAGCCGCCCAACCTACTTTTTTTTTTGTACCAGGGATTGAATCCAGGGGTGCTTAATCACTTAACCACTGAGCCACATCCCCAACTCCTTTAAAATTTTTTTATTTTGAGACAGGGTCTTGCTAAGTTGCTGAGGCTGGCTTCAAACTTGGGATCCTCCTGCCATAGTCCTCCTGAACCGCTCAATTACAGGCTACCTGGCCTTAGCCCTTTTTTAAAACAAGAGAACTACATCTGGAAACTGAATCAGACTGTCTTGTTGGATAACCTCATGGAAACCAAGACCAAAAGCTGCCAACACAAATTAGCTTTTCAGCTGGAAGGGACCATCACATACTGAGGTGTTTCCTTCCCTAAACTGCAGAAGACAAACTGGATCTTTCTTGATAGACAGGAAAGGAAGGTCGAAAATTACTCTTCTAATCAGTCATATACCAAACCTGCGAAAAGCTTCTGATCAGCACTGTCTACACCATTTCAGAGCTGTTTCTGTATATGAACTTGTCATAATTAGACAAACTTTCTTCCCTGGGGCTATTAAGAAGTGATAAGGGGTTAGAAATGAGGCTCATGGTACAGTGGTTGCCTCTCATGGGTGAGGCCCTGGGTTTCATTACTACCACCACAACCACCAAAATAAATAAATAAATAAATAAAATAAAATAAAAAAAAAACACGGTAAGGTCAGGAGGCTGAGGCAGGAGATCACAAGCTAAAGGACAGCCTCAGAAACTTAGCAAGACCCTAAGACCCTGTCTCAAAAATAAAAAGGGTTGGGGACACACCTTTACATATAATTATAGTGTACTAATTAAAACAGTAGTAACAAAAGGGAAGTTTAGAGTTCTCAAGCAGATCAGGGGGAAGAAGGGAGGGAAAGAAAGATAAAGGGGAATGAGATTGACCGAACTGTTATGTGCATATACGAATATGGCACAATGAATTCTACTACTATGTATAATTATAATGTATGAATTAAAAAAAAAGTTACAAAAAAGTGATAAAGCACCATCATACCTGAAGAGTTGCACAGAGTAAAGACTGAAGGTCATTGAACTGGATTCTATCAGACGTGCTCTGGATATGTGACTACAAGGAAAAGGAGAAATTGTGTTCTAAGTGAAAACCTTCCGTCATTAAATAATAATATTAATGTAAAAAAGTCAATAAAAACAAGAGATATAGTATAACACAAATGCAAGTAAACTGTGACCAGCAATGCAAATTGTTGAGTTCCATTTTGGGTGGGGGGTACTGGTGCTAGGGACTGAACTAAGGACCTTTTCAAGGCGGCAATTTTGGCGGGGGGGCGGGGGGGGGGTTGGGTCCTAATCCTTGTATCTTTCTTATACCTTATACTTGAACATCAAAAAGAAATAAAAGCAGCTATATATGTTACAAGTACCGTCCCCTTCCCCCAATAGACAGGGGCAGTCCAAGTCTCACCTCCATCTGAAGCACCTGCTGTAGTCGTTCCATGATGACCAAAGTAGTTTTTTGAACAGCAGGGTAACAATCCTTGGCACTGTTTTTCACAATTTCCATTAAAGATTCATATGCAGAACTCCTCAGGTTGTTCTGGTGTCCATCAGGTCTGTAAGGAACATATGGCAAAAATCTTAAAGCTTCAACTGTGGAGAAAGGACAGAGAAGCTTTGGAATGTAGACAGTGTCTCTCCAAAAATAGGAAACCAGAAACTGGTACAACTGTAGACCTGATGTGCGTTTGACAACATAATATCTAGAAATCAGAACTTAAAAACAACAACAACAACAAAAAGCCTTTGAGCCACTGGTTATGTTTATGATGGTCTCTAAACATGTACAATGACCCTTGACAATGAGCTATAAGTATAGGGGGGAAAAAAACCCCATGTGGACAACTAAAGAGGTTGCCTGAATAGCTGAGGAGATACACTAATTTTCTTCATACAACCTTGAACAGGGAAGTCAGGATAAACTAAACATGGAAGGTTTTAAATCCAGTCCCTACCTAATCATTTACTTTTGCTCATAGCTTTAGGTGTAATATACACAAAACAAATGAATAAAGGGGTCCCAAACTTTTTTTTTTTGGGGGGGGGGGGGGTACCAGGGATTGAACCACTGAGCCATATCCCCAGCTCTTTTTTATTTAAATTTATTCTAAGACATTTTTGCTAAGTTGCTGAGGCTGGCTTTAAACTTCCCCTAGCCTCCCAAGTCACTGCAGTTACAGGTGTGTTCCAAATTTATAATCCCTTTATGCAACATTTCAAAAGCTCATTTATATATCAACTGTATAAATATTAATGACAAATTCTTCATCCAATATCATAAAATGACAGTTACTGATCTTGAGTAAATCAAAATTCATGAGAGCCACCATTTCTTCTATACCATTACCAAATACTCCCACCATCAACTTTCAATATTGCAAATTGATGGGACTTCTTAATGATCTTATCCTAGCATAGTTTATCATTCTTTTATTTTAAACAAATAATGAAATCTACTACAGGATTCTTTTAACTTCCCTAGAGCAGGTAAAATCCTGTCCTATTCCTCTACATTCCTATCCTCCACAGAGGGCAACAGGAGTTGCATGAGAAAAGAAATCACCAATTTTTTTTTTTTTAAATACAGAACTGGGCTGAGGTTGTAGCTCAGTGGTAGAGCACTTGCCTGGCATGTGTGAGGCCCTGGGTTTGATTCCCAGCACAGTGTATAAATAAATAAAATAAAGGTCCATTGACAACTTAAAAAAAGAGTCTTGCTATGTTGCCCAAGCTGTTCCCCAACTGCTGGGTTCAAGCTATCTATCTTCTCTCAGTCTGAGTACCTAGGACTTCATATGGGTGGTACCATGTGCTGTGACATCACCCACTTCTATGGAGTATCAGTTACCTGTCTGTGGTTTCCAGGAGTTTCTGAACTATGAGCTCAAATGAAGAAGACAAGCAATAGGTGGCTGGTTCTTCTTGATCATCAGCTACATCTGCAGCCTCATAAGCAGCTTCAGCCAGACTGGAGAATGCCTGAAAAGCAGATAGATAGATTTAATACTAGTCCTGAGGGAACTCTATTCTAGAAGTACCTCATTTTTCCTTAGGATACCACGAGCAATTTTCTCCAACTGACATACAAACATATCAAAGCTAATGGAGCTCAAACTTTTTCTGTCAAGGTCATCATAATACATTTTACAGATATCTTTAAAATTAAACATTTACTTATTTATATTGTCTACTTGTCCTATCTCATAAATCTGTCTAACTCTTTTAATCATCATACTATTTTCACTTACCAATGCTGTTAGTTTTTCATTCACAGAAAGGCTTTTAGCCCCACTCCTTCCTTATTTCAACTTCCTCCCCAAAGGCCCCCAATATGTAGTCTATACTGACTCAGCACTTAAAACCGCCTACCTTTATTCCCTTGGTCCCTTCCTTGGCAATGGTAGCCAACAACTCTCTACCTTAATTGAAATTTCTTGTCTTGGAGCAATTCAAAGAAGAAAAGTTAAGTCCAGAGAGCCTCCCCACTTGGTTGCCATGACTGCTCTAGGCGCTTCAAGAACTAGTCACCATGATTCAACAGTTCCCACTGGCTCCTGCTATAGGCAACTCTCCCACGTTTTAATTGAAGAAATTAGAAAAGAGATGGTATTCAGAGAAAGTCTTCCAGTGAGGTAGATCCACTTTTCTCCCACCCCTCCTATTTTCTTGATAATGACTCAGGCAAGCGCATCAGGAAGAAAATCCCTTACCCAGCATACATTTGAAGCCACTCTGGGTTCAGCACTAAGGCCCTCAATCAGACACTGCAGTAGGGGAGCCAAGTAGACATCATTGATGGCAGCTTCAGGGAGCAATTCACATATTCTGCCCACAGTCCATGCAGTTGTGTCTCGAACAACTACACTGGGGTCTTTCATTAATTCTATTAGGGTTGGCATAGCCTGAAAATACAGTAAAACAGAACAAATTCACATTTAATACTCAAAAGAGGAAAAAATCGATGGGTGGGTCTTAACTCAAAATAGCACCAAGAGGCTTTTATGCGCCTGAAACATTTATCAAATAAAAACAGTAGAGTGAAACGTGACAAAATTCTTTCTTCACCAAATTCCAATGTGGAATTCTAATAAGAGTTCAGTATGCATGCTTCTAAGTGGTTTATGCTGAGTTACTTAGAATGCAGGTATGATGACAACTGACTATATCCCAAAAGACTGAGTTTTGTAAGTTCTACAGTCAATCATATGAACTGATCATTTATATTAGCAAAATGAACACATGTATTATTACATGTCAATTTTGTCCAAAAGAGGGAATAATTAATCATTAAAAATTATAGGACAGGGCTGGTGGTAGAGTGCTTGCCTAGCTCATGTGAGGGACTTGGTTCAATCACCACATAAATATAAATAAATAAATAAAACAAAGTTATTGTGTCCACCTACAACTAAAATTATCTGAAATTATAGGGCAGCTGGGAGCAGTGTGCATGCCTATAGTCCTGGCTACCTGGGAGGCTGAGGCAGTAAATTGCCTGAGTTCAGCAGTTTGTTTGGGGACAGCCTGGGAAACAGCGAGACGCTTCATTTAAAAAAAAAATAAAAGAATTAGTTGGGTGTGGTGGCACATGCCTATAATCCCGGTGGCTTGGAAGGCTAAGTCTCAGCAACTTAGTGAGACCCTGATTTAAAATAAGTAAATTAATTAATTATTGAGAAATGTTTACAATATAATGTTAAAAAAACGAGTTATAAGACTATTTGCACCCAGGCACCATGGCACACACCTGTAATCCCAGCAGCTCAGGAGGCTGAGGCAGGAGGATGGCGAGTTCAAAGCCAGCCTCAGCATAAGGAAGACACTAAGCAACTCAGTGAGACTCTGTCACTAAATAAAAAACAAAATAGGGCTGGGGATGATGTGGTTGAGTACTCGAGTTCAACAGCTGATACCAAAAAAAGAAAAAGACTACTTACATCCTCTTATACACACAAGTTCAAGGAATAAAGCTGCACAGATCAATATTTAGTTAAGAGTCATCCCTAGGCACTGGGATTAGCATGACTTTCTATTTGGTATTTTCTGCATTTTCCAAAAGTTTCTGGATTTATGACATATAATTTTATTTCATTTTTATTTTTCCTGGCAGTGCTGGGGACCGAACCCAAGACCTCACACGTACTAGGCAAGGTGTTCTACCACTGAGTCACATCCCCAGCCCAACTTACATAATTTTGAAAAGTTAAGAAATATAAATACGTTACTGATAGCAAATAAGTATCTGGAAATAACCTTTGTGGATGATTATTTATAGCTTCCTTTTTAAAAATGAAAGCACACGCAAGCATAAAACTGAAATGATAAATACTTCCCTAATACTTTCAAAATTCCCTCAGCTTTACCTGTATAACTAGTGGTTTGAGCTGATTGGGTTCTGGTCCTTCCAAGATACACCCAAAAGCCATCACTGCTGCATCCCGGTATCGCCAATCTGGATTCTTGATGTGTTCTTTGATGAAGGGGAGGACATGTGGCACAATGTCATCTTCACAGCAGGTGGAAAGAAGCATGAGGCACACCCCTGCTGCTTTGCAGGGGTTCCAGTCATCATCATCATCATTTTCATCCTGGCGAAAATGTGGCACTAGGTGAGTTTTTGTTCAAAGAATTACTTTTATTCAAAAGGTTCTCTGATGACTCCCAAATACCTTTAGAATTTAAGCTTCCTAATAGTAAATAAAACTTAAAACCCCGATTTTTAAATTTCTTCTAGAAATACTCACCACAGCTTAGCCTTTATAACAATAGAGAATGAACAAATTAAAACAAGGATAAGTCACAAACACACACACATATATCTCATGACTTTATTATTTAAAATGTTTCATAGTTGTAAATGGACACGATACCTTTATTTATTTTTATGTGGCACCAGGGATTGGACCCAGGGCCTCATGTGTGCTAGGCAAGTGCTCTACCACTGATCTACAACCCCAGCTCTATATGATGATTTTGGTTATATAAATTTCAAAAATCAACCAAAATCTACCTATGGGTTTGAAGGTCAGGAAAGCGAGGGAGTTAGTGACTAGGAAAGAGTCACAAAGAACTCTAGGATACTAGTTTTTCTTTATTTCAATAAAAAGCTTGCAAAACAGAGTCTACTCAGATCTCCCTTTCAAGTAGAACATATGTATGTCTATTATGGTCAGTCACCACACAATAATTTAATGCATGTTACCTATGGAGTGTCAGAAAATTATACACATAAAGAATGATTTGTTTGCAAGGCAGAAAAGTACACAAAAGCAAAGACACTAAAAGAAAATAACCACCGGAAAACTGAAAGATGAAAATTTAAGGACACCCAGTTCATTTCAAATCAAACACATCTGTACTTTTTTTTGAAGACTGTTACACTGAAACATGTATATTCCTAAAAACAAATTATATTACCATGTACTAAGAGATTTTCTAGGGCTCAAATTAACTATTTCCTCAGTGCGCTGACAATTCTTAGGTTAATGTTTCATCTGACCAGAAGAAACAAAGTGGGGGGGGGGGGAAATCTGTCCTAAACATCATACCAAGAAAAACTGTGATGCATAAAATCAAAACGGAATGGCAAGGAAGACACAGTTTTCACAAAAAACTTGCATTAGTTGAGTTTCTTTTTATGGGTCAGAATGCTCTGTTAGGATACAACTCTTATCCAACCTAATCGGCATTTATAAATAAATATATAGCATGGATTCATCTATCCTCCCAACCTTTCCTCCTTTTTGATGCCAAGTATTGAGCTCAGTGCCTTGCACCCCGTAGCCAAGTGCTCTATCACAGTTACGCTGAGTCCTCAACCTTTCTTTACTGCAAATTTTACAGAATACACCTCTTCTATTACTGTGGATAAAGCAGTACTCAGTAATATCAAAACAGTGAGTGGTTTCTTCCCAATTAAGATGCATGAGATATTCAGACCCAGTTTTTTACAAACAGATCAGAGCCTAGGAGATCTTAAGGATTCAGCTCAGTTATTCCTGAGTCATCTATAACAGAATATCAACTAGTTGATGGGCTGCCAAGTTCCTCCATGGAAACTGTTCCACAGCAAACCAACCCACCCTAAATATGGTTTCACAATTTACCTTGTTAGATCTGGAAGGAGACTCACCTGTTTAGTTAGTGTCTGTGTGAGGATGGGAACCAAGTACTGTAGTGCTCCCTTGGCATAAAACTTGCTGGTGTGCTCAGGAGGCCGCCCTTGTTCTGCTGCCTGGAGAAATGTACAACAAATTCTAAGACAAAAGTAAACAAGCTACAATACTCAAGGGATACACTGAGAGCTGTCTCAGGGCCTGTGACAAATACATAGGGCCGATGGTTAATATTTTCTGTGATCTTTGGAAATGCTCATTTTTTCATTTACTTGAGTGTTTTTCTTTTTGATTATACATAAAATCTATCTTAAAGGACCAAGGCAACCTTAGAAATTACATTCTTCTTCACAAGCTCAACTCAGTTTAACAACCTGACATTTGGTGTTCTTCGGATTAAGAGATGCATGAAGTTTACATAAGGATGCCAAAATTAAGGCTGTTGTTTTAGAAGTGCATGCAGACAAATAAAGTTGGAAACAAAGCTTAAATTCAAAGATTCTGAAGGCAGAACTACTCTTTCCTATGTGTAACTGATTCCTTCATCAGTTAGTAAACTATCAATTACACATCCTGTGCTTGCATCAGGACTTCCGAAAGAAAATAATTCAGCATCAGGTGTCACCTTAGCAAACTGACTGCCTGCTGCCCCCTTGTGTTCATAGTACCAATACTATTATGTACAATAAATCATGTCAGATTATCTACAAAAACAGGAGCTGCCTCATTATAGATCCTTCTCCTTTGTGAGGTTTGACTACAGGGAAGAAAAAAAAAATGAGTATCTACAAATGGAAATACTTTTCAAGCCCAATAAGAATAGCACTCCCCCTACAGTGATGCACTCTCAGGCTCACCTCTGAAGCCTCAATGGCCAAATCCATTTCCTCATCACAGACATTGGACCAGAATTCTATCCCTTGTAGGGCCACCTCATCAATGTCACTTTTCATTGCTTCAATTGTGATCTTAAGAGAAAAAACATGACACCGCAGACCTCAAATAAGTACTGATTCAAGTTAGACCCTCCTCTTTAACCAGATATTCCATTCAAGTTTCAAAAACATAATTTATGAAAGCTAGGTCTGAAATGAAAGAAACAGGAAATAGATTATCAAAATACACTCCTTTCATCAACATAAAGATAGCACAAGTTTTTTTTGGCACACCACTGAGAAGCTTAAATATACACTCACACACTCAAGGAATTTTATTGATTTCACAATATTAAGTAAAAAATTACAGAATTACAAAATAGAAATTAAGAATAATGACCCCTGCCATCAGTTAGATGCTCACATCACCTAAAATAAAACTAATGCTATAATCTCAGCAACTTGGGAGGCTGAGGCAGGAGGATCACAAGTTCAAGGACAGCCTTAGTAACCTCATGAGGCCTTAAGCAACTTAGTGAGACCCTGTCTCAAAATAAAAAATACACCTGGGTTCAATTTCCAGTCCACACACACACACACACACAAAGAAAAGAAAGGAAGAAAGAAAAAAAGAAATACTTACTGCAAAAAGAGCAGGACCCATATATGTCTCCATGTACTGATAATACAAGGACATTATCTTCACCAGATTCTGTAAAGCAGCCACTCGTACCTTTTAAGAAGAGAAGATTAAATAAATCACTAAAATAACAAACTGCTACAGTAGACTCTAAAGGGCCAAAGCTGTGTATGGGTAATGTTATCACTACAAACAACTTGGGAGATCAAGGCAGGGGAATCATAAGTTCGATGCCAGACTCAGATACTTGTTGAGATCCTGTTTCAAATGGCAAAAACAGCCCCACCATTTCTCTCTCCTTTAACAACTTAAGAGAATGACAACTCCCATTATGTTCTTTCCAAGTAGTACTTTTCCTTCCTCTTCTCCAATATGTTGGAGAAAAATTCTTTATATTACTCAAACATCATTTTAATCCACTGATTCCTGTATTTCAAACTCTACATTAGAGTTGACATTACATTAGGATGTAAGAGCCCAATTTTTTCCCATGACCACACACTTACCCTTGTATCTGGACACTGTGTGGCTTCACAGACCACCTGCATAATAAAGTGCCTTTCGGACTGCAGAAAGAATAGAGATTAGGAAATTATAAACCATACTTAATAAGATTCCTGAATTCTCAATATAAGGAAAAACTAACTTCTCCTTCAGGGCCCCATACAACCCTGGTGCAATCCATCAACTATTCCTTGAGGCAGTAATGGCACTATGAGAGTGCTACATAGTTTGCCTCCAGTGTCTGCTATATGACCTGCCTTATAAGGTTCCTAATCTTTTAATCCCCAAGATGACTTTCACTAACAAGACTGCAGGCAGGAAATAACAATAATGTAGGTCACAAAGTTTAAATAAAAGTGATCAGCTAAAAGAAAAAACAAAAACCTACATGTGGAAAAACGAATCTCCTTATATTTAAAATTTAAGAGAATTCAAAACATCCATATTGTTTCAGGGGCCAAAATTTGCTTTCTGGGAGGTAGCAATTCCTCATCAAAGTTGATGAATAAAGGGAGAACAAAGTAATGAACTTCATTTGCTACCTCCCAACTCTTCTGAAGTCTATAAGGAAAAAAAAACCCTACTTTCTAATCAATTAGAATTGCAGTTTGCTCTGGCTATAAGATGGCAAAATGCCCAGCCAAAGTGTCAACAAACAAATACAAAAATCCTCCGACAATATGATCCAGTAATTGCACTTCTGGCTATATATTTAAAGAATCAGGTCTCAAAGAGAAAGGTGTATATCCACATTCACAACTGCATCATTCACAACAGACAAAAGGTGGGGTGGATGCAATCCAAATGGATGATTCAATAAACATTTTAAAAGTATATGTACACAAAATATTCAGTCTTAAAAAGGCAATTCCGACACACGCAACATGAATGAATCTTGAAAACAGTATGCTAAAGTGAAATAAGCTAAGCACAAAGGCAAAAATTATTTGATTCCATTTGTATGAGGTCTCTAGTGGGTCAAATAATTCACAGAAACAGAAAGCAGAATGACAATCATCAGCAGCTAAGGAAGGGAGAAGTGGGGACTGAGGAAGTTGTACAATGTGTACAAAGATTCAGTTTTGCAAGATGAGAAAGCTCTGAAGATTGGTTCCAGTGCCAAGTAAATATACTATTAAGATGGTATTTTAGGGCTGGGGTTGTGGCTGAGTGGTAAGAGTGCTTGCCTAGCACATGTGAGGCACTGGGTTTGATCCTCAGCATCACATTAGTAAATAAAATAAAGCTACTGGAGGCGGGCACAGTGGTGCACACCTGTAGTTCTGGCAGTGGAGGAGGCCGAGACAGGAGGATTAAGAATACAAAGTCAGCCCCAGCAAAAAGCGAGGCGCTAAGCAACTCAGTGAGACTCTGTCACAAAATAGAATTGGGGTGTAGCTCAGTGGTCAGGTAACCCTGAGTTCAATTCCCAGTACCTAAAAAATAAAAAAAGGCATTGTATCCATCTACAACTAAGAATAATTAAAAAAAAAAAAAAAAAAAAAAAAAAAAAAGATGAAAAATTTTAAAAGAAAAGGAAAGTACTACGGAAAGAGACTGATCAAGGGGTTGGGGTTGTGACTCAGCGGCAGAGTACTTGCTTAGCACATGTGAGGCACTGGATTCAATCCCCAGCACCACAATAAAAAAAACAAAAACAAACAAACAAACAAAAAACCCTAAATAAACAAAATAAAGGTACTGTGTCCATCTAAAACTAAAACTATTTTTTAAAAAAAGAGATTGAGTAACCTAAAATAAACTGATGTTAACTAATCAATTTATTCCCCACCATTTTGTTTTCTTGCTCTCATCACTGTTCTGTTGCCTACTGGGCTTATACTCTATTTTTTAGAATGGACACTGCAGCAATTCATAAATCACAAATAAAAGAGTCAGACTGAATCCCAGTTATGTATAATTATAATGGCACCAATAAAACACAGCAAATTTTATTAAACTTACCTCTTTGTCAAAGTTTGCTTTGGTGAACTCCAATGAGTTCAGGAGTGCATTAGTAGCAGCTAGCTTCACATTATTACTAGGCTCTTCTTTCCTCATCCCCTGGATTATGGCAGTCAGAATCTCATTGGATTTATCCTGTAGCTGCTCTGGGTCCTAAAACAAGCAAAGAAATGCAATGAACGTAATAACAAGCTCATGACTAATCAGCAGTCCTTTTAACCGTAAAATGCTTTGGAGTCAAGTATCATGACTTTGTGATCTTTTCCACACATTTCCACTTTGGGACAGCACTGCAAAGTAGCTGCAAAATATCCCAGAGGACTAGTAGTACAAAACTTGAACTGAAAATTTAATCTCAACCCTTTCTCTGATTTCTTAGCATAATGACTATGAGCATGAGATAACATTGGCTTTTTCTCCTTTTGTGCAAATGTACATCACCTGTACCAAATAGTTTCAAAATAGTTGAGGGCCAAGGATCAATACCTGAATACAATACGTGTAGGTATATCTATGTCCAAGTCAAGTGCTGTTGAGCTTCTTTGCTACATGAAGTCTACATTTAACAGTTATCAAGAGTAATAACCTCATGCCAGTGCAGTGGCACACACCCATTACCCCAGCAGCTCAGGAAGCTGAGGCAGGCAACAGAGATTCAAAACCAGTCTCAGCAACTTAGCAAGACCCTGTCTTGAAAATGAAAAAAATGAAAAAAGCTGGGGATGTGGCTCAGTGGTTAAGCACCTCTGGATTCAAACCTCGGTTAAAAAAAAAAAAATAGTAGTAACCTCATGGGCAGTAATAATCCTAGGAGGGCTGCAACTAAAGTGCTGTGCTGTGGTCCCGGTGTATAGACCACCTGCTGGAAGAACTGGCAGATCTTTCTGTAGTGTAGTAAATAAAAAAGCACCCAGGAATTCATGGAACACTGAGGATCCCAATTCAGAGATGCTCCAGATTAGACTATCCTCAGGGTGTAGGCACCTCTGTACAGCACTTGCCTAACATGCTTGAGTCGATAGGTTTAATCTTCAACTCTGGAGGGGCTGGGGAGATAGCTGTCGGTAGAGTGCTTGCCTTGTAAGCACAAGGCCCTGGGTTCAATCCCCAGCACCCCCCAAAAAAAAAAAAAAAAAAATCTTCAACTCTGGAAAAAAAAAAAAAAAAAGAAAAGTCTCCAAACATAAGGATTTCAGTTTGATTATTTTTGTTTTCCAGTGCTGGAAATAGAACCCACAGCACTGCTAATGCTAAAGAAATGAGCCACCATGGAGCTACATCCCTGGTCATGTTTTGAGTTTGTGACCCTCAATTTCTTTAACTCAGTGCACCATTAGAACTATGAGAATAGAGATCTAAATTAACAAGCAATTCTACTTCAAAGCATTGCAGCAGCTTGGTTTTCTTTATGATCTGATACAGTAATCCTAATATCACGCATGTCACAGCTAGAAGGAATCGGAGATACATATACTAAATACACCAGGTAAGCACTTACTATATCTTGGCAAATGTACCCAATAGCTTCCAATGTTGACTCTTTCATGTGCTCTGTGCTGTTGGGGTTTGTGACATTGGCCACCAGCTGAGGAATGAGTTCTGGCCACTGGTTTACTGGGATCTCTGCACAAGCAATACCAGCTACACACTGTGAGGCAGAGCTAGGCCGGTAAGTTTCTGTGCCCAAAGTCTGTAAAACCTGGAAAACAGGACAAAATTTGTCAATTTGCAATAATTTCAGCATATTTTGCCTTCCACCACACCTCATATCAGTGTGAGTTCTGCCAAACAAAAAAACCCAAAACCTCACCAGCCTCAGTACCAACACCTTTAAAATCAACATTCCCCAGAGCCTAAAAGCAAAACCAACCATCCCCTGCTATGAATTGGAATTCTTCAAAACCACATACCTCACTTAAACATTCAATAGAGTATAAAACTAGTGGTTAGGAGAGAGAGAGAGTGTTAAAAAGTTCAGGGGGAACCAGTAAGAGAGATAGTATTAAAAGTTAAGGGGGAGGGCTGGAGTTGTGGCTCAGTGGTAGAGCTCCTGCCTAGCATGCATGAGGCACTGGGTCTGATTCTTAGCATTGCATATAAATAAATAAAGACCCATTGACCCATTTTTAATATTTCTAACAAGAAACATTAAAAATAATAATACAAAAAGTTAAGGGGGAACCAGTAGGAAAGATAGCATTAAAAGTTAAAGGGGGAGGGCTGGGGAGATAGCTCAGTTGGTAGAGTGCTTGCCTTGTGTGCACAAGGCCCTGGGTTCGTTCCCCAGTACCACAAAAAAAAAAAAAAAAAAAAAAAAAAAAAAAGCAGGGACCAAAGAAATGGGGAAAAAATTCATTTTCCTGGGGATATATCTTGGTAGCAGAGTGTTTACTTAACACATGCAAGGTCCTGGGTTTGATCAAGAGAGACAAGACACACACACAAATCTTCCAGGCTCCTTGATGGTGATGTAAGGGAAGGATGCTCATTGCCTTGTTTAGTGGAAAGAAATGTGGGCACTCAAGTGAGTCTGACTCACAGTAAGACACTGTCTAAACCTGATTCAAGGAAGAGATCCTACTTATTGGTAACACATGAAATAAACCTTCCTTCTAGTTACCAATAGTCCAGCACTCTGAGTGACATAAACAGAAAGGCCTTGGTTAAGCAATATCACTAAATGTGGAAACAGAGTTCCTAATGCTACCAAAACCCTAAAAATTAATCCTTATTTTTGAAAGAATTCATTCTATTTGCCCAAGAATAAAAGAACCGTTCTCTCTACCACCGACAGATCCCAAAGTTAGCCAGATATGCCAATTAAAACAAGATTCATTTGTCGTTAAATATATCTCATTGGAAGTGGTAATCACTCAAGCATTTATGTAAGGGGTAAAGTCACAGGTTAGGATAAAGAATGAAGCCACAATTGACCCAGTGTTAATCATTACCATGATCAGCTAATTTCAGTCAATGAATGGGCTAAGAATCCCCAGTCCACTCAAAGGCAAACAGTTAACTGTTCCTGGCATGAACACAGGACAAAGAATAGCTACCAGATATTCAGGCCAGCTCTGCTGACTGGGTCAGGTCACTTAGTACCCTGCTTTGTAACTATCAGCTAATAATGAACTCCCCACCTTTCACTCTTACACAGTATATCATCATCCCTGTCTGCCCTTACCCTCCCCACCAGTTTTACCCAGTAATAAATTTGACTGAAAGTTTTCTTCTCAAGGAATAGCAGAGCTAGAATGGACAAAAACTATGTTAAAGACACATAATATAGTGAGGGCAAAAATGAACTGAATTGTCCCAGGGGCTAAATGGGTATTATTAAAGTCCAGACGACCTTTTTTTTTTTTTTTTTCTTTTTTTTTGGGGGGAGGGCATAGATAGACTTTAATTATAAAGAAGTTCTGATTGACAAAAATTTTATGTACTTGTGGAGTACCATTTGAAGCTTCAATACATGGATACATTATATGAAGTTCAAATTAGGGTAGACATCATTTTCCCTAAATATTTATCATAATAAATTATCATTATAATAATTATCATTTATCATTATAAACATTTATCATTGATCATTTCCTTAAATATTTATCATTGTAAAAACATTCAAAATCCTTTCTTGGAGCTTTTTTGAAACAATACTTTACCATTATTTAGGGAAAACCTACTGTATAATAGTACCCCAGAACTATTTCTCTAATATACCTACAATTTAGTAATCACTAAGCAACCTTTCTCCCACCTTCCCTCCCCCTGCTATGTTGGCCCGTGGTACATATGTGGAGCACACTGAATCCTATTCACCATTATCTCTTCATCTTCTTCTTTTTTAAATATATATTTTTAAATTGTAGATGGACACAGTATCTTTATTCATTTATTTTTATGTGGTGCTGAGGATTAAACCCAGTGCCTCACACGTGTAAGTGCTCTACCACTGAGTTACAGCCCCAGCTCCCTTTATCTCTTTAAATTGCTTTAGAAGACCCTTAGTTAATACTACTTGAAGTAACTTAGATGCTAGAGATGTCCAATTTCTTTATTTTTTCTTTTTAATATTTCTTAGCTGTGGTTGTTGATGGACCTTTATTTGTTTTTAAGTGGTACTGAGGATTGAACTCAGTGCCTCACACGTGCTAGGCAAGTGCTCTACCACTGAGCCACAACCCTAGCCTGAGATATCCAATTTCTGAGAAATGAAAACCTTCTTTTTTAAAATTAGGGGTGACACTACAGTATTAGTCAATCATCAGAAATGAGTTCAGCCTGGGCAACGTAGAAACTCCATCTCAAAAAAATACAAGACCACCAACACTAAGAGTAATCACTAGGTATACTATGAAAGGGAAAAAACCCAAGGTAATGGGGTTTTTTTTGTTTTTTTGTTTTTTTTAAGAGAGGGTCTCAATATGTTGCCCAGGTTGGCCCTGAACTTGTGAGCTCAAGCGATCCACCTGAGTCTCTATCTTCCAGAATTATAGGTGTACTAGGATGTACCTCAGTGGTTGAGCCCCTGGGTTCAATCCCCAAAAGGAAAGAAGAGAAGTGTCAAGAGTAATGTGCCAAAAATTGCAGACTCAGTGTGGACTGAAACAACTTTACACACGCCAAAAAAGATTAAAAGTCAGCCAGCTTTCCTAACTGGAAGACTGCAAAAGGAGGCACACAACTACAAAAGAGAAGTATTTGCCTTAAGGGACACTAATTTGCCTAAAGCTACTTACTATGTAGAATCAAGAAAGAGCAAATGTGGTGTATAACCATGACCTGCCCAAGGAATTACCCACTGCTTTCTCCTCAAATACCTAGGACAAAATGACTGCACAGATGTTTAACTTAATGCCCTTTGGGCCTTATCCACATAACACAGGTCACTGAAGAACTTCACTAAAAAAAACAAAACCTACCCCAAACCTGTCTATATATTCTATATCCTATACTCGAGCTAGAATTATGGATTTCTAACTCAACAATAAAGTCCTAAGAACACTATGATGCAAAGCAACAAAGGACATTGCATTTTCCTCAAAATTCATCATCTCATTCTTTATCTTGGGAAAAAAAGGCCAAATGTTTTAAAAAAGTTTCCCACAATTTGCTAAGTAGATAAAAGCATCATTAATGTCACACTCATTTTGCACACTCTTTGGGTTTGAAAGGCCCAAGAGATCATTTAATTCTTCTGATTTCACACAATGCCAAGCTTAAACCAGCAAATAATGAGATCTATCTACTACAGAAGTTCAACAGGAGCTGGATGCTGGTAGACTATGAAAGAATCATATGGGGCGACAGTAAAAAATTCCCAACCTTTATTCTAGGCCTTCCAAACCAGAATTTCTGAAGAGTTTAGAAATACAAATACACATACATATATACACACACACACACTTTTGGGGGTGAGCTCTTGAGGATCAAACCTAGAGACATGCTAGGCACGTAGTCTGTGCTCTATCACTGAGGTACATCCCGCAGCTGGAGATGTACATGCAAATTCTATAAGTGATTCTTATAGTTCACTACTCCATTTCAAAGAGACCTAATTAAAGTCTCACAAACTGTTGCAGGCTACCTCAGTTATTTGATAAAGGATTTCAATCCAGCAACAGATAAGCCGAACTGAGAGACAGTAAAACCAAAGACAGCTTTTATCTTCAGGTAGAGTTTAGAACCCACAAATGTCACACTATCAAGCTCTGTCCCAAGCAAAGGACAAAAGAACTAAGATGTTTCTTATTCCCTAGGCATTATGACCAAAAAGGTGCAATTTACTTACATAGTTCTTGACTTCCCGTCGTGCATTAGCATCAATAGCAAGCCACCTCTGCTGATACTGTGCCTTGATATCTGGATCTTTTGATGTCAAAGAGTTCTTGATTTGTAGACCAGCTGCAACTCTGGCAACCTGACTGTTTCCTGGATTTGCCAGCACTCTGGACAGTTCCACAAGAAAAGTGGGCTGTTAAGGAAAGATGCATTTGTGAATGAAAATCTCTTGGAAATTTCAACAACTGTGGATAGTTTACACAGCACCAAACCATGGGGATGGGGAGTAAGGGTGGGAAAGTCAACATCTCAGAAACATCAAATTTGTAACTAAAAGTTGGGCATGGTAGCATATTCCTATAGTTCCAGCACTCGGGAATCAGGATACTTTGGGTCCAAGAGTTTGAAGCCAATTTGGGTAATGCAGCAAGATCACATATCAAAAACAAACTCTATAAATATTACTGAGTATGAGATGAAGTTATCCATCTTCTTCTGTAGCCTCATACCTAACGAGTTAAGATTCCCTATTACAATCATCCTTACTGTCCCACTTTCACATTAGTACTCATTTGGTACTAAATATTTGTTGAAGGACTACAACAGAGTAGAAAAGTAAAATTCTTTTTCTAAATTTAAAAGATGCTAGCCCCAAAAGAATGATACTCAGGGCAGTTTTTCTCATGGAAGCAAGTAATCTTTGTTAAGAGGGAAATTCTTGTAGATTCTAGTCTCCAAAAGACACAGGAGCCTAGTTCTCTACATTTTACCTTTGGGTGGTTGGCAAAAGAGGAAAAATGAAAAAAGCACTTATAAGGAAAAATGATAACAAGTACTCAGAATTAGGGAATAACTGATAAGATAAAAACAGCAAGGCAAGTTGTTCCAAGGAAAATGATTTTATATATATATGACAGTTAATGTCCTACACATTTTAGGCTTGAGTATATACTAAACATACTGGATCCCTGAAAAGTACACTCAATCTTTTCTAATGCACAGGTCTCCAAAGTTACTCCTTGTTTAAAAATTTTCACACACACCAAAAAAGTCCTACCAAAAAGAGGAAAGTTAATAGAAGCCCAAAAGCAGATATAATTTCTTACTGCTAACAAGCTCTATGATCATAGCAAAGAAAGTAATTCCTCAAAATTTTATTAATTATGTATCATTTAAAAAATTAGTAAACAGAAACAGGAATATACTCTTAATGGAGTTATCTGCCTATAGGAGGAGGAAAATCTTTCCTAGACAAAGGATAGAAAAGTTAGTAAAAGCTAGCACATGTAAGTATGGAAAAAAAAATCATTCAAAGGCAGTCTGGATATTATAAGCCTTGTCACTTTGTTGTTGTTGTTGACATTACTGTGCTAAGATATCGCAAAAGAACACATTTGGTTACAGTGTTATTTAGACTTATTACCTATTAAAAAGACTTGAAGTATCATCCACCCTTCCCTGTCCTCACCATCCCCCCCCAACAAGGGAGGGACACTAAAGAGAAACATTTCTGGCACCAGCCTATTTTAACCAATCTACTCCACTTTTTTTTTTTTTTTTTTTTTTTTTTAAATATAAACAAAGGTCCAGTCCTTGGCAGACTTAATTTCTTTTTCTTTTTTTGGTGCCCCTTAAATTTGAAAACATGAAAGACAGGAACTTTCCTCTGGGATTTATCAGGAAATAGGCCTCATCTCAAGGATGAGCCTGTCTGTTGTCTGGATGCAGATTCCTAGTGATCAAATCTCTACTCACTTAAGTTCAAATATATATGTGTATGTGTACACCCACACCCACACACACATATGTATACGTATCTCAGGAGGGTAATAACCGGGCAGCAAAAGGAAAAATATTACTGGAAATGGTTTCAGAGGCAATCGGGTGCCAAGCTTGGCCATAAGCACAGACCAAGGGAGATAGGAAAGGGTAGAACTCTGGGAAGTAGGTGGAGAGAGTCAGAGGGGCCATGGGACAGGAAGGAGAAGCCGGCCTCGGTCCGCACCCGGCGGGCAGGCGGGCCCAGAGCTTCCACATGGCCCCTAGGCCCGGCTCCCCCACCCCCACCCTTGCTGAACACGCAGCGCCGCGCAACCTAACTTCCCTTCCCTCCCTCTTTCTCCCTCCCGCTGCACCGCCGCCCTCAGGCCGCGCGGCGATTGGGCAGCAGTCACCCCGGCGCGCTACGCCATTGGCCAGTCGCGGGGCCCGGGGCGGGACACACCCACCGGCTTCCCGATGGCGGGGTTAGGTTGGACCGGGCGGGGGGGGAGGGGGACGGGATGGGGCGGGGTGGGTTCCCGAGGCCTGGGCCTCCGGGAGGGCGGGAAGGCCCGCACGCAGGGATGGGGACGCGGCGGGATGGGGCGCGGCGGGACGGCACGCACCAGGTTTTCAACAGCCGCACGCTCCAGGAACTTCTGCGCCGCTTCCAGCTCCAGCCGATCTGGGGGGGAGGAAAGTGGGAACCGGAGCAGGGTCAGAGGGGCCGTGCTCCCCTCCCCCACCCCAATCACCTCAGCTCGACCCCCGGCCCCCGCGTCCTACCAGGAGACACGGTCTTCTCGAGGATGGTGATCAGCTCCATAGCGGAGGTGGCGGCGGCGACTCCTCCCACGACGACGGTCCGGGCTCTCGGGCGGCGGCTCCAACTGGGGATGGGGGTTGGGGGTCGGGTGGGAAGGGAGGGTGGGGTGGGGGGCGGGGGTCACCACAAGCCCATTCACCGGCTCCCTCTGGACAGGCGCCCCGGTTTTCCTTCCTCCCCTCTTTTCTTCCTTCCGCCCTCCTAATGTGCTGCTGGCGGCGGCGGCAGCTGCTTCTCTGGCGGCGGGGGAGGGACCCCGGGGGCAGCTCAGAGCGCGGCTGGTGCTCGGGTGGCGGAGGGAGAAAGAAGGAAGGGAGGCAGTAAGTGAGCGGCGGCTCTCGGGGAGGGAGAGAGAGGGAGGGAGGAAGGCGGAGGGATATTCGGGCCGGACCTCTCCGCGGCGGCACCGCGCTCCACGTCGATTGGCTGCCACTGTAGCCACGCGGAATCCCCAATTGGCCAGGCGTTCTTCGTTGAAGGGCCGCCCTGCGCCCATTCGTCCGCAGGTTTTAGGGTCCGGGTTGGCTGGGCGGGATGCGGTATGAGGCGCGCGGATTGGCTGAGGGGAGGGACATTGGGGTGGGGCAGGTGAGAGTCGGCCACTGATTGGATTCGCTTGGTCAAGGCCTTGAGCTCGGACAGGCTGAGCGCGGGCAGAAGGGTGGGCCGAAGGCATGTCTCGGAATCCGCGTGATTGGCTGGGATACTGGACGTTGATAGGACAGGGTGCCCAGGAGAACTGGGAGAGGAGTTCGGGGTCCGGGCGCGGAAAGGCGGGAGGCGCCCCGCCGCTTTAGGAGCGCGGGGCACTATGGGACGCCCCCAGGAAGGGGTGGAGCTGACCGCGGACCACTCGGGCTGCGGTCAAGAAAGTGCACTGAGGGGCGTGTTGAGCAAGGGTTTCGCTGGCCTGAGATGGGTAGGGGGAATCGTTAAAGTTGTGTACCGCGCCCACATGAAGTTGCTTTACTGGCTAGGTCTACTTGGTATCAGACTTTCGCTGGAAAGGATTTTGAAGACCATGTGATTCTACTTCCAAAGCGCGGACGTGGAAAGTACATAGAGGGTATGGAACTTGTATAGGTCGCACAGCGGGTTAGTAACTTGACCAAGACTGGACTCAAGAGTTCGTGACTGCTCCTTGGCTCTCGCTTCCCCTCCAAGGAGGCCCCTTAGACCTATTCATAGGGTTTGAGACCTGTGCTGTTATGATCTCACTTGTCTCACTTAAGGATGGTCTTAGATTTCCGTCCATAGTTATCAGGTACTTGACAGAATAGAAATGCTTTTGCCATTCAGAGATGCCCCTACAAAGGCATAACCTTGAACCAGAATGAACGTGTTTACAGGCATAAAGGATCGTGGTTCTTGGTCTTTTTTAGTCTTAGGAACTCAGGAAAGCGTTTTCTTAGCAAAATTCCTGTGAAGAAAATGTGCGGTTTCTTGACTTCCCCTGACATTGGTTCTTGGGCTCCAGGTTAAGAATTTCCGTAATTGGCCGGTCGCTTGCATGTAATCCCAGCGACTGAAACAGAGGCGGGAGGATTCCAAGTTCAAGGCCCGCTTGGGGATTTAGTGGTAGAGCACCTGCCTGGCATGCATGCACAAGGCCCTGGATTCCATCCCCAGCACTGGGAAAAAAAGAAAAGAGAGAGAGAGAGAGAGAGAGAGAGAGAGAGAGAGAGAGAGAGAGAGAGAGAAAGGAAAAAGAAAAGAATTTCCCGAATTGTTACATTTCACTTTGTTGATCCAAGATGAATTGGATGTAGCTGACTTATAGAACTCTCTACTATATAGCTTGAGCTTATGAAATAATTGCCCTACACTACCATACTGGGAAAACCTGCAAGTCAGTCTTTGCTGAGGGGACATCCCCAAATTTGGAAAAATTAGGAACACTTAGCCATTTATCTTTGATTCTTCAAAGTAGAAGTGATCTTTCTCTGCTCTTGATATCTTTGCTGTTCTGAAGTTAGAAGCATAGGGAGTTCATTACTCACATCACATTGTGACTAGTTGATTTCCTGTGGCTTAATAGTACCCTAACCCCAGCCTTGAGCACTATCTGCTAATGGTGGAAAAGGCCCTGTGTGTAAATGTGTCATAAATTGATGAATATCGAGGTGACATCCATGAAGATTCTTGAATTCGGCTGGGGAGATAGCTCAGCTGGTAGAGTGCTTGCCTCGCAAGCACAAGGCCCTGAGTTCGATCCCCAGTACCGCGGGGGGAAAAAAAAAAAGATTCTTGAATTAACCGTCCATGGATTACTCACACTACAGATGATCCACTACTTGCTTCTTAGTCAAGTTTTTCCTGCCTTCCAGCAGTTTTCAGACCACTCCCTCTACCCCAACATCAGTCATGGTAATACCAGTGAGGACAAATTAATTCTTTTCATTCATTTGTTCGTTCATTGTTCATTTTAGCAGTGCTGCAGATTAAACCCAAGACCTTGTACATGGTAGGCAAGTGCTCTATCACAGAGCTACATCCCCAGCCTCAAATGGATTTTTAAAGTATCTGAAATTAGATCCTGGGAAAATAAAAGTTTGACAGTAAAGTTCCAGTCAACCATTAGATCCTGAGCTTGAGGGTATAGCCCTGGGTTCCATTCCCAGCACTAAAACAAAAGCAAATCACCAGATCCAAATGAAATGTTTAGTTGATCTAAGGTTACTGATGGTGCTTTTGATCAAAAGTACTCACAAGATACTGCATTCAACAGATGATGGTGAAACTAAGTATGAGTATTGAGCTCAGTCTCCAGAAACTGGCTGTCTATGTTCATTTCATAGCTCTACCTCTTCTTAGCCTGTGTAACTTACTTTCTTCTTAATGTAAAATGGGGCTAATAATTGTACTTTCCTCATAAAGCTTTTGGGAGGTCCTAAGTGAGTTAATACATGTTGAATGGGAACATTGCCTAAGCATGTTATATATGCAATGGCTGTTATCTGTTTTTTTTTTTTTATTTTTTAGTTGTTAATGGACCTTTATTTTATTTATTTATATGTGATGCTGAGAATCCAACCCAGTGCCTCACACATGCCATGCAAGCACTCTACCCCAGCCCGGCTGTTATCTGTTGAGCATATTTTTTGCTAGGTTAACACTTTGGGGTTTTGTCCTGTTAGGGAAGATAGACTTTAATCAGTTAACCTCACAAGTGTGAAGTTGTGAAAGTGACACATGCCAAGGAATAACCAGTTGGGACACCAGGAAAGCTTACCTAAAGAAAGGAAGAATTGGACTGGGGTTGTGGCTCAGTGGTAGAGCACTTGCCTAGCATGTGTGAGGCACTAGGTTCTATTCTCAGCACCACCTATAAGTAAATAAATTAAATAAAGACCCATCAACAACTAAAAATATATTTTTTAAAATAAGGGAGGAATCCCATGTGCAGAGGCTCTGTGGTGGGAAGGAGTTGGGGGTTACAAAGAACTGAGAGAACTAGAGCATTGAGTAGGGACAAAGCCATATGAAACCTTGCATACCATGTAAGCAATTTTTTCTGCATCCTAAGAGCAAAAAGGAGCTATTGAAAGGTTTTAAGGATAGTGGTTGCAGTGTGGGATTGGATGGAGTGGGGTAAGCAGATGCAGGGAACTTGGTTAGCAAGTCATCATAGTAATCCAAATAAGAGTTGGTACTTGTGAAAAGCAGTAATGGTGGAAACAAAGAAGTAGCAAAAGTAATTAACTTGGTGATTGATTGGAAGGGGAGGCATCACTAGTACCTATAGATAAGGGATAGGGATGCCACTTTGCAGTGGATCCCTAGTGGACATCACAACCAAGATTAATCAGATGGGGAAGGGTACATAGGGCTTCAAATTGCATTTCTTGAGCTATGTATGGATTACAAAATGCATTTCTTTTTTTTTTTTTTTTTTTTTTTTGGGTGCTAGGGATCGAACCCAGGGCCTTGTGCTTACAAGGCAAGCACTCTACCGACTGAGCTATCTCCCCAGTCCCTGCATTTCATTTTGACAAGTTATTCTCTAATTTTTTGTCTGTCAGAAATATTCATAACCCAAACTTTGTTTTTGTAAATATTTTTATTCTTTTTTAGATATACATCACAGTAGACATATCATACATACATGGAATGTAACTTTCCATTCTTAAGGTTGTACATGATGTGGAGTTACACAGGTCATGAATTCATATATAAACACAGGAAAGTTATGTCTAATTCTTTCTACTGTCTTTCCTATTCCCATCTTCCCTCCCTTTTCTTCAACCTTTGTCTAATCCAATGAACTTCTATTCTTCCCTCCCCCCCCATCCCTTATTATTTTTTAGCATCCATGTATCAGAGAGATATTGGCCTTTGGTTTTGGGGATTGGGACCAAAAAATTTTTAATCTAAAAAATGAACTAATTCTGACAATAAGAGAGAAGACTGGGTTTCAGTCTTAGTCACTTCTGCTGTTTGATCCTAACCTTTCAGATCTATAAAATGGAAAAGCCAGTTGTGGTGGCATACACCTGTAATCCCAGCAATTCCGGAAGCTGAGACAGGAGGATTGCAAGTTCAAGGCCAGCCTCAGCAAGTCCCTAAACAACCTAGGGAGACCCTGTCTCAAAATAAAATACAAAAAGGGCTGAGGATGTAGCACAGTGGTAAAGCACCCCTGGGTTAAATCTCCAGTACCTAAAAAATTTTTAAAATAGAATGGGAGTGCCGGCGATATAGCTCAGTTGGTAGAGTGCTTGCCTCGCATGCACAAGGCCCTGGGTTCAATCCCCAGCACCACGAGGAAAAAAAAAAAAGAATGGAAGAATCTCTGCCTGTGTTGGAAAGCCTGATCCAAACAGAAGCTTCCCAGTGCACATGTAGGGTGCTTCTGGTGCTGCCAAGCAGTGGATTCCTGAGTGGATGAGATTGCTGCATCTTCCCTGCCTAGGAACCCTGATGCCACACAGCAAAGCGAACTGACAAGGAGGAGTTTAACCTTGGCCTCAGTGGTATTGAGGGAGAATGGAGCTGAATGTGACATCCTGAAAACTTAATGATGACCTGCTTAGTATGGGGCAAACTCAGTTGCTGTTTCCACTTGACACTTCTTCCAAGAAATTTAGCAAAGCCAAGAACATTCACAGGAAATCAGCAAGACAACTACTCCATCTTCAACTCCTAGGAGCAGAGAGACTGTTATCTTAAAACACTTCTCTAACTTGAGAGCAGTAGTGGTACCTAAAATGCCAGCTACTCAAGAGGCTGGGGCAGGAGAATCACAAATTCCAGACCAGCCTGGGCAACTTAGCAAGACCCTGTCTTAAAGTTTTGAAAAGGCCCTGGAGGGCTGGGTTGTGGCTCAGTGGTAGAGCACTTGCCTGGTGTGTATGAGGCACTGGGTTCGACTCTCAGCACCACATATAAATAATAAATAAATAAAATAAAGGTCTATCAACATTTTAAAAAATATATATTAAAAAAAAAAAAAGACCCTGGGGGTGAGCTGGGTGTAGTGGTGCACACCTGTAATCCTAGCAACTCAGGAGACTGAGGCAGGAGGATTGCAAGCTCAAAGCCAACCTCAGCAACTTAGCAAGATTGTCTCAAATTATAAATAAATAAATAAAAAGGGCTGGGGGTGTAGTTCAGTGGTAAAGTGCCCTGGATTCAATCTCCAGTACCAAAAGGAAAAGACAAGAAAAACTGAGTGTGGTTAAGTGGTAAAGCTCTTGCCTAGTCTGTATGAGGCCTGGGTTCAACCTCCAGCACCAACAAACCCTCAAAATATAACAAAAAATCTTATATGCTGTTGAAGATCAACTGATCATATAAAAAATGCCCATAATAAACTAAGTACAAAAAGGCAAATTACAATTTGGGTATGTGTATGAAAAATTCAGCTGTATACTTAAGATGAGTACATAACATGCACTCAACTGTAGGTCTGATACAGCTCAGTAAAAAAAGTCTTGCAGGAAAAAAAAATGCTGGATGTGGTGGCACTGAAGAGGCTGAGGCAGGTAGATCGCAAATTCAAAGCCAGCCTCAGCAACTTGGTGAGACCCTGTCTCAAAAGGGCTGGGCATGTGGTAGTGGTTAAGGGCTCCTGGGTTCAATCACCAGTACTGCCAACCCCTCCCGGAAAAAAAAAAAAAAAGCTTGCAGGGCTGGGAGGTGTGGCTCAATGGTAAAGTGCTTGCCTAGCATGCACCATGCCCTGGCTTGATCTCTGGCACAGGAGAGGGGGAAAAAACAAAACAAAAAATCTTGCAGATTGCAGTGATTTTACTCAAAGAAGCGTGTTGTGTCTGTCAATAGGAAAAAGACTGGGAATATCTAAATCAAATATAATAATGGTTATCTTTGGGTGGTAGAATTACAGGTGTTTTTAAAAATTCTTTGTATATTACGATTTTTCTGTACCAAATAGGTATTTTTAATTTTTTTCCGTGTGAGGGATTGAACTTAGAACCTCATGCTTGCAAGGCAAGTGCTCTGTCATTGAATTATATCACCAGCCCTCATAATGCAATGTTTAAAAGGTACCAAAAAGACTTGAGAATGAAAGATACAAATCTTTATTCAGTGAAAAATGAGTCTGGGTCAGACATATAGTATGCACAAGATATAAACTTTTTTTTTTAACCTCCGAGATGTCAAGCTGTTTATTGCTATAAAATAATCTGGGGGCTGAGTTTGTAGTTTAGCAGTATATCAGGTGCCTAGCATGTGCAGTGCTTGGGCTTCTATTGCCAACACTAAAAAAATAAATAAATAACAAAAGACAAGATGGAAATGGCAAGACCTCCTGGCCCCCTGGTCACACTTGGCTCTTAGATTCTCTCAGTCAGGCTAATAACATCCCTAAATTCTGTAGAGTAGAAGATCCCTCTGGGAACACTGACCAGCCCAAGAGGAAATACGTAGGGGACTCTATTAATTTCCTAGGGTTGTTGTAACAATTTCCCAAAAATGTGTGGCTTCAAATAATAGAATTCTCTCACAATTGAAAGGAAAGAAGTCTGAAAGGTGTTAACAGGTCTGTCTTCCCTCTAGAGGAGGTGGGGACATTATTTTCCTTACCTGTTTTGGAGGCTGCAGGCATGCTTTGGCTTCTGACTACATCACCCATCTGCCTCCCATTTCACAATTTTCTCCTCTCTCTGCCTCCTATAAGTACACTGGTAGGCTGGGGATGTAGCTTAATGGTAGAGCACTTCTCCTTAACATGCACAAAGCCCTGGTTGCTGGGGTCAATCCCCAGCCATACACAGTCACCTGGAAGACACTTTGTTACCAAATTTAGGGCCCGCTGGGATGCCCATCTAGAATGGCCTCATCTCAAGATCCTTAATTATGTCTGGAAAGAATCTTTTCCAAATAAGATCACATGCACAGGTTATGGGATTTAGGATGGGACATGTTTGAGGGGTAACCATTTAACCTACTTAAGATACAAAAAGCTGAGAAATCCAAATAAAAGCTCACTACACAAATGCTCACCAACGGAAAAGCCTTACTTTACACAGAACTTCCAGTCAGTTTTAGTGCTTAGTATTTACTATGTACAGTCAAAAATTGCTAGGTGGTTGAAGAAAATCTCTGACATGAGGAACAAAGCCCATACAAGAAAGAAGGAAATGGCAGAAAATAGAAGCAGAACAGAGAACAGAACAAAACAATCTACTCTTTATTTTTAAAAATAGTTTTTCATTGTAGGTGAACACAATACTTTTATTTATTTTTATGTGGTGCTGAGTATCAAACCCAGTGCCTCACATGTGCTAGGCAAGTGCTCTACCAAAGAGCTATAACCCCAGTCCCAAAATCTAATGTTTAAAACAATATGTTTTCAGAAAGATATGGAAATTTATATATATGAAACAAGAATAAGTGATTATTAAAAAAGATGTTAGTGAATAAAAGAGTTCTTAAAAATACAGTAACCATTAACTTCAGTCAAAGCATTGGAAAATAAAATTGAAACATCCTTTAAAAGCTCCAAAAGCTGGAAAATAGGAATTTAAAAAAATAAATAAAGGTAGATGTGGCTCAGTTAGATTAATTCAAAATGAAGAGTTGTGGCAAGATAGAACAGAGAAAAAATAAAGGGAAAGAAATCATTGAGGGAATAATTCAAGAAATCCTGAATTCAGCCTGTTTCCAGAATGTTGAAAACAACCTGGTGGATGAAAATGATCCACAGAAAGATAAATCACCATTGGGAGTGGTAGACACAGTTACTCGAGAGGTTGAAACAGAAGGATTGCAGGTTTAAGGGTAGCCTGGGCAACTTATCAAGACCAGTCTCAAATGTTTTTAAAAAAGGGCTAGGCATGTAGCTCTGTGGTAGAGTGCCCCTGGATTCAATCCCCAGTGCTTCAGGAGAGGAAAAAAAATAAGGCCAGGTGTGGTGCATGGTGGAATGATGGCTGGTAACTGTAGTCCTAGCTACTCAGGATGTTGAGGCAGGAGGATTACTTGAGCCCATGAGTTTGAGACCAACCTGGGCAACATACCAAGACTCACCAAAAAAAGAAAAGAAAAAGATAAGTCAGAAAATTGGTGTAGGGCTGGGGATGTGGCTCAGTGGTAGAATGCTTGCCTGAAAAGCATGAGGCCCTGGGTTCAATTCCTAGCACCACCGAATAAAAAAGGAAGAAAGAAGGAAAGTTGGTCTAAGCAGACAGTTGTAGGCAAAAGCCCCACCACCACCACAATTTTTTTTTAAACCAAGTACTTGGAAACGATGATCTGAAACTCCTTAAAACTTGTGTTCCAATAACTTGGGAGCTTTAGATTTACCCAAGCAACATATAGTTTATACTTAGCTTTTGTCCCATTACAGGGAATTTTGTGCATATAAGTCCAATATATGCTAGGGTGACTCTTAACACATACTGCACAATTTTTTCTAATTCCATGTTTATTTTTCCTGCAGGATAATGGGCAATTTGAGGGCAGATTCTTGTTCTTTCATCTGTAAGGTTTTGACTTGGCCTTTTTTTTTTTTTTTTTCTTAATCTAAGATTATCAAGTCAGTATAGAAACCACAATTTGAGAGAATGACCACACCCTAATATTTGCAGAGCATTCAGTTGTTTACACAGCACTATTTCAGCTGCCTGCTGTGCACTGAGATTCATATTTTTTTATTACCGTCACTTCTACCCTGCCATTTTGTAGAAAAGGATCTAAGTTCTAGAGAGTGCATGCAGTACCTTGCTCCAAGGTAAATCAGCACTGGAGCCTCTTTGTCAGAATTCAAGTCTCCTGCCGAGCACAGTAGAGGCTCTGGAGGCTGAGACTGAGGCAGGAGGATCCCAAGTTCAGAGCCAGTCTCAGTAACTAAATGAGGCCCCAAGCAACCTCGCCAGACCCTGTCTCTGTCTCTAAATAAAATATAAAGGGCTGGGGAGATAGCTCAGTCGGTAGAGTGCTTGCCTTGCAAGCCCAAGGCCCTGGGTTCAATCCCCAGCACTGCAAAATAAATAAATAAATAAATAAAATATAAAAAAGAGCTGGGGATATGGCTCAGTGGTCAAGCACCCCTGGGTTTAATCCCCCCAATACAAAAAAAAAAAAAAAAAAGGTTTGCCTAAAGCCCAGTGATGCTTCCCCAGCAACTCCCTCCCCCACAAGTACTGGGGTTCCAGTCTGGGGCCTTGTACATGCAGGCAAGCTCTCTACCACTGAGCTACAATTCCCTAGTCCCAGTGATGTTTTTTATTTTTCTTTTTAATTGTTTTTAATAAAATAAAATTTACCATCTTATCATCTTCTCCTCCTCTTACTCCTTTTTATTATTACTATTTTTTGGGGGAAAAGGGTCTTGCTATGTTGCCCAGACTGGTCTTAAGCTCTGGGACTCAAGGGGCCCTCCTGCCTTAGCCTCCCAAGTGCACTATTATACCAGTTGTCATCTTAGCCATCATTTTTTTAGGGGAGAGAGGGACCAGGAATTGAACCCAGAAGCACTTAATCACTGAGCTACATCTCCAGCTCATTTTTGTTTTTATTTTGAGAGGGTCTAACTAAATTGCTGAGGCTGGCTTTGATTTGGAATCCTTCTGCCTTAGACTCCTGAGTTGCTGGGATAACAGTCCAGTAGTGTTAAGTACATTCACATTGTTGTGCAATAGATCTCCAGAACTTCTATATCTTGCAAAACTGAAATGCTATACTCATGGGCTGGGGGTTGTGGCTCAGTGGTAGAGGGCTTGCCTAGCATGTGTGAGGCCCTGGGTTTGATCCTCAGCACCACATAAAAATAAAAGGTATTATGTCCACCTACAACTAAAACAAAATATTTTCTAAAAAAGAAATGCCATGCTCCTTAAACAACTCCTCCCTTCTCTCTTCCCAAGCCCAGTCCATTTTCTGTTTCTATGAGTTTGACTATTTTAAATGTCTTAAAAGTGGAATCATATAATATTTATGGTTTTGTGACTGACTTATTTCACTTAGCATAATGTCTTCAAGGTTCATTCATGTTATAGCATGTGACAAGATTCCCTTCTTTTTCCTAAGGGTGAAGAATCAGGTATACACCACATTTTGTTTATGTAGCCATCCATTGTGACATTTGGGTTGCTTCCACTCTAGGTTATTCTGAGTAGTTCTACAACAAATATGGGTGTGCAAATATTTCTTCACAACCTTGTATTCCATTATTTGGGATATAAACCCAGAGTGGTATCCCAATGAGTTTTTGTTTTTGTCTTGTTTTGTTTTTGAGATGGGGTCTCTCTGTTGCCAGGTTGGTCCTGAATTCCTGGTTTGAGTGATCCTCCTGCCTCAGCCACCCAAGTGACTGGGACTACAGTTGCATACCACCATGCTGAGGGATTTTTTTTTTTTTTTGTACTGGAGATTGAACCTAGGGACGCTGAGCTACATCCCCATTCCATTTTTTATTTTGAGACAGGGTTTCTCTAAGTTGCTGAGGGTCTCACTAAATTATGAACTCTTGTGATCCTCCTGTCTCAGCCTCCCCAGTTGCTGGGATTACAGACATGTGCCACCACACCTAACTAAGGATATATTCTAAAATTCCCCATATTATTCAAAAAATGACTTGAGGACATGGTCCCAACCTCTTCCTCAATGTTTTGAACCACTGAAATAAAGAAGGTAATAGAGGAGTAACCTAATAGAAATCTTTGATGGAAGCCAGGTGTGGTGGTGCATTCCTGTAATCCCAGTGACTTAGGAAGTTGAAGTAGGAGAATCATAAATTGCAGGTCAGCCTAGGCAATTTAGTGAGAGCATGTCTCAAAATCAAAAAGGTTGGGGTGGGGATGAAGCTCAGTGGCAGAGCACCCCTAAAAAAAAATCTTTGAGGAATAAAACTCTTCACCTTTACCTTTGGGAAGTAGCTACAAAAAATTAAGACCCATAAGAAATGGACTGAGTGGGTAAAGGCGAAACTTGTTCCTCACCTACAATTTTCCGAAACTTTCACAAAGTTGCATTCAAACCATGTAAGTTCTATAGATGTTCAAGGGTCATGAGAAGCGATAAGACATGAATTAGACTTGATCTGTGTTGGGGGTAATAGCATAGATGCTGGGCCTGTCACAAAACTTCACTGAAGACTCATGATAGCTTATCTTAAACCAATACTCAGCTCTGGACATTTATACCCTCTATTCTGATTTTTCAAGAAAAACTAGAAGTATGGGTGTTTTTGTTGTTTTGGTATTTGGGGATTGAACCCAAGGGTGTTCTGCCTATGACCTACATCCCCAGTTTTTTGTTTTTGTTTAAGACTGTTTCACTAAATTGTTGAGCCTTGAACTTGTAATCCTCCTGCCTCAGCCTTCCAAATTGCTGGGATTATAGACACGTGACACCATGTTTGCTGAAATCACAGGTGGTGGGGAGGTGTTTATGTGGAGTATCTTTTTTCTTTCCTTCTATTTTACCTCTTCTATCTTTCCTAAAATTTGTGTTTGAAATATCTTAATTTTTTAAATTGGCAATTAAATTTTCAAGATAATTTAAAAAGCATTGAGTAGGGGCTGGGGGCAGGTAGCTCAATGACAGAGAGCTTGCCTAGCATGTGCTAGGTCCTGGGTTCAAGCCCCAGCACTAAAAAAAAAAAAAGCATTGTGTAAGTCAAAGGAAAAACTGCCAGTGTGGAACCTCTGGTGTGCTCTACTATGGAGGATTTGTGGCAGTCAGTGGCCTCTGGAGAAGAAATGTGTCCGGTTTGTTCTCCCCTTGGACCAGAAAAAAGGTGTGGTAATGGGGCATCCGGCAAATACCTACAACTATACTTGGGAATTGTTTGGTATTTTGCAGGCTGAGAGGAAACAACCCAAAATGAATCAGTAAGTTCTCCACGGGAGCATGACAATGCCAATCACCATTCTGTTTGTGCTTACTTCTTGGAGCCATGGTAAGAACTGACTTGCAAAATATGGACGTTTTCCTAAAATGTAATGCAGGTGCTAATTGGGGTGATTATTTTGCCACAACAAAATAATAACAGTGCAGAGGAATATAACATTTGTGGAATGATGGTAGCTTCTGTAGAAGCTGAGCCAGGAGATGCTAGGCCTAACCTCTGACTGGAAGAAACCAGAGGAAAGAGTGCCCTAGTGTTTCTTCCTTAGTGGGTTTGAGAAAGAGGCAGAATTCTGATCTTTTCTGGAAGTGATGTTGAGGAGTCAGTGTGGATTTGAGAAATACATGTAGCCATAAATGGTCTGATATGCTCTGAAGAGCTGAGCTGGCCCCCAGGCCTCAGGAATCTCACACTGGAAGTTTCAGCTGAAAGAAATTTCTGAACTTTCTATCAGTTCTCTGGAGTAGGTCAGGTTTTATGGAGTATTTCCTATTCCCATCAGGAAGATACTAAACTCTCAGATTCTTTTACTCATAGGTTGGGTGTGGTGAATCACACTGGTAATCTTAGCAACTCAGGAGGCAAAGGCAGGAGGACCGCAAGTTCAAAGTCAGCCTAGGCAACTTAAACCCTGACTTCAAATATAAAAATATAAAACAAATGGGTTGTGGACATAGCTCAGTGGTAGAGAACCTCTGGGTTCAATCAACAATACCATACACACACACAATGGCAGTATAGTTTATCACTAAGACTATTATAATAGCATTATTATTATAATGCTTTATAATTTACCCTTGTATCTCCTCTTGTTGCTCTCTGTTAACCCCATAAAAGAGCTATCATCATTCCCACTTTCAGATGAGGAATCTGATGTTTTCCCATTGACCTTTAGTTAAAGATTTTTTTTCCCCTTTTGGTACCAGGAATTGAACCCAGGGGTGCTTAACCACTGAGCCACATCCCCAGCCCTTTTTATTTTTTATTTTGAGACAGGGTCTCATTAGCCTCCCGAGTCGGGATTACAGCCATGTGCCATCACAGCCAGCCAAGTTCAAGATCTTTAACATGGCCCAAGTCCTTGTTCTGGTCCTTGCCCACCTCTCCAGACCCTTCTTGCAACACTTTTTCCAGAGGTTTCTCTGTTTTAGCTATCCTAGATTTCTTGTACATTCTTAAATAGGTCTCCTTTCTAGCTAAAGATCCATTGTACATGGTATTTCTTTTGCTAGGACACTCTTCTTTCCTCTTTGCCTGGTCTGTTTAACATTTCTTCAAAGGGTGCTTTCATGAACATTCAGGCTACTTTGGTCTCCCTGGTAATGCCCCACACTTTTTTCTACAAAGACTCATCATACTTAAAATTATTATTCAAGGGCTGAAAGTGTAGCTCAGTGGTACAGTTCTTGCCTAGTATGTGCAAGGCCCTGAGTTCCATCCCCAGCATCACAATACATACATACATACTATTCATTAGATGTCTCTCTCCGTGCTAGATCCTAAGCTTCATGCAGGCATAGTGCAAGTCCACTTTGATACTGTAGCCTTAAAGCCTAGTATGATATTCTTTTGTATCCACTGTCTGTCTGCATGGCCTATGGCCATGCAATGATGCATCCAAACTTTGCCTTGAATCCCACCTTCAGGTTCAATGCTGTGGGACTTTTCTGACAAGGTTCTTCTGCTATTTCAATAACCAAAGTCCTTTGATCAGAGACAAAAATGTGAACCTACCACACCAAATGGCAGGTTGTGAGGTTGGAGCACAGCGCCACTCTATTATTTAACAACCAGAAAAGGCCAGTGCTATTCTCAGTTATCTTCCAGTTTCTGTGATGTTCATAAGCAATGGGAACTTTTGCCAATATCCTCTTGGGCATGGTCTTAGATGACAGGGACATTTAAAGCTGCCCAGACTATTCCCATCTCTGCTCCTTCCTGGGTGTAGTGTACACAAGGGTCATATGTAGATGGGGCACAGTTTTTTTCTCTCCTTCTTTCATCTTTCGTGGTATTGAGGATGGAATCTAGGTCCTCATGCATGCTTGGCAAGTGCTCTACCACTGAGATATAGCCCCAGCAAATTTCTTTTATTTGTTGGAAGGAGTAAGGTATAGTCACCAAATTAATGAAGCAGGCAGAGGAAGTAACAGTCATTCCAGCTTGTGTGGCAGGCATTCAGCAGGTAAGCGAACCCCAGTGGGAGGAACTCATGGCTTTGTTTCAACAACTTTAGCAACATGAAGTCCCTGCAAATTGGGAATCCAGGAGCACACTCCCCACTTTTAAAAACTTTTTTACAACCCCCAACCCCTGCTTTTTTTTGGTACTGGGGATTTAACCCAGAGACAGTTTGCCACTGAGCCACATCCCTAGACCTTTTTTAATTTTTATTTTGAGACCGGGTCTCATTAAGTTGCTTAGGGCCTTGCTAACTTGTTGAGACTGGCTTTGAACTTGCAATCCTCCTCTTAACCTCACCAGATGCTGTGATTACAGGAGTGCACCACTGTGCCTGGCTATCCACCCACCTTTTATTTTTGTTTTTGTTTTGTGGTGCTCAGGTTTGAACCCAGGGCCTTGGGCATGCGAGGCAAGCACTCTACCAACTGAGCTATATCCCCAGTCTCCCACCCTTTAAAGCCAGCTATGTCTCTCCTCACCAGTCTTTGTGAAATTCATCACCATATACTTTCCAAAATCTAGCTAATGGTGATATTAGCCAAAATTTGTAGCCGAACATTCAGGCAACAGTGTATAGAATCACAAGGGTTGGTTCCAAATATGGTACAGTTCACATTGCCAGTGAGGAAAAGGACACTGAGTACTGAATTCATAACATGTGCCACTTGAAAGTAAGCAACTAGGAGTTTAAAGTCACATTCATCAAATATGTGCACTTTACAAAACTGGTGTGTAATAATCAGGAAGTCAGATTGGAAAACATCATGAACCAGTGAATCGAAACAAGGAAGATGCACTTCTCCATGTATGCATTTGCCAACCATGACTTTGTTCTCAAGTAGTCTTTGGTTAGCGTGACATCATGTCTGACACACTGAATTTTGAAAAGTTGACTGGAAATATATGGCACTATTTACATCACGAACATGCAAAGGGGGCATAGCTTATCTCCATTACCAAAAATAATCAAAATACATAAACTAGTGTATAAAAACAGCTGGAATGATAAGCCCCAAACTTTTTTGTTAAACATGACTGTCCCTTGGAAGTGGGTTTATAAGAAGACATAGTCACTTTTTTTTTTGAAATGGTGGTCTGACTACTTTGCCCAAGCTGGTCTCAAACTCATTTGCTGAAGGGATCCTTCTGACTCAACCTTCTGAGTAACTGGGACTACAGGTGTATATGCTACCATGTCCAGCTTTCATAGTTTTTTTCCCCTTGTTTTTTTGTCATCATTGTCATTGTGGTGGCAGCATTGGGGATCGGACCTATGGCCTTAGATATGCTAGGCAAGCACTCTACCACTGAGCTATCAGTCTTTTTTTAACTTTGAAGTTGGAAATGAATACGTATTGTATTTTTTCTGGTGCTGTAGGTTGAGCCTAGAGCCTTGTTGCTCATACTAAGCAAGTAGCTCTGACTACTGCTTATTAACCAAAAGTAATGTAAAACTGTCTACAGGAAGCATCAACACATTCATAATTCTTCCTAACTCCTCTGATTTCCACTAAAAATGTTTAACCAAAAAGTATTAGGAAAAAGGAAAAGTTATGAAATATTTCTAAAGCTCTTGCCAGACCCAGTCTGGCCCTGAACTTGTGATCCTTCTGCCTCAGTTTCCCAAGTAGTTGGGATTATAAGCTTGAACCATTGTACCTGGCTTAGTTCTATCTCTAGATTTGGGTAGGCAAAGAGGAGCTAAAGCTAAAGAGGGCTGCTTGATAGGAGCTCTGGTCTTTGGTAGAGGGACACGAGACAACCCATGTGACCTTGCAGTGAGAAAGCCAGGGGAATATAAATATTCTTTTTTTTTTTTTTTTCCCGGTACTGGGGATCGAACTCAGGGCCTTGTGCTTGCGAGGCAAGCACTCTACCAGCTGAGCTATCTCCCCAGCCCTATAAATATTCTTATCATCCTTTCCTCTTTGGATTTCCTTTGGGTATTATTAGTTGGTTATATACAACCTGAAGTCAGAAGGCAAGGGGTCCTATTGATACCGTTCATGTGAATTTATGCCTCTTAGGGACCAGAGCAGCATGAAAAGTGGTTCTGCTTTGGGGATTGGAAACATCCAGCACAACCTCTCCCCCCAACATAATTCAGACTGATTGACTGCTATATACAAATTTGCATGTATGCTGAAACTAAAATTTCTTTCCAGAATTTTTTTAATTTACCATCTTAACCACTTCTTTTTTAACTTGTTGATGGATCTTTATTTTGTTTATATGTGGTGCTGAGAATCGAACCCAGTGCCTTACACATGCTAAGCAAGCGCTCTACCACTGAGCCACAACCACAGCCCTTTCCAGAATTTCTGATTACAAAATTCTGTAAATTCTTCAATTTAAGCTGCATTTACCTCCTTATATTTTCTTTTTGTTGTTGTTTTCATATATACATGACAGTAGAGTGTTATTTTGACATATCATACATACATGGAGTACAACACATTCCAATTAGGATTCCATTCTTGTGCTTGTACATAATGTGGAATTATATTGGTTGTGTATTTACATATTAACAAAGGAAAATTATGTCCAATTCATTGTACTGTCTTAAAGCTGCATTTTTCTCATTATTTTGGTGCCCATGTGCTTTAAGCACATGCATTGACACCTACAGGGCAGCCCTGAGCATGGTGCCAGGATAAGATGAGTTAAATCTCAAGTTAACTCCTGAATGCTGCCTGTAGGGGTCTCATATTTTCTGAGAATCAAGAACTAATTCAGAATCAATCTCAGGATTTTTCTGTTTAGGTTGTTCTATTCATTAGGAATTCAGGAACTAGATTTTTTTTTTTTTTTGGTACTGAGGACTGAACCCAGGAGTGGGGTGCCCTACCATTGAGCTACATACCTAGCCCTTTTTACTTGAGAAATTATCTTACTAATTTGCCCAGGTTAGCTTTGAATTTGTGATTCTTCTGCCCAAATTGCTAGGATTATCGGTGTGCACTACTGCACCCAACAGGAACTAGAGTTTTTTTTTTTTTTTTTAATCTTTTTTGTTAGTTTGTTTGTTTTAGTTGTAGGTGGACGCAATACCTTTATTTTATTTTTATGTGGTGCTGAGGATCGAACCCAGGGCCTCACACATTCTAGGCGAGTACTCTACCACTGAGCCACAACCCCAGCCCTTAAACTCAAAAAATGCTATTGTACTAAAAATTCTTATGACCCTACTGAAACAGGAAAATTTTCACTTTCTTATCAAAGAGAATAAAAGAAACCAGGACATCCATTTCACATTGACATTTTTATTAACGCCAACTGTTTTTTTAATTATTATTTTTTTAAAACAATAGCACAAAAATGTTTCAAGGAAGCAGTCTCACAATCTGATGACCTTCTGAAATACAGTTAAGCCACACCAAATATGAATTTCTGTTAACACAAAAAAAATTTTTTAAGAAAAATAAAAAGAACAGGAAAAAGAAAAGAAAAAAGTAGGTAAAGAGAAAGGGAATAAAATTTAGAGTTAAAACTTACTGGATTAGGTAGGTGAGGCTTGTTAGTAGGATATACTGTTGAAGCAGAGAGTGGCACACACAGGCTTACAGTCATTGTTTTTGAAACCAGTTACCACTAATATATAGGCCCCACAGCAGTTACTGGCTTCTTGCACGCACAAATGAACCAGGAGAAGCCAGAGTTGACTTGATACTGTTATGAAGAGGTTCAATAGTTGGCGTGTTAGACAACTAAGACCATTTTTAGCAGAATAACTCCTTTAGGAAGGACTGGCTAAAAATCTTTTTACTACTATTGTCTCACCTATATGCATTTTGGGGTCCTTAAAAGTCATCTTAAAAAAGGAAGAAAAATAATGTATATCAGTTTCTCTTATTTAATGTGGCTATGAAAGATGTTTTCATAATCTCTAAGAAGGACATCGGGGTTGGGGGCTGGAGTAGAAGTAAAAGGAGGAAAAATTCAGAGAGGGGTAGGGGACTTTTTTTTTGTTTTTACTTTTTTTTTGTTTTTTTTTTTCCTTTTTTTTTTTTTGGCCAAGGGGTCACACAGAAGGGAGGCAAGGAGGAAAACTACAATCCTTAGTTCAGATTGAGTTATGCAGGAAAACTTATCTTCCTGATCAGTCCCCATGACAAAAAAAAAAAAAAAAAATTTAAATATGCACAGACTTGGACTATGTTATACCACCCATTAGCCTTTTGAGTTTAGCCATTCCCAGCAATGGACACTATCCTGGGCTTAGGCTGCTCGCAGAACCCACTGCACAAAAATTCTCTTCCCGAGAAGCCTCTAGTTTCCTTTTGGTAGGTTATAAAAACAGAACATCTGTCATTAACAAGAGAGTGTTAAATACTTTTTACCACTGACAAGGCTTCAGGAAGTTTCACAGTTTCATTATGCTCTACTTTATTACTATCATATTTACATTTTTATTTTTTATTTTTTATTTTTATTTTTTTTGCTGAATTGCTGATTTTCCTTTTTCAATAGAATTTAATTCTGGAGTGTGAGCAGGAACCAGTTAACTACATTCATTGTCCAACCCCCACTGGTTTGAAAGAAGACTCCGAATTCTTGGCATATGAATCAGCTGTTCGGTAGCTCCACCTTAGCAGCGAAGCAGCAGAGCTGCAGCAGTGGCTGCTCAGGGTTCACACTGCGGGTGGGGAGGCTTTTCTCTGAAGGAGGTACTGGTGGATGCTCTCAGCATCTCGCTTTAGCCAAGCAGCATTCAGCAGGATATTTTCACAACACTGCTGGATGGTACGCTCAGCTGAAGGAGCTGGGTGACTCTCGAAGAAAGCCTAGTATAAGACAATCCAGAATGTAGAATCATTGCTACCAAAAGCAAGTTAATATCATGGCCATGAAAAAGTACCCACTGGCCTACATATAGGATTCATTAGCTACAGTCATGAGAATTAACCGCTGCCATTTTCAGGCTAAAACAAGTAAATCCTTGGGTCTGCATGAAAAAATTCTCCCCCAAATATCAAAAGTATAAAACCTAATCAAAAGAGACAGAACCTACTGCCTTTCTCCTAGGGTGACTACATCGTAGTTAATTTAGGCTTTGGACTTAGATGTGGCACTTGAATCTAGACTGTGTCAAAATGCCAGCCTGTCACTCTAACTAAATTAACTGCTCTAGGTCTCACTTTTCTCATCTGTGAAAAATTATGCACTCCAAAACTTAAGAGACAACTCAATTTGGCAAAACACCCGGCACACAGGACTCACAAACTCAACACATTCTGGCTGCCTCAAATAAAGATCAATTTGTAAGGAATGATAAAACTTAAGAAGTTTAAGGTGCTGTTATATACTAATAATTTAACACTTAATAGTCTCATATTTTTCATAGAATAAAATTATTTTTTCTGCTGGTACTAGGGATTGATCATGGGGGCATTTAGCTATGTCCCCAGCCCTTTTTGAGAGAGGGTCTTGCTAAATGGCCAAGGCTGGCTTTGAATTTGCAATCCTCTTGCCTCAGTCTCCCGAGTAGGAGGGATTCCGGCCATGCACCATCATGCCCAGCTAAATGAACTATTTCTGAGTTTATTATAATTTATCAAAATGCTTAAATCAAAGTTGAATAAATCATTTTCTAATAAAGTACACCTGGTTTTGCTGAAAATAAAGTAGCTCTTAAATACCAACTGGCAAAATGATAGGGGTCTTTCCTTTAAGCTAGTCATAATAGGTGTAGAAGAGAAAAATGCTACTTCATCAGATTAAATCTAAACCTTTTAGAAATCAATTTACAAAGATGACAACGGCTCCTGCTCCAAGGCTTCTAATCATGGTTGGTTTCTCACGGACCAAGTTAGATACAAGTCATCTTCCAGTTTCATCTCCAAGAAATAGCACCAACATTTATATATGAGAAATCTGGGAATTATCCTTGACTCTTTCTTCCCAGACATGTTAGAAATACAGAGAAGCCACTTGGTAAATACTGTTAAACTGAAGATTAACAATATCAACACCTGAATTTCTTTCCAATTCTTCCATTCCTGCTGCTACCCTACTCTAAAGTTGCAGTGCAATTCTTTTTTATTTTTATTTATTTTTAGTTGTAGATGGACACAATACCTCTGTTTTATTTATTTTTATTTTTACGTGGTGCTGAGGATCAAACCTAGTGCCTCATATGTACTAGGTAAGTGGTCTACCACTGAGCCATTCTTGCTTGGAGAATTAGCACCCCAACTTCTTCCTCATTCCAAATCATTTTCCACACTGCAGAGACTGAAATTTTTACAACACAAATCAGATCATGTCACTCCTTTGTTTATAAACCATTTGTGGGCTTTCCAATCTTAGAAAATTCTTAATATAATCCACAATGCCATGCATGAGCTGGCTCCTACCCAGCCTCCCAATACTCTGCCCCAAAACCCATTACTTCTTTCTCCTGCACAGAACCTATTAATGTTACAATTGTTTATATAATTCAACACACAATGAAAACTGGATGACAGTAGAAGACAAATCTTTCACTATTTTCTCAAAATTTAAATTCTTAAAACCTATTCCTAACAATGGTTCACAGAGCGAATCAAACTGTAATAAATCAATTTCCAAATTCACACCTGATAATGACTATTTATTTATAAAAATACTTAAGAGGAGATAAATGCAATGGAAAGCTTAAAGTTAAGATTTTCCCAATCAAAGTAAATCTGTCTCTCATATGGTGAATTTACCAGGTTCAAGATCCATACTAAGCTGATTATCAATCTTTATTAAGGGTTAAGAGGAGACACCCTACATAACTATCTAGCCTCACTATATATACAAGAGATTTTTGGAGGTCATTACAAAGGGGGAAGAACAGCATCAAGATCCTACTGTCTTAGTTCCATCATGTTACTTAATCTAAATGAGAATCTCATCATCACCCTATTATACAGGTGAAGAAACAGGTTCATAGGAGCTAAAAAACATGCTCAAGGACACACAATTAATATGGGGCACAGCACAAATTTACACAGGTCAACTGACCTTTGATTTCATATTCATTCAACCATATTTCAACATCCTCAAAGATGATGCCAATTATAAATCCTTCAGAAATTAGAAGATACAATCTAACCTGTCTTTCTCTAAGGAAAAAAACAAGGGGAAAAAAGTACTTTATCCCAATACCTCTACAATTAAAACTAGATTAGTGTTTTTATGTTTTATATTGAAAGATTAAAAGTAAAGCCGGGCGCAGAGGCGCACGCCTATAATCCCAGCAGCTCAGGAGGCTGAGACAGGAAGATCACGAGTTCAAAGCCAGCCTCAGCAAAAAAGAGGCACTAAGCAACTCAGTGAGACCCTGTCTCTAAATAAAATACAAAATAGGGCTGGAGATGTGGCTCAGTGATTGAGTGCCCCTGAGTTCAATCTCCAGTACTTCCCCCTCCCCTGCAAAGATGTAAAGAGTATTTTCCTTACCTTAACCTCTCCAGCCATTTTATCAATTGCAAATCCCTCTACTGATAGCTGAAAAAACAAAGGTTTTTAAGTAGTAAGTGAAACCAATAAGGGCTAGGAACAAACTTTCATTTACCCTAAAAAATAAATTATTCTGTTCTCTCCAAAACTTTAGTTTGTTACAGAAGTGAAGGAGAGGAATATAGAAGCCCTTAAACAAAACCAACAACTATTTAAGGAATACCTTAAAGAGAAAGAACCTATAAGTGTAGTGAACCATGGACATTGCTCAATAACATCCATGATTATCAACCTACTCAAATAAAAAATTTCACATACCTTTATTAGCCTGGATATTAAGAATCCTCCCTGGTATCGATTATAAAGTTCTTCCCAGTTGTCCTTTATGAACTTCCATGCAGCTTTCCTCCCATGCTTGCTGCCTCCAGCTACTCCACCAATTACTGATACAGTGTCCTGTGGACGTACCTCTTCCTAAGAAGAGAAAGAGAACTAAAAGTCTAGCATATCTACAACATCTTCTGGTGCCAGAAAGTAGTGAAATACCTAAGTAACCACATCAAAGACATGTATTCTTTGTTTTAGGAATAACTGGCACCAGAAGCTTATAGAGAAAGCATTTGTTTCCTCTCCCCAGTACTCTGATCTGAGTCTCATCATTAGTGGGATATAACAGAAGTCAGTAACAAAAGCTTTTACCAGTTTTCCAGGAAAAGGAAGCCTTAGTCTGAGGTAAAGGCAGATCAAGAGGATACTGAATCAAAGACATTTGCCACAGATCAGTGAGTAAAAACTCCCTCTGAAAGTTTCCTTATAACTTACTGAAAGTGCAAAAGTGAGAACTTTTTGAATCAGTTCAGGCAAAAGAGTAGCCCCAAGGACCCTTTCGATTCGGTTTTTCTCTTCTTGCATATCTGCTTGTTTGTGAAGCTATAAGGAAAAAATTAAAACAGAGAGTTAGCTCTTCCCTGGGAAATTCTGCATGTGCTTATATAAGATTCTCCTTCAATAAGGTAAAATTTCTGCTTTGCATTCTTGTTAGGTACTCTCAGGGTACATTAAAGAGAATATTTGTCAAGATGGTTGAGCACTAAACTTGGCCCTTGCCATTATAGTTAGTCAATCACCAAATGTAAGTGCTTGATAGATGAATAGCTTCTTATCAGTTCTAAGTAGTTTACCATCATCATATAAAGAGTACATCTCTCATGGCCAAAGCATTGATATCTGGTTAATGTTCTTTGTTTTATGAACAAAACTAATCATTGGTTATCTTATGCCATTGAAGATCATCAATTTAATTTATAATAGTGATAACTGAAAATAATCTAGATAACCAACAGCTGACTATCATAATCATTCATTTTCAAAAGATGCTTTTTGACTGGGTGTGGCACATACCTGTAATTCCAGCAGCTTGAGAGGCTGAGGCAAGAGGACTGAATGTTCAAAGTCAACCTCAGCAAAAGCGAGGTGCTAAGCAACTCTGTGAGACCCTGTCTCTAAATAAAATACAAAATAGGGCTGGGATGTGGCTCATGGTTGAGTGCCCCTGAGTTCAATCCCCAGTACCTCCTCCAAGCCAAAAAAAAAAAAAATCCTTTTGGGGGCAGGTACTAGGGATTAAACATAGTGGGTACTTTACCATTAAAGTACATCGTAGGCCTTTAAAATTTTTTCTCTTTTGGGGGGGCTGGGGATATAGCTCAGTTGGGTTCAATCCCCAGCACCACAAAAAAAAAAAACAACAAAAAAAATTTTTTTTTAAATATTGAGATAGGATCTAAGTTGTTGAGGGTCTTGCTAAGTTGCCCAAGCTGACCTCAAACTTGCAGTCCTCCTGCTTCAGCCTCCTGAGTTGCTAGAATTATAGGCACATGCCACTACGCCTGGCTCAAAAGTGCACTATTAAAGGTTACATTTTAGGAATATTTCATGAAATATGCATGTTCTTCATATTTAAGTGAAAAAAAGCAGAGACAAAGCAAAATCATCCTATATTTTTAAAAAAATGTAATGTGAAAGGTAAAAATCTGAAAACACATCAAAACGCTAATACTAATTAATGATGACCTCTGATCAGTGGCATCATGTACCTTCACATTTCTTTCTTTTCTGCAGTGCTGGGGATTAAACTCAGGGCCTTGTGCATACCAAGCAAGCACTCTACACTGAATTATACCTCTTCACATTTCTTTTTCTTCTTTGGAACCAGGGATTGAACCCAGTGGCGCTTAACCACTAAGCTATATCCCCAGCCCTTTTTTGTATTTCATTAGAGACAGAGTCTTGCCAATGTTGCTAAGAGTCTCACTAAACTGCTGAGGCTGCCTTTGAATTCTTGATTCTCTTGCCTCAGCCTCCCGAATCACTGGGATTACAGGTGTGGGCCATGTGCCTGGCCCTCTTCACATTTCTTAACTGCAAAAGCAGCACACACTGAATATAGAATATCAATAAGACAGAGATGCATAAAGAAAAAGTAAATTACTACCATATGCACATTGCCAAACCTGGAATGAGATTATACTGTACATGCTGTTTTGTGGTCTACTTTTTTAAAAAAATTACAAGTTTTATTTTCTTCTTTCTTCTTTTCTAGTCTTTAAATATTCCATAGTGAATATAGAAAATTTTTTTTTCATAATTAGAAACAAAACATTGTATTTTTAAAAATTAGAACTGTAGGGGCTGGGGATGTAGCTCAGTGGCAGAGCTTTTGCCTAGGTTATAGTCCCAGTTTTGCCTCTAATATCTTTATGATCTTAACTAAGTCCTAAGCCTCTCTGGGTCTCAGTTCACTCATCAGTAAAATGAGGGGAGCAGACTGATGATTTGTAAGGTTTTTTTCAGCTGCAATATTCAAGGACAGAACTCCAGCTTTTAGGAAGCATTTCTTCCCTGAAGATATATTAGTCCACCAGGTGGCACTCTAGTACCACATTTTAAATATACTATTAAGAGGTATACACTCTTTTGTGTTTTAACATTATTCCTAAATTACCAACAGAAAATAGTCATTTGTCATCAAATTGTTTGCCTGTTTATGTTTCCTTTTGCAGTGTTGGCAAGAATTCTGATTCTGCCTTCATTAGAGCTCTTCCTACAGTAAAGCTAATATTGTGCACTCCCTTATGCTAATAAATGCAACTCCTATTAAATACGCATACTTGTATAAATTCTTAAAAATGGAAATGGTAATTTATGGCATCTAGCATAAAATTTTCAGAATTCCTATTTTTTTCCATACACTTATGGAATAGACTTAAAAAAAAAAAAAAAAACTCACACAAAATAGCCCATTTCATATGCGTTTCATTCACATGATTTGTAGTACACAGGTTCACCAAATATTAAGACTGAGAAGGGACCTTAAATGTCTATTTGAAAAGTAAATCTAAAATATAAGTTTTATATTATTAGAAAGGAAACCTATAGATAAATAACATGGATTAAGATAAGTTTTTTAAAATATATTTTTTTAGTTGTGGACGAACCTGTATTTTTTTAAATCTATCTATATGCAGTGCTAAGAAATGAACCCAGTACCTCACACATGCTAGGCAAGTTCTCTACCACTGAGCCACCACCCCAGCCCCACTCCATCCCCCCCTTTTTGAGGCAGGGTTTTGCCTTGTTAAGTTGCCTAGGTTGGTCTTGAACCTTCGATCTTCCTACCTTAGTCTTCCAAGTAGTTAGGACTACAGTCCTGCACTACCACATCCAGTTCCCATAGTTTCTTTTTTCTTTTCTTTTTTTTTTTTTTTAAATATTTTTAGTTGTAGATGGACACAATACCTTTATTTTATTTATTTTTGTGTGATGCTGAGGATTGAACACAGAACCTCACACATGCTAGACAAGTGCTCTGCCACTGAGCTACAACCCCAGTCCCCCTTAGTTTCTTAATATTTGCATGTCTGATAATATTTGCATATATGTTTAATATATTTTTTTGTCAGAACTTTTCAATCTTTTAACCATTTAAAGCTGTTCTCTGTGTCCATCCAAGTTCAGAAGAAGAGGAGCCTTTTTCAAATCACTCACCTTTAGCATAATGTCTAAGGTAGTACCATCACCATGCTTTAAAACAGTCAGATAGACCTATAAGACAATATAGGAACAAAAAAGGAAGTTATTTTAGTACATCTATCCTGTTTCAAGTATTTTAAATGTTTCAAAATGACACAAAGCAAGTAAAAACATAAGTAGTTACGTGTGGACATACATATAAATTAGGTTAAGGATGTAAAAGCCCCATGAAAAACCACAGAACAGATGGCATGTTGTGACAGCACAGCACACCAGCTCTCTCTGGGAATGTGCACAGGGGAATCACCTTTCAGAACCATCATGTGGGCTAAGAAACTTAAATGGGAAGCTGGCTACAAATCACCCAAATAGGATATGTTAAAACAGAGTTAGACATGGCTTTATGGGTCAATCTTTAGGTCAGTTTTGGTTACCATTTTTTTTCTTTTTTTAGTACTGGGGATCGAACTCAGGGCCTTAGGGCAAGCACTCTACCAGCTGAGCTATCTCCCCAGCCCAGTTTTGGTTACTATTAAAGAAGTTTCATGTTTCATAAAGTAATGCAGACAACTAGAAATCAAAGAAATTTACTGTGGAAACTTACAGGACTCCTCAGATCAGCAGAGAGAATCTGTTTTCCTTCCACATGGTCCTTAAACCGACGACGGGCTTCTTCTAATGTTGCCTTGTGTCCTGCTTTTCCTAGTTTGCCCAGAACCAAGCCCCTCAGGAGTGCATCTAGATGACCTGATTGAAAAGTAAAAAAGACATAGGACTACTTAGTAGGACTGTTTTTAAGTTAGCACCTGAATATTTCATAGTTGTATTACACTAAGTCTATGGTATTGAACAAACGCAATTCTCCCATACTGAAGAGAACACTTGATTTAAATTTAACAAATCATAATAGGGAAAGTGCTAAACAGACTAGACAAGCAAATGAATTTGCTGACCATCTCTAGTCACAACTGCCAATCATCTGAATTTACTAAATGTTACTCATTCTAGTTAATTATACTGAAAAGGACTGTGTGTGGAAAGAAGAGGTTTATTACATCATGACACTTTGACACAAGGTTCAGAAAAAGACTATATGTGAAACTAGTATACCCTGTGTATAACAGAATTAAATAATATTTTAAAAATAAAACCAGGTTGATTAATTCCTTCAAAGATAGGCAAACAGTCAATAAGGACATAAAAAGAACTTCACCATTGATCATTAGGAAAATGCAAATACAAACCACAATGAGATCCCACTTTACACAATGATGGCTATAATCAAAAAGACAGACAATAACAAGTGTTGACAAGGATGTGGAGAAACTGGAACCCTCAAACACTACTATTGGAAATGTAAATTGGTGTGGCCATTTAGAAAAACAGTCTGGCAGTTCCTTTGCAGGTTCAACATAGAGTTATCATGTGACCTTGCAATTCTACTCTTAGGTATTTACCCAAGAGAAATGAAACCATATGTCTATACAAAAACTTGTACACAGCCGGACATGGCTGAGGCAGAAGGATGGTGAATTCAAAGCCAGCCTCAGCTACTTATCAAGACCCTAAGCAACTCAGTGAGACCCTGTCTCTAAATAAAATACAAAATAGGGCTGGGGATGTGGCTCAGTGGTCAAGCAACCCTGAGTTCAATTCCTGATACAGGAAAAAAAAAAAAAAAAGCTTGTACATAAATATTAACAGAATTCATAATAGCCAAAAAGTGAAATCAATCCAAATGTTTACCAACTCATAATATGTGCTATATCCTAACAATGGAATATTATTCTACCATAAAAAAGGAATGAGATACTGATATTATGCTATCACCTGGGTAAATCTTGAAAACATAACATTAAATGAAAGAAGCCAGGCACAAAAGGCCATATACTGTTATGATTCAATTTATATGAAACGTCAATAATAGGCAAACCTATGAGAGAGAAGGATTAGTGGTTCCCAGGGAATAGGGATTAACTGCCTTTGGGCATGGGGCTCCTTTTGGGGTGAAATTAGATAATGGTGATGGTTGCAGGAGCTCATGAACATACTAAAAACCACTGAACTGGTATGTTTTTTGTTTGTGTTTTTTTTTTTTTTTTTTTGGTGGTACTAGGGATTGAACCTAAGGCTTCACACTTACTAAGCAAATGCTCTACAACTGAGCTACATCCCAGTCCTTTTTATTTTGAGGTAGCGTCTCACTAAGTGGTCTGGAACTTGTGATCCTCCTGCCACAGCCTCCCATGTAGCTGGGATTACAGGTCCATGTCACCATGACCAGCTCAAAAAAGTCAAAATTAGCACACAAATCTGATGGACATACAATGGAAAATAAAATGCAATATATTCATACAGTGAAATACTACCCAGCAATAAAAGGAACAACCTCTATGTTTCTCAAAAACATGCTGAGTGAGAAAAGCCAAATATAAGAATATAACATGATTTCAACACAGGGTATGATGATGCACTCCTGTAATCTCAGCCACTTGGGGAACTGAGGAAGGAAGATCACAAGTTTCAGGCCAGCTATGACAATTTAGCAAGACCCTGTCTATAAATAAATAGGCTGGGGGTATAGCTCAGAGGTAGAGTGCCCCTGGGTTCCATCCCCTATATTTGAAGAAACAAAAGAAATATGTATATGTGTGTGTGTATGAGATTCTACTTATGAGACAGACAACATTAATCTAGGGTCTGAAATAGTCAGAATATTGTTTGCCTGGTCAGGGTGATCAAGTAGCAGAGATTGGCTGAGAAGGGGCCTGAGGCTACTTTTGGAGGATGGAAATGTATGCCTTTGTCAAAAGACAGCAAACTGGGGGACTGAGATATATAGCTCAGTGGTAGAGCTTTTGCCTAGCATATGCTGAGGTCCTGGGTTCCATCCTCAGTACTGACAAGTGGGGGGAGGTCATTGAGCTAGACAGAACACTGAAATTACACAGTTTTATTATATTTAAATCATAATTCAATAAAAAGTAAGTTTAAGAAAACTTATTAGGAGATCAAAAACAAAACAAAGAACAATTTATAGCTCTGGCTCTGGTGCTGACTTGCTATGTGATGCAATGTGATGTTTTATTATTTTGCTTTTTGGGGGGCGGGGTGCATTGTATCAGGGATTGAACTCAGGGGCACTCAATCACTGAGCCACATCGCCAGCCCTATTTTGTATTTTATTTAGAGACAGGGTCTCACTAAGTTGCTTAGCGCCTGGCTTCTTGCTAAGGCTGGCTTCAAACTCGTGATCCTCTTGTCTCAGTCTCCCAAGCTGCTGGGATTACAGGTGTGCATCATCACACCTGGCTTTATTTTGTTTTTTATTCATCTGATAGAAAATTAAAGCCATTTTCCCTATGTCATTTTAAAATTTTTTTGATTTTTTAGTTATATGTGGCAGTAGAATTTTGATATGTTTATACAAACATGGAATATATCTTATTCTAATTAAGAGCCCCATCTCATGGATGCACACAATATTGAGCTTCACTATGTAGTCACGTATGTACATAGGAAAGTTATATCAGATTCATTCCACTGTCTTTCCTATTTCTGTCCCTGCTCCTGTCTTTGTCTAATCCACTGAACTTCTATTTTTCCCTCCCCACCCCTGTTGTGATTAGCATCCACATATCAGAGAGAACATTCAACCTTTGGTTTTCTGTGATTGGTTTATTTCACTTAGTATATAGTCTCCAGATCCATTCATTTACTGAGGATATCATAAAATCATTCTTCTTTATGGCTGAGTAATATTCCATTGTGTATATAAACCATATTTTCTTTATACATTCATCTGTTAATGGCCATCTAGGTTAGTTTCATAGCTTAGCTATTGTGAATTGTGCTGCTATAAACATTGATGTGGGGGCTGGGGATATAGCTCAGTTGTAGAGTGCTTGCCTTGCAAGTACAAGGCCCTGGATTCAATTCCCAGCACCACACACACACCAAAAAAAAAAAAAAAAAAAACCCAAAATATTGATGTGGCTTCTCTATATCATTTTTATATATTTTTAGTTGTAGATGGACATAATATCTTTATTTTATTTACTCAGTGCCTCACACTTGCTAGGCAAGTATTCTACCACTGAGCTAGAATCCTAGCCCCTCTTTATCATTTTTAAGCTTAAAAGATTACACATATTATCATCATGAAAGAAAACTGCAATGTCCACTAATTACTTGCATGTTGTTAAGGATCGGTGCTCTTGTCTAAAGCCAACTTCTCCACTGTGCACTAGGTTCTAATTTCTCTCAATTGTTCAGCTGCCACTCTCTTAGAACATGAATTTTCCCAATACTACTGCATTATTTTCATTGGCAGAAAGATATAAAATATCCCAACTTAAAAAAAGGAAATTTCTTACCTGAGCCCACATTTCTCAAGACTACACTCTTTTCTCTGATACTCTATTTAGCAAAATTCCTTTAAAAAGTTGTCTAGATGTGCTGTCTCCATTTCAACTCCTCCCATTGCAGAGAATACATTATCATTCCCTATCATCCCACAAAATCTGTTAATTGCAATCACTAATTCTCCATCCTTTTCTTAGAACAGCTTTTGTACAGCTGATTACTTTCATTCTGCCTTAAAATACTGTTTCTTTATGTTCTGGGACACTCCTCTCCCTCCTGGCTTTCCTGCTGCCTCACTGGCCAGTCTCCTTTATAGAGTCTTCCTTTTCTAGTCAGTCTCCTAAATTCTGGACTTCTTTAGGACCCAGTCCTCAGTTCTCTTTTTCTGTATTGAAACTCAGTCCCTAAGGGGTCTCTTGTAGTTTCATAGCTGCAAATATTATCTGCATAACAATGACTCCCAAAGGTATTTATCCAACCTGGACCTTGAAGCATTCTATGTACAGATGTTTAACATGATCTCAAGTTTAATATGCCTCAAACCAAACTCCTGATTTCCTTTTGTATCCAAAGGTGCTTCTATGGCAGTTTTAGTTTGATGACTCTTCTCTCTTGACCACACACTCATTCCAAATAGTTTGTTCTACCTTCAAACTACACACAGAACTTATACCTGTAAGTTCTAGTTGCAACTAGCACCTCAAATGGATTAATCAAATAGCCTGTTTTTTCTTTTTTTGTTCTGTTTTGTTTTTCTCACAGTGCTGGGAATTGAGCCTAGAGCATGCTAGGCAAGTGCTCCACCACTGAGCTGTATCTCCAGTCCTCAAACGGTCTTCTAAAATGGTCTCCTTTCAGTCTGTTCTTCACACACTCAAGAACATCAAATCATGTTCCTCTGCCCAAAACTCTAAATTATCACATCAAGTCACAAATTATGAAAGTCAAAAACTTCACCACAGGTCCCTCAGGCTCCAGTCTGCTTCCCATGCTCCTCTTGCCCTCATTTACTCTGTTCTGACATTACTAGCCTTCTTGTTATTCCATGTTCCTGCTTAGGGACTTGTTAGTCTCTCTGTCTGGACCATTTTCCTCCTAGATATCCTCATACCTCCCTCCTTCTTATCTCTGCTTATGCTCACCTTATTAGTGATTTCCCCAACTACTCTATAAAATAATGGTCTAGTACTCCTTATTTGCCTTACCTTGCTTTGTTTTTCTTCATGATACTTGCTGCCAACCCAGAACAGTATATATTTAATTGTTTGCTGTGTCTCCTACTAGAATATAAACCATACAGGGCAATGTTTTGCTTTCTGCTGTTTCAGCAGCTTCTAGAATAATACTTGACATATAAGTTGTATAAATATTTGTTGAACCAATGAAAGACAGAGTGCCTAAGTATTGCTACTACTATTATTTCAAAAGACTCTCAAATTAAGATAGTCAAGAGCAAGTCCCACTTTTAGTTATTAGTGAATGGTAGAAAATAATTATATTTAGAGCCTTCAAATCACCATTCTCCACATATAAATGACAGCAAAAAGAGTAAATATGTGATTCTGGAAATAATGATGGAGGAGAACACATGTAAAAAAGCAATTAACTTCCTTAATTCAGAAAGCTGGCCCCTGTGTCTCTTAGCTGTAACCTGGAGTTACAAGTTGTATACAAGGTGCCCAGTATTTATAGTAATATAAGTAAGAAAAATAATCCAAAATTCCCATTAGCTTTTCTTGACTATAAAGGGGACTTTGGAACACTTTATTTCTAATACTGTCCAAATCATATGTAGTAATAAGTATATAAGCACTACTGCATCGATGCTGATGACCCATTAACTCCACCAGCAGACTTGGAAAATTTAAGTTTTAATTTCTGGCAGCTGAAGATATAGTAATACCTGATAAATACAAAAGTGATTTTAATTAAGTTGTTAACCATGGGTGGATAAAAAAGTATCTGTTTCTGACTGATTTTTTCCCCATTAAGTACATCCATTACCTTCTCCAGGTTTGGGGTCCCAGCCCAGTCTCTCCCCTATAGGTGAAAAGACATCTTTCACAAACTCCTGGATTTCCTCATAGAAGTCTGTGTGGGACAAGAGAGTTGAAAGAATCCCCAGGTTACAGCTCAGGTCGCTCCATACAGTATAATTGGGCTCATTCACAAAAGCCTCCATGACTTTTAGAACCTCTACAGTGCTAATGATTCCAGCTCGAGCCTGGGATAGGAAAAAACATAAATTAACCTAGTCTTCAAACAACAAAACAAAACATAAAAGCATGTATTTTCAGTGTTATCTACCTCTAGCAATTTTTTTAGTTTGAGGAAATGATAGTAAATAAGTTCAGAAGAACACCATTAAAATAAAATTCGTATTATAAAAATATCCCTTAATTCTTCGCTATTTATAAAAGAACTACTTTAAAAAATTACATTAAATTCCCCTAATTGAGGAATAACAATAAATCAGCTAACTTCCTATTTCTATTTAGTTTCTGGGGCCCTGGCTTTGTTTTGAAAATTTTCATACCTTCAGAAAAGCTACAAAAATAGTTGGGGCTTTAGTTCTTGACAGAGGCTCTTTCAAAGCTGGACCTGCAAACTGTGTCAACTTAAGCCACTCCTTTACTCATTTCTAAAAGAGCACAAACTGAAAGGCACTACAAATTGAGAGTTCTTTCAGCACTAACTAAAAGAGTTGGGAAAAAGAACTTCTGTTACAGCAGCCAACTGCACAAATGACCCACTCTCCTGGGACAGGTCTCTTTTGGCAATGAGATCAGCAGATGTGAGGTTTTGTGCATCAGTGCTAATCTGTGTTTATACAAAGAAGGAATCCAAAACCAGTAATTGTAGAGGGCAGGGAAAATTTCAAGAGCAATTTAAAAGAACACTAGGAGGAACATAAAAATTTTATCATAGTCGAAGACATCCAGAAATTACATAACCTATGTTGGAGTCACAAAAATACTACTACTAGTTGCTGCTTTAAGTCCTTTCTGGAATAAAACCAAATATAAATGTATTTCTAAGTTAATGCACTATAATTTGAGTAATAACAGAAAGCTAAAAAAAAGTTCTAGCTTTTCCTGCAAACTACTTTAGAAAAAACATAGAGTAACTATTATTGCCAGGTGCGGTGGTGCCCGCCTGTAATCCCAGTGACTTGGAAGGCTGAGGCAGGAGGACCATGAGTTCAAATCTAGTCTCAGCAACTTAGTGAGGCCCTAAGCAACTTAGCAAAACTCAGTCTCAAAATAAAAAATAAATAAATAAAAGGACTGGGGATGTGGCTCATTTGGTTAAGTGCTCCTGGTTTCAATTCACAGTACCCTGGCCCCCGCAAAATTACTGAATTATTAAATAAAACAAATAAACAAATAAAAAACAGTAGGGAAGTTTCTTAAAGGTTTATGTCCATTTCTATTAAAAAGAAAGGCCTTTTGCCTTACAAAGAATGGTTTAACTAAAGATAGTACAAAAAACTAGCTTAGGAGTAGTGAAATGGGATTTGCTTCTGGTAAATTATATAGAGTCAATCTTGTCATTTAATTAATAATTAGTCATTTGTTCCTTTCCCAAAGGTGTTCACCTTCAGAAAGAATCACATTCTTCTAATTATGTTTCAGACACTTCAGGAAAAACAAGATCCTTTAATCAACAAAATCTATCATATTACTTAAATGAGAGACACTCACCAAGGAGAAGAGGTCATTCTGTAATCCAAGTCGATCCACTGGGGGCAAAGAAAGGTCCCGAATGCCTGGTAATAAACTTTCCAGCATGGCAGAGCTGTACTGGGTTCGATAAAACCCAACAGTTCCCAGATTTAACTGAAAAGATGTTCAATAGGCACTATTAAACACTTCCATTTATCTTATTTTATTTGTTCTTTTTCGAACTTTCATTTATTTTGTAAATCAACTTTTTATATGTGGAAAATTAATTGTTTTTAGATATATTTGCTTAAAAAACAACAAAGATCATACATGCTAACAGGGATTAAAACACAGAGCCCATGAAGATCGAAATCAGTTGTCTAAAATAAATGCAAAGGCACAGAAAACAGAAACGTGCAACAACAGGGGCCAACAGGACACTAGAAAGAACATGGGAGAAAGGGAGAAATTAATGTTGGCTAAGTTTCTATTTCTAATCTCGGAGGATAGTTAGAGGTATATAGAAAATATTTTTATACTTAAAAGCACTTGGATAGAAGAATCTCTGAGAATGATTAAGTTTTTACAAACAAGAAGTCAAGAGCCTCAACAATTTTCATATTCTAAATTTTAACCTCAAGAAGAACCATATTTTTCTAATTATGTTTCAGATACTCCAGGTAGAACGAGATCCTTTAATCAACAAAATCCATCATACTATTTAAGTGAGAGATGCAGTAAGGGTAATTTCATATGATTTTTGGAGTAAGATAATCACTGACTTCTATATAGGCTATTTATAAACAACCAAAACCATTTTTTTTTGTCTGGTTTTACGGTGATACTAGGATTGATTGTATATGTTAGGCAAGTACACTAGCACTGAGCTACAACCCAGAATATCTCTGAAAATATTTATATACAATATAGTTTAACAGTAAATCAAGAAGACATAAATATTTTAAAAAATCATCCTATAATTTTAATGCAACTATTATTTTATTGATTCACTTATTTCTTTCTTTCCTTTTTTTTTTTTTTTTTGGTAGTGCTGGGGATTGAACCCAGGGCATTGCACATGCTGGACAAGTGCTCTACCACTAAGCTCTGCCCCCAGCCCCTCTTTTATTGATTTCCTTTATCTTCTTTTTTTGTGTTGTGGTACTGGGAATTAAACCCAGAGATGCCCTACCACCAAGCAACATTCCCAACTCTTTTATTTTGAGACATGGATTAAGTTGCCCAGGCTAGCCTTGAACTTGGAATCCTCCTGCCTTAGTCTCCCGAGTTGCTGGGATTACAGGTGTTTAAAGTTATAAGTCTACAAATGTTTTGGCTAATGTGACTTTAATAGTCTACTATTTTTCTTTTCCACTCCTCTTTTATCTAACTTAAGAGCACATGTTTAGACAATACTATTTGAAAAATGGCCCTAAATTTCACAAAGGTTTAGAAATGTTTTCCTTTGAAAGTCCTCATCTATGGGGCTGGGATGTAGCTCAGTGGTAGAGCATTTGCCTAGTATTCAATCCCCAACTCCACAAAAAAATAAAAAAAAAATAAAAAAAAAAAAAAATCCTAAACTGTTTAGAGATAGTTATAAAATGCACAAGAGAAATAAAGCAGTTCATATAAGGTAAAAATGGCTACACCATTTCTGTACTCACCTTAACCCACTGGTCTGATTTGACATTTTTCAAAACCACATTCATCTCTGGCTTATCCATTAGAATTTTTAGTTTGGCCTGATTGGGATCTTCACTAGTAGAGATTGTGATAGGAACCATCCACTGGGGACAGTCTTCTCCTAAGCAAGAGAAAAACAAACAGAAAACCTGAAAATAACTTTACCCTGGAAAAAACAGATGGTAAAATGTAGAGAAAAGCCCAAACTTAGGTGTTAAGCCAATAGCTCATTCTTAGTGCTATAGAAACTCTTCCAGCTAACCTAAGGAATATTAGTGCAAAGGAAGAAATAATTTACTAATGAAATAATAATAGTGTAAAACAAAAAAAAAAAAAAATAGAACAGTTAACTTATAGAATCAAAAATACAATGATTTAATCTTAATAATTGTTTTCCCTTTACAGAGCAACAGACACAGCAATGATTTTACAGTTAAAATAAATTTTGAGTAGAAGAAAGTGTTCCCATAGCATTGCGTTTCAAAACAATTTTAAGGTGCAGTCTTTAATGGGTATACACACTGATGAAACACTGATGGGCTGATGTTTATTGCTATGATAGGACACATCCTGGGAGTTGTTGCATTCCATTACTGAGGAGTCATATCTAAAAGCCAGAACATTTGTAAGGCAGAAATACTATTTTAGATATCAGGCAGCAAAACAGACTTGCATTAAGATGCCAAACAAGAGTCCTTACCAAGTACATTAACAGTTATTTAAATAACTGCATACCTAACATATATAAGCTACATAGCCTGATTATCAGGTTTAACTACAAATTAAACCCCTTCGCACACTATTTCAGGTTTTAATGTTGTCTATATTTGTCACAGAACATTATAAAAACCTGTAAAACTTAGCAGTTCTTCAAGGCAGACTACAAATATGCGACAGAAAACAGCAACTATGACATTTAAGGATTTATTTGAGTAGTAAACCCATCATCTGACTTATAAGGCATTTATTTCATTTAAAAAAAATCTTTTATAGTACTGTGGATTTAACCTAGAAGCACTTTACCTCTGAGCTATATACATCCCCATCCTATTTTTCAAAATTTTACAATTTTGAAACCAGGTCTCACTAAGTTGCTCAGAGCCTTGCTAAGTTGCTGAGGCTGGCCTCAAACTTGCGATCCTCCTTATCTCTACTTCCTGACTGGGATTTCTGGGATTACAGGTATGCACCACCACTCCCAGCTTGTCGGACATATATATTAAAAGAGTAATTCTAATGTTAAGCAGAGGTAAGGGCAGAGGCCATACTTCTTAACCCCAGGAGGATGCACCAGATATAGTGGGTAGAACATGACAAGGCATCAGTGATGATAATACATATACTTTCCCCTATTGAGAACTACTGTTTTAAAGAAAATGAGATTCAGAGAAATACTTTACTTTTTAATGTTTTTCAATCAATGTTTTCAATTTCCTGGGTAAAATTTTATACATAAGGACTCTAATGTGTTTGAAAAAGTGTGAGTTAAAAACATAAACTCAGGGTTGGGGAGATAGTTCATTGGTAGAGTCTTTGCATAAATGGCCAAGGCCCTGGATTTGATCCACAGTGCGAAGGATAGGGAAAAGCAAAACTCATGGGGTTCAATTATTTTGCTTCAATTCAATTCCTTCTCCCACCCTTTTGTGGGGTAGGAGGTAGTGGGGGTTAATGAGGGGCACTCTATCACTGAGGTATATCCCAAACTCATTTTTTGAGATGGAATTAGCTAATGCCTAGATTGGCTTCAAACTTGCAATCCTCCTGCCTCAGCCTGCCAAATTGCTGGGATTACAGTCGCATGCCATGGTGTCCAGCTAATTTGCACTTGTAAGTTATTAGATAAGTGACCTTGACCAGTTTAATCTAGTTGTACCTCAGCTCTCTCATCTATAAAATGGAAATAATACTACCTATATTATAAGCCATCCACATAAGCACACCAGAAGTCCTCTTTTACAGATTAAGACTTCTTAGGTGTTCTAGTCTTTCTTCACTCATTATAGACTCCAAAAACACAGAGACACATTAAATTTTTTTTTAAATCTAAGAATGTGATTAAATATAAGTATCTTGTGAATCTTTTTATTTCTTAAGTTTCATTTTTATTTGTTTATTTGGTTTCTTTTTTTTTTTTTTTTTTTGGTACTGGAGATTGAACTCAGGGGCACTCGACCACTGAGCCACAACCCCAGTCCCATTTTGTATTTTATTTAGAGAAAGGGTCTGAGTTGTTTAGCACCTCACATTTGCTGAGGCTGGCTTTGAACTCATGATCCTCCTGTCTTAGCCTTCCAAGCCGCTGGAATTACAGATGTGCACTATTGTGCCTGGTCTCATTTTTATTCTTTTACCATCTCCTTGTTTTTATTAAGTTCCATTTTAATTATAACAAAATGGATAATTGCTAGGTATGGTGGCATGTGGCATATGCCTGTAATCCCAGTGGCTGGGGAGGCTGAGGCAAGAGGACTGCGAGTTCAAAGCCAGCCTTAGCAATTCAGTTAAGTCCTGAGCAACTTAGCAAGACCCTGTCTCTAAATATGGTATGGGGGGGGGTGTGATTATTTCCTATTAACTGGAACACTAATACTCACTATTGATACCAAAAATCATCAATCAACTCCCACTTACAGCCATATGCTTACCAACATAGGGTCCACTGGCACAGAACTTCTTTTGGGACAACTTCAGTAATCTGTCATCGTCTACCTAAAGAAGCAAAATAAAGACTATAATAGCATCAACACTTCTTGGGGGAAGGAGGGACATTCCTGTGACAAAGTGGACGGTGGAACCAACATAACCAAATGACTCATGAGTACACAAAATGCAATGGTGACGAAGATGATGGTACTACAAAATCTCTATTCTAAATAAAAGGCTGGGGGCAAGATGTACCTCAGTGTTAGAGTGCTTGCCTAGCATGCATGAGGCCCTGGGTTCTATCCCTGGCGCTGCAAAAATAAATACATAAACAACTGGCCGTGGTGGCGTGCGCCTATAATCCCATCAATTCAAGAGGCTGAGGCAGGAAGACTGCAAGTTTGAGGCCTCCCTTGGTAACTTAGTGAAACCCTGTTTTAAAACAAAAATTAAAAAGGGTTGGGTAGCTCGGAGGCTGAGGCAAGAGGACTGCAAGGTCAAAGCCAGCCTCACCAACTCAGCAAGGCCCTAAGTAACATAGTGAGACCCTGTCTCTAAGTAAAAGATAAAAAAAGGCTGGGATATGGCTCAGTGGTTTAGTATACCTGGGTTCAATTCCTAGTACCAAAAAAATTAAAAATTAACAAAATAAATAAATAAATGGCAAATTTCCATGTAATATGACCCCTCAGAAGGGATGTGTACCCAGATGAGATATTTCCAAAAGCAAAGTATTAGTTTTCAAAGGTATATAGTACAATAAAACAAGTTATTTTAATCTTTATAAAGAAAGAAGCAGCAACATTACATGAGCATGTGGACTCACTATTCAGTATACAAATTTTAAAATGTTTGGTAAACATGAAATAAACACACATCTTGTTTCAAAGGATGAATTTTGCAATGAAATAAAAAGTGTGTGTATGTGTGTAGGTTGAGGGGTGGGCATGTGAAAGTAACTAAAAAGTCAGAACCAAAAATATTAAGTTCATTTGTTTAAAAAAAAAAAAAAAAAATACTTCAACTGCTGGGCTTGGTGGTGCATGCCTTTAATCCCAGCAACTCTAGAGATGGAGACAGGGGGACCACAAATTCAAGGCCAGCCTGTCTCAAAATAAAAAATAGAAAGGGCTGGGAATGTAGCTAAGTGGTAGAGTGTTCCTGGGTTCAATCCCTACATGTAAAAGCAGAAAGGAAAAAAAAAGTTACTATATATTACAGAGTTCTTCTACTCTCAAAAGAATTGTCATAGATAGCCTTTTTATTGTAATGTAGAATGGGTGAGTTTAGTCATATGTACATAGACAAAAAACGACAAATAAAGAAAGCACGACCTTAAAAAGTAACTAGATGAAAAAGTAAGTTGAGTTTCAGTAACACTGAAAAACAGTTATGTATTACTGTTTTCTACCTGATAACTATTACACTCTTAAAAGTGTGCTCTGGAGGTGGGCATGGTGGTTCACGCCAGCTACTTGGAGGCTGAGACAGGAAGATCACAAATTTGAGGCCAACCTAGGCAACTTAGACTCTATCAAAAATTAAATTAAAAAGTGGGGCTCACCCAAGTCCCAGCTTTTGACAGTTTGACTTTGCTTTCTTTTTTTTTTTTTTCCCCCTCTTCCTGGGGAACAAATGCAGAGCCTCAGGCATGTTAGGCAAGACTAAACTACATCCCCAGCCTTGATCTCTGCATTTTGTCCTCTTCATAAAGTCAGCAGTCCCAGTCCTTTACATCTTCCTCGGTCAAGCTCCCTTCATCTTTACTAGGCAGATTGTCCATCTAACAGCTTCTCAAGTAGCTGGGATTACAGGAATGGGCCACTGCATCTGGCGTGCTTTTGGGTGTATGTCACTTCTTAGCCTCAACTGTGTTGTATGTGTCAGTCTATCTGCATGTACACATGTAACTGCAGAACATGAGAATTTTCAGAAGTCATGTGATAGATAGACTGAACAATGATTCTGCAAAGATAACCACATCTTCACCCCTGGAACCTGTAAACATATTTTTTTACCTAATAAAAAAAGGTCCTGACTAGCTACTCAAGAAGGTGAGCAGGAGGATGGTAAGTTCAAGGTCAGCCTAGGCAATTTAGCAAGATCCTATTTCAAAAATAAAAAGGAGCTAGACACAGTGGCACACAGCTGTAATCCCAGCAACTCAGGAGACTGAGGCTGGAGGATCACAAATTCAAGACCAGACTCAGTAATTTAGCAAGGCCCTAAGCAATTTAGTGAGACCCTGTCTCAACATAAAATAAAGGGTTTGGGATATGGCTCAGTGGTAAATGCCTCTGGGTTCAATCCCCAGTACCAAAAATAAAAAAGAATAAGTACTGAAGTGTAGCTCAGTGGTAAAGTGCCCCTGGGTTCAAACAGCAGTACTGGGGGAAAAAAAAAAAAAAAAAAACAAAAAACTGAGATTGAGAGAGTAGCCTGGATTATCTAAATGAATCTAGGTGCCTAGATAAGAACAAACAAATAAACAAAAAAAAGTGGGGCTCAGGGAGAGTAGTTCAGTTGTAGAATACCTACGATCTAGCATATATAAGGCATTGGGTTCACTGAAGAGTATCAAAAAAATTTAAGTGTTCTGCTTGAAGAAAAAATTAGAGCCTGAGTCCACATTGTATATAATCATTAAATAGTTTAATAGTTTTGAGGAATGAAATAACTAGAGATGAAAAGAACAATCATCTTTGTATGCTAATATCTTTCTTCTTTTTTGAGTAACTGGGAGCGTGACTTATTTTGAGACAAGGTCTTGATAAATTGCTGAGGGCTTCACTAAACTGAGGAGGCTGACCTCAAACTTGCAAACCTTCTGCCTCAGCCTCCACTTACTGGGATCACAAGTGTGTACCACCACGCTTGGCTTGCTATCATTAAACAAATCAGGCAGAGAGAAAACTACCTGTCGGTCTATATGGAACATCAAGTATAATCAAACATCTCCAATAATAGACTTTTCTCCAAAGAGAACTAAAAGAAACATAATGATCACAATGGTAGGTCACTAAACTTAGAGGTATTCTAGTCCAAACATGATAAACTGCATTTCCTAAGTTGCCTTTTCAAATTCTTTTTTAAAAAATATTTTTATATATATTTTTGGTTGTTGATGGATCTTTATTTTATTCATTTATTTATATGTGGTGCTGATAATGAACCCAGAGAGGTGAGGCATGCTAGGCAAGTGCTCCACCACTGAGCCACAACCCCAGCTCCACTTTTTCAAATTCTTGCAGTCAACTTAACTGAGAGGTCTTCAGTATGCCTACTTTATTATAAATCCACTCATGTTGAAAGTTAAGATATGGCTCTGGGAGGGTAATTTGCAAGGATCCACATTAAAATGTTCTATGTAAATGTGGCATTTTGAGATGGTAAGGGCTGGTTTAAATGTCACCTAGAATACTCAAAGTAGAGAAAAGCAAATTTACTAACTTATCTTACATTGCCACACTGAGAAAAATCTGTAAAATACACTTGGCTTTATGAACAGTGTAGGACGGGGGCAAAAAAAGCTATAAACTGGGCATAGTGTTGCACACCTGTAATCTCAGCAACTCAGGAGGCTGAGGCAGAAGCACTGCAACTTTCAAGACCCCGTTTCAAAGTAAAAAATAAATAGGGTTGGGAATATAGCTCAGTGGTTAAGCACCCTTAAGTTCAATCTCCTGTACCCCACCTGAAAAAAAAAAAAAAAAGAAAAGAAAAGAAAGTACCATCAATACTTTTCCCTAAAAATGGATGGCAACTAATTCCCCATGCAACTCACAAAACCTTAACAAAGATATTTAAGAGAATAATTTCATAAGTGAAACTGAATTAAGACAAACTTTTTGATAGGCATTAAAGGTTCATGTGTAATTCTCAGTCCTGCTGAAGAATAACTCATTCTGAAGTATTCCTTTCTGAATTCCAGGTTCAATCAATCAAACATTAAAAATGATTATTATAGAATGATATTATAAATGCATATTGAATTTTACCAAATGCTTCTTCTACATTTAATCAAGTGGTTATGTGGTTCTTCTACTGAATTCTATAATGTGAGATTTTCTTTTTTTATTTTTTAAGATGGGGTCTCCCAGGTTGTCCTTAATCTTGCAAGCCTCCTGTCTCAGTCTCCCAAGTAACTGGGATTACGGGTCAGTGCCACTATGCCCAGTTCCTGTAGTAAGATATTTAAAATATTAAACCAACCTTGCATTTCTAGAATGAACCTCATGAGGGGCTTGGGGTTTATTTAGCCCAGTGTAGAGCACTTGCCTTGCATGCCTAAAGCCCTGGATTTAATTCCCAACACAACAAAACAAAAAAAGAATAAACATCACATAGTGATTTTAGAAGTAAACCAACAAATTTACACGGTTTCCCTGGAATAGTACAAGTAGACAATATTTTTTCCCCAAGTATGTATAATTTAATTATGTTGGGAGGGGGCAAAGTCACTGAGAAAAGAGCACAAGGGTTGGTGTAAAGTTTACTACAACTTAAAAAGTACAGAAAAGCAAATTTGGTAATACTTAATTAAATGTCACATAATATAGTATCACACAAATAGAAGAACTTTTTATAAGTTTACCTGTTCTGCTTCCACATAAATGAGAGGGAATCCCATTTGTTTGGTCCAGGTATTCATCACAGCTGCTATGGGTTTGCCACTAGCATTTTCTAAACTTTCCCAAAGATCCTCTAGAAGGCAAATCACAAACAATGATAATCTAAAACGTGTATATGTTTATTTTCCTAAAACAAATCAGAAATTTTATTTGACTCTTAACACTCTAATGCTGACCAATTCTTTGGTTTTTTCAGGTTCAGGAAACAGTAGGTCAAATTAATGGTCTTCCAACCTTTAACAAATGGTGCTGGGAAAAACTGGTTATCCATATGTAGAAGAATGAAACTAGACCCTTATCACTCACCCTGCACAAAAATCAACTCAAAATGCATCAAAGACCTAGGAATTAGAACAGAAACTATGCAACTCCTAGAAGAAAATGTAGGGTCAACATTCCAGCATACAAGAACAGGCAACAATTTTCTCCATAAAAGATCCCTAAAGCTCAGGAAATAATGCCAAAAGTTAATAAATGAGATGGAATCAAATTAAAAAGCTTCTGCACAGCAAAGGAAATAATTAGGAATGTAAAGAAGAGAACCTACAGAATGGGAGAAAACCTTTGCTAGCTACTCTTCTGACAGAGGATTAATAGCTAGAATATGTAAAGAACTCAAAAATATTACACCAAAAAAATACAATTAATAAATGGGCAAATGAATTAAAACAGATACACCTCAAAGAAATAGAAATAACCAAAAAATATATGAAAAAAATGTTCAACATCATTAGCTATTAGGGAAATGAAAATCAAAACTACACTGAGATTTCATCTCACAACAGTGAGAATGACAGTTACCAAGAATACAAATAACAGTAAATACTAGAGAGGATGTAGAGAAAAAAGGAAAACTTTTACACTGTTGGTGGGATTGTAAATTAGTATAACCACTCTGTAAATCAGTATGGATGTTTTTTAAAAGACTTAAGCATGCAACCACCATATATATGACTTAACTAAACCACTTCTCAGCTCTTACACTAAAGAATTAAAGTCATCATACTATAGTGATACACGCATACCCACATTTGTAGCAGCACAATTCACAACAGCCCATAGAACCAGTCTAGGCGTTCATCAACAGAAGAATGGGTAAAGAAAATGTGGTATATATACACAACGGAGATTTATTCAGTCATAAAGAAATATGAAATTATGTCATTTGCAGGAAAATGGATGGAACTAGAGATCATTATGTTAAGTGAAATAAGTCAAACTCAGAGGTCAAGGGTTGTATGTTTTCTCTCATATGCAGAAGCTAGAGAGGGAAAAGGTAAAGAAAGGCAGGGGTGGGTGTCTCATGAAAATCAAAAGATCAGTAGAGGAAAAGGTCCAAGAGATAAAGGTGGGGAGGGAGGGAGAAGGTGCTGGGAAGTGATACTGACCAAATTATATTGATATACTATGTATACATACAAATATATGACAACAAATTCCATAATTATGTACAACTATAATGTACCAATAAAATAAACAAAATAAAAACTGGTCTTTTATTCTAAGATGTACTTAATCATTCTAGCATATAAGAAAAATTACAAACTGAAACAAAAAACAGAAGAGTTCAAACAAGAAGTAAGAATGAAGATATATGGCTGGGGTTGCAGCTCAGTGGTAGCACACTTGCCTAGCATGTGTGAGGCACTGGGTTCTATACTCAGCACCACATAATAAGTAAATAAAATAAAGGTATGGTGTCCATTAACAACTAAAAGTACTTAAAAAAAAAGAAAGAATGAAAATATAGAAACATGTTTAAACTCACTGCATAAATAAGTATTGTATCCATTCAATCAACAAGTTAAAAAATATTCAGTGCTTATCAAACTGAAGTAAAACTCATGGTTAAACTCATATGGTGGAAGATCAAGAAAAATAGCAATAAGGTATACATACTATAGCATGCACAGAGGAAGGAAAAGCACATAAAGGAAAATCCAAAAAAAACCAGAGTTCACGTATGTTATTTTTAGTCTGTAACTCAAAGATGAGAGTTCACCACACACACATGGAATAAAGGAACAAAATAAACTGGGCACGGTGACATATGCCTGTAATCCCAGCAGCTTGGGAGGCTGAGGCAGGAGGAGCGTGAGTTCAAAGGCAGCCTCAGCAAAAACAAAGTGCTAAGCAACTCAGTAAAACCCAGTCTCTAAATCAAATATAAAAAAATAGGGCTTGGGATGTGGCTCAGTGGTTGAGTGCCCCTGAGTTCAATACCTGGTACCAAAAAAAAAAAAAAAAAAAAAAAAGAAACAAAGTATACAGAATAAATGGTCTGATGTACAAATAGGAAAAGTACAATAAAATAGAAACAACAGCAATATGTTCAATAAGCTCAAGAAAGGAGGGCATATGAGTGGGGGTAACAGCAGATGAGGCTAAAACATTAGGTAGGGCTAAACTGTTGAACACTGGCTTATAAAGAGGTATACAGACTTCAGGGGCAAGGCAGGATACCATTTCAAGCATTTAAAATAAGTAGGGGGATGAAATTTGATATTCCCTCTAGCAAGATAACTGTAGCCTCAGTGTAAGAGATGAACTTAAGGAGCTGGAGTTGTAGCTCAGTGGTAGAACACTTGCCTATCACACACGAGGCACTGGGTTTCATCCTCAGCACCACATAAAAATAAATAAATAAAGGTATTGTGTCCGTCTACAATTTAAAAATATACATTAAAAAAAAAAGAGAGAGAGATGAACTTGAATGGAATGGGACAGAGCAAGAAGTAGTGGGTTAGTAGGGATTTGCAAGATCCTAGTGCAGAGATCACAAAAGCATGAATTAAGGAAACAGCAGTGAGGACAGATAGGGCACTGAAACTTCTGTAAGAGGATGTTAGAAATAATAATGAACACATATTTGAACTGCCAATTGTCTTTCATAAATAACAATTAAAAAATAAAAATTTTAAATGGTAGGCTTTGCTTTTCGAAGTGTGATCCATGACCTGGTAACACTAGATTCACCCAGGAGTTTGTCAGAAACTTCCCACCCTGGATAGACTGGCAATGCTTTCAACACTGTCTCAAGCTATTTAAGATTACCTGTGGCAGCATTCTTTTGTTGGAACTTGGTTAAATACATATTCATTCCTTTCTTAAAGTCCTGAGGAAACACAATTTTTAAATTCAGGATCAGATTTTGAAATTTATAGTATATGTGCATATTAGTAGTAAAAGCAAAATTTACTCAAATACTCAAGTATCAGATATATGGAAAAACATCTATCCCTCTAATACCTACTAAATTTAAAGAATGTATACTCTTAGCCTTCTACTATTGCTTGCTTTAAATTTTTAAATCAGCTTCCCATTCCCATCCCAAAACATATTTGCACATCATTCTAAGAGACCACAACAATAAATAAAAAAAGAAATGAAGATAAGCCAAAAGTTACCTAGGAACTTAATTTTTAAAAAAACAAATGTTTTATCCATGCAAAATTGAGGATTTCACCATAAAAGAATGGAAGATTTTTAAAAATTGCTCTTTTACCTTATCCCCAATGTAGTCATGTAGCATTCGGATGACAGATGCACCTTTGCTATATGATATAGCATCAAATATCTCATCAACCTCAGATGGATGGCCCACACTGACCTGGCAGACAGTGTGATTCAGGGTTATGACAGGAAGCAGACAGCCTGTAATACTGAATTACATAAAAAGCTTTCTAGGAAAACCCTTCTAACTTATATTTTTCTGCCGTTAGCTCATTCGCAGTGTGTATCTTAACCCTCAAAAGGGCATAGTAACTAATCCTAATGAAGCAGAATGTATAACATGATCCCTGTTATATTTCAGAGCCTAGATTCTAGTCCTGACTCTGCTCTTCTGGCAGGCAAGTCATTACTGCTCTGTTTATTCTTGGGAGTGAGAGGGGAAGGAAGGTAAAGATGAAAAACATTGATTTCTTCCATTAATTTTAACTGTTTACAATTACACAGATCTTAGCTAAGTATGTCAAAGTAGGATCATAACTCTAGTTCTTTAAATGTAAAATTTATATATACTAATTGAAATAAGGAGGGGCTAAGTTAAGAGAATTAAAATATGCAAAAAACCATAATGACAGTAATAAAATAATTTGTCCAGCATTTTCCTTGAAAGAAACAATGGAATCATAGTGTTATTTAAGATATGGTTCCTACAAGTACCATTCTATAAAAATGTGCACAGCTTCTGCCAAATTTTTATATGAGCTACCTAAAGATGAAATATTAATTAGAACTTATTCTTGTTAGATCTTCAAGATTGGAAATATGAACTATAAAACAGTGACAGATAGGGATATAGCACACTGGCAGAACTCTTGCTTACTTAGCATGCATCCTAAGTTCAATTGCCAGTACTACAATTTAAAAAAAAAAAAAAAAGTGAAACCACTCATGCAACTTTTTTTCTTCCTTTCAGAATTCTAAGTTTCTGCATAACTAATTATTTATTTCACTGAAAGGGAGAGCAGTCACAAGCCAATGGTTGTAAAGTATAGCTCACTTCAATAGGATGGCTGTTATCTAAGGCGTCAAGCTCCTGGGCACGGGTATAATCAGCAGAAACAAACTGAGTCCAGATATCATACTCTGGAAAGCAGTGGTCTACACACAGATACTCAATCCAGGATGCAAAGCCTTCATTCAACCAAAGATGAGTCCACCATTCCTAAAAACAAAAGGCGGAAATATTTGAAAAAAACAAAATGATTGCAATTCCATTAATTTGAAAAACATGTCAATACTCCAAAACTTACTATTTAATGAACTAGAGTTCAATTGAAAAGTCAGAATTCTCATTTGTGAAAAAAAAAAAAGAAGCATAAAAGAGATGTCAACAAAGACCAACTAGTGATATTAGAATCATTGTCTGAGAGACATTTTCAAAACATTGCTAAGTAACTTCTTACTACCAAAGGTAGAAAAGAAGAAAGTGGGAGGGAAGGAACCTACATACGGAAAAAGGAAAAGAGAAATGCAGGTAAGACCAGAGGTGAGAAATATCATGCATAAAATGTAGTTAAGAATTTTTCTTAAACAAATTGTAAGAAACCCAGAAAGCTATCAGAACAAAACAGGAAAACTGGCAACGATTTCGACAATGACTAAAAAAAAACCAAATAACTGAGAAGTTGAGTTGAACTTCCTAAATAGAAAAATAGTATTGCTTCAATAAGATTTATGTGAAATTAACAGAAATGCATGGCAGGAAGTAGTTCTGTAATGAATGGTATTTAAGCATTTAGGGAATATAAAATGTTCGCCTATTTTAAGAATATATAGTGAGGGGCTGGGGTGCTCAGCAGTAGAGCACCTGCCTAGCATGTGTAAGGCACTGGTTCAATCCTCATCACCACATAAAAATAAAGAAATAAAATAAAGGTATTGTGTCTATCTACAACTAAAAAAAAGGGGGGAAAGAACATATAGTGAGAGGAATGAACGAAGAGTAAAATGGGTGACATAAAAATAAAAAAATTTTTTTTAAAGTTAACTTTTTAGACAGCTATCTCAATCTAATTTTCATTAAAGTTGGTTATAGGGGCTCAGGTTGTAGCTCAGTGGTACAGCACTTGCCTAGCACGTGTGATCCTCAGCACTTCTTAAAAAAAGTAAATAAAATAAAGGTATTATGGCTATCTACTTTTTTTAAAAAAAGTTGATTACATTTCTTAGTAAAGGAAAACAATATATTAATCTAAAGCAGAGGCCAAAAGACTAGTGCAAAAACAAGAATATTTTGAAATACTGAAAAGATCAAATATTTTTAATATTACGTGATAGTTGGCTACTTGTTAAAGTGCTCTGCGCTACTTAACTAGAAGACTCTACTAAAATAAACTGGTTCAAAGCTATTCAACCCACATGGAATTTCAGATTATGAAATAACTGACATCTATAATAATTAGAATAGTTATATAAATCCAGTAAAAAGTTGCCGGTAAACAATATACACACATTTTCTGCACTAAAAATTTATGGCAGTTTCAAAATAAAATCATAGTTTTCTAATTGCTAAGGAAAAATTTCGAAAGGAAGTAGCAAACTTGTGCCATTAGGAGAAAAGATGATTCTTTTTTTTTTTTGCATATATTTGAACACAGGCACTAACACACATAATTCCACATGAAATTTTATTTAAATTTTTTTTTCATTTATAAGTAAGGTTTTAAACATTCAAAGATAAAGGAAAGAGTTTATTTTCAAGAACTTTCTTAAGAAACTCAGACCAGTCATAGTTGCTAAATATACTTTGTTCCTTGTTTCTAGGACATATGTATGAATTTAAATAATATTCAAGCCAGGTTCAACTTTTTAGCAGCCTAAAATGCTGTCAAGGAATCTGGCTGGCTCTAGAATCTCTAGTTCTTTCATTGCAGAGGTACTTCAATAGTTCACTTATCCTGTGCTCCTAAGTGCTAATGTAGTTTGGCTTCCATACATAGTATTTATTTAAAGTAAGAGTGAAAGGTCAGGACTAATGTATAGATTATTCACTGCAAGCACTATAATAAATGAGGATTTCAACAGTGCAGCTGGGATTTTAATACACCTTTATTCTGTAGTTATTCTGTAGTTTTAGCTTTTTTTTTACTTTCATTTCATCATATTTTAATTTAACATTTTAGGAAATATCAAAATCATCCCTAAAAACATTTCAATCTAATCAAAGATCAGTTTGTTGTTTATCAGATTACTTTTCAGCTAGTGAACTACAAACTACAAATATGACTCAACAAACTACAGTAAGCCAGGAATTTCACTGTATAATACATTCATCTTTACCAAAGAGGAATCTTTCTCACTCAACTTAGTATCTTGACTCTCCCCATTTACAGGCAAATTAGAGAACACGTTAGGAATAGTTTTGTGTTGAATAAAGATTGTATGTTCTGAATCAACACAGAAATTATGAATGATTTTCAAAGTGGATCTTTTAAAATAAAATTTTTGTATCACTCAATTATTTTTTGGTACAATGTTACAGCCAATCCTGAAATATTATGTGGCCAAAATAATGTGCAGCAGGATGAAAATAAAAATATTTGAGCACTTAAAAATATTAAATACCATAGTAACAAGATTTCCAAACCATTGATGGGCGAGTTCATGTCCCACAACCAGAGCAACCCACTGGCGTGATGAAGAACAGGAGTTTTTTGGATCAATAAGCAATGCAGTCTCCCTGTGTTTAAGAAAAAAAAATTAAAATACTGTAGTAAATGCAGATATGCACAAGTGGGTAACATTCAGACCAATGAGATGGTTAGTTCAGAGATAACCAAGAAAACATTTTTGAGCATATACAAGATAGAAAAAATTCTAGGAAGATTCAAGACTACCCCAAATAGATGTGACATAGTTTAATTATCCGTTTGTTGTCTGAAATTTTAGAGACACTTTGTCTAAGGGATTAGGGATAATTGTGGTAGAGAAGAAAGTCCTTCCATTAACTGAGGGAAGTGGTAGGGAAAGATGCATTCCAATGTCCCAAAAAGAACACTGAGCAGGATGTCCAAAACTTAGCTCATCTAAAAAGGCAATTGAAAGTAGAAGGCAAAAAACTGTTTACAGACTTTGCTTTAAAATTTACACAACCCACAAGTTTGTGTTGTGGTGACAGAAATGTAAAAACTTGGCTAGAAAATATGAAATCAGGGGAGGTTCTTCAAACTGGATAAATAACTATCAAACTACTGGGAGGAAGGAAAGGCACTGAAATGAAAGACTCAGCCAAGAATATATCTAAAAATGCTACTAATGACAGATGCTCACTTTTAAAATTTTACATGCAAACATAGTACCAGAGGGGGATGTCCATCTGTATTCTGGTAATGTGCATGGAACTGGGGGGAGTCAGAAAAATTTATACCAAATCATAAAGCAGAAGTTGCTCAATTGTGATTAGGAGGAAGCCCTTATGAAGACAGTGATCAGAAAGACAGGGCAGGGTAATGCATCGTTAACATACCTATAAGTAACAAGGCCCCAGTTCTCCATGGCACCTTCATAAAATAAATATAAACATTTATTGATACATATAAATACTTCTTCCTCAAAATCACAAAATTCAAATAAAGTTATTACAACTCAGCAATAAAATGAAATTTACTTTACCAGCTGCAAAGTCTGCAATAGCAATGAGATCAATTTTAGGTAGAGGATAAGGAACATTGAAGTAGTCTTTATAAAAAGGCAAGGTTTTAGCAGCAACCTATAAAAGTATAAACAAAAGAACCATCTGATAAATATTTTATTACAATTCATATAGAAATCCACAAAAGGATACCTGTTGCAAGCCAAAGTATCTCAAGTTACTAGAAACCAATCCCAGGGAGCCCTACTTCCAAAGACTGCCTTAGCCCCAAGCTTGGTATACACTGGTCAAACCCTGACCCATTTATAATCTGGTATAAAAAAAATATAACTACATATTTTCTTACCCTTTCCCTAGATAAATAAATTTGACTTTTATATTCTCTCTCTCTCTCTTTTTTTTTTTTTTTTTTTTTTTCAGAGCCGGAGTTTAAACCCACAGCTTTATGTGTGCTAAGCAAGTGCTCTATTACTGAGCTACACAAATCTGACTTACATTCTCTGAATCATTTTGTAAAATGTTAATACAACATCAAAGTTGGTATTTCCAAAATTCTATTAAAAATAAAACCAAAGTAACACAACAACTTTCAGATTAATTATAAATAATGGTACTAAGTAATTGATCAGAAATGTAAATTCCCCAACCTGGAGTTATGGACTGTTGGAACAATCCTCTTCAAGTACATTTACCTCTAACGCAAATTTTCCTTGCTCTGCTTTGCCAACAGGGGTGTAAACACGAACACACACACCATCTTTTGACCTTGTTTCTACAAAGTCATATTCACCCACAACAAATGCCACCAGATATGTAGACATAACAGGTGTGCGAGCAAACTTCACTTCCACTAAATTTTCATCATCAGGGTATGGTTTCCGGTCAATTACATTCTTTAAAAATAAGAAAGAAAAGTTAAAACAGATTTACATTAATACCTGAGAATAAATACCAGCCAAAAACTGCAGCTTTGAATGTTTCTTTTTTTTCCCCTTTCCAGAATGGCTTGCTTTTCTATCCCAGTTCATCCAAGCTTTTATACTACTAAGATCTTTCCTCTCAAGAAGGAAAGTGATATAATAAAGCACTCATATGCACAGTTAGGAGCTAAAATGTTCAAACTACAAAGACTTGTGAGAGAAAAAAAAGGAATCAACTTTTTTTTGAATACTTATTATATACCAGACACTGGGGTTTTAAATAAGACCTCAAAACCTTTCAAATGAAATAAGGATAGAAGAAAGCAATTATCAATAAAAATAAAAATAACAGTGGAATATTATATTTCAAAGGTACAGATTTCTAGATCTCAAGCAGTCTCTATACTAAGACTGGATCTGAGAAAATTTGCAAAGAAACTTTCACTTTACCTTTAAAACTCCCTTTTTTTTTCCTATTCAAACTCTTTTTATTCTTATTTCCAAAGAAGACTTATTCAAGAATAGACCTGATAAATTTATTCATACTAAAATGTAAATGAATATTTCAGTTTAATATATAAGCTTTTTCTCTAGAAATATTTAAGAAGAGGATGACACTCTACCTATGGAATTCTCTCCACCAATAAGTAGACAAAAACTAGTTACTTCCAGGTACTGTAGGTTTTCTGCCCCAGAGTCAGACTATAAACTTTACTATGTGTCTTAAACAAGGCAGTTCTAGACAATACACTTCAAGTGATGAATGTTTACTTTTTTTTTTTATGAATGAGATCAATGACATCAGGGAAGAGAGCATATTTGAAGGATACAATCAACCAAAAACCTAAATACATTTAACTTTATAGCTATAACTTCTGGTATTTAATAAGAAAATCAAGACCTTTTTCATTCAGGTAATATCTTTTAAACTTCTCACTTACTTATGTCTCTAAATTAAAAATAAGTAGATATTCCAATTAATGTATTTAAGAAGGAATTTCTTCCACAAGGGGGAAAACCGTCCAAAAAAATAAGGCAATTGAAAAAAAGAGGGCTTACTTAGAAATAAAGAAAACTAATACTGATGCTTCTATTATAAACTAAGCACTGTGCTGGGTGGTTTCATGTTATCCAACCTAATCAGCAAACTAAATATACCTAAAACCTATTAAAAATTTACATGGACTTATAAGCAAATACATACCATATTTGATAAAGCTACTCTGTCTTTAGGAACAACCAGTGAGATATCAAAAGTTGCTTTGATTGCAGGTTCATCCCAGCAAGGAAAAGCCCTCCGGGCATCAGTAGCCTTAAGAAAATAATATAAAAGTATTACAAAATTAAATATCAAAGTATCACAAAATTAACTCAAGAGGTAATTTCAAGACATAAACACCATTTCTCTATCATTCATTCATTCATTCACTCAAACAAATACTGACTTTCCACTCAATATCAGTCAATAAGTTAGAATACTGACTACTAAAAAAATATAATGCTTGCTACCTTTGTCATACCTAGGAACGAGGTCAGCTATAGATCTTAACAAGATATGAGAATCACTTGTAATTATATTTTTACTTTTCATAAAACATTTCAAATTTAATGTGAATAGCTTAATCAGTAATGCTAACACAACACAAAGCACAGAACAGTCAACAATATGCTGTAAGGATTCAGAGCTGGGAAAATATGATAGGCTGTCTCTCTCGTGTTTATTTTAAAATTAAAGTATTCTTAGTCTTTGATGTGTTTTGTTCTTTATCTGGAATGGCAGCAGTGGGAATAGAGATAGACACTCCATCAATTCAAAACAGGTCATTAGTTTAATGGCATTTCCATACACTACCAGTAAAACTGACACCACATAACCTACTTAAAAAGACCTCATTCTTTCATTAAAAAAAAAAAAGAATCAGCTACCTGGGAAGTTGTGGCAGGAGAATTGCAAGTTCGAGACCAAACTGGGCAACTCAGCAAGACCTTGTCTCAAAATAAAATAAGAAGGGCTGGGGGTGTAGCTTAGGTTAAAATGCTTGCCTAGAATGTTTGAGGTCTTGAGTTTGATCCCAAGTACCATTCAAAAAAAATAAAAATTATCCAAAAAAAAACAAGAAAAAAGAACAAACTTAAAGCAAAATAAAATCTAGTGGCTCTGAAAGGTATAAATAATAACAAAAGAAACTTTAGAAACCGAACAAAATCATAAAATGGAACTAATGACAAGATTCTGTTACATGAAAATAAATAAAATATGCCTAAGAAGTACATATTTCTGAAAAAAAGGATTTCTTCAAGAGTAAAATGTTACATAGTTAGCTGACTGCATTCTCAAATTTAAGTAAATCAAGATTCTATCAATGAATACATAGGAAAATATGATGTAATGAAAGAAATTACAGCATAGAAAATTTTAAATTAGAAGCAACAACAGTAGAGAAATGAATTTATACTAGAGAATTTTAAATAAGTGACAAAGACAACAAGATTTAAGTTTTTTAAATGTCCAAAGGACAAAGTGATGAAAGTTATGAAAGGTTTATTTGAGAGACACTTGAGCTAAATTTATTACTGATATTCCTGAAGAAGAGATTACAACAGATGCTACAATGAAGATGTATGGGAAAATTATGCTACACTGAAAGAAGATCTGAATCTAAAACAAAAATCAACAGGATTCACCAAATACTAAACAAAATTAATGAAAAGTGAACTTTTTATTTTTTTAATTTTCAGAATCAAGAAATAATTTGACAAGGAAGAAAACAAAGCAAAGCAAAATATAAGTTACCTACAAAGGAGAAAAAACAGTCTAGTTTGTGATTCCTCTTGACAAAATGAGGCGTGAACTACTTCAGGAAAATATAGACTTCGAAAGGGAAATAGTTTAAGCTAACTGTATTATCCTTATAGTTATACAAACTGGGCTTACTATTCATTGTTACAAGGAGAATTCACACTATAGGGAACTATAGGGTGTCTCAGCACCCCATTATATGATTTGGCCGGGTGATTTGGGCCTATGGAAGCAGAGAGTCACTCCAGATTGTGTGCTGTCAAACAGCAGGGGCAGGAGCTAGGCACAGTGGCACATGCCTATAATCCCAACAACTTGGGAGGCTGAGGCAAGCTTGAGGATCGCAAGTTTGAGGCCAGCCTGGGCAACTTAAAAGAGAGCAAGATAAAAAAATAAAAAGCCTGGGAATGTAGCTCAGCGGTAGAGTACCCCTGGATTCCATCCCCAGTACCCCGAGAGAGAAAGTGCACATGAGCAAGCAAGGGTAATTCTATGAGTGGGAATTTAAAAAAACCTATAAAGAGGGCGGACTAGGGCAAGTACAAAACTAATGGATAAAAAAGTAGTAGTCACTCATGTTACAGACAAATGGAGATATTTGGTATTTTATGAGTAGCACAATGACCTTGCTTTTGTCTATGCCTAGATGAAATTATGAAGTGTTCTTGTTTTGTCTCACTTTATCATCTCAGATTTCCGCTGTCTGAGGTTGGTATTTTTGATATTGTTTATGTCCAACAGGAGAAAAACATGGACCAGCTGCAGTGCCAGGACAGCTTCCAGATAGCAAGAGCTGATCATTTTTTGTTTTTCATCAACAAATCTATATACCCAGTAAAAGTAATCATGTGCAAAGGCAAATAAAACATTTTCAGATATGTAAAGGTTTAGGAATTATATCACACATACATCTCTTTAAACAATAATTTGGAGGCCAGGTGTGGTGGCGCATGCCGTTAATCCCAGCAGCTCAGGAGGCTGAGGCAGGAGAACTGCCAGTTCAAAGTCGGCTTCAGAAATTTAGCAAGCCCTAAGCAACTTAGTGAGACCCTATCTCAAAAAATTTTTAAAAAGGCTAGAGAAGTGCCTCTGTGATTAAGCAACCATGGGTTTAATCCCTGCTACCAAAAAGATGAAAAATTATTTGGAGACATATTCCAGTCAACATTCCAGGATGCAGTATTCAAAGGATTAGAAACAGGCTTTGGAAAAATTCTCAAACAGAATTAAGCCTAAATAATAGTGGCGAATGTTATGTTAAAACAGAAGGTTTAAAATTCTTGAAAGAGCAGATATACCAGGTAAAATAAATTAGCACTAACCTGTATCTAAAAATTTCAATTTATGCAAAACAAATAATCCAAGGATAAAGGAAGAAATCGAAAAGTGGATATCATCAATTCTATCATTATTCATACTGAAGTTTACAGAAATAAATTTAATTAGATTTAACACATAAAAGTACCATTAGCAGATTTGAAACAATTTATATAACTAAGTCCACCTATGCAGGCAGCTGAGACAGGAATCAGGTAGCTGAGATAGGAGTATCACAAGTTTGAGACCGTCTGGGCAATGTAATGAGACCCCATCTCAAAATGAAAAAAGGGCTGGGGTTGTAGCTTAGTGGTAAAATACTTGCCAAGTATGTGCGAGGTCCTCAGTTCAATGCTAGCACCACACACGTACACAAACACACACACACAAAAGAAGAAGCAATAGTAGCAAAAGAATGACACAAAATAGATAATAATGCAGTAGGAAACCATAGTTATCAAATATGAAAGGGGTAATTTAAAAAAAATTTTAACATACATTCTTAGATGTACATGGACACAATACACTTATTTTATTTATTTTTATGTGGTGCTGAGGATTGAACCCAGTACCTCACCCATGCTAGACAAGCACTCTACCACTGAGCTACAGCCCCAGTCTAAAAGGGGTGATTTTAATTAAGAAAGGTACACAGTAGAAAAACAATTCAGCCAAGCATGGCAGCACATGCCTATAATCCCAGCTATTCATAAAGCTAAGGCAGGAAGATCATGAGTTTGAGGCCAGTCTTGTGCAATTTAGTGAGACCCTGTCTCAGGGGGGATAAAAACTTGGGTACAGGTACGGGGGGGGGGGGGGGGGGGGGGGCCAAGAATGTAGCTTAGGGCTTGGGATATAGCTCAGTTGGTAGCACGCTTGCCTCTTAAGCACAAGGCCCTGGGTTCAATCCCCAGCACCACAAAAAAAAAAAAAAAAAAAAAAAAGAATGCAGCTCAGTGTAAGAGTGCCCCAGGGTTTTATCCCTGGGGGGAGGGGGGGGTGGATGACAACAATGCAGGTATTGAAATTTCACTCCCTGAATGCCATGTGTGTATACACCTGTATACAATCATTACCCAACATACTCAATTCTCTCCATTTTGTAGATAGAGATGATGGCTGAATATAAAAATTCCAAAATCATGAATATAATTATGCCCAAATGCACTGAGTCTCAAATAATTACCCCAAATAATAGAATCAAGCTTTGTAAGATGGTTAAAAATCAAAATGTTCAGAAGAATAATACATACCTCAAACTGTGTTACAGCAGCATAGCGCACCTCTCCAGAAGGGGTAGTATATTTACTTCTATAGAAACCTTTCATTTTGTCATTCAGCTCTCCAACAAAATCTATCTTTAAGGTTCCTGTACCTGTGATTGAAAATAAATAAAAACCACTTTTATGGAGATGTTAAGTACAATGATCAAAAATACGTCCTCAAGATTCAGTATATTCAGTTGGCTATTTACAATGTGCAAATCATTCTTTCCTTTCTCAAATACTCCTGTACTGGAGAGAATAGTCTGAAGTAAATGGCAAACTAATCCTAAAATAACTTCAAATCAAGTTTAGGTGAATTCTCAGAAAGTTCTTTATTTTTTATCTGGTACTGGGGATTGAACCCAGGGTTCCTTTACCACTATACTACATCCCCTGCCCCAACTCCCTATTATTTTTGATCGTCAGACAGGGTCTTGCTAAATTGTCAGGCTGGTCTGGAGTTTGGTGATCTCCTGCCTCAGCCTCCTAAATCACTGGGATTACAGGCGTGAGCCCCTTTCCTGGCTCAAAGTTCTTTAACTTTTTTAACCTAAGTCTCAAATTACCAGTACATGAAGATGAAGATGGAAACAGGAAAGAAAACACATTATTATTAAATGCCTGACATATGATACTGGTCATAGAGCTTTTCAAATATTTATGATTATAAATCTGGAAGTAGGTATTATCCTTTTTTTTTTAAGATGAGGAAACTGAGGCTGAAAAGTTGTATAACTTGCTTAAGGTCATATAATTAGCATGCAGCAAGAGTGAGAAAATGTTTTAACCTAAAATTCATGCTCTCTGCCAATTATACTGTATAAATTGGTCTTTTTAGAAAACTTCATGCACAAGAAGAAAAATGTAGTCAATTACTTCATCATTAAAGAAAAGGGCTATCTATTCAATCCACATTGAATACTGATTGCATACTTTTGAATACAGAGAAGACCAATGATCAGCAAAAAGGCATAAACAAACTCAGTTACCTTAATAATTTGAACAATAATATTTAAAGAACATTAATAAATTATTAAATATGAATAAATATAAAACACTAAATATGTATTCTATTGTTATATAAGAGCAAAACCAACTTCAGTGTATTTTTTTAATAACAAAAATATTATCTAGTGATCATCTGCCAAATGTACATGCAGGGCAAAACAATAATCCCATCTATAAATCAAGCTACCGAAAGAACCCTCAAAAATGTTGACTTTGTAACTGATCTTTTTAAAATGTGTTTTTAACAAGGTCTAGAGCATGGCAATCTATTTTTTTTTTTTTTTTTTTTTTTTTTTTTTTTTTTTTCCGGGTGCTGGGGATCGAACCCTGGGCCTTGTGCTTATAAGGCAAGCACTCTACCGACTGAGCTATCTCCCCAGCCCAGAGCATGGCAATCTAAAACAGCAAAGATATGGTATAATTATAAAGAAATTAGCCAATCATACCAAACTTGTATATTCTAATGTTTCAAACTGTCATTTTGGAATGTTGTAGAGCAATGTTGACATTGATCAAAATGTTCTTGACTTTTTTCCTCTTGACATATTATTTTGGATAACCTTAAAGTCAAATCTTCATCTTCTAAAACTGAATTTGCTTTTTGGTAAACTCCAAAATCATGAGAAGTGCAAGATTACTGAATAAGCGAATGACAAAAACTATTTCTACACAAAAACAAAGCTTTCTTATGTGCCTCAAACTAGTTCTGAAAGTAACTTAAGTGAAAATTTCAGACCTCTGTAGCAAACCATCACTAAAGACAAGTGCCACAACTTAAAGTAATCGTGTTGGAAAATAATAAAAATTCAACTGAAGTTCAACTGGACAGACCATCTGTGATGGTTATTTTTTTTTTTTTTTTTTTTTTTTTAATGAGACATCTGTGAACATCTGAGGGGACAATGAACATTTTTATGTTGTTGAGGATGAATCCAGGGCCTTAAGCATGATAAACAGGCACTCTACCACTGAGCTACAGCTCCCCAGCCTGAATGAATACTTTTTCTTGAGAATTATAGATTACCGCGACAGTAAATATGAGCATGGTGAGGATCTTATAAGAATTCTTAGTGATTAATACCAAAGAATTAATAAGTAATATGGAATTTTGAGGGGAAAAGAGATGCTTATTCTCTATTTTCTTTAGGAATTCACTGAAGTTTTATTTTTTAAAAAGGAGGCATATTCACATCAATAAAGTTGGGCAAGGAAGAGCTAATGATTTATAAAAATCCACTAAATGGAACTCGTTTCAGGAATTTTATGTTACAATTCCATTAATGGAACTGGCCAGTCTGTTTTTGCTAAGTCAGCTATTTTTAATATAACTCATATTTCATGGTAGATCTACTTTCAACTTTTCCTATTTGGAACAAAAGTGGATTTAAAACTCATAACTAAATAAGAAAGGCTGCTTACACTTTTACTCGGTTTTAAATCTCCAAGGCCATCAAACCATAACAAGATATTGACAGTGACCACTATCCAAAAAGTGGCATACTAAACAAAATACAAAGTATTGGAAAGGGTTATTACCTGAAATTCAAACAAAACACAAGTTAAAGTTTTTAAAAATCATTAATATATGTAACTAGTGTCACATTATACAATACTAATTACAAAATATATGCTATTAATAAAGTAGAAATTTATGGTAAGTTGGAGAAAAAGTACTTTTTGACAAATTTAACTTATCAAATTTATACCATATTTACAACATTTTCACATAAATAATTTACTTTGCTCTTCAAATTAAAGATCTTATTTCAATATCCAATGTATCTATGTAGTAAACCTTTTAAAACATGATAAGCACACTTATAAATTAAACAACTAAAAAACTGAAATATCCACCAAAATGTTAAATGCTAAGACCTACACTCTTAAAATGCTAAGACCTACAAGTACTTCTCCACATAAATACCACTCCCTTAACCACTGTTTCTGAGGTTGTTAGATCTTACAATGGTTAAGGTAGCTTAATCACCATTCTAGAATAGGGTCAATATCAGAGAAGAAGATATTTTATTTGGCTATATTATAAATAGCATGACTGTTAAGTTTGATGAGGTTAAGCATAAAAGTTACTAATGTCATCATATATTCAATGTTTACTCTGTTATCAGACAGACCACTTCTACAATGTGTTAAAATCTAAAAATTAAGAACTTCATTTTTTAATTTAGTTTTTCTATTTAATTGACACATAATAATTATAAATATTTATAGGGTAAGAATTTCATTCTTTTTCATATATTTTTTTAGTTGTTGATGGACCTTTATTGTTTATTTATACGTGGTGCTAAGAATCAATCCAGGGCCTCACACATGCTAGGCAAGTGCTCTACCACTGAGCTGCAACTCCAGTCCCACTGAGTCACAACCCCAGCTCCAAGAATTTCATTCTTAAAGCAAACAGTGACTGGGCGCAGTGGTGCATGCCTGTGATCACAGTGAGTTGGGAGCCTGAGGCAGGAGTTTACAAGTTCGAGGCCAGCCTGGGCATCTTAGTAAGACCCTGTCTCAAAATAAAAAATAAAAGGACTAGGGATGTAGCTCAGTGAAGTACCCCAGAGTGCAATCCCAAATACCACAATAAACAGAGAGAGAGAAAAAGAGAGAGAGAGAGAGAGAGAGAATATTAAAGCAAACAATAACTGCATAACTTTGACCCAAAGAATTTTATAAAATGTAAATGCCAATGATTTTCCAGTAGTTACTGATACAGATATTCAATAATTCAATATAGTTATACCTGCAGGATTTCCTATTCTAATATTTGTACTGGTTATTTACTTCTTTATTATATTAGCTAAAAATTGCTGTATTACTAAAAATCTGAAGAACTATGTTGTTAGGAACAGTAGTGCATGCCTGTAATCCCAGTAACTCAGGAGGCTGAAGCAAAAGGATTATAAGTTCAAGGCTAGATTCAGCAATTTAGCAAAATAAAAATAAATAAAAAGGATTGGGGATGTAGCTCCGTGGTAAAGTACCCTTTGTTCATTCCCCCAGAAAATAAATAAATAAATAAAAAGCTAAATTATAGTACATTAATGGTCATAACTTTCCTCAACTTGTTTTTCCTATTATTTGAACTGGCTTTATCATGTAGCATGTTAGCTGTGTCCTTATCAAGAAAGATGCAGGTCTTAATAATGCTGATTAAAAAACAAAATGACCTCATATACACACGACTACACACACACACACACACACACACACACAGGGAAAAGAAAGGTGCAGATTATTACCTATGTACTCCTGTGTTCTTAAACACAAAAATTCTATGTTCTTAAAAATTATGTATATAAATGTCACAAAAACATAATATAGTCTTGTAAGTATATAGAAAAAACTAGTTGTTTCTGAGTTGAGCTGAGAAGAAGACAGAATGGCAAACAAAATTTCACTATACAGCATTTGAATTTCAAATATGCACATGTATTATGTTTTTAAAATATTTAATTAAAAAAAAAAAAAAAAAAAACGAGCACAATGGCACACACTTATAATTCCAGTAACTGGAGGCAGAGAAAGGAGGATTGAGAATGTTCAAAGCCAGTCTCAGCAACTTAGTGAGGCCCTGTCCCAAAATAAAAAGGGTTGGGGATATGGCTCAGTGGTTAAGTGCCCCTGGGTTTAATCCCTAGTACCAAAAATAAATAAATAAATAAAATAAAAGGCATAATATGGTGATTAGAAGTGCAGACTTCTGAGTTCAACTGCGTGGGTTTAAATCCCACCTCTGTCACTTACAAGTTGTATGACTCTAGGCAAGTTATTTAAGTTAAGTGAACATTTTTGTACTTTAATTTCTTCACCTGTAGGGATAATAAGACACTTTCTCAAAAGGGTTTCACTATGTTGTTCAGACTGGCCTCAAAATTTCTGGGAGCAAGAGATCCTGGGATTATCAGCATGTACCACATTGCCTGGCTAATTTTTCATTCCTTTGTTTCTTTGTTGGCAGTGCAGGGGATTGAACTCAGAGCCTCATGCATGCTAGGTAAGCATACTACACTAAGCAACATCCTCATTCCCAAGTTAATATTTTTGATGTACTTAAAATATTATCTGGCATAGATTAAACACTTAATATATATGCATGTATAATACAAATCTATCATGTTAAGAGTGCCCAGTTTTGTCCAATGAATTCAGCCAATAAATTCTAATTTCTTTTGCTAAGTATGGTTGGTCTGCTGTCTGTCTATTCATCAATCCATCCATCCATCCATCCTTCCATCCATCCATCCATTCATCCAAGAGGCACTCTACCACTATGCTACATCCTCCATCTTTTTAATTTCTTACTTCAAGACACTATCTCACCAGATTGTTGAGAACTTGAGATCCTCCTGTCTCACCCTCCTGAGTGAGATTACAGGCTGTGCCACTGCACCAGCTCATGTGACAATTTTTGTTCCCTATGCTTACTAGATTTATATATTTTCTCAGACCCTTTAGCACTGAGCTACATCCCTAGTCCTTCTTATTTTTTAATTTTGAGATAGGGTCTTGCTAAATTGCTGAGGCTGGCCTTGCAGGAAACAGAGCCTCCTGAGTCACTGGGATTACAGATAAGCACGATGGTACTTGGCTCAGACCTTTTTGTTTGTTTTCTCGTCCTGGGGCACTTAACTACTGAGCCACATCCCCGGAGTTTTTTATTTTTTATTTTGAGACAGGGTCTTGCTAAATTGCTTAGGTCTCACTAAATTGCTGAGTCTAGCTTTGAACTTGCAATCCTCCTGCTCTGCCTGGAGTCGCTGGAATTACAGGAGAGCGCCACCCCGGGCAGCTCAGACTATTTTTAAAATTAGTGTTTCAACATTTTTGCTCCTCCCTTCTTTGTATTTCATTAATTTCTGCTTTTTAATCTTTATTTTCCTCCCCTACTTTCTTGAATTACCTGCTCTTTTTGTATAATTTTGATATTTAGTTAATTAATTTTCAGTCTTGCTTCTTACTAAATATTGTTTTCTGTGTAATGTCTTACCTGTATCCCTCATATTCTGATATGTGGCAATTTCTTTATTCAGTTGTAAGCATTTTTTAATTTTCTTTCTTTTCTTTCTTTCTTTTTTATATTTTATTTTGGTACTGGGGATCGAACTCAGGGCCTTGTGCATGCAAGGCAAGCACTCTACCAACTGAGCTATATCCCCAGTCCTCTTTTCTTTTATTTAAACAGGAACACCCTATGTTGCTCAGGCTGGTCCTGAACTCCAGGGCTCAAATGATCCTTCCTCCCCAGCATCCTGAGTAGCTCAGTTTACAGGTATATACATGCCACCACAGCTCAGCTTTTCCTGATTTTCACGAAAAGGTTCTTTGACTCATTAATTATTCAGAAATTTTTCTAATTACATAAAAAAGAATTTTTGTTTCATATTTGCTACTGATTTCTTTCACATAATGTAGTCTCTAATGATAAAATTTTGAACTTTAAAATTTTTTATTTTACTTTTATCAAGGTAACCATTCATAGTTTAAAACTCATATAATACTATGAGGCTTATCTATATAAGTTGCAGGCCCTACCCAATACTACCTTGACTCCCCAGATTCTGTCTCCAAAAGTGAACAATTTCAACTCTGTGATTTCTAAATGCTTGCTTAGAAGACAAAACTTTTTTTTCATCTTTCAATCTTAAACTTTATTTTCTCCTTAATGTAGAAAGTGAAGTCTTAGCTAAACCATCTCCCTCATGTCTTTTAAAAAGAATGAAATATTCTATCATTTTGCAATTCTGAAAATATCTTTGTTTCACTATCACACAAATTCATAGTTTGAGCATTGAATTCTAAATTTAAGTTCAGATTCATTTACTATTTTGAAGCAATGGATTCACTAGTCTATGTTCCTGATGAAAGTCTAGTACTATTCTGATTTCTGAACTTTTTCTTTCTTTTAACTTTGCAGTACTGAGTGTTGAATTGTTAGAGAAGCATCCTGCCACTGAGCTATATCCCTTTTTTTAAATTTTCAGACAGAGTCTCACTGAGTTGTATAGGATGGCCTTGAACTTGGAATTCTCTTCCTTAGCCTCCAAAGTAGCCGAGATTGCCACTAATGCTCTGATTCCCAAAATTTGAAAGTAATATGCCAGCCTTTCTTCTGTCTCATCCCAAATACAAACTCTCTGAGAGTATCACTTTATCCCAAAAGTTCTAAAACTTGCTTTAGTCTGGGACTTTTTACACTTCATGAGTTAATCTCTCCCGATGGAACACTTCTGCAAACTGAAGGCTCCTGCCTCATGAATTAAATTTTTTAAAAAAATTTTATGTCTTTAATAAATTCTTCCCATTTTATTTGTTCTCTTTTTTTAGATGGCTGTTGGTTCTGTTGGATTGGTCCTCAAATCTTCAACTTTTCTATTTTCCATTTCTTTGGTTTTCCTCCTGTTTGGAAGATTCCTCAATTTCATTTTCCAAAACTTCTACCTGTTTTGTTTTGTTCTAATCATATTAAACTTTCCAAAAGTTTTTTATTCTAATTCTTCCTGTTGGATGGCCTTTTGTCTATCCTTATTTCACAAATGCATCTTCTCTTAACTCTCGAAGGGTATTAATTAGTTTTGGGTTCTTTTCTCCCCTTATAATTTGTCTTTGTTTCTTCTAATTTCTTATGTTATTATTATTTTTATTGTTTTGCTTAGTGCCCTTTCATGTTAGAAGTTTTCCCCAAATGTTTGGTAACTGCTGCCCTAGAGACTGGGTTTGGTTGTGCTACTTGCTTTGGCCAACAAAATGTGAGTGGACATCAAGTATACATCACCCATGAAGAAACTAACTTTTTGTGGTCCAGCTCTCTGCCCAACCCTGAGTTTCCTGCCCTCTGCCATGTGTAAGAATAGTATGCTGCAGAGGCTGGTCACTACCAATCCTGAGCAACTTGTCAAAGAGAAGACTTATAAGCCAAATGGAGCCCTGTAAAGATGGTAATAAGGCTGCAGCCTTATCATCAGCAGTCCTCATAAGCCATGTGTAAGCAAGAAATATTAACAAGCCATTGAGATTTGTGATCTTATTTGTGGGTTCAAATGTATACATACATGTTTATATACACACAGCATATTTCTGGAAGGATTCATTAGATAATGGAAGTGAAAGGGGTCAGAGACAGGGAATCTCAATTTTCATATTACTGTATGTTTTCCAAATTTTTAAAATATATTTCGTGGTAAAACATTTATTTTTACAATAATCACATACAAAAAGGTCTCCAAAAGTACCAAAACAAAGGAAAACTACTACAATTTAAATTTTTTTTGAAAAGTACTCATATTAAGACAATAGATTCTCAATACAAAAATTTAAAAAACCTGAACTACAGATGTAGCTCAGTGGTAGAGCACGAACCTAACGTGCTATGCCCCCAGTAGTACACACATGCACACACACACGCAAAGAAAAAAAAAAAAAGAAAAAAGAAAATTCTGCAAATCAGAAAAAACAGGAATAAAAGTAAAAACCACTTATGTCAACACTCAGACATAACCCAGACAGCATTTTATTTGTACCATTTTAGAGAGATGAGTCATCAACCTGAATAAATAATTTTACATTTTGCTTTTCAATTTTACATTACAATACGCACTTTGCAGTGTTATTAAGAATTCACAATCTAGGTGTGGTGGTGCACACCTGTAAGCTACTTACTTAGGAGGCTAAGGCAAGAGAATGAAAAGTTTGAGGCCAGCCTGGGCAACTTATCAAGACATTGTCTCAAAAATAAAAAGGCTGGAGATGTAGCTCAGTGGTAAAATGCCACTGGGTTCAATCTCCAGTAATGCAAAAATAAACAAAACAAATAAATAAATTCACAGACCTTCACTACTAAATATATTTCACTATACTGATATAACATGATTAATCATTTCTTTAGTAGTAGACAAAAATATTAATTCTATTTTTTTTACCACCATATGCAATGTCTCAATAAGATACTTCTAAGCATAGAATATTTTCTATATTTTGATTTTTTTCCTTAGAATACATTTTCTGGGGGTGGGGATTGGAGTGCAGTACATGCAGATTAAACCCAGGGCCTTGTGCATGCTACGCAAGTGTTCAACCACTAAACAATATCCCCAGGTCATTTTTTATTTATAGATAGGGTCTCACAAAGTTGCCCCAGTGGAGCTTGAACTTGCCATCCTCCTGCCTCAGCATTCTGTAATCCCCAGGTGTGAACCACTGTGCCTCATTTAGAATACCGTCTTAGCAGAATTGTTAGTCAAAAGTCATAAAGGTATTTAGGTTCCTGATATATGCTTATTTTTCAAAACAATTACATGAATCTATACTTCTACCAGTAATATCAAAGCAACTATATCATCAGAAATATTTTTCTTCAGTTCATATAATGGGCAAAAACTGATTTGGTAGTAGCACTGTTTTGATCTCTCATTAATAGGAGGCTAAATATCTTTTCACATGTTTTATAGTCAATTTCATTTTCTTCTTTATGAATTAACTGTTCTTTTTTATTTGCTCATTTTTGAATTCTTAGTGCTTTACCAATTTATTTGTATATAATTTGTTCCACTATATTAGGTTCAAAAAGTCTTTCATTTTCTTTGTCCTTTTATATCTAATAATAATAATAACATATCAACAAGTCTTTCCTTCCATGCCCTAACACAAAGTATATCTAATCTATGGTTGTATATGTAAGTCACATGTGGAGCATAAAACTAGAGGTCTGTTTCAATTAGTATAAGATGGAGGTAGGTAAATGTAAAAGCTGAAACTAAAAAGCAATGCATTCTAAAGTAGAAAGAGTCTTAGTTTTTGGTCTTGTTTCTTGAGAGAAAAAACTCTGGTGCCCCCAAATTACAGTGAACCTTTTTTATTAAAAAAAAAAAAATCATTCTTAAAACTTAATCTGCTAACAACACTAAGAGAAAAAATGGTATACAATAAATTTCATGGGATTTTACATCTCTTACCTGTTTGGAGGGTACTAGGAAAAGACAAGGTAACTTTTTCATCTTCATTCTGATAGTTAAATCCTGTAGCATGTATTTCTGGAAAGAAAAAAAAATTACTTCACAAATCTGGACAGATAAGACCAAATCTAGACTGTACCACTGAGCTCCATCTTCAGCCCCTTTCATTTTTTAATTTTAAATAGGGTCTTGCTAAGTTGCCCACACTAGCCTTGAATTTACAATCTTCCTGCCTCAGCCTTCCAAGTGGCCAGGATTACAAGTCACTGCATCAGGCTTAAAATGAAATATTTTAAAATTAGAAAATCAAGAATGTCATTTCAAGCAGGTCGGGGTGGTGCATGCCTATAATCCCAGTGGCTCAGGAGGCTGAGGCAGGAGGATTGAGAGTTCAAAGCTGGCCTCAGCAACTCAGCAAGACCCTGTCTCTAAATAAAATACAAAAAAGGGCTGGGGATGTGACTTGGTGGTTAAGTGCCCCTGGGTTCAATCCCTAGTAACCTCCCCCCCCCCAAAAAAAAAGTCATTTTAAATTAATGTGTTTTAGACTTTATGATTGACATTAAGTATATTCCTTAAAAAAATTATACATTTTTCATAATTTTATAAAACTTGGTGATGTAAGAGAAACACTACCATTATAAATGTGATAGCTTTCAATGAAATTTCAAGAAATGCTTCATTTCTAATCCTTGTGACTGACAGTTTTCTATGTTGCAGTCTTATGAACATTTGAAGTATTTACTAAATTGCCAAAATTCTGGCCTTAAAGATATATCAGTGACGCCGGCTATGGTGGCACACAGCTGTAATCCCAACTTGGGAGGTTGAGGAAGGAGGATCGCCAAGTTTGAGACCAGCGTCAGCAGCTTTTTTTTAGCAAGGTCCTAAGCAACTTAGCAAGACCCTGTCTCAAAAATAAAAATAAAAAGGGCTGGGGGATGTGGCTCAGTGATAAAGTACCCGTGGGTTCAATTCTCAGTACCAAAAAAAAAAATAAAAATATTTCAATGAAAGTTCTTCCTCCTGCCAGGCTGGTAACAATTCAAACTACAATACAAATCATACCCACTAGTAAAAAATCTTTATTGTTACACTTTACAGAAACAAAGAAGATGAAAACACATGTGTGGATTAAATTAAGGCTTCAATTTGCCCTCTACCAGGAGTAAAAAGAGACTACTTATTTGGCTGCTACTTTAAGATGCTTAGTTGACACATTAAAACAACAATAACAAAAACATGTAGGCTAAGTTCCAACCACACACATCCATCCCCATTCCAAATGAAAAGTTATTCAAATAGGTTGCCTTAATAAGCATGTGAAAAGATGCTTAGCATCATTAACCACCAGGCAAATGCAAATCAAAACCACAATGAGATACCACTTCACACCCACTAGGGTGACTATAATAAAAAGATAACTAGGGGCTGGGGAGATAGCTCAGTCGGTAGAGTGCTTGCCTTGCAAGCACAAGGCCTTGGGTTCGATCCCCAGCACCCAAAAAAATTAAATAAATAAATAAAGATAGCTAATAATAAGTGTGAAGGGGATGTAGAGAAAATGGAGTCCTTATACATTGCTGGTAGGAATGTAAAATGGTGTAGACACTTTGGTAAACAGTCTGAAGTTACTCAAAAGTTAAATACAGAGCTAACATTTGACTCAGCAATCTCACTCTTAGGTGACCCAAGAAAAATGAAAAGATGTCCATATAAAAATGTATACACAAATGTTCATAGTAGCATTATTTATGGTAGTTCCAAAGTGGGCTTTTGTTACCCAAATATCCAGCAACTGATGAATGGATAAAATGTGATATATCCATGCAATTCAACGTTTTCAATAAAAAGAAGCCAAGCACAATGGCATGATCTATAGTCTCAACTACTCTGCTTGGACAGTTCTTTCTCCAGTTATCTAAATCTTAGGTAATTCAGACCTCTGCTCAATTCGCTTATTGAAATATCTATTCATTCTAGAACCATAAGAACCCTTACTCTAGTGGGACATGGTGATGCACATCTGTTATTCCAGAGACCCAGGAGGCTGAGGCAGTAGGATCCCAAATTCAAGGCCAGTCTTGGCAACTTAGAAAGACTGTCAAAATTTAAAAAAATAAAAAGGGCAGAGGACGCAGCTCAGCGGTTAAGCATTCCTAAGTTTAATCCCAGTACAAAAAAAGAGAATCCTTACTTTATATCCTCTGGTGAACTTTTTTCAGCATTCACCACTACTTTACAATTTTGCTGTTGCCTATTGTTATATTATGATACCTATTTGGGGGGTTTGGTTTGTGGTTCCTAGATCATAACTCCATCACTCTCTTAAATCTTTCCCACCCTCTCTGACCTATCTTGCCTGACAGAGAATGATAAGACCCCTATTACAGAAGGGGTTCTGAAGAATCTGAACAGATAGGCCATGCTGGAGTTCCCCACCTAGTCTATTACATATGTAATGAAGTCTCCATAAAAACTTGAAGGAGGTGAGGCACTGTGGGGCAGGCCTATAATCTTAGCAACTTGGGAGGCTGAGGCAGGAGGATTCCAAGCTCAAGGCTGGCCTAGGGAACTTACTGAGAACCTGTCTCAAAATAAAAAATAACTCGGTAGTAAAGCAGCCATTATCAACAACAACAACAATAACAAATACTCCTTTCCAAGAAGATCATAACATACTGACAGTTCATTATTAATTTAAATTATAACTAGTGGGTTATATATGTGCAAGTAAAGATTCTTGCTGAAATTATCATGTGAGTGCTGCTACATTTCAGAAAAAATATTTTTGAAAAAAATTTTTTTAGTTGCCAAAGGACCTTTATTTATTTATTTATATGCAGTGCTGAGAATCAAATCCAGTGCCTCACACATGCCAGGCACGCGTTCTACCACTGAGTCACAACCGCAGCCCCAGAAAAAATATTTTCAATACAACTAGCATTTTAAAATCTATGCACATATACAAAAATATATTTGGATATAGAATGCACATGTATCTATGTTAATAGCCTATTAATTAGAAGTATAAAAAAAAAATTTGGAGGGGGTAGTACTGCGGATTAACCCAGGACCTCACACATGCTAAGTAAGCAGTCTACCACTGAGCCATAGTCTCAGCCCCAGAAGTAAAATTTAAATATAGCCATAACTTATATAAACCTATGACAAGAAACAACTTACACTCAAAAATCAATTACAAGGCAAGCACTCTACCCATAAGGCCCTGGGTTTGATCCCCAGCACCAAAAAAAAAAAAAAAAAAAAAAAAGATAGATACATAAATTGGATTTTAATGTCTTATTTTAAGAAGTAATTAAGATATAATTTTGACAAGTAAAAAAAGTTCAAAACTTACATACAATACACTATCATTTGTGAGCACACACTCGCTCATATATACATACATATATGATATCTACAAATGCACAGAAACTCTGAGGGTATGTAAGAAAAGATAATTATCACCAGGAAGGGGGTTGGGAGGCAGAGGAGGGCAGCAGGTAGTCACTTTGTAATGTATGTGGATTTCACATTCTGAATTTGGCATCATGTGGTATGTATTAACTAAGAAAGTTTTTAAATGTTTAAAAAAAAAAAAAAAATATATATATATATATATATATTATGTATATTTTGTGGTGCTGGGGATTAAACCCAGGGCCTTGTGCTTGTAAAAATATTTTTTAAATATATTCACTTTGAGCTTCTGATCAAATTTTTATAGTCAGTCTGCTAGTGAATGTGATCCTATTCTGGGTCTTCCAAGAATGGTTTAGTAATAAGGAGACACTCTTGCCTAGGTCTTTAGGATTTGGGTCACCTATACTTTAAACATTATAATTGTTCTTATAGAACAAAGAAGGTAAAGAGGTTCGCCTCATTTGTATAATCAGTCAGTCTTTTTAAAAAAACTTTATTTTCATTAACTTTTTTTTGACAGTGATAAATATTAAAAAAAAAAAATTCTTTTCATACATGTATATAGGGTAATAAGGTCTATCTCAATCTACCATCCTTCCCATCCCCATGCGCCCCACCCCTGCCCTCAACCCCCTCTGTACAATCCAAAGTTCTTTCATTCTTCCCTACCCACCCCCGACTATCGATCAGCATCCACTTATCAGAGAAAACATTCAGCCTTTGGTTTCTTGGGATTGGATTATTTCACTTAGCATAATATTCTCCAGTACTATCCATTTACCTGCAAATGCCATAATTTCAGTCAGTCAGTCTTAAAGGGTAATAGCCCTCAAGGAGCAACAACACTTTATAACTAAAAGAAGGCAAAGAGTTGTACAGTATTACTTACTTAGCTTGTGCCAAAATTTCAGAGCCTCCCTAGTGTGAATTCTTTCAAAATACAAAATTAGTTTTCTGCTCAACATTTGTGCAGATATGCTATTTAATCCAGTGTGTTTCCTTTAAATATCCCTGCTCAGGGCAGGCTTAGTGGTAGAACCTAGCATGTACAAAATGTCCTTGCTTGGATTCTCAGCACTGCGAAGGAAAAAAAAAAAAAAAAGATCCCTGCTCACCCTTCACAAGGACTATAAAGGTCCTTAAGAAACAAACTTCATCTTCCATGGTTTCCTTTATGAGTCCACCTACTTAACTCCTAGTTACCACCCTCTCTGCAAACCTTTCCTACTTTTCACTTAATATGGTAATTCTGGTTCTCCCCTTTTTCACAACAGGCTTCAGGAAGGCTACAATTTCTTTTCTTTGGCAAATGAGGGACCCTAGTGTTATTGTTAGAATCAATGTATATTACCAATAAACAACACAATCAGTAATTGTAAGGTAACTCCTGCTTTCTTTAAATTATTTAATCTTTTATTCAATCAGTACTACATAAAATAATAAATACAAGGAATAAAAAATGAGGAGATTCCTTCCAATAGCTCACTGATTCTTTGGTCTCTTGCATTAACAGAATTAGCACAGAATATTTCTAGACACTTAAGTGTCACATTTTTCTCAAATTTATTTATTTATTTAGGGTACTGGGTATTTAACCCAGGGCAATTTCCCTTTTTATTTTTAGTTTTTTGTTTGTTTGTTTTCTTTTTTGCCTTCTTACGAAGTCTTTTTTATTCATGTTTATTGTAAACAAATGGGATATATCTTGTTTCTCTGTTTGTACATGAAGTAGAGGCATACCATTTGTGTAATCATACATTTACCTAGGGTAATAGTTTTTGATTCTTTCTGTTTTTTTTTCTTCCCCCCCACCCCTCCCTTATTTTTAGTTTTGAGACAGAGTCTCACTAAGTTGCTAAGGGACTCACGAAATTGCTGAGGTTGGCCTTGAACTTGTGATCTTCCTGTCTTAGCCTCCTGAGTCTCTGGGATTACAGATGTGGGCCACCATGACTGACTCAAATTTAAATACTATTGGTAAGTACCACTGGTATTCCTAAAAATGAAATATGCTGGGTGCAGTAGCACACAACTGTCAAAATGGTTTGCTACTCTCTTGACCCAGAAACATCCACAAAATCATGCAAATCAAGAAGTTCAGGGGGCTAAGGGTGTAGCTCAATGGTAGAGTGCTTGCCCTAGCATACACAAGGGCTTGGGTTCAATCACTGGGACCATAAAAAACAAAACTCAGTGAAAGAGGTTCAAATCTTTCTGCTCACACTAAGAATGTCTGTGAAACTGCCATCAAGGGTATGCCTACCCCAAAAGTCACAGAATGTCTGAAAGATGTCACCTTAAAGAAGCAATGTGTGGGGGTTGGGGATTTAGCTCAGTGGCAGAATGCTTGCCTACCATGCCCAAGGCCCTGAGTTTGGTCCTTCGCCCTAAAAAAAAAAAAAAAAGAAGAAGAAGAAGAAGAAGCAATGTGTGCCATTCCAGTGTTACAATAGTGGAGTTCGAAAGTGTGTCCAGGCCAAACAGTGGGGTTGGACACAGGACTGGTGACCCAAAAAGAGTGAATTTTTGTTGCACATGCTTACAAATGCAAGAGTAAGAGAGATCCTCTGGCTAGGATGCTCAAGACCTTGCGTTTAATTCCCAAGAATGAAAAATATTCATATATATATATATGTGAATTCACAAACACATATATAAGGTAGAAGAAATGCAGACTTGAGGCCAGTCTTGTCAAGTTAGTAAGGCTACCCCTGCATTTCAAAATAAGAAATAAAAAGGACTAGGGAGGCAACTTGGTGGTAAAGTAACGTGGGTTCAATCCCCAGTATCAAAAAAAAAAAAAAAAAAAAAAAAATCAAGATCAGAATTACAAAATACATATATTTTCACATATATTTGTTGAAACAGAAAAAAGTCAATCAAAATTGTTACTGCTTATGCTAGCCTTGTATACAGATAAATGCTTGCCTAGCATGCATGAGGTCCTGGGTTCAATTCCCAATATCACACACACAACAAAAAATTAGAAATTTATAAACTGTCTGGAACTCAGAATGCCTTCTTCTAGAATAAATTTAGGACATCTTTTGTACAGTACGATGACTATAATTAATGACAATATATTATATTCTTGAAAAATACAAAGATAGGGGCTGGGGTTGTGGCTCAGTGGGAAAGCACTTGCCTAGCATGTGTAAGGCACTGGGTTTGATCCTCAGCACTGCATACAAATAAATAAATTAAATAAAGGTTCATCCACAACTTAAAAAAAATAAGAAAAAACAAAGACAGTAGATAGATGTTCTCATAGGAAAACATAATAACTGTGAAGTAATACATTTGTTAACTCACTGGATCTATCTATCTATATATATATATATACATATTTCAAAACACAATGTTATATACAATAGATATACATAATTTTATCTGTCAACCTAAAAATAAATATAATTTTTAAAAATATTTTTTCTAGGGGCTGGGGAGATAGCTCAATCGGTAGAGTGCTTGCCTTGTAAGCACAAGGCCCTGGGTTCGATCCCCGGCACCCAAAAAAAAAAAAAAAATTTTTTTTTCTAGTTGTAGGTGGACACAATACCTTTGTTTTATTTATTTATTTTTACCTGGTGCTGAGGATTGAACCCAGTGCCTCACATGTGCTAGGCAAGCACTCTACCACTGAGTGACACCCAACCCAGTCCCTAAATATAATTTTTTTTCCTTTTTTTTTTTTTTTTTTTTTTGTGGTGCTGGGGATTGAACTCAGGGCCTTCTGCATGTGAGGCAGGCACTCTACCAACTGACTTATGTCCCCAGCCCCTAAATATAATTTTTAAAAGTAAAAAAAATAAAGACTTCTTCCAAGCCACTGCTGTATGTAAATAAAGTAACATAATAAAGGTAACATAATCTACAAATTTCTACATATCTCACATGTCCTATGTACATAGTTCAGTACTGAATCAAACAATTATTTTTTTTAATTCAAATAAAAATCTACCTACTGTATTATTTATTTTAAAAAGCAATTCAAGAGTCAACGAAAAAGAAAGTATATCATCAACAAAGGATTGCAATAGTCACCTGCTCCTGGGAACATACTTTACTTCTTCATAAAGCCCCATATAGTGTTGCTTTGAGAAAGAAAAAACACCATTCTGGAGAAATTCCAAAGGAGACTAAAGTGAAAATGAAATCAAGAGTGCTGAGATTCTTCTTACTTTGCAAGGCTCCAAGAGGACTTCTTTCTCATACTTGGGCAAAAGAATCATTCAGACATATGCATAATTAAAGTTCAAGCCCTACCTACACTGACAATTCTGTATTTCTAAGTGGACCCAATATTTATGTAACACAGGATGATACAATCCTATTGGGCTATCTGAAAGGTCTAAAAAGAATGTGAATATGCCAAACATAAATTTTGTCCAATAGAAAAAAGAAATTCCTTCCAGGGTATACCTATTCTTAAATGATCACTGAGTATTTAGTTATAAACTAAATATCTGGATTCTAGATCTGATTTTGCCATTGATTAAATGATATGACATTACTACTCATTCTAGATTTTCATCTGTAAAAAAAATTATGAAATTTATTTAAAGTAACAATGGAGCATATAAATCAAACAAATTCTCATTCTCCTTTACCTGACTCCCCCAGAAATAAAAATGCTCGATGGGGGAGGGGATCTCACCTTAAAAGTGTTACAAGGCAGTAAGAATAGGAAGTCAAGATGAAGAAGAGGATGGGTTCCCAGAAAGAGGAAGCTTTGCACTCTAGGTCACTTCTGCTCTGGGGTCATTTGTTGAGTCTGCTGGCCTCACAGACAAAAGTGACAATCCAGGGCCCACTAGGAATGGGAACTTTGATAAGCCACCCTTCTGCTTTGGAGGAAACCTGAAAAATAATATTCTCATAAAAAGGATGAATAAGAAGAGAAGTAGTCCATTCATGGAATGCAATTAAACTTCAAAAAACATGGAAGTCCTGATAGTAGAAAAAGATGATCCCTAAGTAGTATTAACCTTAAGATGAAGCAAACATACAAAGATGAAGCAAACAAAAATCTTCTTTAGAAGATGATGCCACCATCATATTTTGAGCACCTAATTTTCCTAATTCAGTATCTAGTATTCAATCAAATAAACCCTGGCACATCAGCAGAAAAAGACAAGCTGAATAAAAACAACTAACTCCATGGGCAACAAAATAAAATAGGACCCTCTAGACATGAACTATTCATATACTTGCTCGTCACATTTGAAAAGATAAAATCCCAAGAAAAATGTGGCAGGAAATGGTGCTGGGAAAACTAGCTATCTACACACAAAAGAATGAAGTTAGGATCCTTACTTTATACCATTAACTCAAAATAGATCAACACCTAAATGTAAGACCTAAAACTACAATGTGAGAAGAGTAAGGCCCAATGCTCTCCAAGAGTTACTTTTTATTCTTCCCTCTTTGACAACCATGGCTGCCCCAAAATACTTCGTTACCAGTCAAGACAACATCAGACACCCATTGGTCATGGCCCCTGGAAGACATTATACTTTGGCTGTAGCAAGTTTCAGTGGCATGTCCAACGCAGATTACTCTGTTCCACAGCCTATCCAAATGACTCAATCCCCCTGCAGTTACTTCAGGTGCCCTCATCTGTGAGGAGCCCCTTCTTACCCATGACTAAGCAGAAAATGTGTAGTTAACTAGCAGTACACTGCACATGCAAGAGCCCACCTTTTGATCTATATAAGCAGGCTTCTACATTTGCTTATTTCAACAGTCTGGGTACAGCTTCCCCTAATACTGCAACATAAGTCCAAATAATGCCTCTTTGGAATGGTGGAATTTTGCCTATTCATGATTTCTATCTCAAGTAGACCAGATTAGGCTGGTAACACTGAGGCTGCTGGCACTGAAAGCGGCCAGTAGCCAGGGATGGTCACACTAGGACAGCTAACAGCAGGAGAAACGTTAGGAGCAGCAAATAAATCATTGCCTTGAACTCCATAGCCTGGGACAGCAGACTGCCACTTCTGGGAATCTTTCCGTGCAATGATGCCGAAAGACCCATCCATTTGCAGGTGGCCGTTGTTAATGGGGCAGATTCCAAGTCTTGGCATAGAATCTATGGGTTCCATAGCTTTAAATTCTGATGCCTACTGTACTGGGGTGGAAAAAATATGGATGTGCTCAATAGCCTTGAGGCGCCAGCTGTTTGGAGCAAGAGAGGATACTGTGCAAGTGATAAGGCTCCAATTAGGCCATTTCCCCCACAGCCTCTGGCTTCTTGTTTATCTTAAAGAAACTTTTCTCACAATAAATTCCTTTGACATGCTTCCCTATAAATAAAAGTTGGTGGACTTTTTCTCTTTGTTGGGGATCAAACCCATCAGGTCTAATTCACCCACTGGCATCCCCCCATCCTGGTATTAAACTACTTTTCGTGTCTTTTGTCTTTATTTCTTATTATTACTTCATACCCTTATTTTCTCAGTCAGCTCACAGTCTCCATTCAGTTAACTGCTCCCTCACTGTGGGACACAAGGGGAAAATAGTAGGTAGTAATGGAGAGTTAGTGGAAGCTGCTAGCTGCAGCTGCTGGACAAGTATCTACTGGTTCTGGTTATCAGGAGAATGTTGAAGAGAACTCCTAATACTAGGAGCTGAAAGCCAATGGTATTCAAAACTCAGAGCTGCTAACAGTAAGGAAGCTGCACTTTACCTACTTGTGATTTCTATCCAAACTGAGCTTTTTACCTTCAGCAGATTAATAACAATACTACTTAGAAGAAAATGTAAGAGAAAAGTTTTAGGACATTAGATTTGGTATGATTTCTTAACTATGACACCAAAAGCACAGACAAGAAAAGAAAAAAAAAAAAAGACAAAATAGACTTCATCAAACTCAAAAACTTCTGTGCATAAAAGGATACAATCAACAGAAAAGGTATAAAGAAAATATTTGCAAATCATACATCTGACAAGGGGTTAAAATCCAGAATATATATATAAAGAACATATACAACCTCAGTAAGGAAAAAAAAAAAAAACTGATTTTAAAAATGAGCTAATGATTTGAACAGACATTTCTTCAAAAAGGATTTACAAATGAACAGTAAATACAGGAAAAGATGCTCAATATCTCACTAATCATTACAGAAATGCTAACCAAAACCAGTAACACATCCATTAAGATGGTCACTGAAAAGAAAAAAAAAAAGAGTAACAAGTATTGATGAGGATATGGAGAAACTGGAACCCCTATGTGCAGTTAATGGGACTATAAAATGATACAGAACTAGAGAAAACATTATGCTTTCTCAAAAACTTAAAAATACATTTACTATCATAAAATCCAGAATTTGCCTGGCGCAGTGGCACACACATGCAATTCCAACGACTCAGGAGGCTGAGGCAGGAGGACTGCAAGTTCAAAGCCAGTCTCAGCAACTTAGCAAGGCCCTTAACCAACTCAGCAAGACCTTGTCTCTAAATAAAATATTAGTAGCTGGAAATGTGGCTCAGTGGTTAAGCACTGCTGGGTTCAATCCCGGGTACAAAAAAAAAAAAAAAAAAAAAAATCCAGAAATTCTACTTCAGAATATGTCCAAAAGAACTGAAAGTGGGGTCGTGAAGAGGTATGCATGTACCCATGTTCATAGTATGGGTTCACAACAGTCTAAAGGTGGAGGGAAGCCATGTACCCACTCACAGACGAATGGACAAACAACAAGCATACACACACACACACACACATACATACGCGCGCGCGCGGTGGTGGTGGTGGTGGTGGTAGTCCTGGATGTTGAATCCAGGGTCTCAGTCTTGTTAGGTAAGTGCTCTATCACTAAGCTGCATCCCTGGCCCTTTTTAATTTATTTCAGTTTTGAGACAGGTTCTAGCTAAATTCCCCAGATTGGTCCCAAACTTGTGACACATTGGCCTCAGCCTCAAAAGAAAGGCAATTCTTTTTGGTTTGTTTTGGTACCAGGGATTGGACCTAGGGGCGCTTAAACACTGAGCCACAATCCCCAGTCCTTTTCTGTATTTTATCTAGAGACAAGGTCTCACTGAGTTGCTTAGGGCCTTGCTAAATTGCTGAGGCTGGCTTTGAACTTGTGATCCTCCTGCCTCAGCCTCCTGAGTCACTGGGATTACAGGCATGTGTCACGGTGCCCAGAAAGAAAGGCAATTCTGACACATGCTATAACATGACTAAATGTTGAGGACCTTATGTTAATTTAAATGTCACAAAAAGACATACTGGTTAGGTATGGTGGCACACACGTATAATCCCAGCAATTCAGGAGACTGAAGCAAGAGGACCAACAGTTCAAGGACCACCTAAACAAGCCTCTATCTCAAAATAAATAATCAAAATGAGCTGGAGAGGTAGCTCAGTGGGAAAGTGCCCCTGGGTTCCATCCCCAGTACCAAAATAAAAAGATATACTATGTAATTCTACTTATATGAAGTACATAGAGCGATCAAATTCAAACAAAATGCAGAATGGTGATTGCCCATATTTTCTTCCTACTCCATCTATCTCCTGATCAACCTTGGTTCCCCATGGGGCCCTGCAGGTATGGCATGCCTTTATTTACCTCTTGGAAATGAAAAAGTAATCAAATATCTTTTCTTTCTTTCTTTCTTTTAGTTATAGATGGACACAAAACCTTTATTTATTTAGTTTTTTTATGTGGTGCTGGGGATCAAACCCAGTGCCTCCTACATGCTAGGCAAGCACTCTACCATTGAGTCACAACCCCAGCCCCAAATACCTTTTTTTTTTTAAATATTTTCTTTAGATGTTGATAGACCTTTATTTTTATTCATTTATTTATATGTGGTACTGAGAATCAAACCCAGTGCCTCACACAAGCTAGGCAAGCGCTTTACCACTGAGCCACAACCCCAGGGCCCCCCAAATATCTTTTCAATAGCAATTGTTTCCTGATCTGTTGACTTCACCATATCTGAACAATAATAAAACTGACATTTTAAAAAACACTGATACTCACATAGCCAAAGTGATTTTTATGCTGAGTGAATGAAGTTAAAACAAAAACCAAGGAGTATGGAGGTATAATTCCACCCATATAAAATTCAAATTCATTTAGAATGCCAAAAGGCAAATTACTAATTGCTTACACAGGAACACAGGATCTCACTATGGTACTCAGCTGGTCTCAAGCAATCCTCCTGCCTCAGACTCCTGAGAGCTGGAATTATAGGTGCATACCATGCACCTAGCTATCTTCATCATTTTATTTGTGAGGATAGTTCCACATGTGTATGCATATATCTCAATACTCATCAGCAGGGGCTGGGGCTAGAGCTCAGTGGCAGAACACTTGCCTAGCACATGTGGTGCTGGGTTCAATTCTTAGCACCACATAAGATAAATAAAAGAAAGGCATTCTGCCCTATCTACAACTACAGAAAATTAAAAAAAAAAAAAAAAAACAAAAAAACACCTCATTAGCCGGATGTAGTAGCGCATGCCTCCAGAGGCTCAGGAGGCTAAGGTAGGAGGATAAGAAGTCCAAGGACTGCCTCAGCAACTTAGTGAGGCCCTAAGCAACTTAGCAAGACTCTGTGTCAAAAAAAAAAATAAAGGTCTGGGGATGTAGCTTAGTGCTAAAGCGCCAGTACCAAGAGGTAGAAAAAAACTCATCAAACTGTATACTTCAAATATGTGCAGTTTATTGTACATTAAGTATACCTCAAAGCTGGAGTCAGGAGACCTACAGAAAAGACCTCACACCTTCAAGAGAACAATAATAAGAATACTGACAATCCCCAACTTATGATTTCATGATACAATAATGTGAAAATATAGGTATTCCATAGAAAATATACTTAGAATTTTGAATATTGATCTTTTTCTGGCTAGCAATATGTAATACAATATTCTCTGCAGAAGCTAGGTAGCCACAGTGAATAGTAATAGCTCAAGTCAGCCACTCAATCACAAGGGTAACAACCCATACTCCAGAGTACTGTGTTGCTAGGCTATGACAGTCTTTGGTAGGTTAGGTATGTTAAATGCATTTTTTATTTAGAATATTTTCAATTTATGATGTGTTCAGCAGAATGTTACAGCATCATTAAGTCAAGGAGCATCTGTACAACTAAGGTCTTTCCAAAGATAAAGGATGGAAGCCAGAAAACAATGGAACAGCTTTATGGGTTGAAAGAAAATAACTACAAACTTTAAAAGTTACAGTCAACAAAATTATTCTTCAAAAATAAAAACAGGGGGCTGGGGAGAAGCTCAGTCAGTAGAATGCTTGCCTTGTAAGTACAAGGCCCTGGGTTTGATCCCCAGCACCCAAAAAAAAAAAAAATAAAAAATAAAAATAAATAAATAAAAACAAACATTTTCAGAACAAATATAAAAACAGAAAAGAAAAGGGTTGAAGCACTTCATGGTAGAGCACTTGCCTAGCGCGCACAAGGTCCTCGGTTTGATCCCCAGCACAAAAAAATAAAAATAAAATAAATAAAAAGTGTAACCAAAAAGGTTCTTGCTAATAAAAGTTTTGAGAAATCTGTTTTATGGAATAGAGGAAATAAGCTGTTGCAAACACAATTTGAAGGAAATGGGTGTTTACTGAATACTTTAAATGGTTTTGTATTTTTAAGTAAGATAAACATTTTTCAGATCCTAATGGTTTCCTTCAAAAACCAAAGAAAGGTGTATGCTTTCATATTTAATTTCACCCAAATTCCCAACAACTGTAATGTTTACCAATATTTTATACACCTTTAACAAGGAAATAAAAATGCAGCCAACTTAACCATGCGGGTAATCAATCATACAATGCATTCCAATATTGGAACATTTTTTTAAAAGTACAAGTTAGAATTAATAAACAAAATATGTGCATGTGCATTGGTTCCTTCCTTCCTTTTTTTTTTTTTTTGGTAGTACTAGGGATTGAACCCAGGACCTTATGCATGCTAGGCAAGTGATCTATCTTTACCACTGAGTTATACACCCAGCCCTCCACCCACCACATTTCTGAGACTGGATCTTGTTAAGTAACCAAGGCTGATCTCAAACTTGATATCCTCCTGCCTCATCCTCCCAGGTAGGTGGTGTTACAGGTGTTCACCACTGTGCCTGGCTCATGCAAAAAAAAAAATTTTTTTTTTTTTTGCAGTGCTGGGGATTGAACCCAGGGCCTTGTGTGTGCGAGGCAGGCACTCTACCAACTGAGCTATATCCCCAGCCCATGCAAAATATTTTTCAACACAGAAGCATCTACTATAAAGTGAAATGTATGATTTCTGGACAATGTTATATACTAAGAATATATAATGTACTAAGAATAGCATTAAAAAAAGAAAATAAATTAAAAAGAATATACTTAAGGCTGGGCATATAGCTCAGAGGTAGAGCACTTGCCTAACATGTTCAAGGTCTTGGGTTCAATACCTAGTACAGAAAAAAGGGGAAAAATTTATATATATGCATATATATGTATATACATGCAAACAAAACATTTCTCAGAATGCACTGTCTTTAAGCAATGCATAACTATATGCTTAATTTATATAAGTATGTATACTTAATCTTATATATACTTAATCATAAAAGATAACGTACCCTATCATCCAGAAAAGGGAACTGTTAACATAGTAGATGACAGCTCCATGAATTACTGCCCCAAAGATCTCTCAATGGAACAAGATGTGCAGGCGAACAACAGTGATAGTAGTGTTTGTCTTAGTTTGTAATAAAAAGGCTTAAAAAGTGAAAAGTCAGGGCTGGGGTTGTAACTCAGTGAGTGATAGAGTGCTTGCCTAGCACATGTGAAACACTGGGTTTGATCCTCAGCACCACATTAAAGTAAGTAAATAAAATAAAGGTATTGTGTCCATCTATAACTAAAAATTGTTTTAAAAAAGTGAAAAGTCTTTTTTCTTTTTTTTTTTTTTTCTTAAATAAGCCATACCACATAGCTTAGGAATATAGTAAGCTATACTATCTAGGTTTGTGTAAGTACACTCTATAATATTTCCATAATAATGAAATTGCCTAACAAAGCATTTCTCAGAATGTATTCTGTCTGTAAGCAATGCATAATTATACAGGCTTGCCCTCTAGGGAAATTACTTTACCAGAGCTTAACCTGGTGGGGTTTTATCAGAGTTTAACCTACCTGGGAGAAGGGAAATATCCAAATTCAACCCCACTAGCCTTCCTCATGTGGGAAGAGAAATTCTGTCATCCTGTCCCACCTAAGAGGGGAATAAATCTGAGCAGGCTTGGTGAGATTTAAAGTCCAGGTTCGCCAAAAATCTGGGACCAGTCATGGGAATACATAATGCTTTCCCTCCCTGTATGCCTCACCACTACAAAGCTAAAGTCCTATTTGCTGAAATTCCTTGGATCAAGTATATCATGTCCATCTTTCAACAAAAAATTTACAGGGTATACTAAAAGGTAAAAAACACAATTTGAAGAGACTGAACAAACACCACAGTCAGACGTGGCAGGAATGATGGAATTATCAGACCAGGAATTTTTTAAAACAGTGATTAATATATTAAGGGTTTTACTGGAAAAAGCAGATAACACACAATGATGGATGGAAAACATAAGCAGAGAGATGGAAATTCTAAGAGAGAATCAAAAAGGAGTATAAGAAATCAAAAACATTGTAACAAGTCAAGCACCTCTGGCACTTGACTATAATCCAAGCTATCTACAGGCTGAGGCAGAAAGACTACAAATTTGAAGCAAACCTAGGCAACTAAGCAAAACCCTGTTCAAAATAAAAAAATTTAAAAAGGGCCTGTAGTGTAGCTCAGGGGTAGAGTAATCTAGTCATCCAAAGTTCTGAGTTCAATCTCCAGAATCAGAAAAAAGTTAATTAAAAAACAAGCCAGATATGGTGGTATACGCCTGTAATGACAAAAGACTAAGGCAGTAGGATCACAAATTCAAGACTAGTCTCAACAATTTAGCAAGACTCTGTCTTAAAATAAAAAAATTAAAAGGGCTGGGATGTTGCTCAGAGGTAAAGCTCCTGAGTCTAATCCACAGTACCACAAAAATTAAAAAATAAAAACATTGTGACAGAAATGAAGAATGCCTTGATGAACTCACTAAAGAATGGACACAGCTAAGAAATGAATTTCCAAGCTTGAGGATATGACAATAGAAACTTTCCAAACTGGAGAGGGGTGAGGGTGGGAACAGAAAAACTGAATAAGCAAGAACTTTAAGACAATTATTCCCACATAAAGGAAATACTAGAAAAAGAAAAAAGGGGCTGGGGATGTAGCTCAGTTGGTAGAGTGCTTGCCTGTCAAGCACAAGGCCCTGGGTTCAATCCCCAGCACAAAAAAAAAAAAAAAGAAAAAGAAAGAAAGAAAAAAAGAAAAAAGAGAGAGAAACGATATCTAAAGCAATAATGACAGTTTCTCCAAATTAATGCCAGATATCAAACCACAGATCAAAGTAACTCAAAGAACACCAAGAAGGATGAATGTCAAAAAAGTAAAATAAAAACAAATACTACACACAGACATATCATATTCAAACTTCAGAGAAATCAAAGAGTTAAAGAAAATCTTTAAAAGAAGCCAGAGGGCTTAACACCTTTCCTAGAGGGATGCAAAACCAAGGATTATATCTGATTTCTGCTCAAAGGTGATCAAAAAGAAATGAGTAGAATGATTTACAATGCTAAGGAATAAAGACCCTTCCAGTCTAGAATCCTGTGAAATTATCCTTAAAAATGAAAAATACATTCTCAAATAAGCAAAGACTGGGGGAATGTGTTGCCAGTAGACCTACCTTGCAAAAAACATTAAAAGAAATTCTACAGTAAGAAGTAAAATTATCTAACTCAGAAATTAAGTTATTCAGAAATCTATATAAAGAGTAGAAAAATAATAAACAAAAATAAAATTAAAACATTTTTATTTTTCTTAATGGATCTAACAAAACAGTTTGCTTAAAATAATAATAGCAATAATGCATTTGTATAGGCTTTTATACACACACACACACACACACACACACACACACACAAAATACTATTTATATTAGCAGTGTTACATAGTGGAATACTTTGCCAGGTGTGGTGGTGCACACCTTTAATCTCAGCAACTCAGGAGTCTGAGGAAGGAGGATCACAAATTCAAGGCCAGCCTGGGCAACGTAGCAAGACACTCTCTCAAAATAAAAAATAAAGAGAAAGAACTGGGGATGTAGCTCAGGGGTAAAGGGTCACTGGGTGTTCAAGTTCCACTACCAAAAAAATAAATAGTAAAATAAATAAGTAACAAAATATAAATGAGATCTACATGAAGAAAAGTTCAAGCCTCTGGTGAAAGAAATCAAACAACTAAGTAAGTGGAGAAACAGTCCACATTTGTAGACAAAAGACTCAGTATCAATATATCATTTCTTCCAAATTTGATATATAAATTCAACTCACTTAACCAAAATCCCAGTGAATTATTTTGCAGATTTGGACAAAGTGACTCGGAAGTTTACATGAAGAGGCAAAAGACACAGAAGAATCAACATAATATTGAAGAACAGTCAAAGGACTGATACCACCCAACTTTAAGACCTACTACAAAGCTATAAATATTAAGACAATGTGATATTAGTAAATTAGACAAACAAATTAGACCAGAGAGCCCAGAAATAGACCCACACAAACAGAGTCAACGATCTTTGACAAGAAGCAAAGGCAATATAATATCTTTTTCTTTCTTTTTTTTTTTTTTTGGTGCTGGGAATTGAACCCAGGACCTTGTGCTTCCAAGGCAAGCACTCTACAAACTGAGCTATATTCCCAGCCCTAAAGGCAATATAATATCGAAAAGCCAGTCCCGGGGGCTGGGGAGATAGCTCAGTTGGTAGAGTGCTTGCCTTGCAAGCACACGGCCCTGGGTTCGATCCCCAGCACCCAAAAAAAAAAAAAAAGAAAGAAAAGTCAGTCCCTTCAACAAAAATCATGTTAGAACAACTGGACATCCACATGCAAATTAAAAAAAAAAAATCTGGACCCAGAGCTTACATACTTCACAAAAATTATCTCAAAATGAATAAAAGACCCAAATATAAACCATAAAATATTAAAAACTCACAAAAGACAAAAAGCAGACAATCTAGGCCACTTTGAGTATAGTAATGGCTTTCTTTTTAGTGGAGATTGAACTAGGACCTTGAACATGCTAGGCAAACACTCTACTACTACTGAGCTAACTGAACTCAGGAGTGTTCTACCACGAAACTATACCCCCAGTTCCTTTTATTTTGAGACAGGGTCTCAATAAATTACCCAGACTAACTTGTAATTGCTAGTGATGACTTTTTAGATATATCACACCACAGGATTATCTATGAAAGAATAACTGATAAGCTAGACTTCATCAAAACTAAAAACTTCTACTGGGGTATAGTAGCATATGCCTATAATCCCAGTTCCTCAGGAGATTGAGGCAGGAAGATCATGAGTTCAAGGCCAGCCTGGGAAACATAGCAAGACCTGGTCTCAAAAAAATAGGGAAACAGGTACAATGGCACATATTTATAATCCCAGCTACTCTCCAGGCTGAGGAAAGAGGATTACAAGTTAGAAGCCAGCCTGAGCAACTTAGTGAGACTCTGTCTCAAAATAAAATTTTAAAAAGAGATAGGGGGGCTGGGGTTGTAGCTCAACGGTAGAGCACTTGCCTAGCATGTGTGAGGCACTGGGTTCAATTCTCAGCACCACATATAAATAAATAAAAAAAGGCCCACTGACAACTTAAAAATACACACACACACACACACACACAAAATAAAAATAAACAAAATTTTAAAATTAAAAATTAAAATACTGGGTTCAATTCCCAGGATTCCAAAAAGAGGGAAAAAAAGAGCCAGAAAACATAAGTAGATAGACACCTCAACAAAGAAGACCTAGAGATGACAAATAAGCCTATGAAAAGATGTTCCATATCATATGTTACCAGAAAAATGCAAATTAAAATAATAATTAGATACCAATACACACCTATTAGAAAGACAAAACCCACAACATTAACACCACCAAATGCTACTGAGGATGTAGAACAACAGGAACTCTTTCACTGCTGGTCAGAACACAGAACAGTAAAGCCACTTGGGAAGACAGCGTGGCAATTTCTTACAAAACTAAACATACTCCTACCATATGATCCAGAAATCTCACTTCTTGGTATGCACTAAAACTTAAGATCAAACAAAAACCTACACATGTGTATCTGTAGCAGCTTTATTAATACTTCCCAAAACTTGAAAGCTATCAAGATGTCCTTGTAGGTAAATGGATAAATTGGTACATACAGAAAATGGAATATTATTTAGCACTAAAATGAAATGAGTTAATAAGCTGTGAAAAGACATGGATAAAATAAAACTTCAATGCACATTAGTAAATTGAAAGAAGTCAATCTGAAAGGCTACATACTATATGATTCCAACTACATATTACATAAAAGGCAAAAACTATGACCACAGTAATAAGATAAGTGGTTAATGGGGAATGATGAATACGTAGGGCAGAAATTTTGTTGTTTTGCTTTTTTTTTTTTGTACTGGGAATTGAACCCAGGGGTGCTGAGCTACGACCCCAGTTCTTTTTTTTTTTTTTTTTTTTTTTTGAGACAAGGTCTTGCTAAGTTGCTGAGGCTGGCACAGAACTCGAAATCTTCTGCCTCAAACTCCCAATGGTCTGGGATTACAGGTGTACACTACCACATCTGGCAAGGCAGAGGATTTTTAGGCCAGTGAAACTATTCCGTACAATACCATAATGGTAGATATCTCTCATCACACACATACATAAACCCTAGATTGTACAACACCAAGAACGAATTATAATATAAACTATGGACTTACAGTGATAATGACATTTCAACATAGGGTCATTTGTTATTAACAAATATACACTCTGATGCAGGACAGTGAGGGAGGCTGTGAGTATATGGGAACAAGGGTTATATGGGAACTTTGTACTTTCTGTTCAATTTTGCTGTGAACCTAAAAATTGCTCCAAAAATTTGTTTGTTAATTAAAAATAAAACAACCACTTAATTCAAAAAAATAGAATTTGGAAAAAAGAATTTGGAAAATATTTGGTTCCTCAATGTACCCTGAAATGGTGGGTGGTTTGTTCATAAATTTACCCATTCTTCAGTACAGCAACAGCAAAAACTTTACACTCAAATTTCCAAAACTTCATACACTAAGGAATCGTGAATAAACTTGAGACAAAAAAGTGTTCACTAATTAATAAAAACAAGATCTCAGAAAGAAGGCCTCTAATAGTAGCATAGGGTGTACCTTAGTAGTGGAACATTTGCCTAGAACACTGGGTTTAAACTCCAGCACCAAAAACAACAACAACAAACAACCTTCTAAAAGCTACCAAAAAACAAAGATTGTGCTAGATTCTGAATCTTTTAAAAGCATGTATGGGCTGGGGATGTAGTTACATGGGAGAGCCTTTTCTAGCACACATGAGGCTGTGTTCAGTCCCCAGCACCACAAAAAAAAAAAACCACGTGTATCAATGGAGTACACACAAACTCAACATATTTCACGATAATATGGCATATTATACATTTTCATTAAAAGACTAAGAATCTAAAAAAAATTAAAAAGTAAAAATAAAAATAAAATAAAATGAAAAATTAAAAGAACAAAAAATTAAAAAACAAAAAAAGCCTATAAAACTCTCATAAAGGTTTTTCCTCTGTTCAATGAGATGATTATGCTCAAGTTTTGTCTTTAGGTTCAAGTTAAAAAGAAGATGCAAAATACACCACTTTCCTAGAATCATTCTTTAGCAGTATCAATTCAACAGAACTCAAAATAGCTCACAAAAAATGTTTTATTTGGCCAGAAAAGTTTTTGGGTTTTTTTTTTTTTTTTTTGAATGTTATTTATATGAAACATTCCCTCTTTGGTTCAGCCTCTGTTCCATCATTAATTTTCCTAAATCAGCCCAATTCATTCATAATTCATTCATTCTTGTTACTTACTTCTCTGCCCAAGAACTCTGGTTCTAATCTATATTATTATTTTTAGAACTGAAATTATACTTAGAGTTCTTTCATTTAAAATTTCTTTATGAAATTCTAAAATATATTTAATATATTTGCATTAAAAATTTATATTTTTTCTTCTCTTTCAGTCTTTGTTGTGAGGGTTACACGTCTTTTCAGAATGACATTAAATAAGTCAAATGAAAAGAGATGGTGGTTAATTAATGTTACTAGTTAGTTACACACAATTGTATAACAGGATAGATATTACTAAGAATTGGATGAAGACTTATGATCAAACATGAAGAACCATTCCTTTTTATCAAATTAATAGTTTTGCTCTGAAATTATTACTATTTGGCAATATTTATAAGCTATCTCATTTCATTAAACAAATGCACACACTCACATGCATACAAATATGCAATCACAATTTGAGAACAAATATTAAAATTTGCATGCTTTATATAGATAAACCAAAGTGATGCTAGCAGACTTGAAACTATGTATTAGAATTTTATATGAAATGTTATGTCACAAATGGAAAATGTTTTCTTATACAGCTAATTCTACAAACATATACCTGACAGGGAAAAGTTGGTATAAAACTTTCAAGTGATAATTTTCTATGTAGTTACACTCAAAGTCATCTATTAATGATAAATTAAAAGACTCTTTACCTGTTAGGACCTGAGTTCAGGCACTCAAGAGTTTCGTATTTCTCTTGCAGAAGCTGATGGCAATACTAATCCCTGCACTGTGTAGGGAGGTACATTCCTTGCACTGGTTTAAATGCTAGTGATTTCACCAACCCTTGAAGTGCAGAACAGTAAAAAAACAGTTTTCAGCCGTTTTTCTTACTGATTTCTCATTTTTTTTAAATTACAAAGTAGGATCTCAAATAGGTTTTTTTTTTTTTTATTAATTATTAAAAGACAGTGCCTTAGTTTAAAGAGACACATGCCAACAGGTCTTTCAGGATTACTGCATATATCACCAGGTGGTCTTTTTACACCCATTAAAAACTCACACAAAGAAGCAACAATTTTATGCCTTCAAAGAATTTTCTGATTTTACCTTAAAACAACAGATTTAGCGGCTGCAAATATCAAAATCAATCTTACAGAAGGCAATGTAAGTATTAATGGGTACTAGATGTGATAAGCTGAACAAATAATGATGTCTGTTTTATTGACTCATTTATTTTCCTGTCATCAACATACATCTCAGGAAAGAGCTGGCACTGAAAACTCATAACTGCTAATTTTGAAGAAGTAACGTATTATATTCTCCCAGAAAGTAAAAAATCACAAAGTGCTAATATGTCCAAGGGCAAAATTAAGATTTCTGTGTGTGTGCGCGCGCGCACATGCACGCTTGTACAGAAGGCCAAATTCATCCCTGTTGCTGACACAAATTTTAAAATACCAAATTAATACCATTTCCCATTTTCTTACACTCTAAAACTAAATGGGTTTCCATGTGAATTCAGGTTTTTCCTGTTGTATAGGAGAGAAGGGATAAGACAGGTACCTTACCTACTTCTGAAAATACTTTATGTGCCTAAAAAAGCTTCATGTTTTATTTGAATCTGTCTCCAAATCCTTTCATTTTCTACAAGTGTATATATTTCTCTTAATTCACTTAGAGAACACAAACTCAACTTCCTTAAGAAATGGAACTTAATAAATTTAGCACCATTCAGTTATGCATACCTTATGCATACTCAAAATTTATGTCCTCTGAATTCTTTCCTGGCTTTTTAGTAGAGGAAAATAAAAAAAAAACAAACCAAGCTGAAACCATGTCAGCTGAAGGTTGCACATTTATTTTACTGGATTTACTGATACGTAAACTGGGCACCACTTTAAAACCCTACATTGAATTTAAATATTCTCTACCTATAACAAAGAAAGCTTGCCTTGATATACCTAGATGAAGTGTCTCCATTTTTCTTCAGTTAAAATTAAATAATCCCTTCATTTACCATATAATTTTTAAGAAATTGGCACTCACTCAAGTGCGTCTAAAGTATGTGTTACTTTAAACTTAAAACCATGGCAGTTCACATTCACAATCAACTGAAAATAACATATCCATGGCAATAGTATGCACAAAGGACTGCTACTACTTCAACTTTCTGTGGACAAGATAATTTAAGGAAAATTCATAACATAATGTTGCCAGGGCCAGGCAAGGTACCTTATGCCTATAACCCCATAATCTACTTGAGAGGCTGAGTCAAGAGGTTTGTGAATTCCAGGCCAGCCTGGACAACTTAAAAAGACCCTGTCTCAAAATAAAAAATAAAAAGGGCTGGGAATGTACCTCAGTGATACAAGCCCCCTGGATCAATCCTTAGTACCACCAAAAGAAATAATAATGATAATTTTTTTTGGCCAGGTCTTAGAATAAAACTTGTATGCTTCTTTTCAACAGGTAAAGGAGAAAGGAAATAGCAATACAAAATGCAAATTAAAAGATCAAATTTTTAACTTATTTTATGTCAAATGAGAAGAGGAAGTCTCAGAGTAACCAATGAATCATTATGATAAGAAATGCCAAGGTAAAGTCAAAAGTAAAAGGCAATTCAGCTCCAATATTAATGTATTTGTATAAGTTTATATCAAACTTGACATCTTTTAAAAATGAAGCCTATGTGGGAATAAGATTTAAGCCTCAAACTGATTATATCCTTGTTGAAATTCAAGATCTAAAATAGTTCTCGTGTTAAAGATGCTAATAGTTTTCACACTCTATGCCACGCTTCATTTTAACATATTCTTCCCCAAAAAACTAATCCTGTCATCTAGCCTTCTAGCCTTCAAATTTGTTCTCATAAAGCAAGTATTTTTTCTCTTAATTATATAAGTAAGACATTATCTCAATGTAATCTATAGTTGTGAAGGAGTAGAAAAACACATATAAACTAAGCTCCTTTGATGAAACTTTCATGTTCAAAGTACTTAATTTTAAAAACTCATCAGTTTTACTATGCATGTTGTTAAATTCATTTTACACTTATGAAAATTTGATTTTCTTATAGTCACAAACTGAGTTAATGCTTAAAGCAGAATTTAAGTTGTGACATTTCTTTTATCTCATAAGAAGATTATACTATTCTGGGCTGGGGTTGTGGCGTGGTGGTAGAGCACTTGCCTGGCATGTGTGAGGCACTGGATTCAATCCTCAGCACCATATAAAAATAAAGTTATTTAAAATAAAAAGATTATATTATTCAAATATTTCCTGTAAACATCTTTTGTTTATTTGGTTTTTTTTGTTTTTTTTTTTTTTCCCAAAAACATCTAAAAAATATCCTTTTCTTGTCTCTGTGTGTGTATGTCTATGTGTGGTACTGAGGATTGAATCCATGGGTGCTCTACTACTGAGCCACATCTCCAGCCCTTTTTATTTTGAGACAGCGTTTCACTGCCCAGGATGGCCTCAAAATAACAATCCTCCTGCCTCAGTCTCCCAAGTAACTGGGATCATAAACATGTGCCACAGCTCCCAGATTAAGAATTTTTCTATTTTTAAAGTAATGAACATTGACATCTTAACCTGAAAGTGTGTATCACATGTATACACACACACACCAAATTAAATGAAAAACAGCTTTTACCTTCATCACCTTCTGGTGCATACGAAGCTGTAATAATGTCAATATCAGCACAATTCATCACAATCTGATTGGTCGCCTGTCTCACCTAAGGGGAAAAGAAAAATCCACAATCAAAACCAGCCTATATTAGTAAATGTAAATCTTCACTTTGGACTAATATCACAGGTAATTTTTTTAAATTCAGATATAACTAAACCTAGACTAGTATTTATGCATCAAAAGGTAGAAATATAATTAATTAATACAATTCATTATTTTCAAGTTATATTTTTTGTTTTGTTTTTTGTACTGGGGATTGAACCCAGGGGTGCTTAATCACTGAGTACATTCCCAGTCCTTTTTAATGTTTATTTTGAGGCACAGTCTCACGAAGCTGCTTAGGGCCTCACTAAATGCTGGCCTTGAACTCCCAATCTTCCTGCCTCAGCCTCCTGAGTCACTGAGATTTCAGGTGGGTGCCACCACACCCAGCTCCAAATGTTTCTTTTTTTTTTAGTTGTAGGTTGGGCCTCACTAAATGCTGGCCTTGAACTCCCAATCTTCCTGCCTCAAGCCTTCTGAGTCACTGAGATTTCAGGTGGGTGCCACCACACCCAGCTCCAAATGTTTCTTTTTTTTTTAGTTGTAGGTGGACACAATACCTGTATTTTTTATTTTTATGTGGTGCTGATGATGGAACCCAGGGCCTCACACATGCTAGGCAAGCACTCCACCACTGAGCCACAACCCCAGCCCCAAATGTTTCAATAACATTTATTATTAATAAATGTTTGATTATTTCACACCATTTAAACATCTAGCTAATAACCAAATAAAAGCATCTTTCATCCCTAAACTGCAATTTTGAACAATTTTGATTAAATTTTAATTTCAAAAAATTTTTAAATTAGGAAACTTTTTTACATATTGTAAATTACATATTTTAACCTACACATCAAACCCAGCAGGTCATCTTCTTTGAGAATAGACATCATATATTATAATGTCAAAACTTCATAAAAGCCTCTTCGAAGTTTTCTTTTCCCAAAGAAACACTATTCCAAAATGTAATGGACACTAATGCCCATGACCAAGATAAACTTGACTTTTAAGATTGTCTTATTTGGGGGCTGGGGATATAACTCAGTTGGGAGAGTGCTTGCCTCACAAGCACAAGGTCCTGGGTTCAATCCCCAGCACAGCAAAAAAAAAAAAAAAAAAGATTGTCTTATTTGGGGCTGGGACTGTAGCTCAGTGTAGCATGTGAGAGGCACTGACTGGGTTCAATCCTTAGCCACCACACAAAAGTAAACAGATAAAATAAAGGCATTCTGTCCATCTATAACCAAAAAACGAATAAAAAAAATCTAAAAAAAAAAAAAGATTGTCCTATTTGCTTCTGATCCAAAACAACCAAAATATAGAGTATCCACCTTTGTCCATGGTTACCTGGCAGTCTGAAAATTCCAGAAATAACAATTCTTGAAGTTTTAAATTGCCTATCTTCACATAATAAAATCTCACTCTGTCCTTCCTGGGAATCAGTACTTTGACCATCAACACCAGGCTGTACACACTACCATGGTTAGAGACTTACTTAGAAGCTAGTCTAGGTTATCAGATTGACTACCGAGTTATGGAAGTGTTTGTATTCAAATATTGCCATTATTTAACTTCACAATTGCCCCACGATGCAAGAGTAGTGATACTAAGGAGGTACCTAGGCATTAACCATGGACAGTTTAACTCTGGTACCATGTGGCAACACTGTAGGGCATATGGGGGAAAAACAGTGTGTGTGTGTGTGTGTGTGTGTGTGTGTGTGTGTGTGTGTAGAAAGCCCTGTGGTTTCAGGCATCCACTAAGGATCCTGGAACATGTCCCCCATGTACAAGGATGGACTACTGAACAGATATATGAAAAATCCATTCCATTTTCCTCATTCCCTAAAGATACTACTATTCTAAGGCTAATGTATCTCTTTCCCAAGTATGTTTTTGTACTTTAAATACACATATATAAGGATCTGGAAACAATTTTCTTTAATTTTACATAAATGGTATCAAAATGTGTACAATCTTACAACCTTTCACACCTGCTTTTTTCATTTAACACCCCCCCGCCCACCACACATACACATATTGGAATTGAACTCAGGGGAGCTTTACCACTGAGCTACATCTCCAGCCTCTTTAAGTTTTCATTTTGATGCAGGGTCTCACTAAGTTGCTGAGGTTAGTCTTGAACTTGTAATCTTCCTGCCTCACTCTCCCAAGCAGCTGGAATTACAAGCATGTGCCACCATGCCTAAATCATTTAATATTATATTAGAGACAGATAATGTTAATAGACACTAATGTAATTCATTAATTTGTAAAATATTTTTTGGATGTTGGTAGACCCTTTATTTTATTCATTCATTTATATGTGGTGCTGAGAATCGAACCCAGTGCCTTACACATGCTAGGCAAGTGTTCTACCATGCAGCTACAACCCCAGCCCTAATTCATTAATCTTTTTAAAAAATTTTAGTTGTAGATGGACACAATACCTTTATATATTTATTTTTATGTGGTGCTGAGGATCAAACCCAGTGCCTCACATGTGCTAAGCAAGCGCTCTACCAGGGTCACAACTTTAGTCCTAATTCATTAATTTTTAATGCCTACATAAAATTCCATTTTTTTAATAAACCAGTTATTTATCCAATCCCTCCCTAAAGGAAGGAAGTAAGGCTGTTTCCAATTTTTTGTTTAAATGATATTTGTTTGTTTGAAGAAAACAGTATTACAATAAATATCATGGTCCATGTTTTCTCATGTACAATGGAATAATTATCCTAGGGAAAGAAGCCTAAATGTGGCCTTTCTGGGTTTCAGGACACATATCCTCAACTTTACCAAGATTTGCCAAATTATCCTTTAAGTGGTATCAACTTATATTCCTAATGAGCAAGAAATTCCACTTTTCAGCATCTTCTTAAACTTAAAAATTTCTCACAATCTGATCTGTATTAAATGGTTTCCCACTATTGTTTTAATTAGAAATTTCCTAATTACTTCTAACATTGGAAGCGGGGCATGGTGTTAAAAACCTGCAATCCCAGCAACTTGGGAGGCAAAGGCAGGTTTCAAAGTTCTAGGGCAGCATGGGCAACTTGGCCAGACCCTGTCTCAAAAAAGAAAGAAAAGGGGTTGGGGATCTGTGGCTCAGTGTATACACCATCTGGGTTCAATCCCCAGAACTACAAAAAATAATAATAATAAAAAACTTGTACCTAGTATGCATAGAACACTGAGTTTGAGCCCCAGCACTAAAATAAATAAATAAACCCTTGCCCATTTTTCAGTTTGGAAGTAAACCTATAATATGGAAAAAAAAATCACAAACATACACCTACAGGGGCCAGCCAGGCTGGTGAGTAGAGCTGGCCACATGGAAGCTATACATAATCTCTTAACCCCTTAAAGCAAGGAGGAGGTAGTTATTTCCTGAAGCCAACCAATTTTGCTATGGTGAAAAGCAGACTTAGGGTTGCGAGATCTTATAATTAAAAAATAAATAAAAAGTAAAGTCACAAATTCAGATTTCATATGCAATCTTCCCATTTTTAATTGATGACAACTAATTTAAAAATTTCATAAAACAATGTGTAGACCAAACAAAAACCTGTATGTACATCAACAAAGTTCTTATACTACTGAATGAACCACAGAACCAGGTAAAGACACTGGAGTAATATGATATTTGTATGTAAAGGCTATGCTTATGAGTACTCATTTTATTCATAACCAATACATATTTAAACATGATAAAGTATAAACTAAAATTTCCTAGTCTAAATCACAGATAAGAGCTAGGGACATAGTTCAGTGGTAGAGTGCTTGTATAGCATTTGCAAGGCCTGCTTTCAATCCCTAATCCACTAAACAAAATAAATAATAGATAATGTTATTAAGCCTGTAACAGGCTATCAAAATCTCTAACACATGGAGGACTGGGGTTGTGGCTCAGTGGTAGAACGCTTGCCTAGCATGTGTGAGGCACTGGGTTCAATTCTCAGCACTGCATATAAATAAATGAACAACAACAAAAAATCTCTAACATGTGAAACTACTTTGGCTTATTTAAAAAATCTGGAGTGAGGCACAATAGTACACACCTGTAATTCTAGCCACTGGGGACACTAAGGCAAGAAGATACAAGTTCAAGGTCCGCCTGGGCAACTTAGTGAGAAACTGTCTCAAAAAATAAAGAGGGCTGGGAATGGACAGTAGTAAAGTACCACTGGGTTCAATCTCCAATATCACCAGAAAAAAAAATCTGGGCTGGGGGTGTGGCTCAGTGGTAGACCATATGCTTACCATGCCCACAGCCTTGGGTTCAATCCACAAGGGGAGGAGGGAATCCTTCTCATAAATCTTTCTTTTTTTTTCTTTTCTCTTTTTTTTTTTTTTTTTTAAGATAGGGTCTTGCTAAGTTGCTGAGGCTGGCTTTGAACTCACGATCCTCCTGCCTCAGCCTCCCAAGTCACTGGGATCACAGTGTACAACACAGCATCCAGTAAATTTTCTTCGGCATTTAGTTTTTTTACTAAGTGGCCATATTCCTTCACACTGTATATTTCACGAGAATATACCCAAACAGCACTAAAGCCTTTATGCCAAACTGGTCATTTCTGGCACTACATTTGGATTAAAAAAAAAAAAAAAAAAAATTTAATTGACTTAAATTTAAATATAAAAAAAATCTTTAAAATTTTTTTAATATTCAGATTTTGCTTTATTTAGGTCCATGCTGCTAGTGTTTACATTTTCATTGGTTTTAGTATGATGTGAACTAAGTTGTATTTTTAATACCCAAGCAATCGTTCACTGAATAATGAGGCAATTAACCACTGAGGATAAATAGAAATTGAAGAGTTAAGGCAAAGACTTAATTCAATACCAAAATCCTTCTGCAAATTAGGTGTTTGCCAATCTATTTCTAGTAGTACAACATCCTTGAGCCAATACAGTTAAATCCTGACAATCTGAAAAAAAATCTTAAAAATTTTTTTAAAAAATCTTAAATTGACTTTAAAATTTCAGAAACCAAGAGAAAAATGAAGTGCTTATTTAGATTTGCTCCAAAAGGCAAAATGAATAAAGATCTTTCAGAATTTAAGGTTTACGCCAACAGAGTAACAATGGTTTGGTTACTGGTCTTAATCCTTATCTAGGCAACCACATTGTCATCTATCAACTTCTACAATGAATTTTAATGGTAACCAAGCAGTTAATCTACCAATGTCCAGACACCTTTACAACATTACATTTGCCAAATTACAACTGGCACACTACTACTGAAACCATTCTGAGAAGAAAGTTTTAAAAATGTCTGTGTACTTTGGCGGAGCTTGGTGGCACACTCCTGTACTCCCAGTAGTGAGGAAGGCTGAGGAGGTAGGATTCGGAGTTTAAAGTCAGCTTCAGCAAAAAGGAAGATGCTAAGCAATTCCATGAGACCCTGTTTCTTATTAAAAAGCAAAATAGAGGTAGAGATGTGGTTCAGTGGTTGTGTCCCTGAGTTCAATCCCTGATAATTACCCACCCCCCGCCCAAAAAAAAAAAAAAAAAAATGAGTACTTTAGAAAGGCGCAGAGCACAACATTCAATTACAAATGCATTCCAATTCCTCTTATGTTTAGGAAAAAACCTACCTGTTTATACTAATGAATTAAACTGTTACTTAATAGCTACTAATTTTTTTCCAGGATACTGACATTTTTGGAAGAGTGGAAGGGAAGAGTCAAAAGACAAAAGTACTTAAAAACAGAACTCAACTTGAATTTTAAGTTATATTATACCCAGATTGGAGATGCACTGATTTAAAATGCTAACCAAAAAAGGGATAATCTATGCAAAGTGCTTGTGTTAGCACTTACAGATACATAGGAATCACTTAATAGATGTTAGTAACACAGACAGATTAAATATGTTCTCATATCATGTAACAGCATTCACTTAATAGTTTATAAAGTACCTGATCAGAATAATATAGAAACTAGAATGGATATTGGCATGTATGTACTACCCAAGGAAAGTAATTTTAAAAATCCATGTGGAAGCCAAGGTACAGTGGCACACACTTGTAATTCCAGCAACTCAAGAGGCTGAGATAGGAAGATCACAATTTCCAGGCCAGCCTCAGCAACTCAGCAAGACCCTGTCTCAAAATAAAAAATAAAAAGGACTACTGATGTGGCTCAGTGATTAAGCGCCGCTGGGTTCAATCCCTGGTTTAAAAAAAAAAAAAAAAAAAAAAATCCACATGGACATAAGTTTATGTGCTCAGTGATTAAGCACCATTGAGTTCAATCCCTGGTACCAAAATAAATAAATAACAGGTAATAATTGAAGTGAATCATAGCACTAAAATCTTCAGTTTCCAAGTTTAAAATAGAAATAAAATATTATAATTGGCATATAAACTGTATTGATAACAAGCTCATTTTCAATTATTCCATCTGATACTATTAAAAGGTAGAATGCTACTATATCCTTTGTTTCAACCCCAGGGTTAAGTAACTTTGTCTCCTATACAGAATGTACTTCAACTGAAGCACACACTAAGTAATGACTATACTAAAGCGTGACCTTTGGTAACAATTTCACAATGGAAGTTTCCTATGAGCTAGGGAGGCAGTAATCTGAGACAAATTTTCCTTAATGAGCCTTTACTACAATCACTATAGTAAAGTAAGACTCAAGAGGTTTTTGTTGTTATTGTTGGGTTTTGTTTTGTTTTCTGATTGCCAAAGTCCAAAGATAATAAAATCTCCAGCCAGAAACCATGGCACAGCAATTTAAGAGGCTGAGGCAGGAGGATCAAAAGTTGAAGGCCAGCCTGGGCAATTTAGTGAGAAAAAGATTTTAAAAGGGCTGGGAATGAGCCAGGTGCAGTGGCCCACGCCTGTAATCCCAGCAGCTCGGGAGGCTAAAACAGGAAGATTGCTAGTTCAAAGCTAGCCTCAGCAATGGTGAGGTGCTAAGCAAATCAGTGAGACCCTGTCTCTAAATAAAATACAAACTAGGACTGGAGATGTGGCTCAGTGGTAAAGTGCCCTTGAGTTCAATCCCAGGTACCAAAAAAACAAACAACGGGGGTGGGAGGGGTGGCTGGGGATGGATGTAGCTAAGTGGGAGAGCACCCCTGGGTCAATCCCCAGTACCACAAAAAAAAAAAAAAAAAAAAAAGAGAGAGAGAGAGAGAGAAAAATATCCAATGTGACAATTCCAAATACCAATCAGTAGAAAGCCTGAGTCACCTTGCCTAATTTAAGTAACTGCACTGTTAAAATTTGGTAGTAACTATTTCCTTGGTGGAATAGTGCTAAAATTTCAGTAAGAAGCAAATAATAGGTAAACTCAAATTGAGCCAAGTTTTCTAACAAAAGTGACATTAAAAAGAATAAACAGAAGAAGGTCAAACAGAAGTAACACTAAAGGTAAATTTCTGAATCACACAGAATATTGGTATTTATATTTTGTAGCTACTTACATATGCAATAAAGTTTAAAACTATACATAGAAATAATATGAACCTATCTTAAGATAGCAGTTATTTTTCAGGATGGGAAGATACAGAAATGGGTTTTAGTGGTATCCGTGACATTTTGTTTCCCCAAAAGCACAGTCTTAAGTAAATGGGGCAAAACATTGTATCTGGGTGGTAGATTACATTTCTGTATTTCTAAAATAGTTCCTTATTTAAAATAAAATTTTAAAGAGACTACAAATGACTAAATAAACCACATACTTATATGATGTTCAATATAAAATCTCTAAAATCTGGAGAGCTCATCTTAGTTATCAACAAAACAGCTATCAGAAGGCTGAGTCCTTTGTCACTGACTCATGTACAGATTAGAATAAGATTTACTTTACAATTAGAATAGGCTCATTTATGTGGCAAAGTTCAGAGAAGCTTCATAGATAATTTACTACACAAGACCACATTTATCCAGGTTGTATTAGACAATATCAATTATCCAGAACCAGGAAGTTAAAAAAAAAAAAAAAAAAAAAAGCCTGGATACAAAGCCAGAATAGAAGATACAAAGTCCATGCAATAAAGCTCATATCCTTTACCCAGAATTCATCAAACTCTGTTGGAAACATTTTTAAGCTCAAACAAGTTTGTTTATCTGGTTACACAGACCTCTTCAGCTCAAGTTCAGTAAAATAGAAGAAGGAATAATTATACAATAGGCAGTAACAGGTACAATAAGCAGCAAGAAGTAATAGCAGCAAGGAAAACAAAACAACTTTAAAGAACAGATATTATTAAACTAATAAATTATAATGCATAGTTTGAGGTAATTTTTATAGTTTTATAATTTTATAATTTCTATAGTATTCTAGCACCAATAATGGATGTTCAAAATGATGTCCATATTTTAAAAATAAAAAAGGAAAGAAAAATCAGAAACCAAGATTATGAAGAATTATAAGGCCAAAAAAGACAATATATTTTAGAACTATTTCCATCCAAATCAATAATTTTATTTTACAATCTAAGAGTCTCAAAGGGTAGACTTAGGTTATATGAAAAATTCACTACAGAATCCAAGGCTAGATATTAAACAAAGCTTAACATATGAAACAGATTCTTATTCTTTTCTCACAGATACATTTCAAAAAAACTGAATAGGCTGGGTGTATACCTCAGTGATACAACACTTGCCTAGTATGTGAAAAGCCCTGTGTTAATTTTCAGTACTGGAAAAAAAGAAAGAGAGAGAGGAAGAAAGAAAGAGAGAGAGAGAGAAGGAAGGAAGGAAAGAGGGAGGGAGGGAGGGAAAGAGGACAAAGAGAAAAACTGAACAAAAAATTTGAATAAATTCAATTTCTTATCACCAATCTTCCAAATTTAATTAATAGATTTTTTTTTTAAATTTAGGGATTCAAAAGCATTTACTCTACTACTAAGCTACACCCTCAACCCCTCAAATTTAATTTAATACCATTTAGTGGTCTGGCATAATACTAACAAATTATTAATTTTATCTTTTTTAAAAAAATTAAAAACTTCGCCAATGATTGCCTAGAAAACATACAAAATTTGGCCAGAAATTTCATAACACAGAGTTGACGATAACACCCATTTAGGTGCCAAGTTTTTAGTCTGCCAAACAAAACTCTCTTCTAAGTACCAATTTAGTCATCCCCAACATGAATATTTTGATGATGGAGGTCAGAGATTGACCAGTATATCCTGATTTCTGGCCTTGATGGATTAAGTTAATTTCTCTGACACAGATAAAATATTTCCATAAGAGAAAATTCCATTATTGTACCAAACACTATAAATGTACCCAGGAATTACAGACATACTCATACATACCTGTAACCATTTTAACTAACTGACCATAAAAAGTGAGAATCAGAATTTAAAATATCGGGCTGGGACTGGGGCTCAAGGGTAGAGCATTTGCCTCCCATGTGTACTGTGTACGGTACTGGGTTCAATTCTCAGCACCACATAAAAATAAATAAAGGTATTGTGTCCATTTACAACTAAAAACATTTTTTAAAAAAGGAATTTAAAATATCTACAAAAGTCCTCTGCTCTCAAATAATATAAATTTAGGAAGGGGAGAGAAAATAAAATTAAATGAATTGCAGGTCTACAGAAATTACTGGTCTAAGTAGCCAGAAATTTCTCTTAAGCCTATGAATCACAGATTTTCAAAACCTGCAGAATTAGACCACGTTTGCCTATGGGAAAGACAATTAATTTTTAAATTATTGCACACTAATTTTTTTCACCTTCTTGAGTCCACACCCCAGACCAGGTTAAAAATCCACTAAGTTTCTAATGTGTAACCTGTACAAATACTCTGGTCTTATCACAAAATTTTGCAACAAAAGCAACCAAGCAACTCCATACTTTGTGTAATATGATTCCAACTGTTAGAAAACTGACCTGATACCAGTTATAAATCTGGATTTCTAGAAATAGGAATACTGTCAATAATTTAGATTTGCACCATAAGATACCACCTAATGCCACAATTAAAAGTTTATTCAAGTCAGGGATTTCAAAAACACTAATAAATGCTTCTAGTTACGTCTTACTAATATTAACTCCATTTTTACACTCTGAAATATATCAATAGGTACTTATAAAAAGTCCAATCATTCTTTAATAAACCTGTTAAATTCATTATCACGCCATCTTTGTGTTGCCACCTATCTTGAACAGAATTTTTTTTTTAATTTTTGAAGTTTATGGTACCACAAAGATCCATTTATTTCTTTTTTTTTAATTTTTTTAGATGTTAATAGACCTTTATTTTATTCATTTACTTACATGTGGTGCTGAGAATCGAACTCAGTGCCTCACACATGCTAGGCAAATGTTATACCACTGAGCCACAACCCCAGCCCCCACATTTATTTCTTTTTAAAAAATTTTTTAGTTGTATTTGAACAAAATACCTTTATTTTATATATTTATTTTTATGTGGTGCTGAGGATCCAACCCAGTGCCTCTCATGTGCTAGGTGAGCACTCTACCACTGAGCTACAACCCTAGTCCCCATTTATTTCTTAATATCAAAGTAACAAATCAGCTGACATGGTGGCACAATCCTGTAATACCAGCACCTCAGAAGACTGAGGCAGGAGGATGGCAAGTTCGAGGCCAGCCTGGATAACATAGCAAGACCCTATCTATAAAAATTTTTTCAAAAATTAACAAGTCCCCGCTAATACCTAAAATACTGCCAAATGCTTCCTTAACAACAAAAACCAGTCTTTCACACATTTCACATCTCTAGAGAAATAGAAAGGGGGTAAGAAGGAGCAGGTCACTGCTTGTTGTTCCATCCAACACATCAATAAAATTCACCTCTTAATGAATAATTATTTTAAAATCTATACTATTTTCTCCTAACAGTATTTTCCTAAGTATGTATACCTCCCAAAATTATAAACCCACTATGCCAACTAATGGGATAAAAAACAAATTACAGGCTCTGGGCATAGCTCAATGATAGAGCACTTGCCCAGCATAAGCCAGGCCCTGGGTCCCATCCCTAGCACAGCAAAAAAAGAAGGAATTAAAAAAAAAAAAAAAAAAAATTGAATAAGAAAAAGAAACAGAAACAAATTACTTTTTAAAAGTTAGTCTTTTCACACACATAAAGCGAACTCATCCATGGTCAGGTCCCTCTGCGGAAGGTTTGCCAAGTCACAAGACACACTACTGTTTACAATCCCTCCCATCTGCCCCCTGCCAACATATATCAAACACTCTAGTCACTTGGCTTAAACCAGTCTCCCAAATAGCCCTCTCAAATCCTAATTTAGACCAAGATGCACTCATTCTGATTCATATTCTTAATGGAAAAATTTTAAATCATCTGACTTTCACAGAGATAAACAGTGCCTTTTAATGCAGTCAAACACTAGAACCCTCAGCCTTTCAAAAACCAGAGCCCCACATCTAATAGTACACCTTTAAATTCTGTGCTTGTAGACATATTTTCAAAGTGAGTATCCTGCCCTCTTGGCTTTTAAAGACGACTGCCAACTTTCAATTCATTCCAGTACTAGTTCAACATTTCTTTTATTTCATTGCTACACACACCCTGTTATTTCAGGTTGAGGCCTACTGATTCCACCACCATCCACCCCCTCTTGGTGGAAAAGAAAAGAAACATATTTACCACCATTCTTTTACAAATAGCTATTAAACATCTACCACTTTTTATTGCAGACTTCATATAACACATCATGTAACATGGTATCTATCATAAATGTCTATTGTTCAGAACCTTTTGTAGGGCATCTATATCAATGGTCTCCAAACTCAAACAATAGTTCAGATAATGCTGCGGGAGGAGGGAGGGGAATATGATTCACCAAAAACTGCAATGAAGAGTAATGGAATATTTTCACCAGTGGTATGCTGAAACTAAGAGTTTCTTTTAGAGGAGGGTACTGCTAAGCAACCATCACTGTAGCAATAAATCCACCGGACTCAAAGGTTGCAAAGCAAGGAAAATAGAAGGAAACGCGGAGAGGGGGTCCTCCCGCAGCCTCTCTAGAGGTTAGGAGAGAACAAAGTCACTGCTGCACTGTCACTTGAGGGGAAGGGGGAGGGGGCGGATCATCTTGGAAACCCAGCCCCTTGGGCTGGAGCAGGCGGGGAGAACTCAGCGAGGCTGCCTGGGATTAACATTCTCGTTCCACTCTCTCCCCCCTTCTAGAAACTCCCCTCCTCGGCTCCAGCGCAGCGGCCGGCGTCCCAGATGACCGCCCCTTCTAATCTATTCCCCATAGGGTGTAGGGACAACCAAAGAAAAGAACTGAGTCAGGAGGCTAAGCTGAGCGGGGACTCCCACGACCCCTCCCGCCTCCCCAAGCTCCTTCAGCCTCTTTCAGAACACTACCAAGCCCGGAAGGGTTGGTGTGGGGGTGCCCCACACAGGTGTGCTCGCCCGGGAGGGGCGCACCGGCCAGGCCGCCCGCTCCCGCGGGCTCCCGCAGCGCGGCCCCGGCCCCAGCCCAGCAGGGCAGAGCACGCCGACCCCGGCGCCCTGCGGCCGCCCAAAGGGGCGCGCCCGCGCCAGAGTAGCCTCCCAACCCCGGTCCCGGGGCGCCGAGGCCCACCCGCCCTCCGGTCGGGCCCCTAGTCCAGACCGCGGGCGCGGCCTAACTGCTGGCCCGGCAGCTCGCCCCCGGCGCCCGAGGGTCGCCGTACCTGGGCGGCGGCCTCCAGCTTGCCCTCGAAGGTGAAGTCCAGCAAATCGGGCTTGAGGCAAAGGCTGTAGTTGATGGGGGAGACATCGGCGGGCAGCCGCTCGAAGGGCCTCTTCTCCGGCATCGCGGCGAGGCCCAGGCTGTGGAGGCGGCGGCGGCGGCGAGAGGAGCGGCTGAGGAGGAGAAGGAGGAGGGGAGGAGGCGGAGGGCCGAGGAAGAGCAGGCGGCGAGCGAGGGAGGGGGCGGCGGCTGCCAGCCACATCCACCGAGCGCGGGCGACCGCCTGAGGAGAGCCACCGGGGGAGCCTGGGGGGCGGGGGAGAGATCCAGCCGGAGAGCCAGGGGCCGGCAGGGCGGCAGTGCGGGCGGGCGGGCAGGCGGGCGGGCGGGCGGGCTGGCTGCCTACGGGGAAGGGGGCGGAGGGGAGGGAAGGGGAGGAGGGCCCGCAAAGAGGGAGGGAGGAAGGGAGGGAGGGAGGTGGCAGCGGCGGCTGCGTGCGCGGTCCCGCCAATCGGGCGCGTCCCCGCGTGTGCACGCGCGCTGGGGCAGGGGGCGGGGCGGCGAGGGCGCGGCTGGTGGGGCGGGAGAGCGAGGAGGCTACTGCAGGCGCTGCACCTGTCAGCGCCTGTAAGGAGAGGGGGCGGCCTGATCGCCGGAAGGAGCCAGGAAGGGCTTCAGAAGCCAAGGGGAAAGTGTGAGGGGCCCCTGGGCTGCCTTGGGAAATTGGCTCCTACGCGTTTGGTCAGTTTAGTCAGAGTAACATATTAAAATATCAGTTCAGAGCAAAGCCCCAGACTGGATTCTACCTCTGCATCAGCAGGGATCCCTGATCTGAGACTCTTTGGCTCTAATTTCTTTAATTTTATTTTAGGTCGCAAGTTCAAGGAAAAATTTTTTGTCAGTAAACCTTTAATAATCCAGGTTACTTCGGCTAATGAGATTTGAACCTTCGAAAGAGTAGTTTCAAAAATTAAGAAGATTGTTTTCATAATTTAAAATGTTTTAGGCCGGGCATGGTGTAACACGCCTGTAATCCCAGCTACTCCGGATCACAAATTCAATACGAGCCTCGGCAATTTAACGAGACCCTGTCTCAAAATAAAAAGGATTAGGATGTTAGCCTGGTGGTAGAGCACCCTAGGTTCAATTCCCAGAAACACACAAGGTTTTGACTTTTCTTAATTTTTTATTTTCGTTTCTGCCTTTTTAAACTAACAGACCCTTCACCAGCTGTGGCCTGTTTAATGGTGAAGTAGCTGTGGCTCCCTCCATTCTGTACATATCTCATAAAATGAGATATATACATTTAAAAATGTCAAGGGCAGCTGGACATGGTGGCTCAGGCCGTAATCCCAGTAGGTCGGGAAACTGAGGCAGGAGGAGCCTGAGTTCAAGGTCAGCCTCAGCAATTTAGGGAGGCCCTAAACAACTCAGCGATACACTGTCTCTAAATAAAATATGAAAAAGAGGGGAGGGGGCTCAGTAATTAACCACCCCTGGGTACCGAAAAAAAAAAAAAAAAGGTCAAAGGCAAAAAGATTTATAAATAAAACCATATTCCTATAGAAAATTTTCAGGTAAAACTAAAACTCAGTGCAGAATGTTGTATTAGATCAGTGCTGTCCAAGAGAAACATACTGTAAGCCACTAGATAGAATTAAAATTTCTAATAGCCACATCATATGAAAGTAAAAGAGGAAGGCTGGGGCTGTAACTCAGGAGTAGAACACTTGCCTAGCATGTGTGAAGCACTGAATTCAATTCTCAGCACCACATAGAAATAAAGATCCATCAACAACTAAAAAAAAAAAACAAAAAAAAAAATTAAATCAAAAGGAAATGGGTGAAATTAATACATCTTGTTTAACCCAACATATTTTATTTTACTTATTTTACTTATTTTATATTTATGTGGTGCTGAGGATTGAGCCCAGTGCCTCACACATTCTGGGCAAATGCTCTACCACTGAGCCACAACCCCAGCCTTCATTGTGCATTTTATATTTATAAATTCTGACTAGCCAAATTTCAAATGCTCAATAGTCACTGCGGCTAGTGGCTTTTGTATTGGGCAGCATTGTTCTGGACACTCAGTTTACCCTATTATCCTCTGAATCCTATGTGCTTTTTAGAAGGGCAGACTAGAAAACTGCAATCCTTGTTACACGGATGCATTTCTAAGACCACTTCAATCATAGAAATATTCATAATACATAATATATATAATAATTAACTACAATTGACTATTGAGTGCTTCCTAAACACTTTTCACATATTAGTTCATTCAATCTTCTCAAAAACTCTGTGAAGTGGACACCATTCTGTTTACAGATGCAGAAACAGGCACACAGAAATTCAATGACTTGTGCTGGGCATAGTGGCTTACATCTGTAATCCCAGCAGCTCAGGAGACTGAGGCAGGAGGATTGTTGAGTTCAAAGTCAGCTTCAACAATTTAGAGAAGCCCTAAGCAATTCAGCAAGACCCTGTCTCTAAATAAAATATAAAATAGGACTGGGGATGTGACTCAGTGATTAAGCGTCCCTGGGTTCAAACCCTGGCACCAAAATTTTAAAAAGAAATTCAATCACTTGCCCAAGAACGCACAGCTAAAAAAAATTTTTTTTAAATAAAAGTACAGCTAATAATTGGGACCCGAATCCTTGACAATTTTGCAGCAGCTTCCATATCTTTCTAACGCTATAGTTTTGTTTTATTTGAATCCTTCTGTATCCCAGTTTTTCAAAATGTTATTTTTGGGCTGGGATTGTGGCTTATTGGTAAAGCACTTGCCTAGCATGTGTGAGGTACTAGGTTCAAATCTCAGCTCTGCATATAAATAAAATAAAGATCTCTTGATAACTGAAGAGAAAAAATTTTTAAAGCATTATTTTCATTATGCAAAAAACCCCAAGGTTCCCTCTTGTCTGCTAAAACAAATTTGATTTATAACGTCTTAAGGTTGTCCATGAACTGTCCTTACCATTTTCCCAGGCTTTTTTTTTTTTTTTTTTTTTTTTTTTTTTTCCTGATCTTTTAACATAAATTCTCCAGTTTTAACTAGCTAATCTGTTTCCTGATTGGCCCTTACAACTTGCTCATTCTCTCTTCTCTACCATTGTTCACACATTATTGCTGGCATCTTTTTTGGCAAACCCATGCCCCTCCCTTCCTTTAAACACCTTTTCCGGAAAGTCCTCATTGACTAACTCCACCCAAATCTAACCCCTTTCCCATCAGCTTACAAGTAATGTTTTTCGCTGACTTATTTCTACTCATTCTTTTGTTCTGTAACTGCATTTTAAATTTGTTTTTTATATGTATCTTTGCAAGATGTACTACTAGCAAGAGTTTACTTTCTTACTATTCTTTTTTTTTTTTTTTTTGGTACTGGGGATTAAACTCAAGAGCACTCGACCACTAAGTCACATCTCCAGCCCTATTTTGTATTTTATTTAGAGACAGGGTCTCAATGAGTTGCTTAGCACCTCACTTGTGCTGAGGCTGGCTTTGAACTCCTTTCTCAGCCTCCGGAGTCACTGAGATTACAGGCATGTGTGACTGTGCCCGGCCTTTCTTACTATTCTTTTTTTTTTAAGAACTTACTTCCTGATCCTTTTATTACTTTCAGTACTGGCCATACACACAGTACATCTCAATTGCTATTGAACTGACTAACCAGTTGACTTAAGAGAAAATATTTTATCCAGTCTGTAGCCTTTCCTTTATGTGTGCCCCACACAGAAAATTTGTGGACCTGAAACCAAAGGCAACCTTCTTTATAAAAATCACAGATAAGATTACAAACAAAAACAATAGGGCATAGACTTTATGTCAACAGTAATTGTGATCCTGCTAAGAAAGGGAAACGGCTTACTTGGCCCTGTCCCAGGTCCCATGATCAAGGAGACCTAAATGCAGCAAATCAAGGATGAACCCAGACCTACTACCTACAACTTGGGGTAGGGGAGTGGAACATAAACATATAATTCCCTTAAATATGATTGGATGCTCTATGCAGGCTTCTCTGAAATAACCGAAATGAAGAACTCAAGGGACCTCAGAAATTAATTCCCCTCCATGTGCTTCAGAAGGAGTAGAGAAGCCAGTAATATCTCAAAGTCATTAGCTGTACTTCTAACAGATTTCTAGGCTTCTGTTTACCAAGGCCCTAAAAATCTGCAAGTGAAAAATCTGTGGAAGTTCAAATTTTTCAATAAAAAATTAAGAAAGCAGACTGGGAATATATAACTCAGGAGTATAGCACTTGCCTGGCATGCATAAGGTCCTGGGTTCAATCACCAGCACCAAAAAAAAAAAAAAATGTTTTATTCTATTATTAGTGTCAGAATGGTCCTCTTAACAGGAATAGTAAAGGGTTGGCATAAAGGATATATGGAGTCAATGTAAGTCCCTGAAGTAGATGTTTCAAAGAAAGAGAATAAAAAGGAGTTGGATTAGAGAGCCAAAATATTCAGGCAGGAGAAAAAGAAACCTTGGCTGTGGAACATTGAAAGGAGAAGAGAAAGGTGTGGAGAATTTGGAAGAGCATTACAAAACCTAACCTATTAGAGCAAAACAAAATATCACTTACTGTTTAGACTTCCTGATTTAGAAATTATAGCCTTCACTATCAATTTCAAGCATGGAAATCATAACTCTAATTCCACTAATATGAATCTTACCTGAAGAATACGACAAAGGGGTTCCAAAAGCTAGGGACACAAAAAATTGGAGAGCAATCCATGGGAAGCTGATATTATGAAATCCCAGTCTTGACTCTTTCGTAACTTAAAATGGCTGTTGGAATGACAGTTGGAAATGTGAGTAGATAGAATGTTGCCTATATCCATCAGTGTGCTTCATGCAAGGAAGTAAGGTAATTCGGTATGTTTTGAAAAGTATACTATACTGTTGGGCATGGTGGCATGTATCTGTAATCCCAGCTACTTGGGAGGCTGAGGCAGGAGAATTGCAAATTCAAGACTAGCCTGGACAATTTAGGGAGACCCTGACTCAAAATAAAAAGGGCTGACGATGTAGCTCCCCTGGGTTCAATCTGCAGTACAGTGCAGTACCACAGCAGAGGGCGGGTGGGGGACACAGTATGCTATATTAGCCAGGCATAGTCACAGTGATGCACACCTGTAATGCCAGCTACTCCTGATCACTTGCCTAGCATGTGTTAGGCTCTGGGTTAGATTCCCCTATAGTGGGGGAAAAAAAAAAAAAGAAATGCATACCGTACTGATGGATAACTAGATGATACAATAATGTTTGATATAAATGTAAATACATATAGATTATTTATTTGAAAGTGGCAATCTTATGTACATTCAACTGTAGCCAAAGAAAAGGTTGTGTCTGGTCCAAAAGATTTCTATTTCTCTTAGTATCTTTCCATCAGGAAGTTCAAAGTCATGCATTTCCACCTGTCTTATTTCCTTTCTAGCCCCTCCCTTTTTTTTTTTTTTTTTCAGCATTTTTCTTTCCTTTTCACAACCACTATTGCAGGTTTATGTACCAATCCCAAATAACAAGCAGCTACATGCCTAAACCCTGGCCCTTAATCTGTGATCTTCAAATTGAAATGACCCTATTTGACTGTGTCCTCTCTATAAAGGGTTAGCCACCCATGAGTTAGAAGCCAACACCCTCAGCTGCAGGCAAGAATGCATATGTCTATGATGTGTGGGTCTCTGGAATGCTGCTGCAACATTTCTTGTAGAATCCCCAAGTCTTTAAAGACTATAGTGTTCTGGAGCTGGTTTGCTGACATTGAGTTTGCAATGATGTTTGCCATGATTTTAAATCCAAAAAAATCTCTGTAGGCTCACGTAGAACCAGATAAGTGGAGTAGCCAAGAGGATTAGAAGTCTCAGAAGTTTGACAACAAATGTCAGAGGGACTCAGTTTCTCCACCCTTGGCTCTATTTCTATTTGCTTCTTAAATCTCTGACAAGAAGAATTGACATCAAAATTAATCCTCTCTCAGTATCTGATAGAGAGTAAGCTCAACCTTCGTTCAATCCCAGGGTTAAGGGTCGGGGGAAGAGAAGAAACCCAACACACAAAGGCATGTCAACCTGGTAGACACTTATCTCAGGGATGTGATTTAACAACAGCAATTTGCCTTAGCTGCCAGGCTCCCTACAGTTTGCACAGGAGTCAAAATTCATATACACTTTGAAAGCGTAGAGGAGTCTGGGGTTGTCACTCAGTAGTAGAGCGCCGCTGACTAGCATGCATGAGGCACTGGGTTCAATCCTCAGCACTGCATAACAATAAGTACATAAATAAATAAAGGCATAGGGGAGCTAGAAATTGGCTTGTGACCTGTTTATTCACAGAACTCAACTGAAAGTCATCCTGTTGTCCCCAATAAATAATGCTAGAGCTGAAGAGGGACAATAAGGTAAATATCCAGGACCCTTTCATTTTCAGATACTGTGCGTTTTCTAGGAAAACAGTTTGGCACAGAGGCCAGCTTTGGGAATCTGAAGTCACCTTCTTCTTCTTCTCCTTCTCCTCCACCCCTTCTTCTTCTTCAACAAAATCTAGATGTGTCCCAGGTACTTGGGAAGCTGAGGCAGGAAGATTACAGCCTCAGCCAGCCTCAGCTACTTAGTGAGACCCTAAGCAACTTAGTGACACCCTGTCTCAAAGTTTAAAAAATAAATAAATAAAAAGAACTGGGGATGTTGCTCAGTCGTAAAGTACCCCTGGGTTCAAACCCCAGTACAAAAAAAAAAAAAGAAAAAAAAATCTAGATGGTAACACCTCTGTATTGTGAATTGAACTCAAAGAAACCAAAGAGACAAAAAGCAATTCGAACTGCTCAGATTCTTTAACCCTGGGAAGCCTGCACCAGCAGATTTCTGGATATGATCTATTTTAGTTCAAAGTGCGATCACACTGTATAAAATATACATTCACTGAGAATGAGGCATAGCACAGATACCCTAAGGATCTGACATCAGGAATTAGGGCAGGTCCAAAAAAAAAAAAAATTCTTCTGGCAAAAAAGGCACAATTTAAACCATTCAAGAGAAATTTGTATTCTTCTTATCTTAAATCTATGCAAGTTAGCTAAGACCTGGAGACCATAATTACAGTTACTCTGCATCAGGAAAAACCCTGAATTCTGCTGTGTCCTGTCCTGATGTGTCTCAGTGCAAAGAGATACCAAAATATGTCATCTTGCTCAACCCTTTGCACTTTTGCTAAAGTGATTCATTACTGTCTTATCTCAATGCAAGAAGGTATCAATAGATGCAAGGGAGGGTGACAGGATCAAAAGAATGGAAGAGGTAGGGGAAAAGGAGTGACTATTTTACAGAAAATGCTACTATTACTGTCTAACGGGGTAAATAGATGTCTTTAATTTATAAGCTCCACCCCGTTTTATTTTGTCCATGAATTAGAACAGTGGGTTCTATCCACGTTGGTTTCAGATTTGAATTTTACAAATTGCAGTCCTGAAAGCGGACATTTCATCATTCTCCTAAACAAGGAATCCAAGTGACAAAATTTTCAAGCTCTTTGTTTTCCATAGTTTCTCTCCCCCTTCATGGTAAAGGGGCAGAGAAAAATAGTATGCTATGTTACAAACTCTAGGATTCATCCTGTACACTCTGAGGACAGCCCAAGTAAGTTGAAAATGAGTTCCTTTTTCTTTTTCTTTTCTTTTTTTTTTTTTTAATTATGGGTGCTTCAAATAAAAGGGAAGAGGAAACTGACACAGGACAGCTACAGTTGCAGCAGTTTTCCCAAAGTTAACTGCAAAGCAAAGACTAAAGCCACAATGAGAAGGATTTCTGACTCCTAACCTTATCCCCTTTCCAAATATCCTTGCTGTCCTAGGTAACTGACAGAGGACAAGTTTTGAAATATTAGGGGACCATCCTGGATTTTACAGAATGATCCTGATTGTTAATGTTCTCCATTGCTGTTATAAGCCATGTAAATATCTTAGAAATTCCAATATTCTGGCATTTGACTTGAAAGAAAATGGAAGGAAAAAAAAAAAAGGATTGTATATCTGAGAATCAAGGCAAAGAGGGCACATGATAGCTGGTGTCAAGGCTGGGTAACAGGAAGGAGACAGAAAGATCTGATTGCTACAATAACCAGGCAGCTCACATGAGGGTAACAGAATCCTGTCCTTCAGAGCATCAGCTGATGCTGAAAAGAGTGCTCTCTCCATGAGTGCTTAAACCAGACTCACAGCCATGTTGCTGTTTTCAACCCACCTCTGAATGATACTCCTGTCTCCATCAGGCAGGCTTCCACCCTGGAAATCTGCCATAATATGATGAACCCTATACAGCCAAATAATGGGGCAATCCTCTAGTGAAAGGGGTGGGGATAACTTCATTAGAACAAAATATTTTCATTCAGCATTTTTGAAGACCTCAAACTGTTTTACAAAATCGAGTCTGCTCTTTCCTCACCAGTTATAGCAAACTTAGCAAGAGAAACAAGGTCTCTGGGTTCATAAATTCATCTGGTTAAGCCTAAGCTCTTAGCCCCTCACAAATAAACCCTAGAGATCCAAATGAAGTGGATTCTTTTTTTGGTACCATCATTCCATTACTACTCTGAATAAATAAAAATACATTTACATGTTTTTTTCACAGTGTAAAGGAGAAAGAAAGGAAATTCTCGGAACGATAACAACAAAAAGATTCAATTCTCCTTTCACCATGATCAATGGTAACCTCATAATATAATTCCTTATAGTAACCCTAAAGGCACATTCTCATCACTCAGGTTAGGGCCCCTATTGTACAGAGTAATGAGAGTGTTAGGTCAAGTTACTCTCCTGAGTACTAGGGTTGGCAGATAAATATAGGATTCCTACTTAAACTTGAATTTCACATAAACAGCAAATAACTTTAAGCCGGGCATGGTGGTGCATGCCTGTAATCCCAGCAGCTCGGGAGGCAGAGGCAGAAAGACCTCGATTCAAAGCCAGCCTCAGTGCAGGTGCTATAGCCCATCCTGTAGGGTGCTTGCTTTGCAGATGGAAAGACTGTGGTTCAAATCCCCAGCCTGGCATGATTGGGGGTGAGGGGACAAGACAAAGCCAGTCTCAGCAATTTTATCAAGGCCCAAAGCAATTCAGCAAAACCCTATCTCTAAATAAAATATAAAAAACGGCTGGGGATGTGGCTTAGTAGTTAAGCGCCCCTGACTCCAACCCCCGGTACCAAAAAACAGTGAGTAGTTTTTAGTATGTCTCAAATATTTTGTAAGACATGATGATACTAAAAATATACCATAGCTAGGGGCATACTTACATTAAACACTATTTATTGTTAATCAGAAATTCAAATTTAATTGGGAATCCTGTATTTTTACTTGCTAAATCTGGAAAGCCTGCTAGTATGCTACTTTCAGATTTTAAAGATTGCAGCCAATGGTTTTGAATTGTTTGATTTTATAAAAGCGAATTTTAAAATAGCCTTGTGCATTTGCAGAAATCTTTTTCTTGAGAGTTGATTGGCATTCTGTCATGTTCAATTTTTCAGGCTGTGAAACCCATAAAAGGATTCTCTGAATCTCTTCTGATTATCTTATAACACAGGGTATTCACTTTTGTGGAAAACAACATAGGTTAATGTCACTAGCTCCATAAAAATCAATTTGTCTCTTCAAATATTTCAAATACGTAAATGCTATTTCTGAGACTAAATACCCATGTTCAGAATAGGGAGGTGATTGTGCCATATTTTATAAGAAATTACTTTGAGAGTGATATTGGCAAGATTATGTCAGGTAGCAGCCAAGGGCTGATATACCACACTGGCAAACCAATGATGTTTTTTTATCTGAAAATGATGCAGGCAGAAATTCTAAACCTGATTCTACTGCTCCTGTAAATATCAAAGCTTAAGCATTTTAATGGGGAAGAGGGGGGGGGGAAACACTGTGAATAGAGAATATTCATTGAATTTTAATCAAAAAGTATCCCAATAGAATGTCACATTTTACCATAACCCAGATGAATGAAATCTTTTTCATTATCATTAATAATTTGGTTATTCTGAAAATATCATCTCCTTTTCACTTGTTCATTAAACATTTATTGAGCACCTAGCATATGCCACTCATGTTGCATACATGTATACATATACACATATGCATGGTATGTGTACTTTCAATGTTTTTCATAGTACATAATACCATATTCATCATAATATGAATGTTCCCCCCCACACAAACACTCCTTCATTTGTCTATTCATTTTTAGTGTTCTGTTGTTGTTGAAAATAATTTTTAAACTTTAAGAAAATCCAAATTTTGTATATTTTCTTTTATGCTTTTCGTGTCCTGCCAAAAACCTATGCCTCCCCCAAAATCAAAAAGATATTCTGTATTTTGCTCTAGAAACTGTATGGTTCTTTACTACTCACTTTTAAAAATAAAGGTTATTGCAAGGGGTTTCTGCTTTAAAATATTACTTAATCAACGTATAGAATTCAGAAAATTTAACTGAATGTTAAGAAAAAAAATTAGTAATTCCAGAAATATCATAATTAACATTTGTTATATTGCCTTCCCTATATTTTCTTTTTTTTTTTTTTTTTTTTTTTTTTTTTTGCAGTGCTGGGGTTCAAACCCAGGGCCTTAGTGCTTGCAAGGCAAGCACTCTACAGACTGAGCTATCTCCCCAGCCCCCCTATATTTTCTTTATGTATATGTATATCACACACAAGCAGGCACAGAGAGGGGAGGGGAACATGCCGGAAAAATAATCTATTTCACTAAATATATTATTAAATTATTCATGTTGGGGCTGGGGAGATAGCTCAGTCGGTAGAGTGCTTGCCTTGCAAGCACAAGGCCCTGGGTTCGATCCCCAGCCCCCCAAAAAAAAAAAAAAAAAAAAAAAAATTATTCATGTTATTAAATGTTTTTCAATATGATTTAATGGCTACCTACATGTGACTATTTTAACTAAATTCCTGGGTAGGAGTGGTGGTGCACATCTGTAATCCCAGCTGCTCAGGAAGCTGAGGTAAGACAATCACAAGTTCAAGGCCAGCCTGGGCAATTTAGCAAAATAAAATTAAAAGGACTGGGATGCAGCTCAGTAGTAGAGAACTTGCTTAGCATGTGTGAGCCCTGGGTTCAATCCCCAGTACCTAATAATGATAATGATGATGAGAATAATACTTTCCTATTCTTGGCTACTTAGAGTGCTTATAAAATGTTTTTGTTGTTATAAATATTACTCATATACAACCAAGCTGAAGGGTAGCATAGGTTAAGATTTTAAAGAAGCATCATTCCAGCATTGAAAAAGAGGTTTAAAAAATACAAAGGAAAAGCCCAGCATGTGGCACTAGCCTGTAATCCCAGTGACTCCCAAGATTTGGCAGGCGGGAGTAACACAAGTTCAAGGCCAGTCTGGGCAACTTAACCAGATCCTGTCTCAAAATAATAAAATTTTAAAAATTAAAATTAAAAAAATGAAAAGGGAAAAGAGAAGGTGTATAAGAGGTAAGAAGAGAAAGTAAGGAGAAAAGATGGAGGAGGGACAGGGAAAGGAAAGGAGAAAAGAGAAGAGGAAGGGAAAAAAGGAAAGATAAATCTTTTTTTTTAACAAAGTCTTTTTTTTATTTTATTTTTATTGTAAACAAATGGGATACACGTTGTTTCTGTTTGTACATGGAGCAACAGCATACCATTTGTGTAATCATACATTTACATAGGGTAATGATGTTTGATTCATTCTGTTATTTTTTCCTTCCCCCCACCCCTCCCACCCCTCTTTTCCCTCTATACAGTCCCTCCTTCCTCCATTCTTACCCCCCACACCCTCCATTATGTGTCATCATCTGTTTATCAGCAAGATCATTCGTCCTTTCGTTTTTTGAGATTCGCTTATCTCACTTAGCATGATATTCTCCAATTTCATCCATTTGCCTGCAAATGCCATAATTTTATCATTCTTCATGGCAGAGTAATATTCCATTGTATATATATGCCACAGTTTCTTTATCCATTCATCAACTGAAGGGCATCTAGGTTGGTTCCACAGTCTGGCTATGGTAAATTGAGCAGCAATGAACATTGATGTGGCTGTATCTCTGTAGTATGCTGATTTTAAGTCCTTTGGGTATAGGCCAAGGAGTGGGATAGCTGGGTCAAATGGTGGGTCCATTCCAAGTTTTCTAAGGAATCTCCACACTGCTTTCCAGAGTGGCTGCACTAATTTGCAGCCCCACCAGCAATGTATGAGTGTACCTTTTTCCCCACATCCTCTCCAAAACCTATTGTTGCTTGTATTCTTGATAATTGCCATTCTAATTGGGGTGAGATGGAATCTTAGGGTAGTTCTGATTTACATTTCTCTTATTACTAAAGATGTTGAACATTTTTTCATGTTTGTTGATTGCTTGTAGATCTTCTGTGAAGCATCTGTTCATATCCTTGAACCATTTGTTGATTGGGTTATTTTTATTCTTCGTGTAGAGTTTTTTGAGTTCTTTATATATTCTGGAAATTAGTGCTCTATCTGAAGTATGAGTGGCAAAGATATTCTCCCACTCTGTAGGCTCTCTCTTCGCATTGCTGATAGTTTCCTTTGCTGAGGGAAAGCTATTTAGTTTGAATCTGTCCCAGTTATTGATTCTTGCTTTTATTTCTTGTGCTATGGGAGTCCTGTTAAGGAAGTCTGATCCTAAGCCAACAAGTTGAAGATTTGGACCTACTTTTTCTTCTATAAGATGCAGGGTCTCTGGTCTGATTTCAAGGTTCTTGATCCATTGTGAGTTGATTTTTGTGCAGGGTGAGAGATAGGGATTTAGTTTCATTCTCTTGGCGTATGGATTTCCAGTTTTCCCGGCATCATTTGTTGAAGAGGCTATCTTTTCTCCATTGCATATTTTTGGCACCTTTGTCTAATATAAGAAAATTGTATTTATTTGAGTTTGTGTCCGTGTCCTTTATTCTGTACCATTGATCTACCTGTCTATTTTAGTGCCAATACCATGCCATTTTTGTTACTATTGCTTTGTAGTATAGTTGAAGTTCTGGTATTGCAATACCCCCTGTTTCATTCTTCCTGCTAAGGATTGCTTTAGCTATTCTGGGTTTCTTATTCTTCCAGATGAATTTCAAGATTGCTTGCTCTATTTCTGTAAGGTATGTCATTGGGATTTTAATTGGAATTGCATTGAATCTGTATAACACTTTTGACAATATTAATTCTTCCTATCCAAGAACATGGGAGATCGGAAAGATAAACCTTTACTCCTGTAGAATAAAAACCAACAAATTACATTCATCATGAATAGCTAAACTGTGAGTCCTCTTTTCCCTTCTCCCTCTTTCCTTTGTTTATAATTTAATTTAATTTATTTTATTTTATTGGTACTGGGGATTGAACAGAGGTCCTTTACCACTGAACTACATTCCAACCCTTTTTATTTTTGTTGAAGAAATTTTTTTTTTTTTGTTTGCGGTGCTGGGGATCAAACCCAGGGCCTTGTGCTTGCAAGGCAAGCACTCTACTGACTGAGCTATCTCCCCAGCCCCCTTTTTATTTTTTGTAAATACCTTTTTCAATATAAATTAAAATAAACTACTGGGGATATAGCTCAGTTTGTAGAGTGCTTGCCTGTGAAGCACAAGGCCCTAGGTTCAATCCCCAGCACTGCAAAAGAAAAAGAAAGTTGCATTACATTTTATTTAGTACACAACCCCTTAATTTTACTACTCTAGTAGTAAAACATTCTTCTTGCCTTGTGATGATGACAAGTTGTGAAAACCTCTATTTACTACATTTTTTTCCTATCATAAATAACTTATATGAACAAACTTATATCTGTTCCCCCCACATATGATTGTTTTCTTATACTAAATACCTAGAAGAAAAAACCTAGTAACAGTGTAACTTTTTATTTTATATTTTATTTATTTATTTATTTATTTATTTATTTATTTATTTATTTTTGGTACTGGGGATTGAACCCAGGGGTGCTCTACCACTGAGCTGTGACCCCAGTCTTTCCTTATTTTTATTTTGAGACAGCATCTCCCTAAGTTGCTGAGGCTCTCACTAAATTGCTCAGGTTGGCCTCAAACTTTCTATTCTCCTGCCTTAACCTCCTGAGTCCCTGGAATTACCAAAGTGTATCACTGAGCCTGGTTTAAGTTTCCTTTTTTTTTTTTGGTACTGGTACCGGGAATTGAACCCAGAGGCACTCAACCACTGAGCCACATCCCCAACAGTTTTTCACATTTATTTAGAGATAGGGTCTCAATGAGTTGCTTAGTGCCTGGCTAAGTTGCTGAGCCTGGCTTTGAACTTGTGATCCTCCTGTTTGTCTCCTAAGCAGTGGAAGGTTCTTAATACACATTACCAAACTGACTTCCAGTAATGTATCAATTTACATTCCTCTCAGCAGTATACTTTTCCTTGATACACTGTGTTGTTTCCCTGAGGATCTCTGTGTGAGTATTCCTTGGATTTGGACAGCACTTCTGCTTCTACAGTCATATTCTGTGTTTCGTCTTTTCCCACCCTGTCTTTCTCTACATCCCTCACCGTCTCTTTGTATTTACTCTCTATGTTCATCTTTGGAGAAACTACAAGATAGTCATAAAGCCTAAAAACATAGACTAGAGTTTATTTTTTACAGATTGGATTTTTGTGATTATTTCTTCCAGGATATGTAGGTTTATTCAAAGATAAAACTGAGACAAGGTATCACAAAGATATTTGCAGGGATTAATAGAAATTCCACAATTCCATTTGCATGCACACAAGATTGATTCAGCACATTGAACTAAGCATTCCTAACAATATATTGACCACATCTTGAAATATTATTGAACATTCATGCTATAATACCAAAAAGATTTTTATTGTTTATGTTCAGCTATGTTTCTAGATTTCATGGGTACTTGTAGTTCATCAGCAGATTTTTTTCTTACCTTTTCCTTCTCTATGGTCCGTATTTCTTCATTGATATTCTCTACCTTAGAACTAACTCATGTTTGGGGGCTGGGGTTGTGAATCAGTGGTAGAGAACTTGCCTAGCATGTATGAGGCACTGGGTTGGGTCCTCAGCACTACATAAGAATAAATTAAAGTATTGTGTCCATATATAACTAAAAAAGAAATTTAAAAACAAAACAACAAAAATACGAGCTGGCTCATGTATTTTTGTTTTGTTTTGTTTTTTTCTGGCTCATGTTTTAAGACTGAGCTTTAAGACAAAACCATAGGCTTCGCTTCACTGGATTCTAGTGAGAATCCGAAGTTGTAAAACAGTTAAGTTCTATTTTGGCCCTTTCACATTTGTGTCAACAGCCAGAGTTTCTGTCCCAGTTAAGAGGAGGAAGTTATTCAAGGGAGGCCCCTTAGCAACACCCAGCATCCATTTAAAAATGACATATCAGCCATGGTCTTTTCACTTTTCCAAAGCAGTTTCAGAAATTATTAAAAACAATAAAGTAAATCTCTACAGAGGATTTTTTTCCTAAGGACACTAAATGTTTCTTTTTCCTTTCTTTCGTTTTCCACAATAGCATCGAGAGACTAACTTCTTATTCTCACTGCACAAATAAGAAACTGGACATAGATAGGTTGTGAATACCTAAAGCTCACAGAAGTTGCCACAGATCTAAAACCAGAAACTGCATCTCTCTGTGGATTAGGTCTCTTTCCAGGGCTTCCTATCCTGCAAGAAGCTGTCTGGTTAATGTTGAGGATGTGGCTTGCTTATTCATTACTCTTGGAAAATGAACCTCTCTTTTCCTTCCTCCCTAACAAAAAACAAAAACAAAGCAAAACAAAGCAAAACCCTCATTTTATTAAATGAGCAAGAAAAAAATTTTAATTCATAGCAGTCTGCCATTTGGAATGGCTCAGGTGTTGGTCAGCTACCTAGAAGCAGGGAAATTACTGTGGTCAATGGTGATTTCAGTGATTTTTTTTCCCCACCACCAGCTGTCATCACAATTTCCAGAAAAGCTGCCAAGAAATGTCAGAAATTAGCCACATACACACACACACACACACACACACACACACACACACACAATCATGGGTCTTGGAGCTTTTCCCAACTGCTCTTTGCCCTCAGACCTTCCTTCCCTTACCATTCCAGATAAACAGGCAAGTTATTTGACTCATCTACAATTGAAGAACAGGATGATCTTTTTTTTTTTTTTTTTTTTTTTTTTTTTTTAATTACTGGGGATCAAACCCAGTGCCTCACACAGGCTAGGCAAGCACTCTACTGAGTTACAGGGCCTCATAACTTCCCATGCTGATTCTAACTTGCAATCCTACTGCCTCATTTTCCCCAGTTGCTGGAATCACAGGTATGCACCATGGCACCCAACTGAACCTGATGCTCTTGAAGTTGCTCCCTCTGCCAGCAATCCTTATTCGGTTCTTTCTTTCCCTGATGGGGGTCCTTTCCTTAAAATCAAAACCCCAGGGATAAACACCTTATCCTGCTTTCTCTTTTCCCTTTCTCTTTCACCTGGCTCTCACTCCAAACAGTACACTCAAGTCTCAAGTTATTCAGACACTTATCACACTTAGGTAACTGGTAATTCAGGTGCTTATCTTCATTTCTAAAACGTGATTGTTTAGGTTGTACCCCAACACAGCACAGTGTCTGGTCTATTGTTGGGACTTAATAAATGTTTATTGAATAGCCCTTGTCTAACTTGGCCTCTGGCCTCTCCTGAATTTCAGTGCTGCTTAGTTCCAAGGAAAAGGAGATTGAGGAGGCCAACTGCTCTCTTCCTGTCTGAGAAAACTCACCCAGAGAGACTGTACCTCTGCAGAGGTGCCTACTGACTGATGCCCCCCTCTAACAGTGATCGCACCTTCTACTTTCTCCTTCACCACAGGCTAAGACAGTCCCAGAATTATTTATCTATCTATCTATCTATCTATTTATTTATTTATTTATTTGCGGTGCTGGGAATCGAAACCAGGACCTTGTGCATGTAAAGAAAGCACTCTACCAACTGAGCTATGTCCCCAGCTCCCAGAACTTTTTTTCTAGCCTGATCCAAACCATTTTACAGGGCAGAGCTAATAATATAACAGGTTGTGAGTGGGTATGGATCAGGGTAGAGACCAGAACCTAAATTGTACTGCGGGGATCACAGTGAAAGTATAGGATTTAATCAGGACCTAAAGACTAATCCAATAAAGGCTTCTGTAGAGATTGAGTGCAGTCTCTAAAGACTTGCTGTCACAGAGCTGGTGGTGCAAGTCTGTAATCCCAACAATTCTGGAGGCTGAAGCAAGAAGATTGCAAGTTCGAGGCCAGTCTCAGCAATTTAGCAAGACTCTCTCAAAAATTAAAAATACAAAGAGCTGGGGATATGTACCTCAGTGGTATGGTGCCCCTGATTTCCATCCCCAGTACCACAAAAAATAATAATAACAATAACAAATAAAGAACTGCTATCTAGTGGCACACACCTGTAATCCCAGACAGGAGGATCTCAAGTTCAAAGCCAGCTATGGTGAGGTGCTAAATTACTCAGTGAGACCCTGTCTCTAAATAAAATATAAAATAGGGCTGGCAATCTCAAAAATCCAAAAGACGAATGATCTCACTGATAAGCGGATGATGACACATAATAGGGGGTGGGAGGGGGGCAAGAATGGAGGAAGGAGGGACTGTATAGAGGGAAAAGAGGGGTGGGAGGGGTGGGGGGGAAGGAAAAATAACAGAATGAATCAAACCTCATTACCCTATGTGAATGTATGATTACGCAAATGGTATGCTGTTACTCCATGTACAAAAGAAACAACATGTATCCCATTTGTTTACAATAAAAATAAATTAAAAAAAAAATAGGGCTGGAATGTGACTCAGTGGTCTAGTGTCCTTGAGTTCAATCCCTGGTACCAAAAAAAAAAAAAAAAGAAGAAGAAGAAGAAAAGGAACTGCTGTCTAGATTCAAATAGTATTGGTAGAACTTCAACGTTGCATGAATTTACACAAGCTACTTCTCTATACCTCAGTTTCTTTACTGATCAAACAAGGATGACACTATTTCTAGCTGATAAGATTGCTGAAAGCATTAAATGGTTAAGATTAATGTTACTAAGGAGGATGGCAGCAAGTTTTCTATGCAGAGGTATAGATTGTAGGACTGGAGCAGAGTTAGGCTGAAGAGTTTGGAGGCAGCAGAATCTCTTTGTATAATGAAAATTTGGGGTTCAGGGTGGGGGAGGAAGTGAGAGGAGGAGAAATGAGAGAGGGAATAATTAGAAGCAATTTTAATTCTCCACTGTCCCTTTAAAGAACAGATCTATTTAATTTAAATTACTTATTTTGCTAAGATCTAAACCATGACGCAAGTAAAATGGTGCAATTCTTTGAGGAGCAATTTTAGGAAGACCTATCAAAATAAAAATGTGCATATCTTTGGACCCTTCAATTCTATTTCCAGGAATTTATTCTACATTATCTACATTAGTATCTGCAATAAATTTATGATTTCTTTGTAATATCAAAAGTACAGAAAAGTACCTATGTGTCCATCAGCATAGTATATTTATGTAATGTAATATCATTGAGCCATTAGAAGGGTTGAGGCAGATATGAGAGAGCTATCAGGTCAGGGTAGAGACCCTGAAATTATATATATATATATATATATATATATAGCATATATATATATATATAGCATATATATATATATATAGTATATATTTATACATATGTTATATATGTAAAATGTTATATATGTAAAATAAGTTAAATGCATATTTATTATATATATTTTATATACATATTGTATATAGAAATACCAGTTAAGAAAAATACATATAGGACTGGGTTCGTAGCTCAATGGTAGAGTGCTTGCCTAGCATATATGAGGCACTGGGTACAATCCTCAGCACTGCATAAAAATAAACAAATAAAATAAAGACCTTCTGTCCATCTATAACTATGGGGGGGGAAAAAAGCCAAAAGGGAGCCTGGCACTGTGGTATGTGGGGTACAATGTGGTGTTTCGATGTATGTTTTTAATGTGGTCAAATCATCCTGACAGATGAAATTTAACACAGATAAAGTGAAGACCTACAGTTAAGTTAAAAAAAAAAAAAAAAAAAACTCAACTGGGCTTGATGGTGCAAACTTGTAATCTCAGCGACTCAGGAGGCTGAGGCAGGAGGATTGCAAGTGCAAAGCCAGCCTCAGCAACTTAGTGAGGCCTGTCTCAAAATAAAAAATAAAAAAAGCTCATTGGTAAAGCACCCCTAGATTCAATCCCAAGTACCCCATGGGGGAAAAAAAATAGGTTGCAGAGGAAGGGGCAAGACTGGCTTGATAACATTTTAGTTGAAAAAAGTTTAGGTCACAGTAAACACAGTTTAGTCAGTTTCATGAGAAGACACAATGTTAGAAGCAGAGAGATAATCTCACTGTATTTTGAACTGACTAGTTCTGGTTGTATCAGTTAAGAAAGATATTGAAGTCAGGCTTGGTGGCACATGCCTGTAATCCCAGTGGCTCAGGAGGCTGAGGCAGAGGCAGAAGGATCAAGAGTTCAAAGCCAGCCTCAGCAAAAGCAACTCAGTGAGACCCTGTCTTAAATAAAATGTGGGATGTGGCTCAGTGGTTGAGTGTCCCTGACTTCAATCCCTGGTACCAAAAAAAGAAAAAGAAAGAAATTGCTCATATTCAACTGTTTGGATCTAAGAAAAATGGCGATTTCACTTGGTTTGACTTGTTAGAAAAGGATGTAGACTCATTTTGTAATGCTGTGGAGGGCAAACAAGAATCATTGGGTGAAAGAGGGAAGCGAATATTATGTCACTATAGGAAGGAATTTGTCACAATCGGATGCTAAAAAGCAGAATGAGCTCCAAAACAAGGACCCAGGTTCCCTGTCACTGAGAGAACCCAGGCTGGTGATAGTTTAAAATTTCCCCATTCTTTGGGAGATTCTCCATGGTCCAACCTGCATCTGCAACCTGTGCAGCTGGATCCCACAGTTTCTCAATTAGTCATCCTGCAAATTCCAATTCATGTATCCAAACTTGAGTGTGGCTCCACTTGAATTCCCCAAATGATCTGTCATGCTCTCCTTTGCACCACCTTGCACTTTGTGCTCACTTCTGTAGTGGCTCTTATATTCTTTTGCTATCTTTTGTGTACTTATCTCTTTCTTAACAAAAGTGAGCTGGGTGTGGTGTCGAATGCCTGTAATCCCAGTGACTCCCGGAGGCTGAGGCAGGAGGATGGAAAGTTTAAGGTCAGCCTCAGCAACTTAGCAAGGCCCTAAGAAACTTAGTGAGACCCTGTCTCTAAATAAAATTTAAAGAAAAAAAAAAAAAAAAAAAAAGCTGGTTCAATTCCTGGCACCAAAATAAATAAATGAATAAATAAATATGAGTCACTGGTGCGCCAAAAACATCTCTTTGATCTTCATATCCCTAGTGATTAGAGTAATAACTGTCACATGGTAAATGCTCAATAAATATTCATTAAATAAATGAGGTTGGATATTTTTAGTTCACATTCATGAAACATCAAAATGTTACTATGTATAGAGTTTGACTCAAATATTATTGTCCTTACTATGTGTACTGCACATTGATTTTTTAATTCTATTTTATTTCTAAATATGGAATTCATGACCTAGGTTCCAAAATTAATTTGGATTCCCATTCTCATTCTGAAAAACACTGAACTGCATGATCCAGAGAGGCCTTTGATAATCTATCTTTCTTCCTTCCTTTCTCTCTCTCTCTCTCTCTCTCTCTCTTCTTTCTTTCTCTGTGCTGGGGATTTAATATTCCACATATTAAGTATGTGCTCTACCACTGAGCTATATTCCTAACACAGAGTAGGCATTCAAATTAAAGTTATGATCATGGAACCCTTTGAGAAACTAATGGAAACTATGGGCCTTCTTGCCCAAAAGATGCATATATGTACTAAATTGACCTTCAATTTGAGAAGCTCCCTGGATTCACCTGAGTCCTTCTGCGGATCACAGGTTATAAGAAAGTTCCTTCTAATACTGTGATCCTATTTTTTTTTCCTGAAAAGTATTAAGAAGTAGTATAAGAACTCCTAAGAATCATTCACAGAGATGGCACAGGATTGAAAGGGAGGTACACAAAGAATAAAGGTTGGGAAGAAAATTCTGAGGTGGGAGAGGTAGAGTAGATAAATACATGTGAACGATAAAAGAATAGGGGAAGAAGAAAAAGAAAAGAAATCCTGGCAAATGGTTAAGGAGGGAGAGGTGCATCAATGCCAGGCCAGATTTTTAGCCTGGAATCTGATTTTCTTTTCATACTATGGAACTTGGGTTCTAGCCCTGAAGTTTTCTTCCTTCTTAATGGCTCACTCTCCTTTCCTCCCCTTTAGGCAGCCCTTATGGAAATTCTGAAACTCTTTTTCTTTCTTCCAGATGGGAAGCTCTGGCAGAAAGAATGTTCTGGCCCATGTGCAATGACTCCTTTCTCTCTGCCAAGGGATAAAGCTAAACTCTTGCTTCTTGGAAACTAGCTAATATCTTTTAAGACAGCATGACCCTAGTGTGGGAGAGGCTGGGACCTTTGAATAAAGGAAAGGTGAAAATATAATTTTCAGCATCCGCTGATACAGGTATTCACAAAGATATTAGGACCTTCAACATCAACAAATGTTTAAAAATGCAATCTCCTGTCTCCAAGATCTAACTTTAGGATCATAGGCTACTACTTAAGTCTTCTTCAAATTTTAAGTTGACTCTAAAGTGGTTTTGACAACCTATCTAGGAAGTAACAGACAAATATCTCACATTTTCCACAGGATGAATGATTAAAGGGTCACATACAAAGCCCAGGAGTACAATACAATTGATTTCCTATTGAACTCTCAGGATAAGAACTTTCATAAAGTCCAGAAAACCCAGAATAATTTGGTAGTCTGTAAGTAATAAGGGAAAGAATGGAATTCGGGGTGGTGTTGAGAAACCTGAGTTATGTCCCTAGATAGGCCCCTGACTCACTGTGTGATAATGGCCAGTCACTTCCTGGCTGGATGTTTCAGTCTTACCTTCCCTCCCCCCTTCCCCTTTCCATATGCAAGTAAAATAAAATCATTAAAAAGAAAATTAAGCATGACCGTTTTTATAAAGCAATCTGGAAAATAGTAAGTCCCTTAATGTGGCAATGTAAGATGATTTTGTTCACTTTATAACCAATGGAAGCTTCTGGGTGGTACAGTAAAATCATGAGGACTATAAACTCTGTTGCTGGGGGTCCTCAAATGGGGATGAAATAAATAGGTGGTCTGCTTCTTTTCTTGTGTCTTCTCTCTGGGGTGACACCATCGTATGGCTAAGACAGGGACTTGGAGAGATATTTGGGAGATAACTAAGTAACACCCAAGTAGGCCAGAAAATGAGTCAGGGCTCAAGGACTCGATACCAACCTCTCCCACTCCTGCCAGGAAACCTCTGGGGTGAGACAGGCATGAGAGAAGCCAAGGGGCGGGCCTCCGGGTTGCCTGCCCCAGGACCGCTGGCTTGTGGTTTCACCCGGGTTTGCCCTGCAGCTGTAACGTGTCTGCTGACACGCAAGCCCTGACACTCTGGCCCTCCCTCTTTCCCAATCCTCTGCTGTGTCTCGGAAACCCCAAAAGTGACTGTAGAAGAGATGAGAGGAAAAAGGAAGTGAGTACAGAGCTAGGTGGGGATGTGGCACTTCAGGAAAACACAAGTCAAAAGACAAGAGAGTTTTTTGTGGAGGAGGTGAAGAGGAAGTAGAAACTAAACTCACCTCCACGGAAACCAAGATAAAGAAAGGGCAGAGGAATGACATGGCCAGGCTACTGTGGATGCTATAACACAACTGAGGGATGACCCCCCCAATGAACAGCTACACCAGCCTGTGTACCTGCAAGACTCGAGAGCAAAAGGGCAAAAGGTCACACTTCTCATTTAAAGGAACTTGACTCCTGGAAACCAATCTCTCATTCTCCACACAGAGATTTTGCCTTTGTGGCAGGCCTTAGAGCTGTCTGTCAGACCGGAAACTGTTTTGGGCAACTATTCTCTGCCAGTCACCTGTTTCTACATATTATTTCACTTAGTGCTTTCAACAGTCCTATGAGGAAAGTTTTGTGATCCCTGTTTCACAGATGGGTATGCTGAGCTGCAGTGGATTTCAGTAATTTGCTCACGAAGTTTGGAAATCATGAAGCAAAGTCTCTGTCAGTTTCCAGAACCACTATGGACTCTATTATAACAAGCTGCCTTTGATTTAAAGTGAAATCAAATCAAAGTGATACAAAAATAGCAGAGACCTCTTACGTCTACCAAGGCATGCTTAGAAGTCTTTCAATCTCAACACAAATACTTAAAAATCCTCGAACTGTTGAGTCTGTACGGCCCTCCCTGCAATCTGAGATCCCAGTGCAGCCTTGGTACCCTCTAGTGGAAGTGTCCTGCATTCACACACCCTCACCCAGTCGCTGGAGAATATCCCAAAAGAATGTCAGGGGGAACACTTGGTTGTATGTCAGGGTCCACGGGGGTACAGGAAAGAACCCAGACTAGAGAGAATGTGTGCTTATCACCAGGTTCACAAGGACCCCCTAAGAGTCATTGTCAGTACATTCATGAGCTCAGGCCTTTGTGCACTATTAATGGAGCTCAATACACATCCCATGAAACTGTGGGCTTTTAGGACTCTAGAGAGAGATTTTCTTTTTTCTAATGAGAGGAAATCAGGGATCAGAAATGCAAAGTGACTTGCCCAAAACCATAGGACAAATCAATGCAAGCAACAGTGGGACTAGATCCCATGTCTCTGAACTCCCAATCCAAACTCTTTCTACCACATTACACTTCCTTATTTGTTGGTTGACTGAATTTAGTCACAAGTAATATGCTTATACTATAAGGACACAAGACATGTAGATACAACCAGGGTTTGTTTTTGCATTCATCTGCCCATAATTTGTACACTTTTTATTCTTTCATTCAGTACATTTATTGAGTGCCTATTATTGCTTTTTAAATCCATGGACCCTTTTGCAGGGTACTCCAGCATGTGAGAAGGAGGTTCCTAGATTCCTGGGACCCTATACCCAAAGTCCTCCAGGGCACTCCTGGAGCTTCCTCCCCAAATTCCCAAATGAGGTGTTAGATTTGTCTCCCTCCCCCTGCAGAGGTAATCCCTGAGAATGGAAGTGGGTTAGAAACAGATTACTCTGATCCAAGGGCTTTGCTTTCTCCTTCCTAAACATCATGTTGTGTGTGTGTTGGGGGTGGGGGGAGGCAGGGAGTCACAAATAGCCTGAAATTCCCTTTTAGGATTATTGCTTGATTTCGTCAGCTGGGGTGAAAGTGGAGCAAGAAGAGGCAAGGGATTAATTCTAGACCTGGCTTGAGCAGCAGGATGCATGGGCTTCTTTCCCCACTGTGCAGGATGAGCAATATTTCTTCCTAAACATACCTTTACAATAAGGAATCTAGGGCAGGCAGAAAGAGGCAAAGAAAGGCAGAGGCTTTGTCGCCCACAGCAGGGGTGAGTGGAAGAATGGATGAGAAAGAAGGCCAGGTGACATAAGAAAGTTATACAACACAGGAATGAGGATTCACTTCGGGCTTGGAAACTACCAGCATTTTGGTGGTCTGAACTACAACAGAGATGACAACTGCTCATTAGGGGAAGAGAACTAACACACAGGATATTTCTAGTTTATGTCCCCTTTGGAGCTCTCCTGCTTTAGGGACATTGCACTGGGACGGACTCTGGAGGCAGGGATATTCTCTGTGTCCAGCACAATGAGCAGATACACTTATCAGGATTCTGCTAAGTCCCACATATCCCCTCCAAGGCTATCATGATGCTTGGAAGTATTTGGCCATAACTAACCAGAGAGGGACATGTATTAATTCATCTTGCTTTAATGAGTTAATAACAATTATGTGCTGGGCTGGGGAGATAGCTCAGTTGGTAGAGTGCTTGCCTTGGGTTCTGATCCCCAGCACCACAAAAAAAAAAAAAAAAAAAAAAAAAAAAAATTATGTGAGTTAGGTACTGAATTACCCCCTTTCTACAAATGAGAAAAACAGAGTTAAGATGTAAACTCAAACACTGTATCATTCTTTGTTTTGTTTTGGTACCTGGGTTAGCCACTAAGCCACATCCCCAGCTCCTTTCATTTTTTATTTTGAGACAGGGTCTTGCTAAGTTGCTTAGAGCCTCACTAAGTTGTGGAGACTGGCTTTGAACTTGCAATCCTCCTGCCTTAGCCTCAGCTTTAGGCCATTCTTAACCATCATGTGAAAATCACAGATAATTAACTTGGAGTGACAAAGAAGCTCTGCTAACATTGTTAGTTAAAGAGCAGTTAGGAATATTTCTTATGAGTCCGAATTCTTGTTTCACTTGTGGCACCTAGTCTTGGACAATTGACTATTTTTTTTTTTTTTTTTTTTTTTTAATACCAGGGATTGAACCCAGGGGCACTTAACCACTGAGCCACATCCCCAGGCCTTTTTATATTTTATTTGGAGACAGGGTCTCCCTTAGTTGTTTAGGATTTCACAAAGTTGCTGAGGCTGGCTTTGAATTTATAATCCTCCTGCCTCTGCCTCCTGAGTTGCTGGGATTACAGGCTTTCACCATTGCCACCATGATAGGCCAAAATTTACTTCTTTTGCTCTTGGTGCTCTCACTTTAGGGAAGAGAAATACAATGTAAACACATAGCATTGAAACAACCTATTGCTTGTTTCAATGTTAGTATAATGCTACTTAAAATCAGATTCTTCCAATTCACAGGAAGAACTTCGCTATTCAAATCAGCTGTGCTTCTCCTAGATGTAGGCTTCTCAGCAAAATTTCAGAAGTTCCAAACTTTGATGTTATCTGCTACCGGGGGGGGCAAAAAATTACAAGTATGTGTCCCACTGCTTAAGGGAAGTCCTACCCTCTTTGCGCCCCTCTTAGAAGTTTCAAAAGAACAAGTGATTCTAGGGACTCCCATGTTGGGAGAAACAGGAAATCAGTTTTCCCTTCTGCTACATTAGAGTTCATCTGGGATTCTCCTTACCCATCTTTTGAATAAATATTTGAGTGTAAACTACGTGCAAGACTGTTCTTTTCCAGGTTGAGCCCCCACGATTTATTTCTTCCTCTAATTGCAGACTTCCCTTCTCTTGCTCTCATCATCAACGCAATATCTTTTGATCTTGCTTTTTCATAAATGTGAACTACTACGGTGGTTGTAGGATGAAGAAGTATCATTTAGTGTTACTTCCTGAGCAAAGAGCTTCCAGTTATCCTTGTAGTTAATGAGGTAGGAAGATGGTATGAATTTTCCAAAACAGCAGCTAATCAAATAATGCTCACTAGCCGGTACAGTGGAGCCTGTAATCCCAGTGGCTCAGGAGGCTTAGACAGGAGGATCCAGAGTTCAAAGCCAGCCTCAGCAAAAGCGAGGTGCTAAGCAACTCGGTGAGACCCTGTCTCTAAATAGGACTGGGAATGTAGCTCAGCAGTTGAGGGCCCCTGAGTTAAATCCCTGGTACCCACCCCCACCCACCCAAAAAAACAGCAAAAAACCCACTCGCTTATAATTCATCTTTAGAATAGACTAAATGATATTGACTCCCTTTATTATTTCATCCACACTGATATGGACCAAGTCCACAGTACCTGAGAAAGTGAGCAGAGGGCACGTAGAAATGATCTGGGATATGCTGGCTACTATATGAGGCCTATGGAGAATTAAACAGTAGAGAAGATAACCCCAGGTAGAATATGTGTGTTCTGAATAGTCAATAACCACCCATCCACGGAGGGAGTTTCCTAACTTTGGTGGGTATACCAGTAAAAAATAAATAAATAAATAAATTAAAATAATACACACACATGTGCACACGTTTTATTTTCTAGGGACTTCAGTGGACAGATAGGAGTCTGTTAAGAAATAATACTTCTCACCGAAATAATATATATTTCACAACACATACAGTACCTAATTTCATGTCACTATTAATATGTCATCTTATAGGCTCAGTGCTATGGCTAGAATTTGTGGAGAAATTCTTACCCTTGAAGATTCTCAGTAGAGTTAAAAAGTTAAGATTTAAAACAATACACAATATATGTATATTGGGCAAGTTGGCACATATCTGTAATCCCAGGGACTCAGGAGGTTAAGGCAAGAGGATCTTAAATTCAAGGCCAGCCTGGGCAAAATAAAAATAAAAAACGTCTGGGGTTGTAGCTCAGTGCTGGAACACCCCTGGGTTCAATCCCTAGCATCTCTCTCTCTCTCTCTCTCTCTCTCTCTCTCTCTCTCTCTCACACACACACACACACACACACACACACAATAAATAAAAAACAATGTGTGTGATCTCCTTACCCATAAGTAATCTCAGTTCCTCTGATAGTTCCTACCACTTTATTTCAACTTTTGTAGCAATCTCCTCCAGCCTGAAAGCACTTGGATGCACAGACCATAGTTCCCAATTAATTGCAAAATATTATAGATAGGTTCTCAAACATTAATCAACAGAATAAGAACTAATGGGTAAACTGGACCTGGTGGTACACCCCAGTAATCCCAGAAACTCTGGAGGCTGAGGCAGGAGGATCACAAGTTGGAGGTCAGCTTCAGCAATTCCTCTAGATCCTGTCTCAAAATAAAAAATAATAAGGACTGGGGATGTAGCTCTGTGGTAAAGTGCCCCTAGGTTCAACACCCAGTATTAGATATGGAAAATGACAAACCCCCAAAACAGCCAGACATGGGGAAAGGGGAGTGAAAAAGAAAGCCATACATTGAGAGAACTGACCCTTTTCCAATACATTCTTTTCAGTGATAAAAACAAACCCTGGAGAGGAGGTGTCCATCAAACCTAGAAAGGCTGTCTCTGGGAAAAGGCCAAATCATTAATCTGTCCCTAAACAAATCCTTTCCAGATACCAACCACTGATTCCAGGCTCTTCATCCTGTCCAGTAAGATAAATCCCAGAGACTGATTGCTGACCCCACACTCCCTTCCATTTTGTCCAGTAAAATAGACCCCAAATTCCTGACTGCCCAAGCTGACACGCTCATTAATTGTCCTCTCAGTATAACCTACATAAGCCCAGTCTCCTCCTTTGTTCAGTGGCTCATTTTCCACCAGGAAAGTGGGTCCAACAGGGTCACCCCATTCCTGCCCACCCTGTTCCTGCATAAAACTTCTTTCCTGAATAAAGAACTGATCTGTGAAGTTTGGTCCAGCCTGGTCTTTTTGTGGTAACACTCAGAACCAAACCAAACTAAACCAAACCAAAACTAAAACAAACCAAAACTACAAACAACAACAAACCTAAAGGGTAAGGATAGAATGTGTTTGCCATTCGGCAACTGGATTTTCTAGGACAATCCCAACACCGTGACTCCTTTAAGAACTGAATGTGAAAAAGTATAACATAGTGGTTAAGAACAGGGATTCTGGAGTTAGACTGCTTGGATTTGAATGATCTGCCAGTTTTTAGCTGTCTAACCTTAAATACTTAATTCCTCTCTGATTCAACCACATAATGCAAAACGGGAATATTGTTCTTGTTTTGGTGAAGATTGAATTAAAAGATGTAAAACGCTTGCCAGGCAGCTGGTAAGCGTTTTCTAAGTATCAACTATTATTAAATTTGTTAATATTAAGCCTGTGACTCTCCTGAAAAGACAAATCAGAAATGTCTTGGGTCAATCCACGTGCCTTTTGCCTTAGTAAACACAAAGGACAATTCTAATTCAACAGTAAGAATAGGGATAGGTAGATAGGGAAAACTCGAGGCTCAGGTTTTAGCATATTGAGGTCGGATCCAGATCCAGAAATTATTCATTTTTGCCCTTTCTGGGATCCAAGCACCTTCAATGTACACTGGGCTTTGAAGGTAAATACTTGTCTCCTCAGAGCTCTCTGACTTCAGAGGGAACACCTTCTTATTTTTTTTACCCAACGTAAGTAAGGTGCAGCAATGTGTCAAACACATTGGAATGCAGAAACCCCAAGCCGCTGGACAGCTTCGTGCGCAGGCGCAGCTGGCGCTCAAGCGGTCTTCGGTCGGCGCGTGACAGTCGTGCGTTTCGCGCTACCCCCAACTGCGCAGGCGCGCGGCCGTACGCGACCCTCCCCACCCCCCGCGAGCACGTGCGCGTCCGCGCGGCTCACATTTCGTCAGAGGGCGCGCGCCCTGGAAAATTCCACTCCCGAGCTAGCTCCACCCTATGCGCCTTCTCTCCTATCTCACACTTTTCTCGCTGAGCCCGCATCCCGGCTGCCTTTGCGTGAACAAAATGGCAGCTCCCATGCCTCGGGGGTTGTCTTGCTTATCCAAAGCTTTGGGATGGTGGTCTCGGCAGGTGGGTAGGGACAGGACGGATAGGACGCTAGGGATTGAAGGAGGATAGGATAGGGGGGGATACTTTTTGTGCAGTTGTTCTTGGTGCCGCTGGGCGTTGCGAGCCAGATCAAGATTGGGGAAAAGTTTGAGGTGGACGAGATCCCCTTAGGTGACTCGGTAACCTGCTAGGGAGATCCTGTGCGGGTCCGTAAGGTCAAGTGAATTGCGGGAATTAGGTCCCTTCGGTTTGGATTGGGTCTGTCTGGAGGGACGTGTTAAAGGGAAAAGAAGTGGCGCCCTGGCTGTGGGCCTGCTTCTTTTAGATTCTTATGCATAGCCTAGATTGAATAGTTGCTGGAAGGGTGACCTGTATTCCCGGCGACTCCGGAGGCTGAGCCTGGAGGATTCCAAGTTTCGAGACGAGTTACAGAAATTTAGCGAAGCCCAAAGCAACTTACGGAGACCCTCTCTCAAAGTAAAAAAGGCCTGGAGATGTGATTTGGTAAAGCGACCCTGGGTTCAATCCAATACAAAAAAAAGTAGCTGGAAAGGAGGGAGTCCTTTATTGTCACTGCACCTTCCTGAGCAGATCTCATAATCAGAGTGAGCAGGTCACCAGGCCTTTAAAAGAGTTTATAGTTCATTTGGGAGCTAGAATGACAGAATAAAGTTTCTGGTGAGATTCCTGGTAGAGTGAGCAAATGTAATCTGTGTAAATGTGGAGAGGGTGTCAAGAAGAGAACTTTGCTTATATTTCACTTATAGCGTTCCACTCATATGGGTATTGGGTTGATATTAAAGTTCCTCATCAGACTGAAAGATCTTTGAAAGTGGATACTTTGCTTTAATCAACTTTGCATCTGGTAGTATTATGGAATGTACTAGAGGAAAGCCTTCAGTAAACAAATGTTGAGTGATGTTAATAAAAGTTGCTAACTGGAGTCTGATAAGAGATGTCCCTAGGTATTAAGGCATTAATGCATTTTCTCCATTATAATTGTTTTATAATTGTTCTGAAACAGTCTTTGGTTATAACTTTTCTTTAAGGCTTTTTGAGTATAGATTTTTCTCCAGGTTACCTATATTCTAATCTGTCCCTTACATTTCAGTCAGTCCTGGTGACTCAGTCTACAACTGTAGTTCCAGTAAGAACTAAAAAACGTTTCACACCCCCTACTTATGAACCCAAATACAAAACGGAGAAGGAGTTTCTAGAACATGCCCGGAAAGCAGGATTGGTTATTCCCCCAGAACGTTTGGAACGTCCCATACATCTGGCCTGTACAGGTGAGGTGCAATATTTCTGGGACCCTGACCCAATCCCCTACTATCAGAGATCTTTCTGGAACTTGGAATGACTTGAACTAACATTGATACATTAAATTAACCAGTAAATCAATTCATTCTCAATAATGATTTATTTTATATACATTATATTTCACAAAATGATTTTTGATCTTGTTTTCACGGTATTTCTAGAAAGCAAATGTGAAATTTCCACATTTGGTAGAAATAGAAACAGGCTCTAACAGAAAACTAGTTATTTTGTTTTTTTTCTAGTATTACATGGTTCCCTGTATGTGGAAGTCTATTTTGATTGGTTTACTTTGTATCCAGACTCCTTCCCAATTTTATATGACCAGAAGATGACTTTTTATGATTCTTCTAACACTTTCTTAGTTTTCTTGTCTCCTTTACAGCTGGTATCTTTGATGCTTATGTTCCTCCTGAGGGTGATGCTCGAATGTCATCTCTTTCAAAGGAAGGACTGAAGCAGAGAACTGAGCGATTGAAGAAAAATGCAGCCTCACAATTGTCGTAGGTGTCGGAGACAATTATGGGTCCATATTCAAATAGAAATTTCTTTCTTTTTTTTTTTTTTTGTGGTGCTGGGGATTTGAACCCAGGGACTTGTGCTTAGCAAGGCATGCACTCTACCAACTGAGCTATATCCCCAACCCAGAAATTCCTTATAGTTACTTTATCCCAGAGATGCCTTTTGGGTTAATTGGGTTGAGTAAAACTCTTAATAATTTGGCAGTATTGTCTTCCTCTGTTATAGAGTTTATATTTAATGCAGAATAATGTGGGCATTCTGAGACTTAAGATCTCAGCCTTTCATTACATCAGGTAAGGCGTTGACTTTGTAATATGTGAACCCTTTTGTGATCACATATTTAACATTTTTAAGTAGAAATAAAGGCAGCATATTTATTTAAGAAGTACCTTAAAGAGTAAAAACTTCAAAGAGTAAGAAAAGTCAAAGAAGGGTCAAAAGATATCTGTTATAGGGAACTAATTGGGACTTAAGGAGCAGGATCTTGAATTTCTTTCTTAGTTGAAAGGACAAAATCACTTAGTATTTGTCACTCTGAATCTAAATTATAGGTGCTTTGGGATTATGTATAGGTTTATGAGTACAAGTACATTAAGTCAGTGTTAGATTTTCACATGGCCATGACTTACTTCCTAAACACAGATCTTATCATGTCACCTTCTCTGCTTCAAACTCTTGTGGTTCCCCATAAAATCCAGATTTCTTCAGTGATTGGCAAGACTTTTATAATCTGACCTTCACCTCCTCGCTCTCTTTTGTGTATGTGTGTGGTGCTGGGGATTGAACCCAGGGCCTTGTGCATGCAAGGCAAGCACTCTACCAACTGAGCAAAACCCCAGCCCTCCTTGCTTCCTTTTCTATCATCTTTTGCCCCTTGTTCCATTTTTCTCATCCTAAATTTCAGCATTTCTGAACTTATTGCCAATTCCTTAGAGTTCTATGTTGTACCTCTGTCTTTGCACATTTTCTTTCTTTTACCTGACCACCACCCCCCTAGGAACAATTCATTCCTTAAGACCCATTTCAAGCGTAGTATCTGCTGTTAGGCCTTCCCTAACTCTTTTTAGTGCTGCCTTTGCTTTAATTGTAACTGCACACTTACACTAAATTCCTCTAATAACTGTACTGCTAATATTTTTCTCTTGAACCATGGAGTCCCTGATTATGATAATGAACAAAACACACGTGATTTTTTCCATGAAGTTACTATGCTAGGAAGGCAAACAGTCATTAGAAATACTGGTTACGTACAATTAAATAATTATAGATAAGCTGAAGTATGAGTGCTGTGGGAGCATATGACAGGGAAAGATGACAATCTGGCAGAGAAGGGAAGGCTTCCCTGAGGAAATGACATTTTAAAGTTGGGACCTAAAGGATTCTTTGGAGTTAACTGGATGGAGGAGGGTAGCTGGGAATGGCATTCTAGGGAGACAGAACAGTACAAGCAAGGCTCTGTATTGAAAAAAAAAGTATTGAAAGGGTATTGGTTTTTGCCAGATGCCACTCCATCCCCACCCTATAATGTGGATTGAACCCAGGGATACTACCACTGAGCTTCATCCCTAACCTTTTATTTTATTTTTTTACATTTTTAAATTTTGAGACGGATTCTCCCTAGTTGTCCAATCTAGCCTCAAACTTGATAATCTGCCTCAGCCTCCCAAGTAGCAGGGATTATAGACATGTACCACCAACTGTCAAATGCTTTTTCTGTGTCTATTGAGGTGATAGTATGATACTTGTTTTTATTTTGTCCATATGGTATATTACATTAATTAATGTTCAAATGTTAAGCCAACATTGCTTCCTGGAATATATTCCACTGGATGGTTTTCCTTATTCTTTGAATATAGTAATGCGTTAGGTTCCCTATTTATATTATTGTAACTGAAAATGCTGTTGACATATGAATCATATATTACTTTATGACTATTTTTTGTTTCCTACATAATTTTTTTTCCTGAAAGTTGTGTTTTTATTTTGCTCATTTGCTTAAGGAACCTGTACTTATGTAAATCTCCTCTCATTGCATTTAAAACATTAAGTGTTTTATTAATTTCATCCACTTCAAGAAATCCCTCCTGGAGCCTATCTATTTCAGTCTTGGTTGGTTGCTCTTTAGGCCCCACCGTACATCTTGGGATCTACTTAAGTCAACAGCCTAATATTCCTTTTGTTTCTCTTGTGTTGTAGTCCCGTTTCTTGAATCCTGTGTCTTTCCTTTTAATGTTTTGTTTGTTTGTATTTTTTTTTTTTTGGTTTTGGCTTGGTTTTTTTGCTTTTTTGTGATGGGATCTCTGTTTCCCGGACTGGCCTTGAACTCACCATTCCTTTGCCTCAGCTTCCTGAGTTGCTGGGATTACAGGCACACACTACTGCTCCTGGCTAGTGGTTCATTTTTTACTTTGATGACATATTCTCCAGCAGCTTCCTAAGAAACAGTATATTGGGTGCTGGGGTTGTAGCTTAGTGGTGCACTGCTTGCCTAGCACATGTGAGACACTGGGTTCGATCCTCAGCCCCACATAAAAATAAATAAATAAAGATACTGTGTCCATTTACAATTAGAATATTTTTAAAAAAGAGAAACAATGCATAGTTAATAAATGAGATCTTGCAACTATAAAAAATAAATCTTTCTGGACATGGTGGTTTATGCCTATAATCCCAGCAACTCAGGAGGCTGAGACAGGAGGATTGCAAATTCAAAGCCAGCCTCACCAACTTAGCAAGGCTGTAAGCAACTTACTGAGACCCTGTCTCAATAAAAAGGGCTGTAAGGGATGTGGCTTATTGATTAAGTGCCCCTCTGTTCACTCCCCAGTACTCAAAGGAAAAATAAATCATTCTTTTACTCTCCCACTTTATTTATAATTTTCTCAGATATAAAATTCTGGGCTAGATATATATTTTTTCTCAATTAAAAGTACTGTTCTGGAGCTGGGGATGTAGCTCAGTATATAGCACTTGCCTAACATGCGTGGCCCTGGGTTCAGTCCCAACTACTGGGGGAATTAAAAATACTGCTTCACTTCGCCTGCTAGTGCACACCTATAAACCTAGTGACTCAGGAGGCTGAGGCAGGAGGATTGCAAGTTCGAGGCCAGCAACTTAGCAAGATCCTATCTTAAAAAATGAAAGAAAAGGGCTGTGTAGCTCTGTGGTAGAGCATCCCTGGGTTCAATCGCCAGTACAAAAAGTACCGCTCCATTGTGACTCTGGAAGCTTTGTATGAAAACTGTTTGATCATCTGTCCTTTCTTCTTTCATTCTTTCTTCCTTTCTTCCTTTCCCTCCCTCCCTCCCACTTTCTTCCTTCCTTCCTTCCTACCTTCTTACCATTCTACCTTCCTTTCCTTGGGATTGAACCAGGGACTCATCTTCTAGCTTCTGGCTTGTTCTTTTTTGTTTGTTTGTTTTTTAATATATTTATTTATTTATTTTATTATTTTATGTGGTGCTGAGGATTGAATCCAGTGTCTCACATGTGCAAGGCAAGCACTCTACCGCTGAGCTCTGACTTGTTCTTTATTTCTTAATGCTCATCGGATAATTTTTTTTCAATCCCAGAATTCTAAAATCTCACTTTGAGAAGCCTTGAATGATTGATTTGAGAATTTGAGGGTTGAATTTACAGGAATTGACACATTCAAAAATTAATTATTAATGAGCAGACACTAATGGAGGTTAATGTAAGCTAGGAGTTATGGGAATTGTGTGAAACCTTCTTTATAATGATTTTCATGCTTAATTTTACAGAATCCGGAAGATAAAAGAATTTGATGCTAATTTTAAAACAAAGGACTTCCCTGAAAAAGCTAAGGATATTTTCATTGAAGCTCACCTTTGTCTAAACAAGTAAGTGAACTCCCTATCTTGTACATGATTGTTCTCAGTAGCCATTATTCTAGGCATTTTTTTGTACATATTTTTTTCCTTTTCCGCCAGGTGAAAGTTCTAGAGTGAGGGGCTGGGGTTGTGGCTCATTTGGTAGAGTGCTTGCCTGGCATGTGTGAGGCACTGGGTTTGATTCTTGGCACAATAAATAAGTAAGTAAATAAATAGATATAAAATAAAGATCCATTGACAACCAAAAATAAGATGAGTTCTAGAGTAAAACAGCTTGCAATGTGGAAAATAATTAGTGACTCGAGCAATATTTTGCTTCTCTCCTGTTTCTACAAGTTTTTACCACTTGGTCTGTCTCAGTTTCACCTGCAAGTGTTGGGACTTCTGAAATGACTTCTGTTTTCACCCCATCTGATTCCTTTTTGTTCATTTGTCTTATGTATGTACATTTTCTTTCCTTAGTTATTTCGAATTAGTTTCTTTGGAAAATTTAAAACTTTTTAAATTTCATTCAACCAAGGATATTTTAACTCCTTCCTTCCTTCCTTCCTCTCCTTCCTCTCCTTCCTCTCATTCCTCTCCTTCCTTCCTCTCCTTCCTTCCCTCCTTCCCTCCTTCCCTCCCTCCCTTTCACAGAGTCTTGCTAAGTTGCCCAGGCAGACCTCAAACTTGTAGTTCCTCTTACCATAGCCTTCCAAGTAGCTGGAATTAGGGCTGGGGAGATAGCTCAGTTGGTAGAGTGCTTGCTTTGCAAGCACAAGGCCATGGGTTCAATCCCCAGTACCAAAAAAAAAAAAAAAAAAAAAGTAGCTGGAATTACAGGTATAGACCATCATGCCTGCCAGAACACTTTTATTTTATTTTATCTTTGGTACCAGGGATTGAACTCAAAGGCAATCACTTAATCAGTGAGCCACATCCCCAACACTTTTTTGTATTTTATTTAGAGACAGGGTCTCACTGAGTTGCTTAGGGCTTCATTAAGTTGCTGAGGCCGACTTTGAATTCACGATCCTCCTGAGCCACTGGGATTATAGGTGTCTGCCACCGCACCCAGGAAACATTTTAATTTTAATCACTTTCTTATCCCCCTTCCATGTTATTGTGGTCTAATTTTTTAGTTCTGTTTCCTTTTTATTTACTTTCATTTTTTGTTTACTTCCCCTGCCCAAACCTGAAAGAATGCCTTCCTTCCTTCTTTCATAATTTCTATGAGCATTTTGAAGATGTAATCTTTTGGATATTGCTGTTTCTATTGGAAAATTAGCTATTTTTTCTAATTGTTTCTCTGAAGCTAGTTTCTTTTTATCTGCTTTTAAGATTGTTTTCTCTCCCTTGGGTATTAAGCAGTTCATTGTGATGTACTTACAGTTGTGTATGTGTGTAATTTTTTTTTTTTAAACAGACACATTTTGATTCATTGTACACAAATGGGGTACACTTTTCATTTCTATGGTTGTACACAATGTAGATTCACACCATTTATGTAATCATACATATATATAGGGTAATACTGTTTCATTCTACTGTTTTTCCCTCCCCACCCTCCCCACCCCTTTTTCCTCTTCACCATCCAAAGTTAGTTCCTTCATTCTTCTCTTCCCCCCATCACCCCACCTCATTATATATTGTTATGCACTTATCAGAGAAAACATTCGGCCTTTGGTTTTTTGGGCTTGGCCTATTTCACTTGGTATGATATTTTCCAACTTCATCCATTTACCAGCAAATGCCATAATTTTATTCTTCTTTATGGCTGAGTAATATTCCATTGTGTATATATATCACAGTTTCTTTATCCATTCGTCATTGAAGGATATCTAGGTTGGTTCCACAATCTAGCTATTGTGAATTGAGCTGTTGTGAACATTGATGTGGCTGCATCACTGTAGTATGCTGATTTTAAGTCCTTTGGGTATAAACTGAGGAGTGGGTTAGCTGGGTCAAATGGTGGGTCCATTCCAGGTTTTCTGAGGAATCTCCATACTGCTTTCCAGAGTGACTGCACCAATTTGCAACTCCACCAGCAATGTACGAGTGTGCCTTTTTCCCCACATCCACACCAACATTTATAATTGCTTGCCTTCTTGGTAATAGCCATTCTAATTGGAATAAGATGAAATCTTAGAGTGGTTTTAATTTGCATTTCTCTAGTTACTAGGGATGATGAGCACTTTTTCATATATTTGTTGATCACACCTGTATATCTTCTTCTGTGAAGTGTCTCCCTGTTTCCTTAGCCCATTTATTGATTGGGTTCTTTGTATTTTGGGTGTAAAGTTTTTTAAGTTCTTTATAAACTTTGGAGATGAGTGCTCTGTCTGAAGTGTGTGTGGAAAAGATTTTCTCCCACTCTGTAGGCTCTCTTTTCACATTATTGATTGTTTCCTGTGCTGAGAAAAAACTTTTTAAAGTTTTAAAAACTTGTTAGTTAAAAGTTTAAACTTTTAAAGTTTAAAGTTTTTAAAACTTTTTTAGTTTGAATCTGCCCCATTTATAGATTCTTGCTTTTATTTCTTACACTATGGGGCTCTTGTTAAGGAAGTCTTGTCCTAAGCCAACGTGATGAAGATTCGGGCCTACGTTTTCCTCTATTTGGTGAAGGGTCTCAGGTCTAATTCCTAGATCCTTGATCCATTTGGAGCTGAGTTTTGTACAGGGTGAGAGATAAGGGTTTAATTTCATTTTACTGCATGTGGATTTCCAGTTTTCAAAGCACCATTTGTTGAAGAGGCTGTCTTTTCTCCATTGTAAATTTTTGACACCTTTATTTAGTATAAGGTTACTGTACTTATGTGGGTATGTCTTCGTGTCTTCTATCCTGTACCATTGATCTACCTGTCTATTTTGGTGTCAGTACCATGCCGTTTTTGTTACTATTGCTCTATAGTAGAGTTTAAAGTCTGGTTTAGTGATACCTCCTGCGTCACTCTTCCTGCCCAGGATTGCTTTGGTTCTTCTGGGTCTTTTGTTCTTCCAGACGAACTTCATGATTGCTTTTTCTGTTTCTATGAGAAATGTCATAGGGATTTTAATTGGAATTGTGTTAAATCTGTATAGCGCCTTTGGAAGTAGGGCCATTTTGATAATATTAAAAGAACATGGGAGATCTTTCCATCTTCTAAGGTCTTCCTCAATTTCTTTCTTCAGTGTTTTGTAGTTTTCATTGTAGAGATCTTTCACCTCTTTGGTTAGATTGATTCCCAAGTATTTTATTTTTTTTGAGGCTATTGCAAATGGAGTTGTTTTCCTCATTTCCCTTTCAGATGTTTCATCACTTACGTATAAAAATGCTTTAGATTTATGCATTTTGATTTTATATCCTGCTATTTTGCTGAATTCATTTATAAGGTCTAGAAGTTTTCTGGAGGAGTTTTTTGAATCCTCTAAATAGAGAATCATGTCATCAGCAAATAGTGACGGCTTGAGTTCCTCTTTTCCTATTCATATCTCTTTAGTTTCTTAAGTCTAATTGCTCTGGCTAGTATTTCAAGTACAATGTTGAATAGAAGTGGTGAAAGAGGGCATCCCTGTCTTGTTCCCATTTTTAAAGGGAATACTTTCAGTTTTTCTCCATTAAGAATGATGTTGGCCGTGGGCTTAGCATAAATAGCCTTTACAATGTTCAGGTGTGTTCCTAGTATCCCTATTTTTTCTAGTGTTTTAAGCATGAAGGAGTGTTGTATTTTGTTGAACGCTTTTTCTGTGTCAGTTGAAATAACCGTATGATTCTTATTCTTAAGTCTATTGACATGATGGATTACATTTATTGATTTACAGATTTTGAACCAACCTTGCATTCCCGGGATGAACCCCACTTGATTGTGGCACACTATCTTGTTAATGTGTTTTTGGATATGGTTTGCCAGTATTTTGTTAAGGATCTTTGTGTCTATATTCATCAAGGATATTGGTTTAAAATTTTCTTTCCTTGATGTGTCTTTGCCTGGTTTGGGTATGAGGATGATATTAGCTTCATAGAATGAGTTTGGTAGGGTTCCCTCCATTTCTATTTCCTGGAATACTTTTAGAAGTTTTGGATGAGTTCTTCTTTGAAGGTTTTGTAGAACTCAGTGAGAATCCGTCTGGTCCTGTGCTTTTCTTGGTTGGTAGGCTTTTGATGACTTCTTCTATTTCATTGATTGATATTCATCTGTTTAAATTGCGTATGTCCTCCTGGTTCAGTTTGGGAGGATCATACGTCTCTAGAAATTTGTTGACGTCTTCAGTATTTTCTATTTTGTTGGAATATAGATTTTCAGAGTTATGTTATGTATTTGGTGTCTGTTGTGATATTTCCTTTTTCATCATGAATTTTAGTAATTTGAGTTTTCTCTCTTTTTCTCTTTGTTAGTGTGGCTGAGGGTTTGTCTATTTTGTTTTTCAAAGAACCAACTTTTTGTTTTGTCATTTTTTTTTTAACTGTTTCTTTTGTTTCAATTTCATTGATTTCAGCTCTGATTCTAATTATTTCCTATCTTCTACTACTTTTGGTGTTGTTCTGTTCTTTTTCTAGGGCTTTGAGCTATAATGTTAGGTCATTTAGTTGTTGACTTTTTATTCTTTTCCTGAATGTGCTCCATGCAATGAATTTTCCTCTTAGTACTGCTTTTATAGTGTCCCAGAGATTTTGATATGTTGTGCCGTTGTTCTCATTTACCTCTAAGAATTTTTTTTATCTACTCCCTGATGTTTTCTGTTATCCATGCTTCATTCAATAACATATTATTTAGTCTCCAGGTGTTGGAGTAATTTCTGTTTTTTATTTTGTCACTGATTTCTAATTTCATTCCATTATGATCTGATAGAACACAAGGCAGTATCTCTATTTTTTTGCATTTACTAAGGGCTGCTTTGTGGCATAACATATGGTCTATTTTCGAGAAGGTTCCATGTGCTGCTGAGAAGAAAGTGAATTCGCTTGTTGATGGATGGAATATTCTGTATATATCTGTTAAGTCTAAGTTATTGATTGTGTTATTGAGTTCTATAGTTTCTTTGTTTAGTTTTTGTTTGGAAGTTCTATCCAGTGGTGACAGCGGTGTGTTAAAGTCACCCAGAATTATTGCATTGTGGTCTATTTGATTCCTGGAATTGAGAAGGATTTGTTTGATGTACATGGATGCACTGTTGTTTGAGGCATAAATATTTACGATCATCATGTCTTCCTGATTTATGGTTCCCTTAAGCAGTATGAAATGTCCTTCTTTATCCCTTCTGACTAACTTTGGCTTGAAGTCTCCTTCATCTGAAATAGGGATGGAAACCCCCACTTTTTTACTGAGTTCGTATGTGTGGTAGGTTTTTTCCCATCCTTTCACCTTTAGTCTGTGGATGTCTTTTTCTATGAGATGAGTCTCTTGAAGGCAGCACATTGTTGGGTCTTTCTTTTTAATCTATTCTGCCAGTCTGTGTCTTCTGATTGATGAGTTTAGGCCTTTAACATTCAGGATTATTATTGAGATATGATTTGTATTACCAGTCATTTGGGCTTATTTTTGGTTTTTAACTTGACTTGGTTTCTCTTTTTTTTTTTTTTTTTTTTTTTTGCAGTACTGGGGATCAAACTCAGGGCCTTGTGCTTGTGAGGCAAGCACTTTACCAGCTGAGCTATCTCCCCAGCCCCTGGTTTCTCCTTTGAATGGATTTTCCTTTAAGGTAGTTCCTCCCTTTGCTGACCTACATTGTTGTTTTTCATTTCCTCCTCATGGAATATTTTGTTCAGAATATTCTGTGGCACAGGCTTTTTTTTTTTTTTTTTAAATTGTAAACAAATGGGATACATGTTGTTTCTCTGTACATGGCGTAAAGGCATACCATTTGTGTAATCATAAATTTACGTAGGGTAATGTTGTTTGATTCATTCTGTTATTTTTTTTCCCTCCCCCCTACCCCTCCCACCCCTCCCACCCCTCTTTTCCCTCTATACAGTCCTTCCTTCCTCCATTCTTGTCCCCCTCCCTAACCCTAACTCTAACCCTAACACTAACCCCTCCCACCCTCCATTATGTGTCATCATCCACTTATTAGCGATATCATTCGTCCTTTGTTTTTTTGAGATTGGCTTATCTCACTTAGCATGATATTCTCCAATTTCATCCATTTGCCTGCAAATGCCATAATTTTATCATTCTTTATGGCTGAGTAATATTCCATTGTATATATATACCACAGTTTCTTTATCCATTCATCAATTGAAGGACATCTAGGTGGTTCCACAATCTGGCTATTGTGAACTGAGCAGCTATGAACATTGATGTGGCTGTATCTCTGTAATATGCTGATTTTAAGTCCTTTGGGTATAGGCCAAGGAGTTGTGGCACAGGCTTTCTATTTGTAAATTCTTTTAACTTTTGTTTATCATGGAAGGATTTTATTTTGTCTTCAAATCTGAAGGTTAGTTTTGCTGGGTATAGGATTCTTGGTTGGCAACCATGTATTTTCAGAGCTTGAAATATGTTGTTCCAGGCTCTTCTAGCTTTTAGAATCTGGGTTGAGAAATCTGCTGATATCCGTATTGGTTTCCCCCTATATGTAATCTGATGCTTTTCTTTCACAGCCTTCAAAATCCTATCCTTATTTTGTATGTTAGGCATTTTCATTATAATGTGCCTTGGTGTGGATCTGTTGTGAGTTTGTGCATTTGGTTTTCTGTAAGCCTTTTGTAAATTGATTTTCCATTTCATTCTTCAGACTTGAGAAATTTTCTGATATTATTTCATTGAATAGGTTGTTCATTTCTTTGGTTTGTATCTTTGTGCCTTCCTCAATCCCGATAGTTCTTAAATTTGGTCTTTTCATGATGTCCCATAGTTCTTGGAAATTCTGTTCATGGTTTCTTACCATCTTCTCCGTTTGGGCAACTTTATTTTCAAGATTAAATATTTTGTCTTCATTGTCTGAGGTTCTGTCTTCCGAGTGGTCTAGTCTGTTGGTGATGCTTTCCATTGAGTTTTTTAGTTGGTTTATTTCCTTCATTTCAAGGATTTCTGTTTGGTTTTTTTGAGAATCTCTTTTTGTTGAAATGATCTTTTGCTTTCTGCAATTGCTCTTTCAGCTGCTTATTGTTGTGATCATTCATTGCCTGCATTTGCTCTCTTATCTCATCCTTTGCTTCACAAATCATTTTAATCAAGTATAATCTGAAGTCCTTTTCTGACATTTCTTCTATCATACTGTCACTGAATTCTATTAATATAGAATCTAGATTTGTTTGGATCATTTTCTTCCCTTGTTTTTTCATCTTGTTCATGTATCTTCCCCTCTAGCAGTGCAGATCTGGGGTATTGCAGTTCCCCCCATAGGCTTATAGCGACCCTATAGTTTTACAAAATCTTTTCTTTAAGGGGGGAGATCAATATTAGCAGTGCCTTGTTCAGACAGTGTGCAACTTGAAACCAAATAGCTCCTATGAGGACATTAACAATACTGTCATAATAAACAGAATGAGTTCAATTATTATCTTCAGTAAAACAAATAGATTTGCAATAAGGTCTACAGTTTCTTTCTTTTTTTTTTTTTTCATGGTGCTGGGGATTGAACTCAGGGCCTTGTGCTTGCAAGGCAAGCACTCTACCAACTGAGCTATCTCCCCAGCCCAGGTCTACAGTTTCTAATGGAGGACAGAGAGGATGCGGAGGGGTGTAGGATGTAACTGTTAATGGGGTAAGAAAAGAATATATAGAAGTTCTAGATCATAGAAAGATGATAGAAAGTTCTAGATCATAGTCAAAAGAAGTTGGTTGTTAGCATGGGCAAAGGGAGAAAGAGACTCTGAGGGAACAGGTAAACAAAAGGAAAAGAGAGCAAGAAAAGTAAAGAAATAAAAACTTAAAATTTTTGAATAAGGAGAAAAAAGAAAATGTACACTATAACAGACAGTCATGTAGTATTCACACCTCCCAGTCTTCAGTAGCCTGATGCATGAGAGGTACCTGACAATGAGCTTCCAGTCTCTAGCAGGAGTCTCAGGATGGAATTTGCCCCACCTAAAGATGGGAGATACAACTTCCAGGATTATTTAAGATGGCTGCTCTGGCTTCCAAATGTGTTGGCAAATAGGGGTTGCAGCTTGGGGTATGGGCAGAATTGACTGGAGGTCCTGGAGGTGGGGTGTGGTCATTCTGGTTGCGGGATCCTGGAGGTGGGGTGCAATCAGTCAGTCTGGGGGTCCTGGTAGTAGGGCGCAGTCAGTTGATGTGAGGGTGCCAGAAACAGGGAGTGATCGGTCGGGCTGAGGGATCCTGGAGATGGGACTCAGTCAGTCCGGCCAGGGGTCCTACAAGTCCTGGCTGTTGTCTCAAAATGGCGGCAACCACGTGTAACCAAACCTGCAGGTACTGCGACGGTGGACTTCCAGGCAACAGCAGGCAGCTGGTACTCCACTGGTGGTCTGTGGTCAGTCTGTGTATCTTTATTCTCGTGTATATTCCTATTGGTTTTTAAATATTGGGGTGCTTTGTCAGTGTTCGAAGATTCTCAGATTATCTCTGCAAATGTTGCTTTTGCTCTACTTTTTCATCTCCTTGTGTGATTTTGAATAGACATATGTTTCAGCTTTTTGCTATATGCTAAATGTGTTTTAGAAGGCTCTTTTTCATATTTTTCCAGTCACTTTTTCTACTTTTACATCTTAAGCCAGATTATTTCCTGATCTATCTTTCTGTCCTCTTTTTACTTGTATTTAATTTGCTGTTAAACTTAGCTTGATTTTTCTTTTCCACTTGATTTTCTTTTAAAATCAGTGCCCAGTTTCTTTGCTAAAATTTTCCATCCTATCATCTAATTTATTTTATTTTGTTTGATTTTTTTTTTTTTTTTTTTTTTTTTTTTAAGAGGCAGGGTCTTGATGTGTTGCCCAAGCTAGCCTTGAATTCCTGGATTCAAATGATCCTTCTGCCTCAGTCACTCCCTGTGCTCCCTGCCCCAGGTAGCTAGGATTATAGATGCACACCTCTCTTGTTACCTAACTTCTTTTCTTTCTCTCACTCTTTTTTGTTACTGGGGATTGAACCCAGGGGTGCTCTGCCACTAATCTATGTTCCCAGCCCTTTTTTATTTTTAATTTTGAGACAGAGTTTTGCTAAGTTGTTTAGGGCCTCAACCTCCCAAACTTCTGGGATTATAGGCATGTGCCACTGTGCCTGACCCTAATTTCTTTTCTTTTCTTTTCTTTTTTTCTTTCTTTCTTTTTTTTTTTTTCAAGAATGAAAGGAATAGGTTTTTTTTCAAGTGAGAAGAGAAGACACAAAAAGAGACAGAACTCCCACAGAGCAAGAGGGGACCTAATAGCAGGTTGCTCCTAAATTCTTAAACATATTAATTACATTTATTTATAAATCTCTGGTAATTACACAATCTGTATCGGCTGTAGATTAAACAAGTATTTTCAGTTGTGTCACCACCCCCCATCCTTTTTGATTTTTTTAAATTTTATTTTATTGTAAACAAATGGGATACATGTTGTTTCTCTGTTTCTACATGGCGTAAAGGCATACCATTTGTGTAATCATAAATTTACATAGAGTAATGCTGTTTGATTCATTTAGTTATTTTTTTCCCTTCCCCCCCCTCCCTCCCCTCTTTTCCCTCTATACAGTCCTTCCTTCCTCCATTCTTGCCCCCCTCCCTAACCCTAACTCTAACCCTAACACTAACCCCTCCCACCCTCCATTGTGTGTCATCATCCACTTATTAGCGATATCATTCGTCCTTTGTTTTTTTGAGATTGGCTTATCTCACTTAGCATGATATTCTCCAATTTCATCCATTTGCCTGCAAATGCCATAATTTTATCATTCTTTATGGCTGAGTAATATTCCATTGTATATATATATATACCACAATTTCTTTATCCATTCATCAATTGAAGGACATCTAGGTGGTTCCACAATCTGGCTATTGTGAACTGAGCAGCTATGAACATTGATGTGGCTGTATCTCTGTAATATGCTGATTTTAAGTCCTTTGGGTATAGGCCAAGGAGTGGGATAGCTGGGTCAAATGGTGGTTCCATTCCAAGTTTTCTAAGGAGTCTCCACACTGCTTTCCAGAGTGGCTGCACTAATTTGCAACCCCACCAGCAATGTATGAGTGTACCTTTCTCCCCACATCCTCGCCAACACCTGTTGTTGCTTGTATTCTTGATAATCGCTATTCTAATTGGGGTGAGATGGAATCTTAGGGTGGTTTTGATTTGCATTTCTCTTATTACTAGAGATGTTGAACGTTTTTCCATATGTTTGTTGATCCTTTTTGATTTTGATTTGTTGTTGTCTTTTGTATGCCTGCATTTTTCTAAAAAATAGTTTTTTGTATTTTGGTACTAGGGTGTGAGTCCAGGACCTTGTGCATGCTAAGTACATGCTCTAACCCTGATCTGTATACCCAGCCCTTTTAAATTTTGAGTTAGGGTTTTGCTCTTTTTCCCATGTTGACCTTGAACTTGGGACCCACCAGCATTAACCTCCTCAGTAGCTGGAATTATAGACCTGTACCACTTTACTCAGCCTTTTGTTGTTGTTGTTGTTGGATGAACCTTTATTTATTTTTATGTTGTACTGAGAATTGAACCCAGTGCCTCACACATGCTAGGCAAATACTCTATCACTGAGCCACAATCCCAGCCCACTCAGCCCTATTTTTTAAGAATCAAAAGATATGCCGGGTACTGTGGTGCACACCTGTAATCACAGCTACTTGGGAGACTGAGGCAGGAGGATCACTGGGGCTCAGGAGTTCTAGACCAGCTTGGACAACATGTATAGTAAAACCCTGTCTCCTAAAAAGAAGATGAATAAAAATCAAAGCTATAATTTAAAAAACTATACCTTTAGCTGGACGTGGTGGCACATACTTGTAATTCCATGACTCAGGAGGCTGAGACAGTAGATCACAAGTTTGAGGGCAGTTTCAGCAACTTAGCAAGGTCCAAAGCAACTTAATGAGACCCTGTATCAAAATAAAAAACCAAAAGGGCTATGGATGTGGCTCAGTAGTTAAATACCCCTGGGTTCAATCTATTTGTCTATCTTTGTATTTGTAGTAAAATATGCATAATATAAAATTTACCATTTTAACCATGTCAGTGTATAGTTCAGTGGTTGTTGCACCACCATTATCATTATTCATTTCTAGAATTTGCTCATCATCCCAAACAGAAACCTTATGGTCATTAAGCAATAATTACCCATTTTCCCTTCTCTCCGGCCCTTGTTAACCTCCATTCTGTTTTTTCTTTATGAATTTGCCTATTCAAAGGCTGTTTTGTGAATAATTGTGTACCTCCTAAAGTTTATATGTTGAAATCTTAACCCCCAAGGTAATGGTTTTAGGCTTTGGATCCTTAGGGAAGTGATCAAATTATGAGAACAGAGCACTTATTTATTTATTTTTTTTTAATATTTTTTAGTTGTCAATGGACATTTATTTATTGATTGATTTTTATGTGGTGCTGAGGATCGAACCCAGTGCCTCACACATGCCAGGCAAGAACTCTACCACTGAGCCACAACCCCAGCCCAACAGAGCACTTACGAATGGAATTAAGGCCTTTATAAAAGAGACCTGAGAGGACTTATTTGACCTTTTTGCCCTTTGAGGAGGATTTAGCAAGGAGGCATTATGTATGTGGAATGGGTCTGCACCAGACATTGAATTTGCCAGTGCCCTGATCTTGGACTTTCCAGTTTCCAAACTTGAGGAATAAATGTTGTTTATAAGCCCCCCAGTTTCTGGTCTTTTTGTTATAGCACCTCAGATGGGCTAAGACATTTAGGTACCTGACATTGGTAAAATCTTACAGTATTTGTTCTTTTGTAACTGGCTTATTTCACTTAGCATGTCTTCAGAGTTCATCCATATTGTAGCATGCGTCAGGCTCTCTAGTCACTGAGACTACAGGTACGCACCCATGCTACAGGTGTTAAACCCAGGGCCTTACCCTGCTAAATACACACTTGACCACTCCTTTTTAATGTGGGCATTTGCAACTCTGAGTTTTCTTCTTAGTATTACTTTTGCTGCATCCCATAGGTTTTGGTATGTTTTATTTTTTATTTGTCTCAGGGTATTTTGTGATATCCCTTGTCTTCTTTGACCCATCAGTTGTTTAAGAGTGGGCTATTTATTTCTGGATTACTTAATCATCCTTTATGCTGTCATAGTATCAGGTTACATTCTTTCCATTTTGATTTTTGGATCCCTCTTCCTTTCTTGCATTTGGGGAGTTCCTTTTTTTTCCTATAAATTAGACTTGCCTATTTAATAATACGTGTGCAGGTGATCCCTGACTTACAATGACTCAACTTAGGATTTTTTTTTTTTTTTTTTCATGATGGTGTGAAGATAATGCACATTATTCAAAGCCTTACTTTGAATTTTGAGTTTTGATCTTTCCTGGGTCATCAGTATGCAGTATGATTCTATCTCGTGATGATGGGCAGCTGCGGGGAAGCACCCATTCAGTACTCTATAGTATACTGTGTTTCCAAGCTACAAGATTTGTTAGGTGTATTAAGTGTGCCTTTGGCTTTAAGTATTTTCAGTTTATGATGGGTTTATCAGGACATGATCTAATCCTAAGTGAAGAAGCAGCCACTCTGCGTGCACGCGCGTGTGTATGTGTATCATATTTTATCTAACATTTCTAGATGTTTGTAGTGGGAGTAGTTTCATATTAGCTCAGTCTATTATGTTGCAGAAATGGATATCTTTTATTTTTCAGTGTAAGGTCTGTTCTAAAATTAAGTGACCTCAAACCAGGCATGATGGTGTGTCTACAGTCCTAACTACGTGGGAGTCTGAGCAGGAAAATCCCAATTTCAAGGCTAGCTCACGCAACAGAGGCAAGATACAAGACCCTTCCTCAAAATAAATTAAAAAAAGAAAACAAAATAAAATGAGACTAAGAGAGCTCATAGGAAATGAAATTTATTCCTCCTGAAAACTTCTAAGGTAGAATAGTAAATAGGAAGAGTTCATCAGAGGTGCCAGTCATGGTAGTCATCACGGCAGTTGTCACCACAACTCCATTTAGTTGAGTCCTATGGTGGGAGAAAGGACTTCTGGAATAGAGGTGGAAGAGAAGCAGATAGACGTGTTAGAACTAATCCCTTACCCAGTCTGGGATTAGAAAACAAGATTTTTCAAAGGGGACAAAGAGTTGAACTTCTTACAAATATTAAAGTTTGGCAGAAATGTCTTATGTGTACCTGAAAGAACCTAGCTTGTGGTCATAGGTTTATTTGAGATTCCTCAGTTAGGAATCTATCTGCAGAAGGTGGGACTTGCTGTTTGTTTTCTTTATTTTTTTATTTTTGTGGTATTTAGGATTGAACCCAGGGACTCTCTACCACTGAGTTACATCCCTAGCCCTTTTGTTATCTTGAGACAGGGTCTTGCTAAGTTGCTGAGGATCTTGTTGAGGTTCTCAGACTGACCTTGAACTTGTGATCCTTCTGCCCCAGCCTTCCAAGTCTCTGGGATTACTAATGTGCACCACCACACCTGGGGGGATGGTTATTTTTTGAGTAGGTTTAAAAATGAGAGTGTAAGATACAAGGCCAATCCCTTTGGTATTGATGTTGTGTGCGAGGTAAAAAGAGAAAGAAAAATTTCTTTTTTTCTTTTTGTGGTACTGGGAGTTGAACCCAGGGGTGCTCTACCACTGTGTTACATCCTCACTCTTTTTTTTTTTTTTTTTTAATATTTTCTTAGTTGTAGATGGACACAATACCTTTATTTTATTTATATATTTTTATGTGGTGCTGAAGATTGAACCCAGTGCCTCACACATTCTAGGCGAGTGCTCTACCTCTGAGCCACAGCCCTAGCCTCCTCACCCCTTCTTAAACTTTTTTTTTTTTGAGAAAGGGTATTGCTAAGTTGCTGAGGCTGTCCTTGAACTTGCTATCCTCCTGCCTCAGCCTCCTGAATCACTGGGATAACAGGTATGCACCACTGTGTCCAGCTTAAGATGAGCTATTGTTTATTATGTAGCTTGGACTTTGTTCTTCTTACCAACTTAGAGCAAAAATCAGTTCCCTTGTCCCAGGATGGGACCTTACCCATCTAAAGTATGTACAGTATTTCAGGGAAATTTCTTTCTGCTCTAGAGATTAAAACAATTTTACTGTGCTATTAGATCTCAAAATTTTCTGGCAAATTACATTATTGTTCATCTTTGTATCCCTAGAATTTAGCATATCATCTGGCTTACAATAGATGTCCAGAAAAATGTAAAAATGAATTGTTTTTCACTTTCAGGTCCATATTCAACTATCACACAAGGCATCGTAAGAGCAGGTGTCAGTGATATATCTCTTTCTTTCCTAGCTCAGACCATGACCGGCTTCATACCTTGGTAACTGAACACTGTTTTCCGGTAGGTTTTCATCCTTCTTAGAACTGCAGAGTACCTGAAGGGCAGAGCATGGATATCACCTCTGGGTTTTCTTATAAAGGATCAGTTTTTTGTTTTTCTTTTCAATTAATTCATTGTTTTGTTACCAGGAATTGAACCCAGGGGTGCTTAACCACTTCATTGGCACATCCCTACCCCTTTTTTATTGAGACAGAGCCTCAGTGAGTTGCTGAGGCTGGCTTTGAATTTGCAGTCCTCCTGCGACAGCCTCCTGAGCTGCTGAGATTACAGGCATGCACCGCTTCACCTGGCATGAGGATCAGATTTGAAAGTGTAGAAAAGTTTAAGGCACAAGCTTAAATTCTTTTATTTTTAGCTAAATGATAATGACTTGGTACAGAGTCTGGGAAGGTCCACAGCAAATGAGGAAAGGCAGAGTTCCTCAGCAAACAACACTGAAACCACAGGGTATAGATCCTTAAGTCACAGTAGGCTGTGTGAAGCCACACCTACACCTGTCTTCACTGCAGCAAAGCATTTAAGAAGGGTTCACAGGGCATATTTGGTAATGGGTCTTAGGTGCTTTTGGGGGCTTTCAAGAATAGGAGCTTTGAGATTCAGTTAGAGGTTCAAGAATAAGAACTTCATTTTCGTCAGGCCCAGTGGTGTACATCTGTAATTCCAGCAGCTTGGGAGGCTCAAGTAGGAGGATCCAAAGTTCTAGGTCAACCTCAGCAACTTAGTGAGGTTCTAAGCAACTGAGACCCTGTCTCTAAATAAAAAAATAGGGCTGGGGATATGGCTCAGTGACCGAGTGCCCCTGTGTTCAATACCTGGTACCAGGAAAAAAAAAAAAAGAATTTCAATTTCTACAAATTCAACTGCAGTTTCTATCTGTAGAACTTCAGTTTCTATCAGTCTCCCCAAGGACAAGTAGAGCTAATCTTAGTCTTAGTCTTAAGCTAGTCTTAGTGTTGAGCCCATAGGTCCTGGTGCAATTCCCTGGTGAGGGGGGAGGAGAAACATGCAGTCCACAGAAGTACATGCAGTAATTAATAGATTATGCAAGTGAATGAGAGGAAATATGGCTCATTGGGTATGCTGGCATGGTGCAGAATGCAGTTTTCACTGAAAGGGTCCTTAAGGTAGGTAGGTCTCAGGGTAGGTGATTTAGATGAAAAGAAAGTCATGGTGAGTTTGAGCAGGAGCTTAATCATGACTTGGGGTAAAAAAGGCACAGGAGAGCACTTGGTGGGAAACATTGCCTGTGGGCTGTAGTATTGCAGGAAGTGAGAGCAAGTGTGGCAGTACCAGCATCCCTGTAGGGAGGGGAAAACCCAGTTGAACTTGTTCTTCTCTGTCCTTAGGACATGGTCTGGGACACCAAGTATAAGACTATCCGCTGGTGCTTCGTAGAATCTTTGGAGCCAGCCCAGGTGGTGCAAGTTCGCTGCTCAAGTATGGTGAACCAGAGCAACGTGTATGGCCAGGTCACTGTACGCATGCACACGCGACAGGTAGAGTCACCGGTTTGCTTTCCTCCCAGTTTCTCTTCACTCTCAGGTTGGGAACCTGCCTCCGAAGTACTTAGTTCAGTACCAAGTACTTAGTTTAGGACTTAAGGTTCTTGTTTTTTTTTTTTTTTTTCCTGCAATGCTGGGGGTGGAACCCAGGGTCTCATGCATGCTAAGCAGGAGCTCTACCACTGAGCTACGTGCCCAGCTGAAGTACTGTAGGTTCTAAGGAAAGGTTCACCATGGTCTTCTTATTGTCGTTGCCCCTTCCAACTGCTAAATGTTAGCCCTACTAAGACATGTTATAAGGACATTCTCTCCCACCCTTCCTAGTGTTAACTCCATTCTATCCTTCCCCATCAAAGAATCTCTAAGAATAAAGTGTCAGCAGTTGATTTGTCAGTCTTAGATTCAGAATTCTGAAGATTTAAAAAAAAATTTTTGAATATATAAAAATTCTTGTTAAGATTATTTCAAGGGACGGGTATTGTGGCTCAGTGATAGAGCACTTGCCTAGCATGTATGAGGCACTGGGTTTGATCCTCAGCACCACATAAAAATAAATAAATAAAATAAAGGTATTGTGTCCATCTACAACTAAAAAAATTTTTTTTTAAATAATATTTCAAAAATGATTATATGGCAAAAAAACAAAAACCGGTCAGATTTACTTTCATCCTTACAGACTCTAGCGATTTATGATCGGTTTGGGCGATTGATGTATGGACAAGAAGATGTGCCTAAGGATGTCTTGGAGTATATTGTGTTTGAAAAACACCTGGTGAACCCCTATGGGAGCTGGAGAATGCATGGCAAGATCGTTCCTCCATGGGCGCCCCCTAAGCAGCCCATCCTTAAGGTAAGGAAACTTGCACAATTTAAGAAACCTGAGACAGGGGCTGGGAGTATAGCTCAGTACTTGCCAAACATGTACAAGGCCCTGGGTTTGATACTCAGCACCACAAAGAAAAAAGAGAACTCAGTCAATAGTTGGGCATCCTAAGTCCTCTTGGGCTCCACCTTAAGAGAGAGGGAAAGATGCAACAGCAGGGAAGAGGAACTCTTTGTTGTGGGGTGAGTAGATGTAGGGATGAAGACCTTCTGGGTAAGCCATGGTCTTGGCTGGTAGGTAACTCAGCCTACTATTCTTTCAGACGGTGATGATTCCTGGTCCCCAGATGGAACCATGGGAAAACTGTGAAGAGGCACAAGGAGAGGCCCTTAAGTCTCAGCTAGCCTAATGGCAATTTAGGCTTGGAAGTTGTGAAGTCATCCATCCAACTCCATCAGACCACCTGTTTCCTCTTGCCCGACTTGGATGTTTTCAGCAGACTCACTCTCACAACCATGTCTGATGGCTGGGCCCAGGTGGTTGGCCAGTATGCACAACCGTGGACCCTTTTCTTTTTAAAAACAGATGTCTAGCTTCTGAGGCTAGATGAAAGGCAGTATGTTTCAGTGAACAAACATCTGATACATTTTTTTTTTCACAGCAGAGACTGTGGGAGCAAACAGGCAACACTCTTTTGTAATCACTGGGCAGGGATCAGAGTTTGAAATAAAATGCTAGCAAAGTGTTGGACAAATTTTGGTGTTGTGCTTTGAGTGGTGACACACATCTGTAAACCCAGCAACTTGGGAGGCAAGAAGATTGCAAGTTTGAAGCCAACCTGGGCAACTTAGCAAGACCCTGTCTCAAAACTAAAAATAATGAAAAGGATTGGGGATGTAGCTCAATGGTAGAGTACCCCTGGGTTCAGGTTTTGTTTTTGTTTGGTGGATTCTGTACATTTCCCCCAGTTGAGATGGGGAACAGGCCAACCTTCAAGTGGCAGAAGTGGAAGACAAGCCTAGTTGTGAGTGATCTGACTTCTAGGAAATCCAGACTTGGGAGAATAATTAGTATTTATAAAATTAGGGTATCAGGGCTGGGGCTGTAGCTCCAGTGGCAGAGCACTTGTCTGGCATGTGTGAGGAACTGGGTTTGATCCTTAGCACCACATAGAAATAAATAAAGGCATACTGTGCATCTACAACTGCAAAAAAATAAAATTTTAATTAAAAATAAAATAGGATATCACTTAAGAGGGTCTTTTTCTCATACAAAGACTTATTGAATTAGCATTTATAGTTCATAGAAGAATATAAATCTAAAGAAATAATTAATCCCTCAGCTTTTGGATTGTGTTCTTAATTGGTGACTGCTTCCTGGTGTGACCCCAGGAAGTTTGGGAGGTGGCAAGGGCACTGAAGTGTTAATAATACATTTGGGGAATTCATCAGCAAGACTTGGTTGCCTGATTTCTAGCACCTCCTGGAGATGGCAACTATTATTTCCAGCCCAGAATTGGGAAGGTGAATGTACCAGAATATGAACCTGTGTCAAATAAAACAGCCCCACCCCTCCTTGTTCCTAAGGTCCAGTTGGGCTGTTAGGAGAAGGATGTGGGACTTACATGCTGTGTGTCCTGGGTTGTCTGAGTAATAACAAGTAAACTCACTTTCCCAGCAGTAAGCTTGGCTCATAGTGCTATTGCTTTCATCAGCTCAGTATGGGCTCCTTCTTTAAAATGGGACCTTTAATTGTCATATTTTCTTTTTTTCAAGCATAGAATTTTCTTTTTGGGGGGAGAGGGTACCAGGGACTGATCTCAGGGTCACTCAACCACTGAGCCACATCCTCAGTGCTATTTGGTATTTTATTTAGAGGCAGGGTCTCACTGAGTTGCTTAGTGCCTTACTTTTAGGGAGACTGGCTTTGAACTCTCGATCCTCCTGCCTCAGCCTCCCAAGCTGCTGGGATTACAGGTGTGCGCCACAGTGCCCAACCTAGAATTTTCTTTTTTAAGGAGTCTGTTACTTTTTTTTTCCCCCCAGAAATAGGGATCAAACCTAGAGCCTCACACGTATTAGGCCAGCACTCTACATCCCCAGCCTGTCTGTCACTTAAACTAAAAATTAAGCTGTTCTTATCTTGAAAGTACATTCCATAGAAACTGGAATCAGGTCAAAAATAAATAACCTGACTTTTCAGTCTCTCTGAAACTACCATTTCAGCAAAGCAGCAAACAGACTAGGTCTTGCTGGGCAAAATGGGTGTTTTTCCAACAGCTTTTGAGTGCTGACGATAGAAATAGTTGTATATGCTTAGGAAGGAAACGGCACTGATGGGCTAATACAAAGCAGCCACTCTCATCACATTACTTTAGTCTTGACCCGTTTGGCTTAAAATGTACATCACTCTGAAGCATTACTGCCCAAGTGAGGTTTGGTTGCATCCTATTTGCCTGAGCCCTGGATTAAGGCAAAATGAGAAGTGCTTTGAACAGGATCCACGGCCGGGGCGTATGGAGGAAGGGGAGGTAATCCTGGCAGAGGGAAGCAGAAAAACAAAAAAAGCACATTTAGTGGGTAAAAGTTCCATTGATTTCTCTTGAATGTGTAAAAACAGTTTTTCAGATAAGCTGTTTTATTCATAGATCTGTCTTGGGGTGTCTTTAGATAATCCTAAATAGCAGCCAAGCAATAACTGCCACCAGGGAACCAGAGGATAAGGGCAATTTTCATTTCCCCTTGGGATCAAATCCAGCTGAGCAAATGGTCCAGATGTGAAGGGTTTGACTAGAAGGACCAGGCAGAGACCATCTGCAGTGTCAGTTACATTTCTGGATACTGGTAGAGAATTAGTCAGATGACCTGAAAGTCCTGTAGGCTGCAGTGTTATTACCCTGGGCTTTGGAGCAGGCCCTGTTTTATCCTTATCTATCTTGTTCCTGTGCTGAAAAAGAAAATCACCATTATGAATAAGCTGGAGCCAACTGCAGTGGTTGAAAAAAAGCATTCTTTATTTTTCCCATGGTTTATTTCAAAAAGTGAATGTGGGGGCAACTTTGCTTTTCCCAGCTAGACCAGACCCAATGGGGTTGTTTTGGGGTGCATAGTTGGCAAAGTCCACATTAACTCAGAAACTGTAGGGTTAAGCAGTCAGGGCACAGAGCAACAACATACTTCAGTTACTGCCGTGCAAGCCAGGGTAAGTGGGGCGGGTGGGGGGGGGTTCAGTATGGGAACAAGGGCATTTGACCCCCAAAGAAGAGGAGATTACTCCATTTCTTTGCTCCTTTTTGAAAGTGGAGCACTTTGCTTCTTTTTCTGAGACACCCTATAACTTCTCAGAATCTTCACATGCAGAGTCGTTGTTTTCCTCCTGGGTATTTGGTCTTGTTTTGTCTTTTCTCCCAAGAATGACATACATACCTGAACTGTCAGAGATTGGGGCTTACTGCTATCTTGAGTGCCACTGCTAGTTGTGCCATGTTAGCCTGCCAGTTTCTACTGGCACCTCACCTCTGCCAATCCCAGGACTTCTTTGTATGTTTTTCTCCTTCCTCACTTTCCTTTGGTACTATCATCTAATGCCAGCACTCTGCTAGCACTGCTTAAGCAAGGGTAGCCTGAGCTCTGACTGTTGAGAGGAGAGAGCTAAGAAAGCAGCCTTTGTCCTAACACCAGGCCATTTCTTAGTCCTCTGGCTTCTCACCTGCCCGGGAGATTGCTCTTTCTGAGGGCAGAAGTCATTGGGAGTGCTGGCTGTAAACGACCCCTTTCCTTTGTAGGGCTCCTCTGGGAAGGAGATTGATGTGGCCTCTTGTTCCTGAGCAAGTGATTTGAACAGTTCTTGCATCAGAACTACAGTTCTCCTTTGGTTCCAGTTACACTGGCAAAAGAGGCGTCCTGTTGTGATGGTGCTGAAAGGCTAGGAGGAGGAGAATGAACCAATGAGATGAGCTCTGAAGATTGGCAAGAGCTGGGTCAGGAAGAGGAGAAGGTCACCCCAAAGAGCTAGCAAGAGGCATACTAAGGATGTCTGCACCTTGCCCAGTGTGGGGAGGACCTGGAGGAATTGCTTTTCCTTCTCTGTTCTCTCTCTGATGTTGCTTTGGATGCCAGATGTTGGCATGGAAGGCAGAGTACCTGATTGTCTCTACTTCAGTAGTCAGGCAGGGCAGGGATAAGAAACAATAAAGAAGAAATGGGAGATTCAGAGTCAAAAGACAAGGTCTTTAAGGCTTTTTAGGCACCTATTTCAAGTCCTTTTAGTTCTCCCCCAGTTTCTCTCTCAACTTGAATTAAGTGTCTTCTGAAGCTGCATACAGTGACTTTATAACCTTATATGATTCCACAGTCCCTGTGTTGCCAATGCCTTGTGTGGTTTTTGTTTCTTCTCAAAAAAAATCACCCTTTTGTAATCTCCAGAGAAGAATTAAGTTTCCCTATTCTGGGCACTGCTGAATTCCTTTCATCACTAACACAAGTGAGTGTCCAGACTCCAGTGGCTTGTGTCAAGTATGTTACACAGGATGAGTGATTGGAAGGATTCTTTGGAAGTAGAGGGTCCAGCCTTTGTTTGCTCAATCAGGAAGAAAAGTGAAATGCAAAGAATGGCTGGGATTTTCCCTGGGGTCTGAGCTGCACCCTTCTTGTATAGTTGTCTTTTGAATGAGTTGACCTTTGGCCTTCTTAGAAGTAGCCAAGTGTCTTTGATTCAGCTCTTTGGAAACACTAAGATTTAGAAAGGACTTTAGTTCCCCAAGGTTAGATCTGTTTGACCTCACTTGACAGAGCTGTTACTCCCAGTCCCAAGGATAGTCAGGAGGGGTGAGTTCTTCTTGAGTTTCAGAAGCCACTTGTCCTTTGTCTTCAGTTAAGGAGGAAGACCTCTGACCCTCAGGTTCTTGGAGATTTGACTCTGCACCTAAGTAGGTCCTTGGCTCAAGTGCTGAAGGTCCCTGTAGTTCTCTGATACCTCCCAGAGTAAAAGTACTAGCTGGCTTGCTCACCTTGGGGTGGGAGCTCTTGCTTTCTGAAAGGAAGCTGCCCAGAGGTCTGTGAACTAAAAGGCATGATGATTTTTCAGGGGCTATGGGGAAATTTTCTGTCTGAGTTGCTGTTAAAGCCAGGAGACCAGATTCCTCAACTGGGGCTCCAGTTTCCTCCCAAGGACAGATATCTGCCATGATGCCCCTTATTTTGTTTCCTTCTGGATCTGTTACTTCCCATTGACATAGTTCTGCTATCCTACTGCCCTTACTGTTTGCTCTGTGGGGACTGACTTTGGGTTGGTTGATGTCCAGAGCATCTTGCTGTGGGAAGAACTCTCCTGATCCTGTACCTTTCCCAGGGTAGACTGTCTCCTGCTCTCTGTTGGGTGTTGCTGCTGCTTTTGGAAAGTGTCCTTCAGTCCCTCCAGATTCTGCATTCCGAAGGAACACCTCTCCTTGCCCTTGTGGTCCTCTTCTCCCCCCCTGTTCCTGTCCCCCTTCCCCTGCTGCTTTTTCACCTACCTCCCAAGGGCAGATCTCTGCTTTTTTGGCAGAAGGAGCCTCTTCCACTTCCCACGGACACACTTCTGCTACCCTGGCTCCCATGCTGCCTGCTGTCTCAGAACTGCTTTTGCTTTTGTCAGAAGCATGTGGAACTGATTGTGAAGACAGACTCCCCAAATCTTGGCTCTCCCCAGCCTTCTGCTTCCCAAAGTCAGCTGTCTCTGATGTTTTCTGGACAGTCACACCTTTGGGCGCTAGTTTTTCTGGGGCTCTTCCCCTTTCTTGAGATTCCCCCTTTCTATCCTGTCTTGATGACCCTTTCTCAGGGATATTCTTAGTTACCTCCCAGGGACAGATCTCAGCCTTGGAGATGCTGTCAGGTTTATACACATCTGGGTCAGGAGCATCCCATGGACACACCTCAGCAAGCGTGCTCCCAGCACTGACCAGACTCTGGGAGCTGGCTCTAGGTTGGTCAGGGTGTTGACTGTCTTGCTGGAAGAAAGAACCTGCTAGCACCATGTTCTCCCATGGGCAGATAGATTGTAGTTCATTGCTTGTTCTTCCATCTTCAGTAATGAATTCTGCTTTTGAAGCTTGAGCGTTTTCATGAGTCATGTGTTCTGGCAGGGAGCCTGTCCTCAGGTCCCGCTTCTGTGTTGCTTCATCATTCATTTTCAGGGAATGTCCCTCTGCCACCTGGCTACTAGTGCTGCTGGACAAGTCCGAGATCTTGGGGGTCTGAGCAGATGGTTCCCTCAAATCCTTGTCTTTCCAAAGACAAATAACTTCCTGTTCTTGATGATGTTTTGCCTCCCATTTTGATATGCCTTCTTTAGGGAAAGTGAGTGTCTCCTTTTGTAGAGTTTTCTCCTGCCCTGCTGATTTGTTCCCCATCTCCTGTTCCAGTCCCTTCCCAGTAGCTTCTTTGTCCATCTCCCAGGGACAGATGTTGGCTTTTGCATTGGTGGAGGCTTCTTCTACTTCCCAGGGACATACCTCAGCTGGCCTGCAGCCCACACGGTCCAGTTCCTGCAGTCGAACTTTTGGTCTGTTAGTGTCCAGAGAGTCTGAATACTGAGAGGAGCCTCCTGGACCCAAGCTCTCCCAGGGACAGACAACTTCCTGCTCCAGGCTTGGACTCTCTGGCTTCTTTGAATCAGTAACAGCTCTCCCCTTGGGTCCAGAATCTGCAGATGTCTTTCCTGTATCATTTGATGATTTCATAATGGCCTCAGCTTCCAAAGCCCTTTCCTTTCTTGCTCCAGCACCTACTTCCCAGGGACAGATCTTTGTCTTCTCAGCTGTCAGAGTCTCTTCCATGTCCCATGGGCAGATCTCAGCAACTTTGCTTCTCACACTACCTGGCCTCTGGAAAATGGTTTGGGGTTTCTCTGTGTCTTGAGGACCTGGTTGTAGGGGGAAGCTACTAGGGTCCATACTCTCCCAGGGGCAGACTGCCTCCAGTTTTTCCCATGCTGTAACATCTTGGAGTTCTGCTTTTCCAATCAGTTTCCCCTTGTCCTTTTGAGATTCTCCTTCTTTTGGTGCCTGTCCCAATGTCCAGTCTTCTGTAGTTTCATTTTTCTCCGGGGGACAGATTTCTGCTATAGCAGGAGTTGTTCCCTTTTCCTCTGGCTTAAGAACTTCCCATGGACACAAATGCATTGTTTTGTTGTTCCCATTGCTTGGGAGTTGGCCACCAACTTTGGCTGAAGAGTTTTCTGGACATGGGCTAGACTGTACAGGGGCTGTGCCCTCCCAGGGGCATACAGACTCCTGCCGTTGACTTAGTGTCAGCACAGCCTTCACAGTATGCTCCCCCATCTCTCCTGAGCTCCCCTTTCTGAGGACTTTTTTCTTTTCCTGGAGAGATTCTCCTCCTGCCCCCTGACTTGGTGCTTCCTTCCCTGGTAGCTCATCACCTAGCTCCCGGGGACAGATATCTACCTTCCTGTTAGCAGGTGAATCTCCTGCCTCCCGTGGACACACTTCTGTAATACCACTGTCCAGACTTCCTGGGACCTGAAGTGAGACTGCCAAGGGGCCCCGGAAGTCTGTACTCTCCCATGGACAAAGAGACTCCAGATTGCCACCCAGTTTCTGTTCTCTCCAGTAGGCTGCTTTCTTGGGGGCTTTTTGCCTTTCCTGGGGGAGCGCCATCACTTCCTGGGCCCTTTCCCTCTCCCTTTCCCTCTCCTTCTGGGGGTGCATCTCTTCCTTGGCAGTGTCAGGTAAACCAACCTCTGGGTCCATGGCTTCCCCTGGGTCCTTCTCTACCTTCCTTGTCTCCACACTGCCCACTACCTCAGACCTGCCCCTGGTTCTGTCAGAGTCCTGAGGGACTGACTGAGGGGACAAACCTCCAGGGTCAGCACTCTCCCAAGGACACACTGCCTCCTGGCCCCTCACCAGCCTCTCTGGCTTTTTCCGAACTACGACTGTCACACTTTTGGACTCTGATTTTTCTGGGGCTTTTTCCATTTCTTTCTGGGAGTCCTTAAGCTCTAGTATTGCTGCCTTCCTCTCAGGGGCTCCTTCACTAACTTCCCAGGGGCAGATTTCAACCTTGTTGTTACTGTCTAGCTGACATGTTTGTGACTCAGTGACTTGCCAGGGGCATACCTCTGCCACGCTGAGGTCAGCACTGCCTGGGGGCTGGAGGCCAGCTTTAGGCAGTTCTGGCCACTCCATGGGGGCTTCCTTTGCTTGTTCAGCTTTTTTGTCCTCAGAAACTTGCCTCAGTGTGGCAAACCCTGTTTTACCTGTTCTCTCAACTTTCTGCTCCCCTAAACCCTGGGATGTCCTACCTCTGTCCTCCTGTTCTGTGCTGCCCTCCTGGTGACAGACTTGAAGAATTCTGCTGGTGTGGGCATTCTGTTGGTTTTGGAGGGACTCTTCATCATCACAGGGGGCAAGGGCAGTCTGCTTACTCACTGCCTTGGGCCGCCCTAGCCTGGGAGATCGGGGGGAAGCCCCCACACCCTCCACTGGAGCCCTGTCCTTCTCCCTTTCTGGACTTTCCTCCCCGTTCTCCTTCTCCCTGTAAGTGCTCCGAGAACGGGTCAGAGCTTTGATAACCAGTCCTAGGCTGCGCATGGAGCCCTGCTGCACAGGGGTCTTGAGGCTGTGGGCTTTAGAGATCTTGGGCCTGTCCCCATCCCCATCATCAGCTTCCCCCTGGAGATGCCCTTCCTCTGTGTTCATCTCATGCTCCCCAGGTCCCCTTTTTTCTATTGCAACAGAGAGGGCCCTCCAGAGCCTGGCTGTAGCTAGGACAGGGGAGGGACTTACTCGCTCTGGTCCTGAGGGAACTTCCTGGGCCACATTTTCTTTCTTGACTGGTAATTCTGCATTCTCCCAGGGGCAGATGTAGGTGAGTAAGCTGGGGCTTTGGGGAGATACTGGGACTGGTGCCAGGGCAGGGGCAGGGGCAGGGGCAGGGGTTGGCATCAGAGCTGGAGTCAGAGTGGAGGTGGGAGACAGCATCCTTGGCTCTCCCAGGCAGGCCCCAGACAAGGCCAAGATGGGTGTGGAGACCTGGTGCCTGATGGGTGGGTGAGGCAGCCTCCTACCAGCCTCCTCACGAAGCCTCCCAGAGGTGTAAGAGCTGTCCATGCTGCTGCTCTTGGCAGGGGAGGGTGGAGCTGACAGGGGAGCCCCTCGAGGTGGCTCCAGCCTCCTGGCTGATGGTCTTCTAACTGGGCTCATCATGGCTGCCCCAGCCTTCTTTTGCTCCTCTCTTTCCTTTGCCTGCCGGTAGGTCTCCTCCAAATAGGCTTGGCTGGCCACAAGCAGGGCCTTTTCCCTGGAGCCAGCCACAACGCTGAGGGACTTCTGTAGGGAGGTGGGCCGGGTCCTGGGGATCCTCTCTCCCACTGTCAGGTTATGGGCACTGGCAGACCTGTAGCCCAAGGCAGGGGGCCCCTCCACCAACTCCCTGCTCTCCACTTGCTGGGCCTTCTTGGACAGGTTCCTCCTGAGGGATGGCAGGGAGTCAAGGAGAGGTGGGTCCTGCTCTCTTTGGTGGTCATAGGTGCTGCAGGACTTGGGCAGGACTGGTGGCCCTTCTGCTTCCTGGAGGCTAGAACTGAGGAGCTGGTGGCGGGAGGAGCCAGGCAGGCTGCTGTGGCCCAGGGAGCCTGAATCCCGGGAGTGTTGCCGGGCCAGGGCCTCAGGGAACTCAGACAGGTACCTGATGAAGGAGCGGCCCAACCCCTGGCGGGAACTGCCACGCTTCTTGGGCAGGTGGGGGTTATTAGCAGCCATTTCGTTGGTCTTGCGGACCTCTAGCTGGGCATAGAGCTTCTTCAACTCCTCCTGAGGGAAGGAACAAGGAGAGCAGAGCTGCCATTGTGCCATTGTGCAATTGAGATGAAGACTGAGCAATCCCTGGCTGGTCCTTATTTAGACTTCTCTGGGAATCTCTTTTCCATTAAGTTATGTCTCTTCCCTGCTTATAAAACTCTAAGGTTCACCTCTTCATTCCTACAAGACCAGTACCAACCTGCTTTGAGCTGGATCCATTAAACATCCAGGGCTCAGTGTGCCCTCCATTCTCTGGGGTACTGTGGTCTGGCAGGAAATCACCAGTAAGGGTGAGCGGAAACAGATGAGACTGCTAGCCCATTTGTGCCTTAAGGCTATTTTCTTGACCTCTCTGAGCCTCCACATCTTCTATAAAGTGATGCTACCTGACTGACCAGTGTTTGCTTCCTTAAGAGGATTATGAGCTTGATGGAACTAGTGCACTGGAAAATGTTTTGTTTAGGCATAAATGATGGAACTGGGGCATTGCACGTTTGATATGCTCGTGATTTCTCCCCAGAGCTAGCACAGGGGGAGCAAACTTATGTTCCCAAGTGCGGGGGCCGAGTATAGCCTGGTTGTGGGAAAGCATGTCTACCCTCCCTGATATCCCAGTTGGATTGGGGTCTGAGCTCAGTCTTTGCCTGAGAGGAGTCAGAAGGAGTCAGAAAGGGTTAGGAGGACATGGAGAAACAGGCAGAGGCAGTTGAATGAGGAGGGAGTGAAAGAGGTGGAGGATTCTCCTTTGAAAGGCTGTAAACAAGTAAGGTGTAGGTGGGTCTCAGTGGAGTGGAAGGGATGGACAAGATGGCTTGTACAAGATGGATGACTCCTGTACCTTAGGTTTTATAAAACCACTGGGTCTCCTTGTTTCCTATTCACCAAGCCTCTCCTTATGGTTCCTGTGCCTATAATGATCTCCTTGAGCAGAAAAATAAGAGTAGAATGTTCTTCCAGTGTAAGCCCAGAAAGAACTTTGTTTCTTCAAGATCTGCCAGGTCCAGGACAGGGATCCTGGTGTGGAAATCCTGATGGCCAGTCTTTGCCTGAACTGCACAGCCCCACAGCTCACCCCTGGGTCACCAACCAGCCTGCTTTGCTGGGGACCAAGGAGTTTCTTAATCTACCTACCATGATGAGGTGAAGAGGGATTAGGGCTCCACTCAACTGTGTCTCCAACTTGCTGCATGGCCTAGGCCTGGACCTGGATCTGGATCTGGGCCTGGGCCTCCAGGATCTGAGTTATGGGGTCTTTCCACTTGGGTAGCATATAGCACCATTTGAACAGAGTTAGAGTAATCAGTTTTTAGAGTTGTGGAGAAGGGAGAGAGCAGTCTTGAAGAATGGGGAAATTGTTGGGAAGGGGACCTGCAGTGTCACACAGCCCAGGGGCAAGGCAGCAATGCTGCCTCTGCCCAATCTCCTCCTCCCTTGCCACTGGAGATTGAACCCAAGAGCACTTTACCACTGAGCCATATCCCCAAATATTTTGTATTTTGAGACAGGTGGGATTATAGGCATGTATCACTGCACCTGACCTCTGCCCAGTCCTTAGAGCTGGTATCAAAGAAGTCAGGGAGGTGGGTGGCACCTACCCTGATGTCTCCAGGGTCCAGGCTGCGCTCGCTCCAGGCTGAGGCAATGCTGCTGTTGAGGTAGGAGCCTGAGCACTGCAGGTCCAGTTCATCTTCATACACCTCGTCCAAGATTTCCTCCCGGGGAGGAGCCCCTGACTTCCGGAACTAGCCAGGGTGGTTGTGCATGGGGGAAGAGATCATGCTTATGTAGCTGCTTGTGGAAGGCCAAGGGCACAGCTCACTGTAGCTCCCTGTTGACTCCTACGCTCACCTGCCTTGTGGGGTGCATCTTTACTTTGTGTGATTCCGGGGATCTATAGGATTTTACTCCTCCTCATCCCTTCTGCTCTTCTGTAGCTGAGACCATGGCAATCCCACCCTCCTGTCCTGGCAACCCTATGTCCTTCAGTTCCCCCACCTGCCTCTCTGTAACTACTTCCAAGCAGGTTTTCGGAGGCCACCAGCTTTCCATCTGTGGTTGAAAGGACCCTCTCCAGTCTTAGCACTTATTTCTTTGCCTAGGAACGGAAAGCAAGGAATAGCTTCCTCCCTCCACCCATGTCCTTGCAGAGGCCCCCATCACTAAGAGCTCACTCACTCCCAGCACCTTCTGTCACCCTCGCTCTGACCTGGAAAGGGTGCAGTGGTGGCAGATCTACAGTGCCCTTATCAAGGGGCTGGGGTCTGCCTCAGGCAGAAGGGAGAAGACCTCACCTTAGGGATGAAGATCAGAGCCAGCGTGGCAGTGACTGTGCTGTGGGTGTGGAAGAAGAAGAGGAGAAGGGTCCAGTCCGGGTGCAGGGAGGGAACCAGCATGAACCTGGGGGCCAGATGGGAGGGGGATGATCTGTAGTACAGGAGGGAGTGACCACCTAGCCTCACCTGGAGGGTTCCTCTCCCCAGCCCAGAGCTCCATGGTTGAGGAAGGTGGGTGCTCTTCTTCCTGCCCTCTCCCAGATAGTGCCACTTCAAGGCTCATGTTAATCCCCACCTCTGAACAAACCCTCCCAGGTCGCTCCAGCTCGCCTTCTCTACTGCCTAGCATGCAGTTCAGAATCATGCTCCATGACTTGTCAGGATCACCTTGTGGGTTGATTCTGCCTCCACTACAGGGCCAGGTCCCCATGGGCACACAGCAGGCCTACTGCTCAAATGGCTAAGGAGTGAGGAAGAAGGCAGGGAGAAGTGAGGGTGTGTGGGAAGGTACATATTGGGGGCTGGAGAGGTGGCTTAGGAAGAGAAGAGGAATTAGGAGTGGGATGTATTTCCTCTACATGTGGGCAGGTGCCTCCTCACCTGGGTGAGACATAGGGTGCAGGAGGGGTATGTGTGGGGCCCTTCCTCATCTTGCTATGGCATAGCAGTGTTGCAAGGATGATCATTGGATGGGCCCCCTCACCTGAGAGGGTAGGAGTGGTGTCAGGGTGGGAGGAGCCCCTGATGAGTGGGCCTGTCCTCACCTGACCGTGTGGAATGCAGTAGATAGCAGCAGCTCGTTGTGCAGGGCAATGCCCATGTAGCGTGGCTCGTGGAAGGCCGAGGGCACAGCCCTAGTGGCGTAGCAGAGGAAGCTGCCCCAGCACAGCAGCAGTATCTCAACTGTGGGACAGTGGAAGGGAGAGGGTGGCACCACCTCAGCAGCCTATCTCTGCAGGGCATGCTGGGGAACTTGGGCCCAGGGTCTGGGCACAGGGCAGGAGGACATGCACAAGAGGACCCCAGAGGTATGGAGCCAGGGGCCAGAGTAAGACTGGGCTCAGAAGAAGTGACTCACCCACAACCATGATGTAGTCCCAGCGGTCATGGTGACAGAGGTAGAAGTGGCGGCCAGTGAGAGTGCGACCTCGAGTCACCAGAGGTGTGTGCTGGATGCTTCGCTCCAGGACGCTCACTGTCCACATGGCCAGAAAACCCAGCACAAGCAGCAGGAGCAGCCCCAAGCGCTGCAGTAGGTGCCCACTGCTCAGGTGTGGGCCCCGCTGGGCTGTTCGAGACAGAAACAGCTGGAGCACTCTGCAAGAGTTAGGATGCACGTGGAAGCTGGGGAGGATTAAGGAGGGCAACCAGAGCCCTGGCCTCTGTTGTTGCTGCCCTCCCCACTATGCATTTATGTGTCCTGTTCTTTCCATAGTTCACTGACTCCCCCAAGGTTACATGTGGGGGAAGGCAAAGTGATAGGGGCAGGCTTGGTAAGGGTTTGATTTTGAAAAACTCCATTGCATGAATAAGCTGGGGTGACGGGGTGAGCAGTGTGAGAGCAAGGTCTGCCTGAGCCCTACCTATAGAGCTTGAGTATAATGGTCCCATAGACGATGGCAAAACCCAGCAGCCGAACCCAGCGAAGAGCAATGCAGCGGAACACGCTGGGCTTGAAGTATAGGATGAAGACCTGGTGGGAAGGGAACAAGAAGAGCTGCTCCCCACTGCACATCTGCTCTACTAGGCTCTGTGTGATGCACATGGCTAATCCTCCCAAGAGCCCTGCAATAGAGGCATCATCATCTTCCTTCTGCAGAGGAGGTAACTTATCCTAAATCACACAGGAGGTCATGGAGCCTTTTAAAGCCTGGGGCTGGTTGGCTCCAGAGCTCACTAGATCAGCCTACCACTTGTGGGTATGAGTTGGGGTAACCTGAGGTCTCTGAATCCTCCAAGGGCACAGAGGAGGGTTTCTGGGGTTTGGAGGGTGCCAGGTAGGGGCTGTGGAGGATTCTGGGAGGTGGGGCCAGCTGCTGGCCGCAGACTCACAGGAAAGTAGAGAAGCAGGGATCCAAAAAGGATGATTTCCAGCAGGACAACTCCAGATGCCCGGATCCTCTGTGAGCCCATGGAAAAAGAGAGGCCTGTGAGCAGGGTAGTGGGGGGATGGCGTTGGAGGGTTTCAGGCCTGTTTTAGGGGTCACTCTGGGCTTAGGGTAAGTCCTCACCCTATAAGATTGGCTCCACCCTCTGTCCACAGTCACACTTGCACTCCCACCCTACACTCTCAGCTGCACTGGCACTGCTAGCCTAGGGCCGAGGTTTCACCTAGTTCCCCTGTAGCCCTGTGTACCCTGCCCAGTCCCACCCTAAGCTCAGACCAGAGGTTGCTGGAACTAGAAAGGATCTCCTGCATTTCTCCAAGCTTTGAGTCCTACTGCCCCCTTGTCTAGAATAGAATATCCCTTCTCTGCCCAATAAACACCCAGTTAACCTTCAAGCTTCACCCAAATGTCACATTTTCCAGAAAGTGCTTCCAATGACAACTTTGGCAGGATACTAGTCCCTTCTCTAAACTCCCACAGCAACTGACAGCAGTCTTCATCCTTGCCCCGTCTCACTGTGCTGTCATTTTGGTGCTTCCTCCATTAAATCTGGAGCTCCAGGAGGGTCTGGGTCACTTCCTGTAGTGCCTAGGTAATGATCTGCTTAGTATATATATTCAACAAGTATTTTGAGTTAAGTTCAGAGCCTTCATTTTGCAGGTGAGAAAACAGGTCTAAGGTAGAGGGGTCACTAGCCTAATGCCATATAGCAAGTTAGGTTTAGAATCAAGACTGGCCCATTCTCCCAAGTTCTAGTCTTAAGTGGACCCAGGTCTGCATTTGGAATGGGTAGGATGCGTGTGCAGAAGAGAGAGTCAGGGCCTTCCTTGCCTTGCTCCAGCGGCAGTGGTAGGAGACCAGCATGCTCAGGAAGACAGCCAGCATGCAGCAGGCCTGACAGGCCAGCACTGCTGCCCGCAGTGCCAGGACCTCCTCTGCCAGGCATGGTGTGGCATCCATGCAGCTGGTACAGCCCTCGGGACATGGCTGACACCTCAGCAGCTTCCCCAAGCTGCCTTGTGGGGACCCAAATTGCCCGGTAGTCTGTGTAGCACTTTCCTCTAACCCTGTAAAGAACAAAATAGGTGCAGGGATAGGGGCTAGGCTGGAACATCCTGAGATCCTCACCTTCTATCCTGATGGTCTTCTGCCCTCCTACGGTGTGTGGTCCCAGGGCTATGAGGGAGTAGGTACTCTCTGGGGAGGGGAGGGTAACGAACAGGAAGAGGTGGTACCTCTTCATTGGGAAGCCAGCTTTTATCACATCTACATGTTCAGGCTCATTCTCAGAAAGTAGCTGCCCCCAAACAAACCACCCTACTGACCTCTCCTTCTTTCTCTTGACCTTCTGCATTCACCCCACAAGTTTCCTCCCAGGGTCCCCAACCTGCCTTTCTTGCTCACATTTCCTTACAACCAGCCTAGCCTGTAAAAGCCTGACTGGCCTTCACCATACTTACCCCCCAAACCACTTGCTCCATAGAATCCAGGTCGGCAGTGACAGAGGTAGCGGCCAAGGACAAAGCCCTGATTCTCCAGGGGGACACACTGTGAGGATGACAAATTTGTATTTATATAGGGTCTTCAGGAAAGAGCTGGAGGGTGTATCCAGCTTCCTGTCCAGGGTTTCTAGATCTACACCTGCAGATCCCACCAGAGGTTCTTCCTGAGGAGAGACTTTCTTCTTTCAAACCCCTGCCCTGCCCACTAGTGTTGCCCTTTCTCAAAGAGACCCTAAGCAAAAAGAATGGGGTACTTTTGTTTAGTCTGGCAGTGACAGGAGCTTCATAGGTCCTGCGTAGCTAGGGCAAGGTACTGGGGGAAGTGGAAGAAGAGAGCTTTGAGCCCAGCCATACTTGGTGTGCCTCTGTACTGCTTCAAAGGGTCCCCATCGTCCTCCCTCTTTGATCTCAGGTGAACTGAAAAGGCCCCCCATGGAGGAGCAGCTTCCTCCATCAGGGGCCATCTGGTTTGGGCATAGGACTGCTTTCCATGGCCCTAATGCCAGCCTAATGCCAGGCTGGTGGGACGCCAAGGCCAGTCCTTTATTCTATCTCCACCCATTGATGTTTGCCCAGCAGGGAACAGAGTCTGGCAGAGGAGATGAGCATGTGGATGAGGTCAGATCTGCAGGGGAGAGTCACTGGGAACAGACATCAGTGGGGCAAAGAAGGAGTTAACCTTAGGAGATTCTATATATATGTAGCCCCTGACCTTACCTAGCTGCTTATGAAATTGAGGCCCAGCTTCCCCTGTTGTCTGATCACTGGAACACACTCTGTTCCTGCTCCAGTCTGCACAATCATTTACTTTTTTTTTTTCTTTTTTTTTTTTTGGTACTGGGAATTGAACCCAGAGGGATTTACAATGAGCCACCACATCCCCAGTTCTTTTTTTTTGTTTGTTTGTTTTTAGTTGTAGATAGACATAATACCTTTATTTTATTTATTTTTATGTGATGCTGAGGATTGAACCCAGTGCCTCACACACATGCTAGGCAAGCGTTCTACCACCGAGCTACAAACTCAGTCCGCCAGTCCTTTTTATTTTTTATTTTGATACAGGGTCTCACTAACTTCCTTAGAGTCTTGTTTAGTTGCTGAGGCTGACCTCGAACTTGGGATCCTCCTGCCTTAGCCTCCTGAGTCACTGGGATTACTGGTGAGTGCCACCATGCTGGGCCCAGTCTGCACAGAGAAGTGAATGTGGTTGGGTTAAAAAGTGAACTGAGGGGCTGGGGATGTGACTCAGTGGTAGAGTGCTTGCCTAGCATGGGTGAGGCACTGGGTTTGATCCTCAGCACCACATTAAAAAAATAAACAAATAACATAAAGTTCTTTTTAAAAAAGTGAACTAAGTGCATGCTTAGCACACGACAGGCCCTGGATTCACTTCCTTCTATTCCTAGAATTCTAGCTCCAAACATATGTCCCTGAAGAGCAGTAGGGCCACTTGTGTGTCCAGAGCAACATATACATCCACCCCAGCAGGCTGCAAAGCTCATCTTGGCTTCAGAACAGCTTAGAAACAAGCATGTACTTCGTGTAATGACTTCACTGGCTTCCTGGCCTCCCAGTATTGGGCCAGCAGGTTTGACAGCCAGTGCTGTCCATCATCTTGATGTACCTGTACCTGTGGCTTTGATTCTGCCTGTGTCTGGCTCAGGGTCCATCACCCGCACCAGTCCCACATCTCTTGTCACCCAACCAGCAATTCCATTTATTTTGACAAACACAGATGGAGTATCCTTGTGGCCACGAGGATTCCAGAGCTGGTTAACATGAAGTGTGTGATCCGGGGAAAGGAAAGAAGATGATTAATGGAGGCTCGGAAGTGGCTCTGGGGAAGGAACCTGGAGCAATGAGCACCAGAAAGGAGAGCAGTGAGGGAGGCACACTAAGATTTCAAAGGCATACCGGATAGTTCCCTTGGAGGGAAAGGCTGGGAGGTAAAGGGATAGGATGTGAGAGCTCTCACTTTTAAAAAAAGACTGGCATCTCACTTCTGCCAGTCACTAGGGACTTCCTTGAAGCCCCTAGTGCTTCAATGCTGGGGTGGCTTTGTCAGCTGCTTCTGGGGGCTGGGTGGTGGCAGTGGTTGGCAAAGGGCAGAGAGGCAGGACATAGAGGCCCCCCTTATCCTTACCTGGGTGCTGTTGAGATCACACAGGTGTGTATTAGAGAACCAGCCTGGACCACTTGCACACTGATTGATGTCCACGCCCTGGAGGTCTATGTCCATCTGCACCTGCCCCCTAGGGCAGTGAATTGGCAGTTAGGCACAGTTGCTGCTGAGAAGCAGGAGGGCACACATGGATTCCATTTCTCCAGTGCTGTGTCCTCTGTGGCAACCACACCCTTCCACTGGGTCGTTTCCCCATTCCTCCACTTTCAATGTCCTATCTTTTTATGATTTCTGTCGATGAGTAAAGGGAGGGGGCATGCCAAGACACGCAGAAACTGGGGCTCTGATGATCTATCTGTCTAAAGGGAATTTGCACGCTTCCACATTGCATGCACGCACATACACACGCAGTGAGGCTATTCTCCCACCCCCACTCTATTCACGCAGTTCTGAACTGATCACAGCGAAAGAGTGTGGAATGGAGGAGCCCTAAACTGGAGCTGCCTGGCCCAGTCTTTCCCCAACCCTTGCTCTGGGCTGAGTGAGGAGAGAGCTGGCAAGGAGCCAGCTGCCTTCCTGCAGGAGAGGGACTCTGTTGAGAACAACGAATGGGGACACTGAGCTAGAGAAGCTATGTTGAGGGCTGGGGTTGTGGCTCAGTGGTAGAGCACTTGCCTAGCATGTGTGAGGCACTGAGTTCGATTCTCAGCACCACATATAAATAAATGAATAATGAAAAAAAAGTCTATCAACATCTCAAAAAAAATTTTTTTAAAAGGAAAGTAACATTGATTGCAGCGCTGTGTTCATTTGCTTCCCCTTTTCCCAACATGACTCTCAACCCCTTTACTCTAGTTCAGAGAGGAGTTAGTTATTGGGGGAGTATCACAAGCTCCTGGGTCAGGACAGGCAGGACAGTGGAGCTGGCTGAATGTAAGAAAATGGGCTTTGGGAATGTCACAAAAAGAAAGGGTGTTAGTTCCCACTCTCTACTCAAGCAGCAGATTTAACTTCTGGAGTACACACCCTGGCTCCTTGGAAAAGTCTTGTGTGTGGGTTATCACTGTCACCTAAGCCAAAGTCCTGTCTTGCCTTCTTTATTTTATCTTATTTTATTTTTTATTTCTTTGTGGCATTGGGGATCTAACCCAGGGCCTTACACATGCCAGGCAAGCACTTCACCATTGAGCCACATCCCTTGCCCTGTCTCCTGCCTTTTAAATTCACTCCTTAGACCTGAGGGACATATAGATGTGTGCCTACATGTGTATACCTTCCTGTATATGCACAGACTCATAGGCTCATTCATATGCTCAAGTACATAAATACAAATACCAAGATAAAGAAGTGTAAATGAACTGATTCATACATAGTATGTACACTCACACCTGCGTGCATTAGCAGATAGTTACAGATTCACAGAGCTGGCTGCAAATACACAGTTGAATGCAAGTACACACATCTGTGCCCCCCAGACATACAGATGTTCTTGCCAAATGGCCCATGCATAGCTAGACTAATGCCCCCACCGCCACATACCCACAAATCCATCAGATCCTGTACAAACCCACTTACCTGACCTCTGGACTGAGATCTGGCTTGAGTCCATAGAAGGTGGCTGAGAGTGTGATCAGCCAGCCAGGACGGAGCTGGCCTTCCTGGCATTCCAGGAAGGGAGAAGACAGTCTCACCTGCTGTATGTCCCCCACATACCCATCCCCCTGTGGCCACTTGGGGCTGTTGAGGCTCTTTAGGTCATTGGTCAATACCCGCTTTTGCAGGGCAAGGCTGTCCAGGTCCCCGACCGGGCTCTCTTCCCGCATCCTGTTCCCAGACAAGTCTTGAAGGATGGTCTCCTCCCCGATCCTAGTGGCCTGGAGGGCCAGCTGTAGGTGGCTGGCTCCTGGTGGAGGGTTAAAGGTCAGCAAAGCCCGATAGGCCCTTGGGTCCCCCTCAGCCACGCTGCGAACCAGTGCCTGGTACCACTCCACATCCTCCTCCACACTGGACTCACGGATGTCGTTGGCTTGCAGCAGCATGTTGAGAAAATTGGCAGCCTGGGCAAGAGTACCTGCTGCCCTCTGTAGAACCTGGGGAAGCCCTGGTCTGGCTTCTGCTCCAAGAGCTTCATAGCGCTCAGTGCAATTAGCCCCCAATAGCTGTTGGGCATCTCCAGAGTAAAGAAAAGCCAGAGCTGCCTCAGCCCCCTGTGAGGTCACCCACATGGGCATAGATCCTGGCTTGGCTTGGGAGGATAGTGGAGGAAGAGAACGGAGGGGCCTCAGATCCCCCAGAGCCCAGCTGCAGAGGAAACAGCAACCCAGCAGCCCCCAAGCAAGAGAGGGCATGATCATTGCCCTGGTGCTCATCCTTAGGGCCACTCTCAGGACCCTGGGGGCCAGGCTACCTGGAAATTTAGTTGCTCAGGAGAGTCCAGGCAAAGGCTGGCTGCTTCCAGTTCTCCTCTCCTTTCCTGTCCCTCCCTCCCCCCTCCTCCCCCCTCCCTCCCTCCCTCTCTCTCTCTCTCTCTCTCTCTCTCTCTCTCTCTCTCTCTCTCTCTCTCTCTCCCTGGCTCTGTCTCGCCTGTTGTCTTCCTTCTAGCGTCACTAGCATCATCAGCTGGCTGGCTCCTGGATGTAGGTATGAGGGCCCTGCCCCTCCTCTCTCAGTGTGGCCCCATCTCAAACCCTCTTAATCCTGGCATATCACTCTTTCCTCTTGCTCTGATCCAGTACCCAGGCTCCCCCCACCCCCACCTCACATCTGCTTCAGAGAGAGGTAGGGGGAGGGGAAGGGACCAGTAGTGCTCTCCCTCCCTCCCTTCTCCCTCTGCTCTTTGCTCCATTAGGAGAGATGGGCAAATCCAGGATGGGGAGCCATAGCAACCATGGGTGAGCCAGTGCCCCTCTCTCCACCCCTCTGCTCCACTGGACCTGGCAGCAATTGCAACAGGCATGATAAAGGGTCAGGCTGCATCTCCTGGCAGTCTGCTCTGGCTGTCTGCACCCCCCTGACACCATGCTGCTTAACTGGATTTTGAGATTGGGAGTGGTGAGGATAGAAGAGAGAGCCCAATATAACCATAATCAGCCTTCAAACAGGCTGTGGCAGTTTATTACATGCTTTTCCTATATATTATCTCAATGAATTCTGTCCCATAACCATGTATGGTAAATAATCTTATCCTCATCTCACAGGTACAGACACTGAGAATCAGAGACCGCCCCCCCACCCAAGATAACACAACTCATTTTGAATTGAGACTTGAACATGCAATTCTGACTCCCTGACTCTGCCCAAACAAACTACCACCTTCTCCCTAGTACTCAGTCTCAGGGACCATAATAGCACCTCTGACAGAGGAGTAACTGAAGACCCAGAGAATTGAAGGAACTTCCCTAGTAGCACACTGTTGTCCATGACAGACAAAGTTGAGAATGAACAAAGTTTTGTCTTCTTCCACCTTCATTTTTATCATCCTAAGCCCTGCCTCCTTCCTTTTTTTTTTTTTTTTAATATTTTTGTTTTAGTTGTAGGTGAACAAAATACCTTGATTTCATTTTTAGGTGGTGCTGAGGATCGAACTCAGGGCCTCACGCATGCTAAGTGAGTGTGCTACCATTGAGCTACAACCCCAGTCCATGCCTTCTTCCTTTCTTCATGAAAATTGTGATTAGTGTTTCTTGTTCTTCCCAATTTTCTTATACCTCACATCCTGCCCTCTGTTAGACACAATAACTGGCAACCCAGAGTCAGGACCATCTGAGGCAGCCTTCTGGGATTGGAAGGGTGAGAATTCTTGGAGGAAGTCATAGATCAGAGCTCCTGCCTCCTGCCACCTGCTCTCTCTTCCATCACCTTTGCATCCCCGATGTGCTTCCCACCTAACCAGGCAACCCGGCACCACTTGCACATGCCCTCTCTTGGCTGCTTCTCTTCTCAATGCCCCACCTTTGACCTTTGATGTCCAAGACCACTGAGTGTATGTAAGAAATGAGGGGTGATGGTTCCTAAAAACTTTCCTCGCTTTATGGGTGATGCTACAAAAAAGTCTGCTGTGGAAACTAAGTGGAGATGGAAGGGGTGTGGGAGAGAAGGGGGCTAGAGGGCAAGCCCCCAGGAGATTATGCTGTCAGAACTACACCTTTCGGCCCATAGTCTAGACCTCCTTTTAACAGATAAGGCAATGAAAATCCTAAAAGAATGGTGACATTTTCAAGGACACCAAGCCAGTTAGTGGCACATCTAGGAACAGAAAGCTGCACTACACATCCATAGTTCTTTCCTTGGCCTTTCTGATTCTGTGTACTGATAGAGAAAAGGAAGAAGGGGAGCAAGTGACCCATTCCCCTCTTTTATTTTTTCAGTACTGGAATGCCTAGGGCCTTGTGTAAGCTAATCAAGTGTTCTACCTCTGAGCTACATCTCCAGATGTTTATTATTTTTATTTATTATTTATTTATTTATTTATTTATTTTTGCAATGCTGGGGATTGAACACAGGGCTTCAAGCATGCCAGGCAAGTGCTCTACCACTGAACCACATTCCCAGGCCCTCCAGATCTTTTTAAATTTTGTTTTTGAGAAAGGATCTCGCTAGGTTGCTGAGACTGGTCTCAAACTTGAGATCCTTCTGCCTCAGGCTCCTGAGTAACTGGGATTACAGGAATGCACCATCAAGCTCAGCAACCCATTTTCTTTTTTGGTATTAACAATAGCATTAGTTGAAGGTCAACAAAATACACCTAATGATAAGTTAACACAATTTTTTCCTAAGAAGGTTTTTTTTTTGTTTGTTTTTTTTTTTTTTTTTTTCTGGTACCAGGGATTAAACCCAGGGGTACTTAATCGCCGAGCCACATCCCCAGCTCTTTTTGTGTTTCATTTATAGACAGGGTCTCACTGAGTTGCTTAGGGCCTCACTAAATTGCTAAGGCTGGCTTTGAACTCTTGATCCTCCTGCCTCAGTCTCCTGAACTGCTGGGTTTACCATGCCTGGTCTAGGAAGCTAAAATAACAGTTAACATTTGTATAGTGCTTTAGAATTTATGGAGCACCTTTATATGTAAATTTTCATTTAATCCCAAGAGCCCTGTCAAGGATGGATTATGACTGACTTACTTTTACAAACGAAACACAGGTAGGTTCAGAACTGTTTAATTATTATTATTTTAAAGACAGGATCTTGCTGTGTTGCCTCAGCTGGTCTTAAAACTCCTGGACTCAAGGGATTCTCCTGCTTCAGCCTCCTGAGTAGCTGGAACTACAGGTACATACCAGCACACTAGCTGTTTAGAGATATTTGATTATTTGTACTTGGTCATATATCCAAGCGATGGTGTGATTAGGACTAAAACTAGACCAGTCACAAAGTCCAGAAGGTCAGGGTCTGTACCTCATTGATCACAGTCCAAAGCCTTGCCCATTGTTGGAATGACTAAATTAACTTCAGAACTTCTTTAGCCCCTCCAGGGGATGTGGCTCAGTGGTAAAGTGCTTGCTTAGCATGTACGAGGCCCTGAGTTCAATCTGTAGGACCGCAAAAAAAAAAAAAAAAAAACAACATTTAGTTCCTCTAAGTTGTTCTTCATAAGCCTTTCACCTAAGGCTCTACCACTGTAGGGATCACTTTTTGTTTGTTTGTTTGTTTGTTTGGGTACTGAGGAATGAACCCAAGAGTGGCACTTTACTACTGAGCTATATCCCCCATGCCTTTTTGTTTGTTTTGAGACAGGGGCTCACTAAGTTGCTCAGGGCCTCACTAAATTGCTGAGGTTAGCCTCGAACTTGTGTTCCTCCTACCTCAGTCTCACAAACTGCTGAAACTATAGGTATGAGTTACCATGCCCAGTATAGGGGCCACTTTTATAGTCCTCAGTGAAAAAGTTATATGTAGACATAAAACCAGCTCAATAAACAGAAATCTAAATCATACAAAGATACACACCCTTCGCTTACAGCTTGATCTCAATGTATTTTACAGGACCTAGGCTACAGGTGTGGACAATTATGGAAACAGGGAAAGGCAGCATTCCTTTGTCCTGCCTTACAAAAGGCGTGTATGTTCTCTTGGACCTCCGCCTTCCCCATGCCATGTGCAATTACAAGGAATGGCTGACATAGGCAGCCTCTTCTGAGACCAGGAAAGTGACTGGACAGCAGAGGGCGCTGCAGAGCCACAGATCCTGCCTCTATCAACTAATCTCTGGGGTCAGAATGTCCGAGAGACAGGGATAGTAAGGGTCTTCTTAGGCCTCAGGTATTCTGGGTATTCTAGGTATTCAGGTGTTCCAGCAATTTCTCTAGAAACCTGGGTGGCATCTGAGAAGAAGCTGGGGAAAAGGAGGGTAGAGAATAAAATCTTAGGGGTCAGACAGATTATTTTGAATTCCATTGCATCTTATTTTACAGTGACCTTAGCTAAATAACTTGTTGAGATTATTTATTTCTTCACATGCAAGGAAGAGTATTAATTCTGTGGTGCTGAATTAGAAATGAATTTGTATCTTCCAGGCATAGTCCTTGGCACTGGAGAAGTCCACAAGAGGCAGGAAGCTAATGTGTCTCTGTCCTCATAGAATTTACAGTTTGGGAGGAAAGACCCAAAAAAAAAAAAAAAAAAAAAAAAAAGCAAAAACTTTTTTTTTTTTGAGACAGGGTCTCACTAAGTTGCCCAGGTTGGCTTTGAACTGGAAATCCTCCTACTTCACCCTCCCAATCCCAAATTGCTGGGATTACTGGTCTGTGCCACTGGGCCTGGCAGGAAGACAAGATTCAAATCACACATGCACCATGAAGTGAAATAATTGCCTGGTCTTTGGGCTCAGAGAAGAGGAAGGGCCCAAGCAGGGGGATTTCCCTGGTGCAGTGAGGAGAGTTTAATCTGAAAGACTGGCAGAAGTTTACAAAGCACAAAGAGAGGGAAAACTCTTCCAAGAATGGGAAATAGCATATACAATGGCCATACATGTGGGAAACTGCCACAGTGCAAGTGGGACTGCAGGGGACAGACAACAGGTGCAGCTTAGTAGGAGATATGACCAGAGAGTGGCAGGTGTGGAGATCACACAGGGCCCTATAGGTCTCCTTAAGGACTTTTGTCTTTAGCCTAAGAACAATGGGAAAACAATTATAACAGAGTAAGAACACACTGCCATTTTGAAAAAGTCTCTGTAGCAGCAGGACTCATCATCAACCTTCCCCCCAATGCGCCTTCCACCTTCTAAAAGTTCTAAAGTTGCTAAAATCTGCTGGTTGATCTTTCCTCTTTGTCCCTTACAAATTTCAATGTCTCACACAGGGATAATTGCAATGGGTTCCTAACTGCCTCCAAGTCTTACCTCACACAACGAACTTGATCTCGTTTGATCCTCATAACATCCTTGCCAAGTAATAAAGCTACAATCCTTATCTTCATTTTAAAGGTGAGAAAACTGAGGTCCAGTGGTGCTATGGAACAGGCCCCTATCAGTTCATGAAAGTCAATTGTTAAAAGGCTTGGAAGGGGTTAGGGTTGGGGTTGTGGCTCAATGGTAGAGCACTTGCCTGGTATGTGTGAGGTCCTGGGTTTGATCCTCAGCACCACATAAAAATAAAATAAAGGTATTGTGTCCACCTACAACTAAAACAAAATAAAGAAGTTTGGAATTTTGTAAACATAGCTCTATTAAACCTAGTCACTGCTAAAAATTAAGTTATAAATTGGGCATGGTGGTACACACCTGTAATCCCAGTGACTTGGGAGGATGAGGCAAGAGGTTTGCAGGTTTGAGGACAGTCTGGGTGACTTAGCCTCAAATAAAAAGTAAAAAGGACTGGGGAAATAGTTCAGTGGTAGAGTACCACTGGTTTCAATCGCCAGTGACACACACAAACACACATACAATGACTGGGGATATAGCTCAGTGGTAGAACGCTTGCCTAGGTTTGATTCAGTGAAGAAGAACAAAGGAGGGCAGAAATTATACAAACTTGGAAGGTTAGGGATGTAACTTAGTAGTAGAGTATTTGCCTACTATGTGCAAGGACCTGGCTTTGATCCCTGGCACAACAAAACATAAATACATACATACATACATGATTAAATTATATTAAAAATAAAGGTAATAAATTTTCAAACTCATGACTTCCTAATAATTTTACCTACAATCTTGGTATTATGTTCCTTGTATCTGTATGATCAAACTACCACATAATGAAGATATGTTACATATCATGTCTTCCTCACTCTATATCCAGCAAGGTCAGCTGATAGATTGAAACCAACCATGGGGCAAGTGCTCCATTTATTGTTTTGTTTATTTACCTAGACTTCAGAAAGTGATGCAGAACATGTTAATAATTCAGATTTAAACTTTATGTGTTAACTCTTTCAGTATTTGAAACTGTTTTCTGATTCAGCAAAGAATTACTCTCATCATTGACAATTCAGTCAATTTTCTCTGCTTTTTCACATCCTCTTGTATTAACAGAGGACAATGGCAACCAAGATTCTTGTTGCAGTAAAACAGCTTCGTGACTTGTAACAATTCGGCTACCAAGGTAATAGTGTGGCAAGTGCTTGGGGAATGTTGCCAGTGGCTGAGCTCAAGACTAACAAGGCCTAGAGTTCTATCCCCAGTGGCATGTATGTACGCATACACATACACACACGAACACAAAGAATTTGGCAAAAATCAGTGGACGCATTCTGTGAAAATCAATTATATAGTTTGTTATTTATATTGCTATTATTTGTAAATTGTGCGCTACGCATCCTTTATATCATCAAATTTTGAGAAATTTATACATATATATATATATATATATATATATATATATATACACATTATCCTTCTTCTCCCCGAGAACCCGGTTCTTAAAATACTCATCAGCCCACCACTGAATCTAGACACATTATTCATGTAGTCATTCCATATTTCAGTGGATGCCACGAGGGGATACAAAATGCATGAAATGACTCGGCCAAGGTCACACACTTCAAGGGACATAAGCGGAACAAGAATTACAGATACTCTCAAAGACAGCAACTCTTTCCCAGTACTAGACCCAGGACTCACTCTACCGGGAGGGATGGCCAGGGCCTGGGTGCCCAGGAAGTGAAAAGCAGGGGTCTTAGGTGCAAAAGACAAACGCCGGCAGAAAACCAGCCCACCGCCAATAGCAACTCAGGGCGCGTTCTACGTCACACGCAGCGGAGGCTAGCCCGAGCACGCCCTGGGGAAAGGGGAGTGGTGCAGCCTTCCGGAAGTGACGCACCTGGGGGCGGTCCTCGGCGGCGGTGGCGCGCGGCCTGGGCTCGCGCTGGGCTCCGCGCGCCCCCCGCCCCCCTCTATGAGGCAGAGGCCGCGGCGGCCGTTAGCACTGTCGCTTCGGGGGCCGCGGCGGGCGGGGCTCCGGTGGGGCCCGACCTAGTCCCCACCCCAGCCCGGCTCCCAGCCGCCCGCCCTCCCCTCCCTCTCCTCAATGCAGGGGGCCGAGCTCCGGGATGGCGAGGCGGCGGCGGCGGCCGCTTCCTACCGTGTCCTGAGCCGCCTCCTCGGCTATGGAGAGGCGGTCCCCGAGCCAGGCCCACCGCCGCCGCCCCCGGGCCATGGTCCTCCGCCGCCACCCTTCCTTGCGCGGCCGGGACCGCGGGGCTCCCGGCCGCCGCAGCTGATGGTGTTCCGCAACGTGGGTCGGCCGCCTGAGGAGGAGGACGCGGAGGCGGCTTCGGAGCCAGGACCCTCGGAACTGCTGTGTCCCCGGCACCGCTGTGCCCTGGACCCCAAGGCCCTGCCACCGGGCTTGGCGCTTGAGCGGACCTGGGGCCCGGTGGCTGGACTAGAGGCTCAGTTGGCGGCTCTGGGGCTCGGGCAGCCGGCGGGGCCGGGGGTCAAGACAGTCGGTGGTGGTTGCTGCCCATGCCCATGCCCGCCTCAGCTGCCCCCTCCTCAGCCCCAGGCTCCTATTGCCACCCCGCAGGCCGGGGAGGACCCCACAGAAACGAGCGACGCACTATTGGTCCTGGAGGGCTTGGAATCGGAGGCCGAGAGCCTGGAGACTAACAGCTGCTCGGAAGAGGAGCTCAGCAGCCCGGGCCGTGGAGGAGGAGGGGGCGGTCGGCTTCTGCTGCAGCCCTCAGGCCCCGAATTACCCCCAGTGCCCTTCCCGCTGCAGGACTTGGTCCCTCCAGGGCGCCTGAGTCGAGGGGAGCAGCAGCAGCAGCAGCAGCAGCAACAACCTCCCCCGCCGCCGCCACCTCCTGGGCCCCTCCGGCCGCTCGCCGCCCCTTCTCGGAAGGGCTCCTTCAAAATCCGCCTCAGTCGCCTCTTTCGCACGAAGAGCTGCAACGGTGGCTCCAGCAGTGGGGATGGAACCATCAAGAGGCCTTCTGGAGAGCTGGCTGCTTCAGCTGCGAGTCTGACGGACATGGGAGGCTCAGCGGGCCGGGAGCTGGACCCGGGGAGGTGAGACCAGTTCGGGGACTGACGACAAACTTCCATTTCTTGTCTCGTTTCTCCTTTTTTATACTGCTAACACGATCCTGCCAATTCTTCAGATATGATCTTCATGAGGAGGCAGAGTCTTGGGGCTAAAGGTGGTGACATCTTGAATTAGATCAGAGCTAATTGTGGAAACAGCTGGAAACAGCTTTCACTCAACAGAGTTCACACTGGGTGACACTTCTCAGTTGGTTAGCATCTCTCTGGAGATGATTTGAAACCCACTGCCCACCCCCACCCTGGCCCTGCTATTTTTCATTTCTTCCAAAGTGTCTTTCCACCTTACCCCAGCAGGGAGATTGCTGGAATATTTGGGCCTTTAGGGCAAAGAAATGGATGGAAATGTTTGGTATTTGGGGCAAAAAGTGTGACCCCTTTACCTTGTTTATTGTCTTGACCATCCTGTTATTCTGTTTACCTGCACCCTACTCTCCTTCACCCTCAGGTATACAAATGACCTAAGGAACTTGTGTAGTTATAGGCCAGCTATCTGTTGGGCATCTGTATTCAATTGTAATGTTTTCCTGATTTTTCTTTTAGATGTACTTGGTATCTAAATCCTACGTACTGACTACTGTCTGTGAAAACAGAAAATAGCTTTGCTCTGTCTCTCAAGCCCATGTGAGAGTTTGAATAAGATATAGACATTAGTGTATGAGTTCTAGGCTGATTAATGAAAATTCCAAAATTAGGCATTGAGCTTTTTTCTTGCATCTCTAAAAGGTGGACTGATCTTTGACACCTAGCATTAGATCTGTATTACCAATTTAGAAAGCTGTCAACTTTTGTGTCAATGAAATGAGATTTCCCTTGTGATAACTGTTGTTGTGGATTCTTGAAACACATTGGCAGTCACAAACAGCTAGGAGTTGTGGCACATGCCTGTGATTTCAGCTACTTGGGAGGCTAAGGCAGGAGGATTACAGGTTCAAAGCCAGCCTCAGCAACTTAGTGAGACCCAACCTCAAAATAAAAAATAAAAAGGGTTAGAGGTGTAGTTCAGTGGTAGAGGTCCCCTGGGTTCAATCTCTGATACATGCCCCCTCCCAAAGGAAAAAAAAAATGTATAAAGGTCAGCAGACTGTATAAGTTGATAAGTTGACAACCTTGCTGTGTACCAGAATCACTGGTGGTCTTTTTGAAAAGATCTGTATATATGAAACCCCCAAGATTTTGAATTTTTGTTTTCGTTTTTGCAGTATTGGAGATTGAACCCAGAGGCACTCCACCACTGAACCACTTCCCTATCCCTTTTTTTGAGACAGGGTTTCACTGAGTTGCCAAAGCTGGCCTTGAAATTGCAGTCCTCTTGCTTCAGCCTAACAGGTAGCTGTTACCACAAGTGTATGCACCATGCCCAGCAAAAATTTGAGTTTTTATTAAACCCCCAGTTGATCCTGGACTGGAAACCATTCCTTGACTTCTCAAAGAAACTAGGATACTCCAGGAGGAAAATGTGAGCTGGATTTGGCTTTCTTGCCCTTTCTGAACAGGTCTGCCATGGGTTTATTATCTTGGGGATCAGGCCAGACCCAAACTCCTTAAAGAAATCAATGTGGTGCCCCTTTAGGTAGGCCCATATTTCTACATTTGCTTCCTGATGAATTCATTTGCTGGGAGTTTAGGTCTTGAAAAGTGTGCTTCTGCTGAAACAGCTTTTTTTTTTTTGTGGTCACCTCTGCATTTGATGCTCCACTTACCAATAGAGATGAAATTTTCATCAGATGAGGGTGGAGGGTAGGATTGAAGCTATGAGTAAAGACATAGGATAGATTGCTAATTTTCTTGTGGTTTGTCTTGCCTTTGTTCCATATTGACCAGGATTTGGTCTAAGATTTCAGAAACACCAAATATGAGGTGTGGCGTGAAATTAGCTGTTACATCTAATAGATTAGGAAGAGGAAAAGGCATATAACATTATACGGTTTTTTTGCCTTTGGAAGCAGAATTTAATGGTCATTGGCTGCTCTGTCACCAACCTTCACACTAAGCACAATACAGATTTCTGCTGCAGAGCAAATTGGGCTGTACATCTGCAAAGAAGCTTAGTTCAGGGCACTGGAGAATTACATTTTTTGGTCCAAAGGCTTTTTCTGATGAATTAGAGAAGAGCTAGGTATTTGTATCTAAATGTTTGGATGACTGCTGTTTGTAGGCAGCATGTTGTATAGAGAATGCAAAGGTCTATATTCCCTTTCGACCCCCAACATCATCTGTGAGATGGAGGTTGAATTTGTCTTTTTTTTTTAAATCTATAAAATGGGAGAGCTATAGCTGTCTTGTTCTTACAGGAATAGAATAAAGACAAGAAAAATCTAGATGGAATATTTTGTGCTTTTTGGAAAAGAAGTAATAAGATTGAATTGGTAAATTTTTTCTGTGCATTGGATTTGCTGCTGCTTGTTAGCTTTTCCACAGCTTACTATGTGCCAGTCTTGTTGGCAGCCTCACAGCTGTGAGAAAATTGGTGAGTCTGGCCAGGGTAGTTGTGATTTCTGTGGATCTGCACCTCCTAAGCAAGTCCGCTGTGTTGGGAGGAAGGATGAGTTTGAATTTTTATCTTGTTCTCTTATTTTGATTGGTAGGACAATGGAAGCAGTGAGAAATTTTAGTCTTTTGCCAAAGGGTATATGCCTTCTTCCTCATTGTTGGTTGAAGTTAATTATGGGCCTCTGCTGTCATTGCTGTATAATTTGGGGCATTTACGGTAACCTCTAGGCATAATTCTCTTCACTCTTCTCAACATCTACCTTTCCCACAGCTATCTATTAGAAAGCACTTCCAATCATCATTTTATAAGGCTTAGCAGTTCTATATTTTAAAAACTAACTAAAACTTGACTTCCTTTCAGATGCTTTGGAATCTGCTAAGAGGACCTGACTGGATAATTCTGAGCCTTAAGAGTAGTATGAGTTAGCCTAGAGATTCCGCCCCCCCCCCCCCCCCCCCCATGGTACTAGGGGCATTCTACCACTGAGTTACGCCACCATCCTTTTATTTTATTTTATTTTATTTTTTTGAGACAGTCTCACTAAGTTGCAGTTGCAGAGCCTCTCCTTGACCTTATGATGATCCTGCCTCAGTCTCCCAAGTAGCTAGGATTACAGGCATGCACCACTGTACTCTCAGTGAGAACTCTTTTTAAGTGAAGTAAGAAATGGATCTGCCAACTACTCAGGTTTCTGTTCTTGGGAACTGGGCTGGGTCTTATATACCACACATATGTTGGAATTCAGAGAACTGGGCTTGATGCCTGTGGGCCTCATAATATAGAACTTTGTCCTATTTCAGGAAAACCAGTGAAGTTCCCTTGTCCTGTTTGCATATGTTGAGCTGATTGTGTTCTTTTGGATTTGGTGAAAAATAGCATTTGATCTGCCCTTTTTGAATCATAAATAATACACACTTGGTTGGAATGGATACCTTGTTCACTTTTCAAGATTTGTCTTTTTTTTTTGGAGTGCTGGGGATCGAACCCAGGGCCTTGTGCTTACAAGGCAAGCACTCTACCAACTGAGCAATCTCCCCAGCCCCCTGTCTTCATTTTTTTTTAATCATTCAAGGTCTGTCCTTCTAGGCCACTTCTTTTTTTTTTTTTAAATATATGTATTTTTTAGTTGTAGATGGACACAATATCATTTATTTATTTATTTGTTTGTTTGTTTGTTTGTTTGTTTGTTTTATGTGGTGCTGAGGATCGAACCCAGTGCCTCAAAAGTGCTAGGCAAGCATCTACCACTGAGCCATAACCCTAGCCCTCAAGATTTGTCTTTACCAAGATAACAGTTGGGGCGATTATGGGTAGTCTTCATAGTTGTGAGGTGGAGAAATGGACAATAGGTCTGTGGTAGTTTCCATTTGTCTATTTGTTGGAGAGAAAAATATAAATCTTTTTTTTTTTTTTTTTTTTGTGGTACTGGGAATCAAACCCAGGGCCTCGTGCTTGCAAGGCAAGCACTCTACCGACTGAGCTATCTCCCCAGCCCGAAAAATATAATTCTGAATAGTGAGGCAAGCTGTCTTGGCCTCTGAGACCCTGCTGTCATGGACAGACCTATCAATTCAGGAGAAAACTTTCTTATTGTTTCCTTGGGTCTTCAGGTCTAAGGGTGCCTTTTTGAGTCATAATATGAGAGTTGAAAGATTTTATGTTGTGGTGAGGAAGTTCTGACTTTATGTTTGGGTTTTGGGTCTATTGATCTTTTTAACTATTTTTCCACAAAGTGGTTGTGGTTGGCAACTCTCTGAGAATGAGCTCCCTGGCTTTAAGAAATCTCTGTGTGTTTGAATCTTGTGCCTTTTCACTTAACATTCTCCTGGCCAACATCATTCTTAAGATTTTAGGTGTTGGACTATGCCTCTTGGGTTTTTCCTGGAAGTTTCATCTGTAGGTTCTTTAGTTGGTTTATGATGTAGTTTTGGATCTGACCTTGCTGCACAGATGTCTGTGTATTGGAACTAAAAATGAACACATGGTTTTGTGCCTGTAGCACACGAACAGACACTGGCTTATGATGTGTTGGAAATGGCACAGGCTGCCTGACTTGGCGCTGTGTGCTTTAGCAGGGGCAGAGGTACATTGGGACTTCTAAGCTTGGTATTTGGGCATCCTACTTGGAAGTTACTTTAGAAAAGGATATTTGTAAGTCTTAGGGCATCAATAGAGGAACTATGGACAAGAGAGGGTGGGCTTATTATTTCATTGTTTTTATTTTAGGTTTCAAGGAATTCGAAAACTGGCCAATGGTTATATCTGTGTGTTGTCATCCTGAACAGTTTAGTGCTTATAACTCCTTTTATCTCATAAATCTATTGCAGTACAAATAGTAATTCTCAGGGTGCAAATGGACAGAAGCCTTGTCTCTTTTGCCATCTACAGCACTGGTGGTGACATAGCTCAGACAAAAGACTGCTAGCCTCTAAGAAGACCTTTGCTTTATGCTGTCTGCCCCTGTCCTGTCACCAGAGGAGTAACCCACCAAATTTTACCCCCAGCCCATGCTACCCCTCAAATGTCTCTGCTGCTAAGACTCAAATGGCTCACTGGCAAAGTTACAGTGGCTTAACTTTGTACTCTAATGTTTGTCAAGGTGATTAGGGGAGGAATAAATAACACAGGGATGTAGTATAGAGAATTCGTTTAAAATGTTTATCTAGAGCCACATCATTCATGTTGCTCTGGAAAAAAACCAGGACATCCACTTAGAATGAACTTTCATCATTCCATATGTTTTCTATATACAAAAGGAGGTATAGAAAATATATGTACTTGAGAAGCTTAGCAAATGTGTAGAATGTTATCAGTACCTTTGAAGACCTGAGTGTTGCTTCCTGTTTACATTTTGTTCCTCCCCCAAGTAACTGCCATTCTCAATTTTATGTTAATCATTCCCTTGTTCCCTTGTTTTTTTTTTTTTTTTTTTTTTTTTACTAGTCATCTAGATTGGCCTTTTCCTGAATGACTGCTATTAGAATGCTCTCAGGATCCCTGAGGTAGAAAACACTTTGGATTTTTAGTTAGGCAGCATCTCCCAAAGAATGAAAGAAGCACACATATTTATTATTAGTCTTATTCAGCCTTGGGGACCTTTTACCTCTTAGTTCCAGCTTCAAGGCACCCTTATTTGCCAGGAAAAAAACTATCCTGGTGCTCTCAAATAGCTCTGCCTGGTTTTAGATTCAGATGTTTTTCTGGATCCTAGAAACTATGATTCTCTTCTTCAAAATGTCGGGGGTGGAAGAGAAGATGATGAGCTGAAGTGAGAAGAAGGCCTCCACAAGATATGTGCATTTGGGTACTGCCGTTCTTCAGTACTTGGCACTGAAGACTCATCCCCAGCATGGGCAGATGGCAGAGTAATGCAGCTTCCTTTGAAAGGAGGCATACAGCCAAATGGCTGAGGTGTGAACCTTTTGAAAGGCTAGTGCTTTGGGTTTCTACTTGCTTAGTTTAATGTTGTAACCACAAGTTAGGGAAGAAAAGTCAGGAACCTCTTCAGAAGTTCATGTCCAGTAGAATTAACTTTCCATTCTAGCCCTTGGATTGTTGGCACTAAACTGCAGTCATTAAAAACTTTTTTAAACAGAGGAGCTATATGTGGTTGTATATTGTTTTTATGTAGCCAGTATCTCCTGTGTGTGTTGTGGGTGAGGTATTCACAATGTGTGTCATTAGACCCTTCACCTCTCAGCAGGAGGTTGCAGAGGGAGTGTGATGACAAGTTCAGGAGAAGGAAACTACCTGTGCTTCAGCTCTTTCTGAGTAAAATCTTCATAATATGATTTTGGAATTCTGAGATGATTAGACATCCATCTTAAATTATAATTGCATAAACATCTCTGAAGTCAGATAATTTTTAAATAGGATTTCATTTTGGATTTTCTTTGCTTTTGCAATTGATTGTTAAAAAGAAATAAGTTCGGGGATATAACTCAGTTGGTAGAGTGCTTGCCTTGCATGCACAAGGCCCTAAGTTCAATCCCTAGCACCAAAAAAAAAAAAAGAAAAAAAGAAAAGAAAAGAAAAGAAAAAGAATTAAGTCTATTTATCCTTTGGGTGAGAATATTTTTGAAAAGTGAGCCTGCAATCAGGCCTGGAGTCAGGCCCTGTAATACCATAATTATAGATATAACACATGTAGTCATTCAGTCAATCCTGGGTTGGGACTTTTTTCAAGTCTAGTTTATTGAGATATAGTTGTGTGTTGTGGTATGCCCACCCTCCCATAGGAATTGTTGAATGTAGGGGAGGGCACTCAATCACTGAACCACATCACCAGTCCTTTTTGACTTTTTGAGTCAGGGTCTCAAGAAGTTGCTTAGGACCTCTCGAAGTTGCTGAGGCTAGCCTTTATTTTGTAATCCTCCTGCCTTAGCCTCTGATCTGCTGGGATTACAGGTGTGCACCAGTTCTGTTAATTTTGAGAAACTTGTGTCAGTATGTAGCCTATTTTCCTCACCTCAATAAGATCTTTTCTTGTAGTCAATTCAGTCATCCTGAGTTGAGTTTTTTAAATACAGTACATTTCTGACTAGAAAGTCTAGTTGGAGTCTTTGAATTTTTTTCATTTCTTGCTGAAAGACCAGTTGAAATTAGTAGAAACCAAAGTCACCTTTGGTGTGTAAACTAAAGGAGATTTAGAACCTGGAGTGATGATGCGGGCTTGCAATTTGGTGATTCCAGAGGCTGAGATAGGAGGATTGAAAATTCAAAACCAGCCAGGGCAACTTAGAAAGACCCTGTCTCAAAATAAAATACAAAAAGTGGATGCATCTTAGTGGTAGAGTACTTGCCTGGCATATATGAGACTCTGGATTCAATCCTCTATACTGCCAAAAAAAAAAAAAAAAGGGCAGGGGTGTGATCTGAGTTTTCAGGTGGTCCCTGAAAAAAGGAAGAGGAGCTCAGAGAGAAGGGGCTGCCATTGGGTGCAAGGCAGGGAACTGACCCTGAAGTGACGATCTTGTGAACCTTGGTATTGGCCCACACCTCAGGGCAATTGTGTAGAATTCAGAGGTCACTGTGGTTCAAGATTGCAGTGCTTCTGTAGTGTTCTTCTCAGGTCAGAATATGTTCCCTGGCTCCCTTTGGGACCTCCTACTCTTAGATCAAGCCCAGAGGGAAAGCTGTTGCTGTAAGCTGGCACCTACTCAGGTCTAGAGCTTTGTCTTGGCTCCCAGATGAAAATCAACTCTGTTTCCGACTTACTTCCTCTTGAAATGGACTTGCTAATTACCACTCAAGGTGCTTTACTCTTTGAATGTGCTGGGTTTGGAGTGATCCAGAGGGATTTCTCATTGCTTTGTAGGCTGGTGAATTTGGTAGCCAAATCTATTTATGGAATTGCCTTAATTATTTTACTCTCCTTTAAATTTAAGGCTTTTTTACAAAAGTGTTGCTGACAATGACTAGGTGTGCTTTGTTTTTCGCTGCATCTGAAATTGAGTGTAGTAATGATTTAAATGCACTCATGTTCATTTCTCCCCTTTATTCTCTGTGTGCTTTCTTGCCCCTTAGGAAACCCAGGTTGACAAGAACTCAAAGTGCCTTTTCTCCGGTCTCCTTCAGCCCCCTGTTCACAGGTAAGGATGATATCTTTTTCTTCTAATATCTGAAAGCAGGAGTGTTCTGAGACCTGTCAGGAAATACACTTGCAGATGCATAACAGGGGGAGCTTCAGGCATGTCTGCAGTAATTTCCTTCATTCCATGCCCACTGGGTTTGGGATAAGGCTATTTTTATGGTGTGGAATGTATTCTTGACTTTGGATGCCTTAAACTTGGAGGTAAAGTCTGCTTTTTGGTGATTGGGTGGCCTTAGCAGTTAGGCAGTGCTTAATTTCAGGGTCATCACAAATAAATTAAATGTAGAAATTATAAATTGATAAGCATAAAAGACTCTCTAGTCATATAATTCCTGTCCCTGCTTCTAAGAGAGTTCATAGATTTTCTAATAAAAATGATCCATAGTATCTGATCTATTTTTAAAGACTTTGGGCAAAGGGGATTACATGAGCTCTTGTCTTACTCATTTTAGGGGTGAGCAATTTTTGCAGCTGTTAAGAGTTCTTCATGGTGTCTAATTTAAGTCTCTCCTCTTGCAGCAGGAGCACAGCTGCTAAAATAGGAAGGCTGTTTGAATGTCCTGCGGGTAATGGGTAGCTGCTGCCTTGTTTTATGGGGAATTTTTTTAGATAGGGAGACCCTCTGTTCCGCTAGTTGGGTGTGAAGCTTCTGATTGAATAAGCTATTATAGCAAAGGTCTTTACCACACCTCAACTCTTAGAAACTGAATATTCTCATTTTAAAAAAGTTTCTCAATTATAATCACTAGTTGTGAATGAGAAGCCTTTTAAAAAAATCCCAACTTCAAATTCTTTTGGATATTATGTCCCTTAAAAAGGTGTTTGGAAGAATTATGATTTGGGATGGATATTTCTGAAAGATGGTAAGCAGACCAGTAGGACCCCCCATTTGGGTAAACTGTGAGCTGTCAGAACAAGTGAGTTGGTATCTGTGTAGACATCTATTATAGTAGAGAAGGAGGTCTCTGTTCTTTCTCCAAGCCTAGAATTGAACAATTGTGTACTAAAGCCAGGTACAGTGCCACACACTTGTAATCCCCACTACTAGAGAGGCTGAGGCAGGAGGATTGTGAGTTTGGGCTCAGCCTAGGCAACATAGCAAGATCCTGTCTTAAAAAAAAAAAAGAAAGAAAGAAAAATTTTGTGTATTGTTGGCAATGTGTCTTTCTAGCTAACAGTTAATTTCTCCTTAAAGTAAGAAATACACACATTTGTAATTTTAGGTTCAAACACCTAAAATTATGGAATCACATCTTTTATTTAAGTACTACACCTATAACATAGATCTCTCTGACCTGCCAGGAAAGACACTTCTCTGGGCCTGTTGCACTGCTCAGGGCAATGAGGCTGTCAATTACCATGCTGTGTGATGAGGCCATACCAGCTTCCTAGAACTTTTCTTCCCCAACCGCTTTAGTACTGGGCATGGAACTCAGGGCCTTGGGCATGCTAGACAATCGCACTAAGCTACATCTCTAGCTCTCTGCTTATCCTTTTGTGTGTGTGTGTGTATGTGGTACTGGGGATTGAACCCATGGCCTTGGGCATGAGAGGCAAGCACTCTACCAACTGAGCTATATCCCCAGCCTCCCTTTTTTTTTTTTTAAATATTTTTAGTTGCAGATAGACACAATACCTTTATTTTTTAAATTTATTTTTATCTGGTGCTGAGGATTGAACCCATTGCCTCATACATGCTAGGCAAGTGCTCTACCACTGAGTTACAACCCCAGCCCCCCTCTGCTTATCTTAGTGTTTAAGAACTTTGTTAAGCTGGTGCATACCTATAATCCCATCGGCTGAGGAGCTGAGGCAGGAGGATCGCGAGTTTAAAACCAGCCTTAGCAACTTAGCGAGGCCCTAAGCAACTGGGTGAGATCCTCTCTCTAATAAAATATAAAAAAGGGTTGGGAATGTGGCTCAGTGGTTAATCACTGCTGTGTTGAATCCCAAGTACCCAAAAAAAAAAAAAGAAAAAAAAAAAAAACCTTTGTAAAAAAAATTTAGATTCTGAAAACCTGCCTCTTGGCCTTTTAAAGATATCGACCACCTCATTTTTCTCAACCTGAAACATTTAAATACTAACTAAGGGGCTAATTCAGCCCTGAATGAGAAGAATGTGTTGAAAGTAACATCTCAAGGGTTAAATTAGGAACATTCTGAGTTCTGATCTGTAGAGCAGACTTCAGAACCTATCCCTGACCATTAACCTGCCTTAGAATATACGCTTCATTTCCTGGTGACTTAGTGGAGAGTGGTTAGGTGGAGTTGGGTGGCAAGGAGTACAGGATATAACATAGAACAAAACTGCATGACATACTGGCAAGTAAGGGAAATCATGAATCACCCTCACCAAGTTCCTACTGGGAAGCTTCCTCTAAGCTTATCTCTGACTTAGTAACTGAGGAAGTAGTTTTAGTGTCATAAATCCACTTTCAAACTCCGTAACCTCAACTATTAGGAAGGAACTGATAAATGGTAGGTTCTCGTATAGGTGAATACTCTGGAAAATCTAGTTATGGAAAGCCATCCAGGTGAATGTTGGAACCTTTATCTGCATGCAGCTAATCCTGCAGTTAAATTGACTAGTTAAATTGACTAGTGAGCTGATGAGCATTATATTTTGAACTTTTTAAGAGCCACGAACCTCTGGTCACCCTTGCTTGCCCTTTTACTTTCCTCTGCTTCTGGCCTCAGCTTTGGGCAAGGTGCTTCTGTAACACACTTGCTCTATGAATCCCTCAGGTGAAACAGTGTCGCTTGTGGACGTGGACATTTCTCAGCGGGGCCTGACTTCTCCACACCCTCCAACTCCCCCTCCTCCTCCAAGAAGAAGCCTCAGCCTCCTAGGTATAGTTTCCTCCCCTCTGTGCTATCTTTCCCTAGTGGGAGGGTGAGATTTAGGGCCTTGTTCTTTGTCAGGAGCCAGACGAACTTTTGGGTTTCTAATGATGACCCAATTATTTCATGTCCCTTTTTCAGCACCCCTGTCATCTCCCTAGGCAGTTAAACGGGTGTCTTACCTGCATGCTGCAATATTTACTGTCCATTAATTAGCTTTTCATTTATCTTGCCCTGAATCTACTGCTATTGAACTGCTTTAGAAATAGCCTTACTCTCCTGCTTTCTAAGCAGAGCAAACCAAATTAAGATGATTGTTATCCTCTGTGCAAAAAGATGGGGTGAAGGTCAGGCCAACTTGCCCCAGAGGGCAGCCCAATAATCCTTCTCCCTCTGTTCTGCCTTCACCTCACTCATTCTGTGCTCATTTTTCTGAACCTCTTTGCTTTTGTTCTCTCTTCTAGATGATATCAGTGGGACGCTGCCTACATCCGTCCTTGTGGCTCCGATGGGGTCTTCCCTGCAGTCTTTCCCCCTACCTCCGCCTCCTCCACCCCATGCCCCAGGTTAGCTTAGCTTAGAGACAAGACTTATAAGAATTGAAGGATGGGAGAAATCTATTTATGGAAATAACTATGAGAAAACTTAAATCTTTTCCCCTTTGGCTGGACCAGAACTCCTTGGAAATGAGGCGGAGATCTGTTTTTTCTAACTTGTTTCTGTGTGGAGGTGAATCTGATTTTTCTTAGGAATGAAAAACTGTTGTATTTTTCATCTCTTTGCTACTAAGACTGTTTTGTGATCCTTAGGCAGATATCACATAAGAAATTATATTAATTTCAGGATAGTGAGGAGGTTTAGTATGTTGCTGGTTTTCAAAGTTCTGTGGTTTTTCTAAGCTTTTAGTATTTACTGCAGCCTTGTAAATAAGTACCAAGCATTTAGTAGCCCATACCTGCTTTGCCAGCCTCCAGTACCCAAGGAATAAAATGAATGAAATCAGCATTGTTTTCTACTTGCTTGGCAAAATCGTTACTCTTCCTGGGCAAGTAAGCCAGTCACTATTTCCAAGGCTGCTTTACCGGCACTTCACTTCGAGGTGGGAGAAGTTGGAATCGCTCTAGGCTGGTGAAGCCCCTGAAGTAGTCACCTTAGTCAGGTTAGTGAGCAGCTCCCTTACCCCTTTCCTGGGGTTAAATGCCCCCACCCATCCTTCACAGCTTACACAAGCCCACACAGCTTTTTGTTCCAGCCCATCCAGCTCTTTCCCACTGCTTTGGCTTCCACCTTTCCAGCTTAGCTTCTAATGCCTTGCCCCTCTTCAGTTAGCATCTCTTTTTGGGGGGAGGGTCTGTCTGTGGATGGAGCAATGATGGTAAACAAGTGACCCCCACTTTCTTACCCTGCAGATGCATTTCCCCGGGTTGCCCCCATCCGAGCAGCTGAATCCCTACACAGCCAGCCCCCCCAGCACCTCCAGTGTCCTCTCTACCGGCCTGACTCCAGCAGCTTTGCAGCCAGCCTTCGAGAGCTGGAGAAGGTAGGTGGTGCCTGAGGAATGGCAGCCCACCTTTTCTTTCATGTACATGTTCTATGCCAAGACCCTCCTTGATTTTAGAGGAAGAGTAGTTTGCTTGCCTCTGTATTTACAGTGAGAAAATAATGTGCTATTTTTGTTAATTCTACAAGAGATGTAATAAAATTGAATTTGAGGGGGAAAATGTGAACATGATGAAGGAAGGTTTTAGAGAAATGTTCAGTTGTTCAATTTAAAATCCCTTCTCCATTCCCTTCCCTGTACCCTTCCCTTCCCTTCTCCCTCCTCTCCCTCCCCTCCCCTCCCCTCTCCTCCTTCCCCTCCCCCTTCCCCCTTCGCTCCCCACCCCCTTTCCTTTCCTTTCCTTTTGCCTTGGTAAAGGACTTATAGAATTAGTTTTCCATTACTTCGAAGGACTAAAGGTAAAATGAGTCTCATCGCCATTGCTGACACTTGTAGTGATTTTTGCCTACTCAAACGTTTTGGAGACTGGGGGTTGTCCTTTAGTAAGTGGATTGTGCTGAAAACTTTGACATTTCTCTGTTCTTTTAACCACATGTCTATTTCTTACCTTTGATAGTGTGGTTGGTATTGGGGACCAATGAATTGGGAAGATGCAGAGATGAAGCTGAAAGGGAAGCCAGATGGTTCTTTCCTGGTACGGGACAGTTCTGATCCTCGTTATATCCTGAGCCTCAGTTTCCGATCACAGGGTATCACCCACCACACTAGAATGGAGCACTACAGAGGTAAGAGGTGCTGATGTTATGAGAGTCTTTTTCCCCCTTTGCTTGTTTCTACCTTTACTACCTGACTTTTTCATACGAAGGATTTATAGGAATGGAACTAGAAATAGGAGCAGAATTCTTATGGACTTATTCAAAGTTGATATGGGCTCTGGTTTTAGTTACTAGAAGAAATGTTGGAGAGGCGGTAGGAAAGGGAGAAGAAAGGTTCTTCCTTCCATTTATTTATTTATGGCAGTACTGGTACTTGAACCCAGGGCCTTGTACATGCTAGGCAAGCACTTTACCACTGAGCTACATCTCCAGCCCTAAGGTTCCATTTAAAAGTCTCCTCAGCATCTTGTCTCCTAAATAGGAACAAAATTACTGAAGAGGCTTCTGAGAACAGAGCCAGTAAAACTCTTTTGGTAGAAGTAAGAAATAACCTAGGACCATTAGACAAATTCTCCTAAGTTTTATTTATAACTATACTTACCATCCAGAGATCCTGCGATTGTCCTGTTCTGAATTTCTTTGTCTAATAGTGACCTTTGTCTGATAGTCACTTCCTGCCAGGCAGCATGGCGATGACAATTTTCTCTTTAGGTCAGGTTTGTAGTTTCTTAGAAAGCATTCATTGGAATGCTTAAAGTTAGTGGGATCCATTTAGACTATCTCCTGTCCTTCTAGTGATATGTCTTCCTTTGTGGTCATGTGGTGTTTTGGGTACACAGATTATCTATGAGCTGACTTGTTAACACAGCTCTCTGGATTGATTTTTGTATTGAGGCAGTCTGTATTTGACTTGAGTCTGAAACTTGTATTTATCATTGGTGGCATATCTTTTGTCAAAATCCTTGCATATGCTACAAATAAAAAAGGAAGTGGCTTTTAGGTCAGTGTAGCTTTGGCCTTCATTTCCTCTACCTTAAAGGTATAGGAAAAGAAAAGACCTTCAGTCCAAAGACCTGAGAATGAATTGAATAACAGGGAGACTACTGCCTATTTCCTGCTGTTCCTAAAAACCAAAATCAAACAGAAATACCAAAATGCAGGACAAAGCATTTCAGAGTGTTTTGTTAAACCTGTTAAAATGAAAATGAATATGTTAAGGGAATGATGAATAAATGCTTAACCTTTAAGTTTCTGGTAAGTGAGACACCAGGAATGAGAACTCATGCAAATAGTTCTCCAACTTCTTTTTGTTCAAAGAGACTATTTCTTCCTTGAATAAGTGGAGTTTTTAATAGTAATCTTGTAGGCCTTTCAGTTGTCAGTTTGCAGTGGCATATTTGTCTTCATCTTTTAAAGTGATATTGTAAGAGTAACTAGAGAGACTCAAATCACAGTTCCCTAGTATGAGTAGTATCCTTTATCTGTATGCTTTTTTTGGGTGATTCTTTTGAAATCTAGTGCTTTAGTTTTTGAAATTTTTCTTTTTGGTGTTGTTGAAGCCATGGAAGTTCAGATTCCCTTTTGCCTTTGGAATTCTGATATTCTGACATTTGAGGTGGAAACTTTGTCACAAGTTGGGGCATGGTTGGGTTTTTGTGTGTGTGTGGGTGTGTGTTGCTGGGGTTTGAACCCAGGGCCTTGTGCTTGTGAGGTAAGCACTCTACCAACTGAGCTATATCCCCAGCCCCTAGGTTTTTTTTTGTTTTTTTAAAATAATTTTTCAGTTATTGATGGACCTTTATTCTTTATTTCATTTATTTACTTATATGCAGTGCTGAGAATTGAACTCAGTGCTTTACACATGTAAGACAAGTGCTCTACCACTGATCTACAATCCCAGCCCCGGGGCATCGATTTTAAAGAAGGAAAAAACTGTAATCCTAGCAGCTCGGGAGGTTGAGGCAGGAGGATTGTGGTTTCAAAACCTGTCTCAGCAACATAGGGAGGCCTTAAGCAACTTAACAAGACCCTGTCTCAAAATAAAATATAAAAAGGCCTGGGGATGTGGCTCAGTGGTGTTCAATTCCTGGTACCAAAAAAAAAGAAGGAAAAAACTTAGATTTTGATTTTCTGTGCCTAACACACACATGAATGAGTGAGACCCGTGAAATAGCTGTGCCTGTCTTAGCTAATCTGTGAATGCTTGAAGACTTAGATCTTTTTAACAGGGATATCATTTAAACTTGATTTTGCTATTGGTAGTCTTTTCTTATGGTCTTTATAGGACATATGTGTATTTTATAGACATGTGTTCGTGTATATATGTTTATATATGTACACACGCTAACATATAAGTAGTATATATATGTACGTATAAATATAGGAAGTCTATGACTTAAGGGTTTATGTTCATATTTGACAAGATATTTTATTATAATATTTTTCTGATTTGAATTTATTATTAATAAAAACCTCATAAGACCTAATTTATGTCTTATTAAAGGCAACATCTTTATTCCCATTGATTGTGAGATAAGCAGGAACAGGTGACTTCAGGGACCTTGGACCCAGCTTGCCCACAAACTGTGCCCTCCCAAAAGTGAGAATCAGTGTAAAAATGTTCAAACCTTCCTCTTAGATCTTTCTAAACTAAATTTTGAGGTTTTTACTTTTTAATTTTCCAGGAACCTTCAGCCTGTGGTGTCATCCCAAATTTGAGGACCGCTGTCAATCTGTAGTAGAATTCATTAAGAGAGCCATCATGCATTCCAAGAATGGAAAGTTTCTTTATTTCTTGAGATCCAGGGTTCCAGGTAAGGATGTAGTATTGATTATTTAACTTAACATGAGTATGATCCAATGTAGTATCAAAATGCCCCCCCCCACCACCACTTGAAGTTTTTTTTTTTCCTGGCTATTTTGGCACTTTTTTACACAGTCCAGTGGCTTTGAACTTTAGTGCTGCAATATAACTGAGGAGGAATCTTTGCTTTTTCAACCACCTGAATGAGAAAACTGCTCCAACCTTTGATGCCCAGGCATCATATGAACATTTGACATTCTGAGATGTCTTTTTGTTTCTAATGCAAACATCTTGACACTTACCTGTGAAACAGAGTGTGAGAGCTCTCAGGTCATTTCCACAGGAATGGGGAAGGTAGGATTGAGTGTTCAACAGAAAGGCAGTGGGAGTGTCCAGGAAGCTAGATTCAGTTGCAGTCTGTTAGAAGGTATATGCTGTGGTCCTACCTCATTGTGCTAAACTTGCTGTCAAAGAGTAGACATTTTTTGTTATATCTTGTTGTCTCTACCATTGTTGAAAACGAAGACTTCTCTCCATTTGGTACCATGCTGATGTGGTTATGTAGGCTTTCTGCCCACTTCATTTGTATAATCTCTTTTGGAAGGGAACAGGGGTGGTATGGAGGAGTCTGCTTTTATATTATTGGGTAAAGCAAAGTGACAAGCACATTAATGTGAGGAAATTAAGGATACAAACAGAACTTAAAATGAGAACTTCATGTTTTCCCATTGAATTAAATTAAGATTCTTAAACAGGGTGCTAAGAAATTGCTCTAAAAAATAGGAGTTGCCAGGGAGCTTTAGGCAGAACATCAGGAATAGGATGGAGCCAGGTGACAGGAATGTTTTGTATAATCTTGGTGATTTAAATAAGACACGACAAGGCGTGAACTGTTTTAATTCCTACTTTATTTAGTATTTGCCTCAGTGCTGTCAACACAGTCAGGTCTCATGCAGTTGACTTGGTTAAAAGGAAATTTTAGGATGGGTGCAATGGCATGTGCCTATTATCCGAATTTAGGAGGCTGAGGCAGGAGGGTCACAAATTCAAAGCCATTCTGGGCAACTTAGTGAGACCCTGTCTTAAAAAAATGGACATTTTTTTTTTGAAAGGCTGGGGATGTAGCTTAGTGTGCCCGGGGGTTCAATCCCCAGTAACACCACCCCGCCTGCCTGCGCTTGTGCACACACAAAAAGAAGTTAGAATCCTTCTTCACAGGAATTGACTCTGCTAAGCAGTTTTTAAAGTTTGTGGCTTTTGGGGAGATACTTATTTAACAAACATTTATTTTGTCATTTAGTGTAAAAAAATAAGTCACATCACTACCCTCAGAGAGCTCATAGCCTCAAAGGGGGTAAGCAAGAAGACAAAGGCAAGAACACATGTTCAACTCAGAACCAAGCATAACAATGATTGACAAGGTCTGGATAATAAGGTCTGCTTGTGGGAGAACCAGGCAACTCTCAAAGAGAGATATCTCTAATTTCGTACAACAACCTCAAAGTTAGTTAATAGGTCAGTCCATTAAAAAAAAAAAAAAAAAAAAAAAAAAAAAAGGCTATTTTTATTTTGCCAATGAGGAAACTGAGGCTGAGGCTCAAAAGTCAAGATACTTATTTTAATAGTGACTTAACTGACCTGAGCCAAAGTACAAAGCCTATGCTTTATTTACCACCACTCTTGTTACCTGAAACGTAGCACTGATTAAATTGAAATTTGAGCTTGCTGATATTTTGGAAACTAACGAAGGTAGAATCATATTTATTAGTACTGATTGCAGTCTGGACCCATTCATTTCACGGTTATAAACTGAACCCCCAACTCTACACAGGAGTCTCAATAAAGAGGGTGTTTGGCACAAAATCTCTGCTGTTGTTAGAGCAAACTCAAAGTACACATGACCTTTGTAGTTGGGAAATCTTCATCTATGAAGTGCATGAGGAAAAAAATACCTTCTAAAAAATTCACATTTAAGGAAATCAGTTATATCCTCTTTTGTAACCATCATTAAGCTTATAATTACTTTTCAATGACATGCCTTCCCTATATACCAGGGTTTCTCAACTTTGCACCTTCAGCAGCCTTGACATTTTAGGATGGACAATTCTTTGTTGTGTGGAGCTGTCCTGTGCATTGGAGAAAGTTTAGTAGAATAGAATCCTTGTCTTCTACTCATTATGTGCCACTATCATTCCCCCTCAGTTGTAATAATCAAATGTCTCCAGAGGCCAAAATCATCCCCAATTGGGAACCATTGCTATGTGCCATAGGGTTAAAAAGGATGAGGTCTGGAGCTAGAACACCTGAGTGACACTCCCCAGCCCTGCTAGTTACTAACTGTGTGATCTTAGGCATGTAACTGAATCTGTCCACCTCCGTTTCCTCAGCAGTAAAATGGGGGTAATAATAATAACTGTCTTACAGGATTGCTTTAAGAAATACAAGAGATAATTCATGAAAAATATTTGAGACAATGCCTGATCCACAGTAAACACTCCTTTTCTTCATGACTTCTAAGACAGTGGTATCTAGGCCTCTTAGCCCTATAAAGGAGGCACTATTCAGGATATGTTTGTGAATGACACTCTAGGTGGCCCCTGGGTTACCTTTGTTGTTATCTTTTCTCTATTTGATTACCAGGTTCTCCAGGGCAAGAACTATCTTTCCTTTTCTTTGTTATATTATTGCATACTAGTAAACTCAAATATTTGCTGATGAGATATTAAACATATTCAGAAGAGATTATTTCATGGATGCTTGTCAAAGAAACCAGGACTTCTTTCCTGGGGATTTGTGATCAAGAGTTTTCAGGCTTCTCCTGAGAAGTGATTTATCCTTTTCTTAGAGGCATACAGTATGCCACTGAAAGGCTTCCCTTGCTTGCTCTGGCTACACAACCCCCACTAGCAACTCTCCTGAATGTTTGTAAATCAGTCTTACTCTGGGTTTTCCTTCCTTATGCTCATTTGTTTAGTTTGAGAATAATGTAATAAACCATGGATGCTTATTATCTAACCTCAACAGCCTTCATTCAGCCCATGACCACTCCTGCCCTGTCCACATTATGTGTCTGCTCCTCATTGCCTACTAGTATTTTTTGTTAGTTTGCTTTGTTGAAATATAATGTTAAAATGCATAAATCAGTTTTTGGTTTGTTCTTATTATCTTAGAGCAAATCCCAGATATCATCTGCAAATATTTTAGTATGTTTCTCTTAGAGATTATTATTTTTTCAAAATCGTATTTTAGAATATGTGTATATTTATAGAAAAATTACAAAGATTATAAAGGAAAATTGAGTTCCCATATACCTCCTTTACCCAATTTCTTCTACTAGTAACATTTTACATTAGTCACAATTATGTTTGTCACAATTCATGAACTCTTATTAATAAATTATACTAGTTATTATTCAAACTTCCTGTTTACCTAAAGTTCTCCTTTTGTTTCAGAATACAATCCAGGCTACCACCTTATACTCAGTTATATCTCCTAAATTTTTTTTGGCTATGACAAGTAGATAATATCTATTTTAAAAGTGTATTCATGGGGGCTGGGGTTGTGGCTCAGTGGTAGCGCACTCACCTAGCATGTGTGACGTCCTGAGTTTAATCCTCAGCACCACATAAAAATAAAATAAAGGTATTGTGTACACCTACAACTTAAAAAAAAATTGAATTCATGAGCTAGGGTTGTGGCTTAGTGGTAGAATGGTTGCCTCCCACGTGTGAGATACTAGGTTCGATCCTCAGTACCACATTAAAAAAATATAAGTAAATAAACAAAATAAGTTCTTGTGTTCATCTGCAACTAAAAAAAAAATGGTGATTTTTAAAATTTTTTTTAAGTGTTTTCAGGGCTGGGCTGTAGCTCAGTGATTGCCTTGCACTTGTGATGCACTGGGTTCGAGCCTCAGTACCACATGAAAATAAATGAATAAACAAAGATATTGTGTCCATCTACAACTAAAAACTGTTTTTAAAAAAAGTATATTCATACCCTGGTTTCTCTTCAGATCATATAAATTTTTTGCCTTTTGCGGAAGATTTCTATGGAGAGGAACAATTCTTGGGGGGGGGGCGGGGGGGGTAAACAACTGTTCAGCCATGACTGGTGACACATGCCTATAATCTCAGTGACTCGCGAGGCTGAGGCAGGAGGATTATAAATTCAGGTCAACCTTGGCAACTCAGCAAGAATGAGAACCTGTCTTAAAATCAAATAAAAAGGACAGGCTGTAACTCAGTAGTGAAGTACTCCTGGGTTCAATCCCTAGTATTGCCAAAAAGAAAAAGGAAAAAAAAATATCCATGATATCATTAGGTGTAAAACCTAATTTTTTTTAAGTTAAAAAGAAAACAATGGTTCTTATTATCCAATATCTGATCTCCCAAGTAGCTGAAACTGTAGCATGTATCACCACAGCCTGCTCTATTATTTATTTATTTATTTTAATTTTTAAAGCTTTTTAAATTAAGTTTTTAATTCATTTTTAAAAAATTTACATTGTTACATTTGGGGAAACAAAAAAGCAAATGAGTATTTTGTGACACATGAAAATTACTTAACATTCAAAACTTCATTTTTGCTGGGCATAGGGGTGCATGCCTGGGATCCTAGTGACTTGGGAAGCTCAAAGCCAGCTTCAGCAACTTTGTGAGACCCTGAGCACATTAGCAAGACACTTCTCTAAAAGGAGTGGGGGGCTGGGGTTGGGGCTCTTGTTAAGCGCTTTGGGCTCAATCCCTGTACCAAAATAATAATTAATTAATTAGTAAAAAGGACTGGGGTTGTAGCTCAGTGGTAAAGTGTCCCTGGGTTTAATTTCCAGTACCCCCCCCAAAAAAATATATACACTGCTCTTATATTGCATAATTTTACAGAGATGATTTCTCTCATCTGTCATTTGTTTACTGAATTCATATAGAAAAATCAGATAAATGCTTTATTCTTTTTCTTTATTACCAGTTTTCAAGATAATGAACTGATTCTGCATCATCCTTGAAGGTGACCATTTAAAAAAATCGTATGAACATATGAAATTTATATATACTTGATTGGTACAATAGTTTGGATCTGGAGTGTCCTTCAAAGGTCCATGTCTTAAAGGCATGGTCACCAGCCTGTGGCACTATTGGGAGATGGAGGGAGCTTTGGGAAGGAGGTGAGGCCCAGTAGAAGTACTTTAGGTCATTGGGGGCATGCCCTTGAAAAGGGACATTTGGATCCCAGTCCCTTTCTTTCCTTCTTTGCTCCCTGGATGTCATGAGGTGAGCACCTTCCTGCCATGTGCTTCCACCATGATGTACTGCCTCACCACAGGCCCAAGGCACACGCCTAGCAACCATAGATTGAAATTTGAGCCAAATGAACTTTTTCCCCCTAAAAGTTGATTATCTTGGCTGAGACTGTGGCTCCAGTGGTAGCGTGCTCACCTAGCACGCATGAGGCCCTGGGTTCGATCCTCAGCATCACATAAAAAAATAAAGTAAATTAAAGGTATTGTGTCCACTTAAAAAAAAAAAAAAAAAAAAAAAAATATATATATATATATATATATATAAATATAAAGTTGATTATCATTTTGGGGGGGGGGCAGGTATTACTAGGGATTGAACCCAGAGGTATTCTACCACTGAGCTATACCCCTAACCTTTTTTCATTTTTATTTTGAGACAAGGTCTTGCTAAGTTGCTGAGGCTGGCCTTGAACTTGTGATCCTTTTGCCTCAGCCTTCTGAGTCACCAGGATTACAGGTGTGTGCCACTGTGCCCAGCTTCAAGTTGATTATCTTACATGTTTTTCCATAGTGACAGATGGCTAACACCGTGGGTTTCAACCCATTTCAATTATGATTATTGAAGCTCAGATTGTCCTCTTTGACCAGTAGAAGCCTTTTCATGTTAGTGTATTTCCTTCCTTCCTTTCTTTATTGAGATATAAGTCATAGAATGTAAAGTTCATGCATTTTTAATTTTTTCTATTTTATGACAGGGTCTTGTTTTGGGCCTCCTTGCTAAATTGCTGGTGCTTGCCTTTATCTTATGATCCTCCTGCCTCAGCCTTTTGAGTTGCTGGGATTACAGGCATGTATCAATGCCCAGCTAATTTACCTATTTGAAGTATTTGATTCAGCAGTTTTTTATTATATTCACAGAGTGATGTGATTACCACAATCAATTTTGGAACATTTTTATCATATCGAAATGAAAAACCCATACCATTAGCAGTTATTCCCTATTCTCCCTATCTCCTAGCCTCTGGCAAATATAAATCTGTTTTCTTTCTCTATTATAATTTGACTCTGGTACACTTCACATAAATTGAATCATATAATACTTGACCTTTGTGTTTAGTTTTTTTCACTTAACAATGTTTTCAAGGTTCATCAGTGTTGTAGCATGTGTCAGAACTTAATTCCTTTTAATAATGGAATTATTATTATAATGTGATTATAACCATCATGTGTTTATACTGTATGCTGTTTATCTGCCATTATTTGAAGATATTTGGGTTGAATCTACTTTTTGGCTATTATAAAATAAGGCTTCTGTGAACATTCATGTTTTTGCATGAACATATATCTAGGAGGAAAATTCTGGGTCGTAAGGTAATAACCCCATCATTAGCTTTTTAAGAACCTGCCATACTTTTCCAAAACAACTGTACCATTTTGCATTTCCACCAGCTGTGCCTGAGGTTTCCAGTTTCTCCACCTTCTTGCCAGCACTTTTACCATTTTTTTTTTAAATATAGCCATCTTAGTGCATATGAAGTAATACCTCATTATACTTTTGGTTTTCATTTTCCTAATGATATTGATATATTTTCATGAATTTATTGTCTATTTGTATAGCTATTCAAAATGTTTGTTCATTTGTATTTTTGAAATTTATGTATTTATTAAAGAAGAATGCTGAGGATCAAACCCAGGACCTTGAGCATGCTACTAAGCAGACATTCTATCACTGAGGTATATTCCCAGCCACTCACTCTGCTCATTTTAAAATTAAGTTATTTATCTTTATATTATTGAGTTATTAGAGTATTTTATATATTCTCAGTTTAAGTCCTGGTCAGATAAATGATTTGCAGGTATTTCTTCCCATTCTGTCTTTTTACTTTAAAAAACAATTTTTTAAAGTGCATTCTTTTTCTAAAAATTCTTTTTTTTTTTTTTTTTTTGCGGTGTTAGGGATTGAATCCAGGGCCTGTGCTTGCAAGGCAAGCACTCTACCGACTGGGCTATCTCCCCAGCCCTAAAAATTCTTTTTTTAGATGTTGATAAACCTTTATTTTATTCATTTATATATATGTGGTGCTGAGATTTGAACCCAGTGCCTCACACATGTTAAGCAAGCACTGTAGCACTGAGCCATAATCCCAGCCCCAATAAATAATTTTTTGATTCAGTGAGTTCCTACTTATTATTCTTTTCATGTTGTTATTTATTATACATTCATCTCTCTGTATCCACAGGTTCTTCATCAGTGAGTGGATTCAGATCAAACATACTTAAAAAAAACTTGCTGGGCATGGTAGCACATACCTGTAATCTTAACTACTTAGGAGACTGAGGCAGGAGGATTGCAAGTTTGAGGCCAGCCTGGGCAACTTTGCAAGACCCTGTCTTAAAATTTAAAATAAATAAATAAATAAAAAGGACTTAGAATTTAGTCTAGTGGTAGAGAACTGGTTTTAATCACTAGTACCACAAAAAGAAAAAAAGTTTATCTGTTATGAACATGTATAGACATTTTTTCATGTCATTATTCCCTAATCAATTCAGTACAGCAACTATTTAAATGACATTTACATTGTATTAGATATTCTAAGTAATCTACTGATGATTACAAGTATGTATGTGTGTGTGTGTGTGTGTGTGTGTATTATATATGTGATTAAAAGTATACAGCAGAAGGATGTGATAGGTTTATGCAAATAGGCCATTTTATGTAAGGAACTTGAGCATTTGCAGATTTGTTGTCCACAGTGGTCTGACAACCAATTTCCTCTGCATACCAAGGGATGACTATATTTTAAGAATTTTACCTAAACCCACAGTAATGGGGATTAATGTCCAGATTTTCTTTTAAGATGCCTATAGTTTTAGCTGTTACAGTAAGTCTGTGATCCATCCTGAGTTAATATTTGTGTATGGTGTGAGGAGGAGATCCAGCCTCATTCTTTTTCACGTGAATATAAAGTTGTCCTAGCACCATTTCACCATTTGTTGAAAAGACAGTTCTTTCCCCATTGAATTATCTTGGCATTCTTGTTGAAATCAGTTATTGTAAATGCACAGGTTTATTTACAGACTTTCAGTTCTATTCCGTTGAACTGTTCGTCCATCTTTGTGCCACATTGTCTTGATTACAATGGTTTTGTAGTTTTATGTTTTTTTTTTTCCTTTTGGTGCCAGGGATTGAACCCAGAGGGACTTTACCACTGAGCCATATCCCCAACCCTTTTTTTTTTTTTTTTTTTTTGTGGTGCTGGGGATTGAACCCAGGGCCTTGTGCTTGCAAGGCAAGCACTCTATCAACTGAGCTATAGCCCCTGCCCTCCCCAACCCTTTTTTATTTTTTATTTTGAGATGAGGTCTTCCTAAGTTGCTTAGGGTCTTGCTAAATTGCTGATTGAACCTATGATCTTCTCCCTTAGCCTCCCGAGTTGCTGGGATTACAGGCATGTACTTTTTTACGTGCGCACTTACTACATGCCCAGCTCTAGCAAGTTTTGAAATTAAGAAGTGTGAGTTCTCCAACATTGTTCTTTTTTATTTTTGGAGATTGTTTTGGCTATTTTGGGTCCCTTGCATTTCTATATGATATTTAGGATCAGCTTGTTAATTTCTTCAACGCAGACACCTGAGATTTTGATGGGTTTTGAGCTGAGTCTGTTCATCAATTTGCAGAGTATTGCCATGTTAACAATACTAAATAAATCTTCTGATTTGTGGACATGGGATGTTTTTCTGTTTATTTAAATCTTCTGTAAACTTTTTGAACAATATTTTGTAGTTTTTCATAGGAAAAGTTTTGTACTTCTTTTGTTAAATTTTTCCTAAAATTGCTTCCTGGTCTTTTGGCTAAGATCAAGTGGAAATTTATTCCTAAGTATTGGATCATTTTTATGTTACTATAAGTAGAATTTTCTTAATTTAATTATTTTTTACTTGTTCATTGATAGTATATAGAACTTTAGTTGCTTTTGTATATCTTATATCCTGCAACCTTGCTAAATTCACTTATTCAGCAATAATTCAGAAATGTCTGAATTATTATATTCAGATATTGGATTTGAAATATTATGTATTTTTCTCTTTTTCTTTCTTTCTTCCAGGGATGCTTTACCATTGTGCTACATTCCCAGTCCTTTTTATCTTTTATTTTGAGACAGTGTCTCAATGAATTGCTCAGGTTGGCTTTGAACTTGTGATTCTCCTACCTCAGCCTTCTGGGATTACATGTGTGCACATGTGCCAACACTTGGCTTCTATGGATTTCCTTTTTTTCCTTTTTTTAAATTGATTCTTTTATACATGACAATTCATTTTGATATAATTGTACAAGCATGGACTATATCTTATTCTAATTAGGACCCCATCGCTATGGATGTACATAATAGTGAGATTCACTATGGTGTATTCATATATGTACACAGGAAAATTATTTTGGATTCATTCCACTGTCTTTCCTTTTCCTGTCCCCTCCTTTCCCTTCATTCCCATTTGTCTAATCTACTGAATATCTCTTCTTCCCCTCTCCTCCCTTATTGTGGATTAGCTTCCACATATCAGCCAAAACATTCAACCTTTGGCTTTTTTTTTTTTTTTTTTCCCCCCGGTGCTGGGGAATTGAACCCAGGGCCTTGTGCTTGCAAGGCAAGCACTCTACCAACTGAGCTATTTCCCCAGCCTCCAACCTTTGGTTTTTTGAGAACGGCTTATTTAATTTAGCATGATAGTCTCCAGATCCATCCATTTACTTGCAAATGTCATAAAGTCATTCTTTATGACTGAATAGTACTCCATTACGTATTTCTTTTTAAGCTATGAAAATACATGTAGATGTAAAAAGGCCAAATAGCCCATGAGATTATAGAAGAAAAGTGAGGACTGGGGATACTGCTCAGTTGGTAGAGTGCTTGCCTTGCAAGCACAAGGCCCCGGGTTCAATCCCCAGTAGCAAAAAAAAACAGAATCTTCTACCCTCCCACTGCTGCTCTCACACCCCAGAAATTTGCATTGTCAATAATTCATTACATGTAGGTGTTTGGTTTGATTGGTACTATGAATTGAATCCTCTGGGAATTTATTACCAAGCTACACTCCCAGACCTTTTTATTTTTCATTTCGAGATAGGGCCTCACTAAGTTGCTGAAGCTGTCTTCAAACTTGGCAACCTCCTGCCTCAACCTATCAAGTTGCTGAGAATAGAGGCATGTGCCATATCTGGCACATTGCAGTTTTTCTTAAGTTGAAGAATGGAGGGGGGGATATTAATAGTACTTTACTGTTAGTTGAAAACTTATTTGACCCTTGACCTTTTATTTATTTATTTTTTTTTGAAAGATTATATTTATGGTCACTTACCCTCCCTAATTTATTCTCTTTATACTTACATTTCTTTTTTTTTTTTTTTTTTGCTGTACTCGGGATTGAACTCAGGGCCTTGTGCTTGTGAGGCAAGCACTCTACCAGCTGAGCTATCTCCCCAGCCCTTATACTTACATTTCTAAGAAAATTTATTTTCTGTGTTTCTAAGAAAAAGAGGACCTAGCCAAGTACAGTGGTGCACACCTGTGATCCCAGATGCTAGGGAGGCTGAGGCAGGAGAATTGCAAATTCAGGGCCAGCATCAGCAATTTAGTGAAATCCTACCTCAAAATTAAAAGTAAAAAGAATTGGGAATGTAGCTCAGTGATAGAGTACCCTTGAATTCAATCCCCAGTAATGGGGGCGGGGGAAGGCCCTGATTGTGAAGCAGATGTACTTCCTGATCTGATTCTAGTCTTCAGGGAACAGAAAGATCCTGGGTGTTTGGGGTGCTCACACCTGGAAGACATTTTTTGCCCTTAACCTGGCATTTGTTGGGGAGAAGAGTAAAATATTGACATGACTGGAAAATGAATTTGCGCCAGGACCTCCTGGCAAAGGATCAGAGGAAAGTTTCTCATAACCAGTATTCTGCCTCACTCTTATCCTTTCACTACGCTGCTGTCTTATCTTGGATTTCTTTCCAATTCTTTTGATTGTTTGTTTTCTTTTATCATTCCTGCAATTGAAACCAGGGGTACTTTATCACTGAGCTACACCCCAGTCCTTATTTTTTTATTTTGAGATAGGGTCCTCCTAACTTGCCCAGGCTGACCTGGAACCACAGTCCTCCTGCCTTGACCTCCTGAGTCAAGCTGAGATTACAGATGTTTGTTACCATACTTGACCTCTTGGGGAACTTTTAAATACTATGCTTTATAGCTCCTTTATTTGATACATGTCTGGTAGATTTCTTAGCATTTCTAACCTCTTCTTTTAACATGTTCTGAATTTGCTATATTTGGGGGTAAACAGTAAAATGGTCAGGTTGACACCAATGAATATCAGCATGTTAACAGGTTTCCAATTGCTATTTGTGAACCTCAAGGTTCAAAATAATACAATTAAATAAGCAAGTATATGTGGTCATTAAAATTCAAGTAGACAGATAATTCTGTTGCTTATTATTCTGATCTCTTTAAACACAAGTCATATAACACTATATTTTTGGGAATAAATTATTAGATATATAAATTAATTTTATCTCTGAAACATCATGCTGAATTTAGCAAAATTATAACCAATCCCCAAAAGCTTTCTGTTTGTCATAGTTTTACTAAAGAATATGTAGATACCAGTAAGGAAAGAAAAGGATAAATTCAAAGAGGCATTTGAACCCAAGATAATTTTTTTTTTTTTTCTTTTTTCTGGTGCTGGGGATTGAACCCAGGGCCTTGTGCTTGCAAGGCAAGCACTCTACCAATTGAGCTATATCCCCAGCCCCCCAAGATAATTTTTTAAAACCAGTTGAATAATATATTCAAGATAAATTCATGTATAAATATATTTAGAGGGAGGAATACTAGAGATTGGGCACTTTACCACTGAGCTATATTCTCAGCCCTTTTATTTATTTTTATTTTGAAACAGGGTCTCACTAAGTAGCTTAGGACCTTGCTAAGTTGCTGAGTCTGGCCTTGAACTTGTGATCCTTCTGCATCAGCCTCACAGATTGCGGGGATTATAGACATATGCCACCTTACCCGGTCTCTGGTTTTTTTCTTTTAATGGAAAGGACCAACCATGTTGGTATGGGAGGGCTGAAGTGTTTCAAAATAGACTGTAAAGGGTGAGAGTGATCGGGAAGAGACTAGAAGGGGCTGGTCATTCATGAATCAGGGTGCTGTGAGTGTCTTGGACTACCCAACTGTCAGTGGGGTAGGTTCTCTGAGGACACTCCTGGAGAACCCCCTAAAAAGTTTCCCTTGACTGTGGCAGAACCACTGCTAACTCTTCCTTAGTCAAAACAGGTGTTCAAGGCAGGCCACTTTCATTGGTTCTGTGCCGTGAGCAGAGTCTCTAAGCTCAGTGGGCCTCAGTCTCTTCAAAGGTAGAATGGAGTGGTGTTAGCTGTCTCTTAAGTATAGATTTAGTTTCCTTTTTTCAGTACTAAGGATTGAATTTAGTGGTGTTCTACCACAGCTACATCCCCAGCCTTTTTTATTTTTATTTTTGAAATAAAAAGTAAAGGATCGGGGCTGGGGAGATAGCTCAGTCGGTAGAGTGCTTACCTTGCAAGCACAAGGCCCTGGGTTTGATCCCCAGCACCCAAAAATAAAATAAAAAATAAATAAATAAAGGATCTCACTAAGTTCCTGGAACTCATGACCCTTCTGCCTTAGCCTTCTGAGTCTCTAGAATTACAGTCATGTGCCATCACTCCTATATTTTAAGTATAGTTTTAAAGATAAGTCTACTTGCTTAGTAACAGTACAGTATGGTTGTTTTTGTTTGTTGAAAATGTCAGTTGTCAGTAACCATGGAAAGACTTTTGGGAGGCAATCTGCAAGCTTTCTTCTTATGCCTATAAATAAAATATATAAATGGTATGAAACTGGGCCCCAGTAATAATGGATATTTTCTTTTCCAAACAGTTGTGTCTACAGAATTTCTTTTGATATAATAATGACTGAGAAAATATTTTTCATTTCTGATTCTTTCTCACAGTAGTTTGCTCGTTTGCCTAGTTTAGTCTCTTTGTTTATTGAAACCAAGATATTCTTAGTTCCTTTGAACCTGTTTCAGTGACCCTTCCATTCTGGGTGTGTGTGGGGGGTTCTGTTGTATGGTATAACCCACGGGGTTCTGGTATTCCCCAACACAGTGCCTGCTGGTTAGGGTGTGGTGCTCCCATTGGGCCTGGCTGGTGTCAGTCAGCGGGCACATTTGCACTGAGTAGCACCAACTTGCCCGCATTACTGTAGTTGCTTTTCTTTTAAAAGCATCATCCTCCTTTTTTTCTCTTTCTGTAACCCATCCTAACTGTTTAGAAGCAGAAAGGGGAGTGCTGATGGGTAATTAAAGGTGGCTAAAACCAATTGTCCTGGCATGAAGTAAATGGTAGAAGTAATAGGACTGTGAAATTTGATGTCAGTTGTTGCTTTCTACTTCCCAGTCTGTCCACTACCCACAGGAATTAAGTGGGGACCTCTCTTGTCTTAGTCCATTTTCTGTGGCTGTAAAAAAATACCTGAGGCTGTGTATTTCATAAATAAAAGTTTATTTGACTCATTGTTCTGGAGGTTTAAGATCATGGTGTGCATCTTTTTTGGCTCTGGTGAAAGCCTCATGGTAGATGGCATCACAGTAACGTGCCATTACAATGGCAGGAGTGTGTGTAGGAGAGAGATTCAGGGGAGGTGCCTATTCTTTTGTTTTGGTTTGGTTGGTTTTTTTTTGTACCAGTGATTGAACTGAGAGGTGCTTAACCACTGAGCCACATCCCTAGCCTCCACCCATCCCCCTTTTATAAAAAAAATTTTTTAACTTTGAGACAGGGTATTTCTAAGTTACCTGGGGCCTCACTAAGTTACTAAGGCTGACTTTGAACTTGAAATCTTCCTGCCTCCGCTTCCTGAGTGGTGGGATTACAGGCATGTGCCACCACGCCTGGCAAGGTACCCGTTCAATTCCTTCTAAGAGTAGAGTCCCATGATGTAATCATTTTCTATTAGGTCCCTCCTCTTAAAGGCTCTACCACCCTAACATTACCACAGAGGGGCCAAGCTTCTAACACATGACTGTTTGGTGTGGAACAAACCATATTCAAACCATAGCATTTCTGAACAATCTGAGTCCTCACCAGGGTTCTGTGAGGTAATGCTGAATAAGTATCTGCAATTCTTAGTTGGGAGGATTTTGTTCCTTGCTATTCCCAAGATCATTAGGATTGGTACTAGGCCCCAAGAAAAATCTCTAGCTTTACATTATTCACTGGACTATTCTATGGAGCAAGACAGCTGTTATAACGCAGGGAAGCTGGGTGTGTGCATGTAATCCCAGAGACTTGGGAAGCTGAGGCAGGAAGATGGTAAGTTCTAGGCCAGCTTGGGCAACTTAGCAAGACCATGTCTCAAAATAAAAGATAGAAAGGGCTGGGGATGTAGCTCAGGGTACAGTACCCCTGTGTTCAATCCCCAGTACTTGGGGAATGGGGAATGATACTGGGGAGATCGTGGGCAAGGAGAATAAATCCCTTGAATGTGAAACGTGGAAGTGCTGCTTCTGCAAATGGAAAACCATGGCCCTTTTGGAACTGAACTACTTTTGCACAATGTATATATGAACTATAAAGTACCATTTTCCTTCCCTGGATTCTCTTCATAAGGAAGTTGTGGTTAGCTGCATTGTTCCTTCTTAATGTTTGCTTTTGTTTTCATTCTTGAAGGACTGCCACCGACTCCAGTCCAGCTGCTCTATCCAGTGTCCCGATTCAGCAATGTCAAATCCCTCCAGCACCTTTGCAGATTCCGGATCCGACAGCTCGTCCGGATAGATCATATCCCGGATCTCCCACTGCCTAAGTACAATGGGGACATTAGGGTTGGGGCAGGAAGGGGTTGGGGGGGTAAGTTACAAATGTCAGTGACGCCTGCAAGCTGCTTACATGGGCAGATAGTGGCATAAAATATTTGTAGGCATCATCCTTTCACCTTTCCAGTGTCTTAACACCTAATTCTAGAACTATCACACTGTAGCCAAAAGGGAAGAAGGTGTATATATCAGCCTTCCCTCTGCAGGCCCTATGAAGAGTGCAGTGGGAATGGTAGAGTGAGGGTGTCAGGACGGCACAGAGGTAGACTACTAGCCTAGCATGCATAAGGACATTATGTACCATTAACACTTTGTGGTGTCCCCCACTTGTTTTTTTTAACAGGCCTCTGATCTCTTATATCCGAAAGTTCTACTACTATGATCCTCAGGAAGAGGTATACCTGTCTCTAAAGGAAGCGCAGCTCATTTCCAAACAGAAGCAAGAAGTGGAACCCTCCACGTAGCGAGGGGCCCCCTGCTGGTTACCACCAAGGGTAGGGGCTCTCAATGTTCAGCCTATGTGCAGTTACCATGGGCAGTTAACACCTGCCCCTCTCTGGCAGCTCCTCAGTTTATACCCCTGATCTAGGTATCTGCCCATAGAGTTACCAAATCTGATAAATGCCCTCTCCAAGGGGCACATGCCCCATTTGGGGGAAAGGCACACAAACATGAAAGGCTTAAAGAATATTTGCTAAGCAACATGCAAATGAATTACAGAATATAAGTGAGGAGGACACACAGTTGTAGCTAAGCGTGCAGCCTTCTCATACTTGGCCTTACCTGATCTCCTTGCTATTGCACAAATGATATAAGGTGGGAAACAAAGCAGAAAAACAAAGGGGAAGAAGACTTCATCAAAGGGAATATAAACATGCCTTTTATTGCAGTAGGCATGCACTTCAGCAAGAACTCCACCAAGTTGCACAGCTTAGTATGGGAATGAGGAAAAACATCCTGCTCTTCTATTTGGAGTCTTCTTTGGGCCACTGCAAAGTAAATTGTTGAAGAGAATAAATTAAATTAATTAACTGAGAAATTCAGTTTTCTAAGAGGCTATTCTCTATCATTGCTACACTGAGTTCTACTCATTTATTTTCTCAAAATGTCTTGAAATATTGGTTTGTGCATGCGAATTTTAATTCATCTTTTAAATTACATTAACATAGACTTTGAAAAGTTAAGACAAGTAGGGAACAGATTTGCAGGGAGCTGATTCTGGTGGTACTGGCTGAGAGCAAGAGTTCATGTTCTGTTATCTACTTCCAGTTTACAATGTCTTTCCTCTTAGTGTGGGGTGTCGTTTCTTTGTGTGTTTGTGTGTTTGGTACTGGGAATTGAACCCAGAGACATTTTACCACTGAGCTACATCCCCAGCTCTTTTTTATTTTGGTCTTGCTCCATTGCCAAAGGTCTCACTAAATTGTTAAGATTGGTCTCAAACTCATGATCTTCATGCCTCAGTCTCCCAAGTCACTGACATTACAGGCATGAGCCACCACGCTTAGCTTAGGGTATCTTTCTAGCATTTCTAATCTGTGTTTTTCAGTCTCATCCCCCACACAAAATAAACAAAGGGGGAAATCCCACAAGAATAGCTGCCTTAGAGTGAAGAGGGGGTTTTAATTGCTACGCTGTCTCCCAATAGGAGAGTGACAGCTGATAGATGTCCCATGGGTTTTCTTTAGCCATGACTGAGCTGAGCCTAGCTGTGTCTCCTCTTGGCTCCAGAAATCTCAGATTCTTTGCAACTGTGGGAAAGCATGTGAGCCAGGCTAACAATGATTAACAGGGAGAAAGGATGACAAGGAGAGACCAAGAAATGGAGACTCATGTGTATCACACATGTACATAGGGTAATGATGTTTGTCTCATTCCACTATCTTTTCTTTCATCCCCTCCCCTCCCCTCATTTCCCTCTACACAATCCAGAGTTCTTCCATCTTTCTCTTACCCCCCTTTAGTCCCCCCATTATGTGTCATCATACACTTATCAGAGAAAACATTTGGCATTTGGTATGATATTCTCCAGCTCCATCCATTTACCTGCAAATGCCATAATTTTATACTTCTTTATGGCTGAATAATATTCCATTATATTATATATATACACTGAATAATATTCCATATATATATATATATATATATATATACCACAGTTTCTTTATCCATTCATCAACTGAAGGGCATATAGGTTGATTCCACAATCTAGCTATTGTGAATTGAACTGCTATAAACATTGATGTGAGCCTGCAGAGTTTTAGGGAATCCTGGACTCTGCGTACATTCCTTTATCATATTGTGTTAGCTTTCCATCACTGTGACAACATACTTGAGATGAACAACTTAAAAAGTTGGCTCATAGTTTCAGAGGTTTCAGTTCAAGGTCAGCTGACTCCATTGTTTGTGTATGGTAGAGCAAATCTGCTTACCTCATGGTGGCAAGGAAGCAAAAAGAGAAAGGGGTTAGAGTTCCACCATTCCTTTCAAAGCCACACACTCAGTGGCCTGACTTCCTTCGAGGTCCCACCCACCTCCAGTAGTGCCACAGGCTGGTAACCAAAGCTTTTAATACATGACCTGTGGTGGGTATCTATTATATACATTTTGTGCCTTGGAAGTAACTCCTGAAACATATCTAGAACAATCTCCATGTGGCAGGTGGCTTTGCAGTCAAGAATGGGATGGGAAAGTAGGGGAGAACTTAGGAGTCCACCTGTGTGGCTGCACTACTGAAGGGTAGTAGAACCCTTCAGCAAAATGAACCAATTCTGTTGGTGCTATGCCCTGGGAAGAATCCACATAAATAGGAGCTCATTCAGAGAAAGGCCTCACGGTGATGGAGGACTCTAAATTTCATCCTATGGATAGTAAGTAAGGGGACCAGAAATATGACTAACCTAAAGCAAAGAAACCTATGATTAATTAACCTAGAGAAAGAAGCTAGTAGGCTGGAATGTAGCCCAGTGGTAGAGCACTTTCCTAGTAGCATGTTCAAAGCTCTGTGTGATCCCCAGCACTGTTTAAAAAAAGAAAGAAAGAACCTATGGTGAGATAGCTTAAAAAAAAAAAAAAAAAAAACTTGGTGGGTTTTCCTAATGAAGACATAAGTGTATTCTGCATGGCTCTAGGGGGTAGGACTAGGACCAAAATAAATATAAGTTGCAAGGAGTCAGAGAGGTCCAAAAATGGAATGGTTTTCTTTTCCTCTAGTTGTCATTCAGGGCTGGGGTTGTAACTCAGTGGTAGAGCACTTGCCTAGCATGTGTGAGGCATTGGATTTGATTCTTAGCACCACATATAAATAGATGAATAAAATAAAGATCTATCAGCATCTAAATGGATCAGAGACATCCGTGTTTTTTGTTGGTACCCAGAGGAACTGGGAATAGAGTGCCAGGTAGGACAGTCAGGGGCCATGTTTTTACTCACTACCATTATAGGGAAAGCCAAGCAGCATACATGTAAGTAAATTAATAGGTGTGGTGATCATATATGTTCTGAGGAAACTAAAGCCAGTGAAATTTAGTGGTTAATGGTAGGGTTCTATTTAAGTCTGGATGATTAGGAAAGGCCTCGTGAGGAGATGACATTTCAGCTGAGGTCTAAATGTCAATAAGGCAGCCATTGTAGGATCTGAGAACAGATCATTCTGGGTAAGAGGACCTATAAGTATAATGGGAATATACTTAATTATAATGCCTGAATTGGGCAGGAATATGGTATGATCAGGTACCAGGTAGAGGATAGCCATGTCATAAGTGTTGGGGGCAGTCATCTATGGCAAAGATTTAAACTGAACCTACAGGGTCCATTTTTCTGTGGTAAAGAATAAGCATAATGCTATACTTGCTCCAGATTTAGACCCTAGAACCCTTGAAAAAGGGGAAGTAATACTTCCAAAGAGAAGGTATTTAAGGGCTGGGGATATAGCTCAGTTGGTAGAGTGCTTGCCTTGCAAGCATGAGGCCCTGGGTTCGATCCCCAGCACCACCAAAAAAAAAAAAAAAAAAAAATCAGAGAAGGTATTTAAGGGGTGAAATTTTGCCCTTAGTACTTCTTATTGGTCAGGTTGATTATAATTTGGGAGTGCTGTTATCTTTGAATTTCATTCCAAGGTGCTTGGAATCAGGATACAGAATAAATAGCAAGAATATCCTTTTTCAAATCACAAGGTAGAAGCTTCAGTGGCCTTTGTGATTCTGTCAACTCTCTTTGGTAGCCAGAAGCTGCGGAGACACAGAGCTATTTCTAGCCAGGCTTACAAGGGGTTACTTCAGGGCTTAGATTCCTTTTACCCCCTAGCACAGGTGGGCCTTGGGAAAAGTGGGGGGAAGTGAGCAGGAAAATAAAAGAGAGAATTTAGACAGTGTGGTAGAATATATTCATCAGTTGCTTCAAGATCTGTTTTGGCAACCAAGTCATGGGCTTCTCAGACCCTTTTAATAGCAGCCATTGCCACATCTTCAGCCAGATATAATATATATAGAAAAGCATTTGGCTGTCCAGGCTTCATTTTCCTTTTTTGTTGTTTTTTTATTTTTATTTTATTTTTTTGAGACAGTGTCTTGCTATGTTGCCCGGGCTGGTCTTGAACTTCTGGGCTCAAGTGATCTCCCACCTTAGGCCTCCTGAGTAGATAGGACTACATGCGCAACCATAGGCACTTCCACTCTCCTTTTGAGATGTGCTTTTCCACCTTTAGCAGCTAGTCTAGTCTTTTGTTCCATTTGGGTTCTACTATGTTGAACTGGTCTAATTTTTCTTTTTTCTTTTTTTCTACTTTTTTCACCTTAGGCATTTGGTTGCCAAGCTCCAGTTTGAAGAATCAAATGAAGCTACCATGAAAAGAAGAACAAGAAAAAAGGAATGGGAAGGTTTGGGATTCTATGTTCAAAGACTATGGTTTCTCCTGAAGCCCTGGGGCTTGGAAGAAGCACACAACCAGAGTCTGAGTAGTGGGCTCCACCATTCATATACACTCATGGTATCCCAGAACTAGATGAGCTCCTTGGAAAACTGGAAGAAGTCTCAACACTGTTTCTTTTTAGAAGTTTGTTTTCAATATGTGCATTTCTCAGTATGGAAAACTCACCTTGAAGACAGCTGGGCTTTGGAAGTGGTGTGAAGGGTGAGCAGGTCCAAAGAAGGGGCAGGGAGGAGAGGAGCACCATTCACATTCACTTGGTGCCAGAGATAGAGTTAGGGTCTTCACCATGGACCTTGCAGTATGGAGGAGAAGCCAGAGAAGTGCAAACAGCATTAGAAGTTTGAAGGAAGGAGAATCTGCTTCTCATTGCCAGCTTCAGTAGGAGCAGAAGAGAAAGAGGGCAGGTAGTCTGGAAGAGAAAATTGTTGGATAAAAACTGGCAAATGGCCTTTGCTGGAGGAAGTAGTGACTCCCCACATCCTTTTCCTTTTTAGGGTTTAGGAACCTAATTTCAGAATCACCTCTCTTGGAAGTTGTATTTATTTTGTTTTACTTAATTCCTTAAGCTCTATGACCTGAAATTAATTAACCCTGTTCTCCTTTCAACCTCCTCAGTTCCTTCCCCTGAGGTATCTGTACATTTCACTCCAGTCATGGGAACATCATTCCTATTGCTTTCACCAGCTGTCAAGGCAGTAGTATTTCTTATCACCTGAGCAGTTCAGAGCTGCGGTCATGGACTGCTGAGTTTAATGAAGCATGCTTCCACATGCTTCATGGCAAACTGTATCCTCAGTTTAGGAGTCAGCATTACCTCCATATGTCTGTCAGTGAATGAGAGGGAATGTGGAGGAAGGTGAGAAGCAAAGCTATTGTGCTCTTCTTAGAAGAAATCTTGAATGTACCAGCCTTAATGGGATTTCCTTAGTTCAGAGGAAGAGAGCATCATATCTTGTGTTTTTAGGTTTATCATTGTGGTGTCACTTCTGGGACGGGAGGTAGCAAGGGCTTCTTCATTTTCCTGCATTCATTCTAGCAATCCAGACATTTTTAGAGTCAGTTTCCATTGCCCTCCATTCTTTAGGAAGTCTTGTCAGATGCTGATTCAAGAGTTGCCTGTTTTCTAGGTGGATATGGAAGAGGGAGGAGAAAAACTCAGTACTTTTCAGTGGTCTTTAATTTTTTTGCACCTGACCATTGTCAAATTATAAAACATTGTGTGTTTTCCTCAGTTACTCTGGGGAGAGGTTTGCTATTGAGATGTGACTGTTGGGCTGTTGGGACTTTATTACTCTTCTGCAGGAAGTATTCCATGAAACTTGTGTCCCTTGTATTTATATCTGACTCAGCTCACAAGATAAATCACATTGTTTGTGGTTTACTGATAGTTTGGGGTGAGGCTCCAGTGTCTTAGTCTCATCTGGAAGCACTGGCCTTTGACTTTATACCCTGCATAGAATGTCCAGTCTTCCTTCTTGTAGCTGAATGGAGGGGAAACTTGGATCATTACCTGGCTATAAAGAAATGAGTCCACAAAATGAGCTTTGCAGCACAAACCTAGCCCACTTCTGGTATGTCCTGTGGTACACCTTTTTTCTTTGGCCTCCAGGGAAGTATTACCAACTAAATAAGATTGTGATTCCAGAGGTTGACTAAATTCTAGAGTCTTGCCTCTGGAGGGCAAAGGTTACTCTCCATCTTATAGAAAGGGCCACTCCATTCATTGTAGAACCTGAAGTCTGGAATCCATTGATGTTCTTGAGTGGCTAATATGCAACTGCCTGGGATTGTTTTCCCTCATTTCAGTTACTCATTATTTTTAAATTATTAAAATTTTATATTATTAATAATTTTTAAAAATTATAGTGTGTGTGGCTCTGGGCTAGATACTGTGGAAAACATATAAGGTAGAAGACATGATCCTTAGCTTAAGGAAACTTTCAAGTGACTGCCACATGTGAAAAAATTGGAGAGCAACTCATTGTGGCAGAGAATCAAGGATTGTCTTTAAAGATACGTGGAGTGGGTGAGATCAGGGTAGACCAGATGGTCTGGGAAAGCTCTCTGACAGTGAGGCTTTGGGTTGTAGGCGGGAGCAGCACCATGAGAAGAGAAACACATGAACAAAAGCAAAGAAACAGCAATCTGTGTGGCATGTACTGAACAGTGCATAGCCACCCCTCAGAGCAACAGCATTAAAAAAAATCATATTTTAGTGTTGTGGTCGAGACTGAAACTTCCTAGTTATCAGGTAGGACTGGAAGCTGAGGGGTTATAATGACGAGGTAGAAGCCAAAGCCAGAAGTCAGCAGGGCACCTGTCCATTACCCAGGACCTCACTATTTACTCTTTGTCAGCTCAGGCCCTGTGAGGGAGGCAGAGCCCCTGTACTCACTATGGTGCTGGGGTTCCCACCAGATAATTCATACACTCAGGTAAAAAAACCAAACCAGCTCTGAATGACCCAACCTCACCACCCAACTTCTCTGTCCTCCTGGGGAAAAAGTATTGAACTCTGTCCATGGTCCATCTGTCCTTAGTACAACTCAGACTATAGCCTGATCCTTCTTCAATAGATTGGGCTGCAAAACAAAAGTGCACGTGACAGTCTGCACCATGCATGGGTATTTGACACCTGTGAGGGTGACCTTGTATAGAGCAAGTTAAGGAAGGTATGAAGGTGGCCGCTGGGGTAAGACAGGCACATGCTGGCTAGAGAGTCAGCAGAGCAGAGGAAGCAGGAGCAGGGCTAGTGGCCAGTACTTGGCCTTCACCCTTTGCCAGTGCTGTATAGTACTAATGGAAATGCACTCTACAGAGGGAACTCATTCCTTTCTGGTCGTTGTAAATTAAAGTCACAAACTGGGAAAGACTGTCTTCTAGTGACCCACTGTTAATTTCTAAGTTGTGTGATGTCAGTATCATCAGGCCCTGCATGTGTGACTTCCACTTATTTATGACTGATGTGCTATAATCTTCCTCAGGATGGGTATGAGCCAATGTGAACTAGTGATGACTACTGCTACAACCTGTCGTTACTTGAAATGCATATGCTGTGTTGGGAGCACAGGAGCCAAGAGGGTGGGTGCTTTGGTGTTGGGGGCTAGATAGGTGACTATCACTGACCCTTACAGAGCTTAGGACCATTGACAATAACCTTGGCCTGGTCTCCCACCTATGAAGATGAAGTGAATGTAACACCTGCAATGGGAGCCGTGTATGAGTGTGCCAGCCCAAGGGGAGAAGTTTGGCAGGGAACTGCCTCTGTGGTTCCTTCTGCCTTCTTTCCTAATTTTCACTTGGGCTGATTGTGTAAGGCCATTATTGAGGTTGGGAGCCACATGGAGATGGCTGCACAAACCCTCCAATATATACTCCATAAGGATTGGGGAGTGGTCAGTTCCCAGATCCAGGTGCAAGAGACTGGAACAGAGCTGGGAGTGTCCTGATGAGCCAACCTTTTCAGCCCTCATCCCTGAGCCCCCAGAGGATTATGGCCTGCTAAGCCCCCTAACCCAGAAGGAAATGTGGATAGGAGGAACTTTTTCCCCAGGGTGAGATCTTTCCCTTCCCTGCTTCCCCTCCCTTAGCTTTTAAGCCTGGAGTTTAGAGGACCAAGCTCCAGGATGTAACTCTGTGGCTGTTGGAAGGAGGTCTACAAGTCTGTGAGTGTGAGTGTGTCTTCATTTGCCCAAGTTTTGTCACCAGTTGAGGTGTTGTGAGCATCTCCACTGGGGAGCCTGGGATGTTTTCCACTTCTAAGAGAATGACATGCCCCCTGTGCATAGGGGAGGAGCTTTTGAATTAGACATTTTCCCTATGGGAATCCTCTTGGTTTGGTTTATGGGGAGGTGGGGTGGATAAGTAGTTTTTATCTCTGATCGTCAACACAGCTGTTCTTACACTGAATTTGTGCTATTGCATACATGTAGCCATCTTTCTTTTCACTGCAGCAGTGTTTATCAGTAGTTCAAAATGATTTATTTGCTCCTGGGGAGTAAAGCCTTTTTTATTAAAAAAGAAAAAAAAAAAAAAAAAGAAAAATTTGCCCCACTATGATAGCTTTAGGATTATTGGACCTCAAAGGTCAAGTCTGCACGTCCCTGTGACATTCTGTTTTGGCACTGGAGGCTTCATGCTCAGCACAAAATGACAGGAGGGCTTGAGCAAATGGAAAACAAAGTTTTGAGGGAGTGAAATGGGGTTGAACTACAGAGACAGGCACTGGGGACTCAGGTACTGCAGTTGAACAGAAATAAGTTGCTTTTAAAAATATTGATTCTCTAATCTGTCAGAGAAGGACCTTTCTTTACAAGCAAATTTCATGTCATCTTTTCTCATTGCTTCTTGGCCTTCCTGATAGGTGTCACCTAATTTCTTCCTGTGTCCTTTCTGTCCTTTCTACACCTTCTCCCTTCCCTTCCCACTCTCATCTACCTCCCAGGAAGCCAGTCCTGCATGCTGTGTGTGACATGCCTTCACTCCCATTTCATCTTCAGAGGGTACCTGGAACTGCTCCCTTCCCCTGTCCTACGCCCTCCTCCAGAATGCCAAGGAGCATCAAGGGGCAGGCAAGGCAGCCAGCCATGATGGGAAGACATGAATGTCTGGTTGCAGCTGGACTGTGATCGATCGTAGTTGCTCCTGGAGATAGAGTGTGAGGAAAACAGGACACTCTTCATCAGAACCCAGGGTGATCAGGTACTGCCACACAGCTGTGCTCAGAGCTGTATCCTCAGCTCCCTAACCAGCTCAGGTGGAGCAGGCAGGCTGGTCTGATGACTCCATCCCTGGTGCTCCGTTGAGGGAGAGGCAGGACCAATGCACCGCTCTGGGTAGGCCAGTTGTTGGGTTGCCCAAACTGGTGCTGCCCATGGCACGACCACTGCTGTACATTTTGGTTGTTTTTAAGAAGTTCAAGAGGGGTGTTGTTCTGGGCTCTGGGTTGCCAGTTTTTCACCAGACACCCACTATAACCTCTCTGTCCTCTTAAGCCACCCCTGCCCTCCTCCAAGCCAAAGCGTGGCCTGGCTTTTGTCTTCCCATTTGGGTTTCCTCCTTTACTCTCCCTTTTTGTGCTTAATTTATTAAAATAGTTGCTGTATAATTTATTTTCATAAACTATAAAAAAATAACTAAATGGTTAAAATAGACTTGCAGGCCAATCTTAAATTGGGTGGGAGGGTTTGAGGGTGGGATGGGGAGAGGGAAAGCTGTTTTGATATAAACAAAACAAATGCACTTTGGGTGTGTTTTGGTATTTTTCTGGGGATAGAGGGGGTGGGTGTTGGGAAGTCCCTGTAGATTAGTTCCAGAATGGGATGTCTGTATATATTGTATTAATAGGCATGTTTGACTCTTGTAAAGGGACATTAGTAGCTGCTGCAGGCCCTGTTTGGAAACCCCATGTACAATTCCCGGTTTTTTGTAAGTGTCAGTGCGGGAGACATTTGACTCTTGTGTTTGTATCTCCTTTTTATGATTGCTGTACCGACCCATGTCTTTTTGGGGAGGGGTGAAAAGAGATTTGAAATAAAAATGTTTAGAAATTATCTTGTTATTTGGGTCTGTGTTTTTCAGTCCTGCACCCACCCCAGGAAATGGCAAGGGTGGGGGCTTCCTATGATGTTAGCTGAGCAGTGCGGAGCTTGTCTGAACTAGAGATGTCAAAAAATTCCTGAGGCTCTTGGTCATTGCTCAAAGCTGACTTGTCTCCTAAGAAGTGCAAGAGAATTCCAGAGAGCTCTCTGGGACCAAGTACCTGTGGCCACCTTGCCTTGGAAGCAGTGACCTGAGCTCTACCCAGGACAATGTCACATTTTTCCATGGAAGTTATCCCTGGCATTCATTGAAGCCGGCAGTCAAAGTTTTTCATAAGTTTAAACTGCATCCCTCCTGCTGTCTTTATAGCCCACTCCCTCATGGATCTGGCATGTTCCTCGTTTACACCAACGTGTACTTGGAACCACTGAGATTGCCTGTCTTCATTTTCCCACCCAGCCTCCCTTCAAGTTCCCTGCCTACAGGGCCAGTATACCTTGATGCATTTTTGGAAATTATCTGCAAGTTCCCTGCTGCATTCAAAGCATGCTGAGCAAGATGAAAACCTGTGTGAGAAGTTATATTTTCATAGAACTTATCAGAAGCCCCAGTCACCTCATTCCCAAATCACAGCATCCCGTCAGTTCTGATAGCCCTTACATGATGACAACACTAACTTCTGTTAAAGTTTTCTTCCCTCTCAAAAAAAAAAAAAAAAGGTGCTTCAGTGAAGTTCAAACAACATTACAAGGGACAATGTTTCATTTGGCATCAGTTCTAGAAATAGCAGCCATTTGGGGCACGTAGTTGATCACAAGGGATCCTTGATAGCAGCACCTGGACCTAGCAGATGCCATTGGTCAAGAGTACATTAGTAGTGTGCACATTCTTGAAAAAATAAAGATGCTAGTTTACATCATTTCCACTTGGCCTCACTCAAATTAGTACTATTAGGTTTGTTAGGAAAGCTAGGTACTAGTTGGAACTTGGGATATAAAACCCATAGAATGATCATTCTTTTGGAAACGGTGCCCAAAATAAACCTACCCTCTTCTGCCCTCTTCACCCGCCCAACCTGAAACCACCTCCTTCATTTCCTGTGATCCCCATCTATGCCTTCCAACTACCATTTTTCTCTTCCAAATGCACTTCTATCTCATCTCTATAGTTGAGGCTTACGCACATACGTAACTTATAAGCACATGGCAAACAATGGTGTAGAAGATTACCCCCCTCCATCCTATGTTCTCGTGATTGAAGATGAGATGTTCTTAGTTGCTTTCAACACATAGTGTGAGTATTTTGGGGGAGGGGGGTATTGGGGATTGAACCCAGGGGTTCTTAACCACTGAGCCACATCCCCAGCCCTTTTTATATTTCATTTTAAGTCAGAGTCTCACTAAGTTGCTTAGGGCCTCAAAGTTGCTGAGGCTGGCTTTGAACTCAAAATCCTGCCTCCGCCTCCTGAGCCGCTGAGATTACATGTGTGTACCACCTAGCCTGGCTAGTGTGAGCATCTTATGTGTACTGATTCTGATGCATATTTGTGCCACATGGTTTTTGAAGACTGACTGCTTTCCCATGATGCTTATCCAAAGGCACAAGAGTTCATTCCAGCTCAGGAGAGGCTCTAACTGGGTTATCATTGATCCCTAATGGGGCCCTTTCCTGAGGGATTTTCAAGAGGATTTGTGCAGTGTTACTTTACACATGGATCCTTATTGAAGCTGTTCCATTGCCATATCCTTATTTGGGCATTTTTTTTTTTTTTCTTTCATGGTACAGGGGATTGAACCTGGGGTGCTTAACCTCTGAGCCACATCCTCAGGACTTTTTATTTTTTATTTAGAAACAGGGTCTCGTTAAGTTGCTTAGGCCCTTACTAAATTGCTAAGGCCAGCTTTGAACTCATGATCCTCCTTCCTCAGCCTCCCTAGTTGCTAGGATTACAGGCATGCGCCACCATGCTTACTTACCCAGATAATCTGAGCAATTTCCCAACTGGTCTCTTTACTTCCTGTTTCCCTTTCCAGTCCTTTTAAAAGAACTTGCAAAGTGAAGATGTGCTGTGTCACATCCTCAGGTTAAATCTTCAATATCTTACCTAGAGAAGACCTAAAGAAGAACATGTTGCCTCAGTCTACCTTTCAAGGTATTGCTCCTTTCCCTGCCACACATGCTCCAATGAGTGACCTGAAGCCCTCTAGATCATGGCACCCCTACTACTTCCTTCAGATTGTTCTTTCCGTCTGGAGGACCCTTACCTGTCCTCTGCCTGCTTAATTCCTGCTCATCTTTCAAGGGCTTGCACTAGGGTCACTGGAATTTTCACAAGTCATTTCTAGCCAAATGAATGGCTCTTTTCACTTTAAAGTCATATGTACACCACCTGCTTGCTCCGCTGTGACCTCTGGAGGGACAGAGTCTGTGTCCTGTTCATCTCTCTCCTATCTCCAGAGCCTGGCACAGTTTGAACAGATGTGCCCCACGGGTGGTGAATTGAAGAAATAGGATCAGCCCTCTTTTCCAGAAATCTTGCTTATTTTCCTTGGTCTCTAGTCAGCCAGTCCTTGAACTTTGGACACAGGACCTAGTTCACACAGGACACTTTATGGTATAAAGGCGGGATTATTTTAGTTGCAAAATGTCAGTCTTCTGCAGGACTTTCTCAAAAGGTTGAACTCCCGGTGGTTAGAGTAGGAGTGCAAATGATATGAGACAGCCATAACACAAGATGTTCTAGAGGTGGGAGTGGATCACTTCCTCCTGGTGTCATAGACGATAACAGAGTTGTAACTGCCCTTTGGATGGAAGATACTGCTGATCTAGGGTCAGCAGGCTTTGTCCCGTGACCAGAGGTTGTGCCAAACCCCCACTGCTCCCTCCTGAGCTCTCATGTATCAGAAGCCTGGTATATAAAGAGAACTCAGCCCAGGCACCCTTCTTCTTCACATTTTGGGGTCCTTAGCTCATCCCATGAGTGTCAAGACCTGGCTAGTCCCTTACGCCTTCTGAGAAATTTGGTTTTATTTTTTGAAAAATATTTTTAGCTGTTGATGGACACAATATCTTTATTTTTTTATGTGGTGCTGAGAATCAAACCTAGTGCCCAACACATGCTAGGTGAGTGCTCTACCACTGAGACACAACGCCAGCCCAGAATTTGGTTTTTATCTCTGGGCATTTACTCTGCAGATTGAGAGGTGACAGCACAACTGGAGAACGAGAGAGAAGCTGATTTACGCTGGGTTCCAGCTGGTGGTGTCGATTTCTGCCACAGAGATAGACATTGCTTTCTTCTGGATGTTGGGGTCAACACTTCTTTGGGATGCTGTATGTAGAAGTCACATGAGCCTGACTTTAGACTGGAACTCCTATTGGAGGGGAAAATGGGCTCTCTGTCTTGCTCACCTCTGTGATGTCCCCTGCCACGTGTCCAGCACTAGGAAGATACCCCATGAGTTTTTGTGCCAGACCAGGAGGGGAGGAGGCAGTGGGGAAAGATCCTCTGGGCTGGAATCACCTTTGGGCCTGAACAGCGGGGTGGGAGTGGGGTGGGGCAGGGGTCGAATATATTGGATGGAGAACGTACATAGAAATGTTTTTCAGAGATGCTGGTGAGGGGAGAACCCCACATTTTAATGCATCGTGAACCCGGAGAAGAAGCAGCTGAGTACAGTGCAGTGGTGCCCCGTCAGGGTAGGAGCTTTGTGAGCTTGAATCATTTGGCCAACCTTTGCACACCTGAGACACCTTGGCTCTCAGGGGTGGTTGGGAAGAGGAAGGGGTAAGGACAGCAGACGAACTCATGGGTCCTCTGCCTCCTCCCATACCTATGCCTACCCATCAATACTCCTGAGAGGGCCCGGTCCAGGACTGGCCAACTTGACTGGGGGTTCCAGTTCCACTACCAGTTGGTTATGTGATCTTGAGCAGTTCATTGATGCTTTTTTGATTTGTTGCCTCCTCTTTAAAAGGGGGAGGATAATATTAGCACTCCATGTGTAAGCAAGTGAGGTAATGCCTGTAAAATGCTCGGTACATCTTGAGCACTCAATAAACAGCCACAAGCAACAATCCTGCGCGTTGTTATTAGCTGTCTTCTGAAGAGAACAACAGAGAGCTTTCTGCCTTCCCAAAGGCGGGAGGGAGGACACCAGACTTCAGGAGCCGCTATCCGGAGGCTGCAGAGGGGCGGGCTCCACGAGGAGAGGAGGAGCCCGGGGAGGTCCGGTCAGGTAGGGCGGGCTCTTGGGCGGCGGCGAGTGGGTGGAGCCAATGAATCCTTGGGCCTCTCCTGCCACCTAGCGGTCCTCTGGACTAGGCCACCCAGAGGATTTTCAGGTCTGGGTGGTGGGCGAGGCTTAGCTTAAATATTCTTAAACAGCATCTCCGGTCCTCTTCTGCTGTCCCATTACCTGTGCTGCCCTCTGGGGATCCCTGGCTCATCACACATCCTCCACCTGGTCTTGTTGTGTGGGACAAGACCCCTCTTTCCAGGTGGAGGGAGAGAGGGAAGGCTTTGTTCTCTGGGTTCCCTGGCAAAGTAGAGAGCTGAGGCAGACCCCCTGCCCCCCCCCCCCCCCCCCCCCGGCTCCCAGGGCTGGTGGGTGCCACCTTCTCTCCACCTGGCTGGCTTGACGACTGATAATGGGATATGTGGGGACCCAGGCTGGCTCGGGTCGGCCTTGGGTTCTATTTAATTCTATCAGTATGTACTGTTTTGTGCATGCAATTTCTCCGGAGGACTTTGCCCTTTTGTCTCCAGGACAGAGGAGTAGGGACAGAGACCTGCAACCCAAGGCCTACTGGTGAAGGACCCAGCAGGGGCCTGGGAGACAGCTGTAGTCTGGGTTTCTCATCTGTCCTTCTCCCTGCAGGGAGATGTCACCCCCTGAGGAGGCTGCCTGCAGTGATGTCCTCATTGCATCATGTCACTCCTGCTTCTAAGGTGGCTGTGCCTGTTTGGGGAGGGGTCTGGTCCCTGTGAGAGGCTTTGGAAGGAGGCCAGGAGTCATGAGAAGGAGCCACATGTTGGGCTGTGAATCCAGTGTCAGGCACCCACAGGCACCTTGGGTCCACCCTGCCACCCGACAACCTTCCCACCCCAGCACCCACTCTTCCTCTCTCAGCCTGGCAGCCTCAGCTGCACCCGGCCAGGATTGCATCATTGTTGGCTTTGTTCTCAGAGCAGCAGGTGCAGGAGTGGGGCCCGCCGCCTGCTGCCCCCCTTCCCTCTCATTGCCTTCCACTCCCTCCTGGATAATCCTCCTCCTTCCTCCCCTCCCAGACCCATGGCACCCCGGGATTTGTCAGTCTTACCCAGGGCACTCTCTCACCTCCCCAAACAGAGGGAAGGAGGCTGGGAGGCAGGGATGAGAACCAAACTGGAGACTGCCCACCATCACTCTGTTCCCCCCAAAGAAACACCTGGTGCAAGCCAGGGTATGGCCTCCCAGATCTGGGTGAGAAGGTCAGAAATTGTCACCTGCTGAGCTGAAGCTAATAATAATCAACAGAAGATGAATTAATTCAGCCCTATGGAAGGCATTTAACTCTGTCGATTATTTATGTGGACCAAGGACTTTCTACTCACATTATTATCATTCCTGCTTCACAGAGAGGAAGCTGGAGCATCAAATACTTGCCTAAGACCTTGTGGCTACCAAGAGGCAGACCTTGGATTTGAATCTTGTGTGACTTAAAGCTTCAGCAAGAAAGTGTTGGAAATTTCAATGGTAACCAGACTTAGACATTTTCTTTTAAAAGGGGATTTTCCCCAGGCATTCATTAAGAGATAAGAGTATGTTCTTTTTTATTTTATCAAGGAGTTAAAATAAGATACACATCAAGTGACATGGGTTGGGCACTGATGCCACTCCCTGTCTCTGAGACAGTGCTGTTGGGGCAAGTCCTGGCCTATGCCAGTAATAGACAAGCAGTATCTCATTGGGGGTCCAGTCTTTCATAGAGAGGAAGGAATGGGGGTTGCATGCATGGACACCAAAGGCAGGTTCAGAGGTGATGAATGGTCCCATCTCTTATCTTCATTTTTTTCAAATATTTGAGAAATATTGCTTTAATCCATTAGTACAGTTATTTTTCACATGAAGAGAAAATATATTTGGTGTGTTTTAAGAACTCAAACCCATCCCTTGCCTTTAAAGGAATTCTGCTTGTGAAGTTTCCTGTGGTGGTTCCTAGGGTATGTTGATAAAATAATATTGGGGCTTAGCAATCTAGCCACCATGGCTTTGGCTAGTAGGAGTCTCATCCTCAGAACCAGCTCAGCATCCATGGGGTCAGACTGTCCCTGACCTTGCAAAGCCCATTTCCAGAACTTAGGCCTTTCTGAGGCTCAGCATAGGTGGCTACTGTTGCCACCTCCTCTTTGCTTTCACTTCCTAGGCATGGAAAGAGAACCAGAGGGAAGTCAATGGGAAAGAATGGAGCCTGGCTTCCTTAACCAGGGCCCAGCTCTGCCGGGGTCTGGGAGAGGCCAGTTGGGGGAGGAGGGGAGCGACAGACATGCTTGCTGGCTAGCACTCCTCTGTCTCCTGTTTCTTTAGTCCAGAACAGATTTTGTCTGAAGGGACAAAGGGCCCCATTGACCCCATTGCCTTGTGACCCCACCCAAGTCTGCCCTCCCCTCCTCAGGAAGCCAGCAGAGCCCTTGGGGAGCAGACAGGGGGCATAAGGCTGCTTAGAGGGCATGGCAGGGAAGCTCAGAGAGGGCATAGCCCAGGAGGGCGGGGAAAACAGGGAGTGCATGGACAGTGCCCCCTGGGTCCCCATCAGGGATGGCCAAGTGTGAGGGCCTTCGAAGACTCTTGGCTATAGTCCCAGGAGCAAAGCTGCCAATACCTCATGGGGCCACAACATGGGAGGACCTGGGGAGTCCAACTTCAGCCCCAAGATGAGCCTTCCGGGAGCTGGGAGCCTCAAGCCCACATTCCTGTCTCCCTGCCTCCAGCATGCCCCCCACACCCAGCCTATAAAGCCCCCTTTGTCTGGCCCATTGAGGATCTTAACTCTCCCCATCTCAGTTTTCCATCCACTTCTCCCTCACCCTCTGGTGGCTGAAGAAGAGGCCAGGGCTTGGTGAGAAGTGAGGCCACCTCCATGCCAGTCTTAACACTGGCCTGGGAGCTCAGTGGTCACCAGGGCTGAAGACTCCACCTCTGCCCTGGGCAGCATGCCTGCCTCTCACATGCCTGTTCATGTGATGCCCCTTTCAGTTTGGCCCTGCCCTATCAGGGTCAGGACACAGCAGCAGTGGGCAGTCAGGAACTACACTGCCGGGGGCTGTCAGTGGGACAGGGATGGAGGTTTTTTGGCCACTTCCTTGGGCTTCATCAGATAGGTGACCCCCACAATCCCAAAGTTAGGTTCCTCTGGGGTGAATCTGGGGGTTTAAATACCCCTTCTCCAGTAGTGAATAAACAGGTCTATGTCCTCTTTCTGCTTGGCACATGACTCCTGCGTGGCACACTAGGTGGGCGACAGGAATCTCTGTCCTTGTTTCCCACCCCCAGGCAAGGGCCTCAGGACACAGTTGAATGTAAGCTGGACCCTGGCAACAAGGAGCAGCCCTCCCCTCCCATCAGCCAGGCAGCGCACAGTGTTTCCCTGTGTTTCAGGCTCTGTGGGTGGGTGTGCCTTGCTTCTCCCAGACAACCTCAGAAGTGGCCTATCAGCCTAAGAGACAGTGGGGTCAGCTCTGCCACTAAGCTACTTGGTGACCTTGGGCAAGCCCCTCTCTGGCGCCTATAAAATGAAGGGCGTGGTCCTTCTGGCTCCGATGACTCTCAGGAATGAGGAGAGGGGCTCCCCTTGAAGAGGGTCGTCTCTCCCCTGCCCCCAGGACAGGCACAAGTGTGCAGGCAGCAGGAGCCCTGGATGTATGAGGTCATGTGTGCACTGTGTGTGAGACTGAGCTGTGTGACCCCAAATGTGTGACTGAGTGACTGTGTGTGAGCGGGCAAGAGTGCTCGTGCGAGCGGGCCCCGGCCCCGGGGTGGGGGAGGGGGCGGGCGCAGGGGCGGGGCCTGCGGATGGGGCGGGGCCGGGAGGGGGCTCTGGCTGCCGACACCAGGCGGTCCTCGCGCTTGGTCGCTGGTGCAGCTGCCCCTCCAGGGCGCATGGAGGGGACGCTGCCCCCTGCGCCCCCAGGGGCCAGCGCGGCGACGACGGCATAGTCGGGCGCAGCATGGAGCAGGTCAGCGCGCGTGGGGTGTGGGTGTCTGTCTGAGAGCAGAGGGCTGCGGGTGTCGTGACCGGGTGAGGGTGGGCGCGTGGACAGCAAGGGGACCCTGCCACACGGGAGGGGTTAGGGCGCGGGAGCTCTGGGTGGGGCCGGTGTGACACAGAGCTAGTGAACACACACACACGCGCGCGCGAGCACGCATACACACACACACACACACACACACACACACACAGGTGTGTATTCCCCCATCGCTGACACGCAGGATGGCACGCGCGAAGGGCGCACTCTCCACCCCCTTTCCAGAAAGAGAGCACCCACATTTAGAAGCCCCCATCCCCGTTCGGGAAGGTCCCAGCCTCTGTGCTCTGAACCTAGGCTTGAGGCGGTGGAGGTTCTGCAGAATGAAGGGTGACACCGGGTGGGGGATGGCTCCCTGCCATACAACTGTGCTGGCCTCCAGACCCCCAGTGAGACCTCAAGATACAACTGCCCCTCCCCCTGCACGTCAAGGGGCTTCTCCCAGCCAGGCTCCCTCCTTTCCAGTTACGGCAGCTGCAGCAGCTGCTGCCACCATTTCACGGCAGTGAGAAGATGGGGTGGGCTAGCTCTTCACATGCGCCCCAAATACAGAACTGCGGTCCCAGCCAGGAGGGGGCTGCCTTTCTTTCACTCAGGCACTAACGGTGCAGAGCTGGGTGTAGTGGCCCCCCAGTCAGAGTTCTCATCTCCGAAGACAAGTCCAGACAGCCCCCATGTTGGGGGGGACTCTCTCTTGGCCTACAACCCCCTGCTCTAGAAGGGGCAGCAGCTGACAGGGGGCAGAGTGACCAGGCTGCTCCTGGGATGGCCTTGCTCTCTTCCCAGTCTGGACTTGGGTTAGGTCTTGGGGTGGAGTCTGGAGTGATGAAATGGGTTTTTCTGTTACTAGGTGTGCCTTTAAGTGCTGAGCAAACCCACGACCCCCTCCTTTCCTCGCCCCAAGCTTTTTGAGGGCTGCTCAGCCTAAACTAGTGGCCTGGGTCCCTGGGCTCTGAGACCCCTCCCCGCCAGAGCTCAGGCCTCCTACACTGTAGCAGAGGGTTTTGTGCATAGGTTCATGGTAAGGAGTCAGGGAATGGGGAGATCCTAAACTCTGGGGTCCTGGAGAGAGGCACCAGGGAGGCACAAATGTTCTGGGCATCTTCCTTGAGTGAGATGGTTGGGGTGGGGTTGTGGGCTGCTCTAGTCTCCAAGTCTGTTTGGCATCTCTGTCATTAATTTAAATGGTCAGTGGCAGCTCCTTGGAATACTAGACCTGGCAGGGGGAGGGGGACTCAGTTGCTCATTTTCTGTTGTTGCCATTACTGAATGGAGCACACAAAAGCAAGGAGGTGGAGAGTGCCAAATGCCTTAGTAAATAAAATTATTTATTATAAAATAATTAATTTTATGTTATGTGACTTTCACCTAAATTAAGGGGGGAAAAAAAAGGAGGAGGAATAGGCCTAGGGGCCACCACTACTTCCTGTCTCCTACAGTTCAAGTGGCCCATGTGCCCCATCATTAGCCTTTACCAGCCTTCCCTACCTGTCCTGGCAGCCAATCTCTTCCCTTTCCCAGAGGACAGACCAGCCGGAGAGGAGAGTCAGGACATCCAGCTCCTGTCTTGGCTCTATCAAGAGTCTCTGGAAGATCAGGCAAAGTGGTGCAGGCCTATAATCCCAGGGATCCAGGAGGCTGAGGAAGAAAGATGGCAAGTGTGAGGCCAGCCTGGGCAATTTAACAAGACCCTGTCTCAATTAAAATTAAAATTAAATTAAGTTAAGTTAAATTAAATTTAAAAAGCACAAGGCTGGGGATGTAGCTCAGTGGTAGAACATCCCTGGATTTAATCCCTAGTACTGCCAAAAAAAAAAAAAAAAAAAAAAAAAGAGTCACCAAGGCCTTGGATATGCATCCACTTTCCAGACTGCTGTGAAATCCCTGCCATCTGTGAAACCCTGCCAGCTATGCCTAGGTTCTTTTTTTCCCCCAGTACTAGGGATTTAACCTGGGAGTACTTTACCACTAAGCTATATCCCCAGTCCTTCTTATTTGTTTATTTGCAACAGGGTCTAAGTTGCTGAGGGCCTCACTAAATTGCTGAGACTGATCTTGAACTTGTGATCTTCCTGCCTCAGCCTCCATAGTGGCTGGGATTACAGGTGTGCGCCACTATACCTGACTTCCTGTATATAAATTTTACTTTGACTTAAAAAATAGCAAGGATTTTGATCATCTACACTCATGGGCATGTATAGATGAGGTAAGGTGATGGGAGATGACTAAAATGGCAGAGGTGATTCCAGAGCAAACCACACACAGCGGGCCTCCATTTAGTCTGTGTCCAGGGATTCAACCAACTACAGATTGAAAATATTAGAAAAAAATTGTGTCTGTACTGAACATTAGACTTTTTTTCTCATATTTTTAATATTTAAAAAATTTTTTTAGTTGTAGATGGACACAATACCTTTATTTTATTTATATGAAATGCTGAGAATTGAACCCAGTGCCTCACACTTGCTAGGCAAGTGCTCTACCACTGAGCTACAACCCCAGCCCTCATTATATCTTTTTTTAAAAATATTTTTTAGTTGCAGATGGACACAATACCTTTATTTTATTTATTTTTATGTGGTGCTGAGGATTGAACTCAGTGCCTCATGCATGCTAGGCAAGTGCTCTACCACTGAGCCCCAACCACAGCCTTTATTATATCTTAAACAATACAATATAGCAGTTATTTACACAGTATTTACATTTATTAGGTTTTATTTATTTATTTAAGTATTGGGGATTGAACCCAGGGATGTTTTACCACTGAGTTACATCTCCAGACTTTTTTACTTTTTATTTTGAGACAGGATCTCAAGTTGCTTAAGCCCTCGCTAAATATCTGAGGCTGGCCTCAGATCTGTGATTCTCTTTGCAGCTTCCTAAATTGATGAGATTATGGGTATGTGACACCCCACCCTGTATTAGGTTTTATAAATAATCTAGAGATGATTTAAAGTACATGGGAGAAAGCTGGGTATGGTGGAGCACATCTATAATCACTAGTGGCTCAAGAGGCTGAGGCAAGAGGATTGTGAGTTCAAAGCCAGCCTCAGCAACTTAGTGAGGCCCTAAGCAACTCTGTGAGACCCTGTCTCTAAATAAAATATAAAAAAAGGGGTAGGGATGTGGCTCAGTGGTTAAGCGCCCCTGAGTTCAATCCCCGGAACAAATAAAAGTATGCAGAAGGATGTGCAGATTATTTGCAATACTACATATGCCCCCCCTTTTTTTTTTTGTACCATGGATTGAACCCAAGGGCACTTAACCACTGAGCCACATTCCCAGCCCTTTTTATTTTTTCTTTTGAAACAGGGTCTATCTAGCTAAGTTGCTTAGGGCCTTGCTAAATTGCTGTGACTGGCTTTGAACTTTTGATTCTCCTGCCTCAGGCTCCTGAGGAGCCACTGGGATTACAGGCATGCACCACCACAGGCTTTTTCTGGATTCTTTCTAGATGTCCTCGGACAACTCTGAGCACAGTAGCCCAACCTGTCCCCAGCCTGCCCCCTGAACTATGAGGCCTTGCAGGTGCCAACTCTGATGACCTGCAGTTTAGAGATGCCAGGCCCCTTTGCTTAAGGCCTTAGAGAATGCCAGCCCTGCTAGCTGCTGTTGCTTTCTGATTGCGGGAAACATGGCGTGTATGCGGTGCTTTGGAAATCAGAACTGCTTTTCACTGCACTGAGGAAGCTCCTATTTTAAGTTTCCCATGTGCTGGGTCTTCTTGTAAAGCAAAGAATCCTTTTATAGTGCAAGAGCCCTCCCTGGTGTGTCTGTATGGTATGTGTGGCTTTTGGCATGTAGGGTTTCCTGAAAGGGGGCATGCCTGGAATCTCTAACGGGGGCTGGAATTGCTGGTAGAGTGGGCACTGGGATGGAGGGGCTCCCCCCATGGTTGGCCCTACCCCTCTTTTCTCCCTATCCAACTCCCATCACTCTGCCCAGGGCTGGCTCAGGGCCAGAGAGAGGAGAGGGGAGCAGCTGCTGGGGATTTCCAGAGCTTCCAGGGGGAGGTGGGAGCCTCTCCTGTCCTGCTTCCTCCCCTCCCCTTCTCTTCCTCTCTTTCCTTCCTCCATGTCCCCCTCTCCTCTCCTGTCCTATATTCTCCCCTCTCTTCACCCACCCAGAGGGGCAAAATGGAGAATGAAACAAACCCGTCCTTGTGCAGTGATGTTTGGGGACTAGGCAGAGTCTGGGGGGCCAGTAGCAGAAGCAGGAAGAATCAGAGTCCTCACTTAGAGCTATAAAATCCAGCATCCTGGAACTGGAAGGGACTACCTAGCCTGATGTCTCCTAGAGGTAGAAAGAGTGAAGACTTAGCATCAGACTTCGCTTGAGTCCAGAATCCTACCTGGAAGATCCTAGATAAGTTACTTAACCTCTCTGAACTTGTTTCCTCATTTACACAGTGGGGCCAATGATACCCACCTTCCAGTGCTATCGTGGGGATTAAATGAAATATGTTTGGAAAGATGGTGACATGAAGTAGGTGGCAGTAGGTGCTCCACATGTTTCAGTTCCTTTTCTCTCCATCTTGGTGTTTCTCAGCTTCTGCTAGGGGATGTCATGGTCCTTATAGGTCATCATTTAGCTTTGCATATACATGTTTGTCCATGCAGTCCTTACCACTGGGGCTTCAGTGACCAGAGGCACATAGGAGCCTGCAGAGATGCCGTCCAAGGCCTCCTCCTCTCCCCACACCATGACATAATTTCCCAAAGATGAGTCTCCTGAGGGACAGCCATTCCCAAGTGGCAGGGGTGGGGCATCTCTCATTTGCCTTCTGCCCTGACACAGGACCTGACTGGGTGCGGCTCCCTTCCCTAGCTGCCAGCCCAACGAAGCGGCAACCTCTTGCTCCCACCCAACTCAACTATCCAGAGGTGGCTGGGCTGGGGGATCCCAGAAATTTGGCAGGGTCCATTGCCCTTTTGCCCCAACCTTCCAGGAGTCTCTAACCTCCCTCCCTAAGGGGTGTTCAGGTAGGATTCCTCTCATGGGACTCTTCAGGGATAAGAGTGGCAGCAGGGATAAGAGTGGGTACTAGCATTATCCTGAGTGGACCGTTGCCCCACCCAGCACCATTAAGGGTGCTCAATGAAGACCAGTTGATGGGAGGCTTGGGGCTGTGCCAATTGGAGGCCTTCATCAAGGTCTAGGTCAAACACTGTCTGTCTCCCAAGGTCCTTGCCTTCTCCCCTGGTTACTGGAGGCTCCCTCTTGTTTTGCTTAAGCCTATACATGCGCCACCATTAAAGCATCATCCCTACTATTCCCAGAGTAGTGGCTTATTGAGGGCAGGCATATCGCCTGATTCATCAAACTGTCTCCACCACCCCACACAGGAATTTGCATATAGCAGATGCTCAATAAATGTCTTTTGACTTGATTGAACTGCATCCCACCTGCTTTGGAGATGCAAATTGGAGAAGGGGTAGTGTTGCCTTTGGCAGACAGCTGATGATCCAGAACAGCTCTTCCCTCTAGTCTTGCCCTCCTCTTTTTCTCCACCAGGGGATGCTCTCTGTCCTTTGGTGGAAGGACCTGTGCTGTGGCCAGATTCATGGCCCTGTAACCCACATTTCACACATTATAGACAGTTCCTGACTTATGGTGGGTTCAATTTGTCACTTTTGGACTTTACAGTGGTGAGAAGGCAATACAAATTCAGCGAGAGCCATACTTTGAATTTTGAATTTTGACATTCCAGGGCTGGTGGTATGTGATCCCAAGCACCTCCACCGTCGCAATGGCAAACCGTTCATACTGTGCTGGGTTGCATCAGTTATGGATATTAAATGCATTTGTGACTTATGATATTTTCAACTCACGATGGGTTTATGGGGAGGCTGCAAAACTTCATTCGGAAATGGAGGAGCATGTGTCTTGTTCTTCCCTTCAGCTCCCAGAGCAAATCGAGTACAATGTGAGCTTCAAATCAGAGGCAGGCTGAGAAGGCCCAGTTATTTCCATCTCACAGGGGGTAAAACTAAAGATTCAGAGAATGTACTTTTCCTCAAACCCAGATAGCTACCTGGTGGGCAGAATGGGGACTTGAACTCAGGCCTTTGGACTCTCGTTCCAGAGCTCTTTTGATGACAGTAGACCCTTCACCAGTTCCTAGGACAGGTCTCATCCTGACAATGACTTTGGCCTGGGGACCCTCTAACCTCTACCGTGCTGTCCTTTGGGCCTCTGTCTTGCCCACTCCTTCTCCTCCTGTGTTCTCAGGCTGTCACCTAGGCACCTGCCTCTCAATATGCCTTGCTTGTGATTCATCTGTGCTGTGAGCTGCCCCTTCCTGCTTGTTTTAGTCAGTTTGTTCCCTGCTGTGACTGAAAGATCTGACCAGAACAATTTTAAAGGAAGAAAAGTTTACTCGAGGGCTCACTGTTTCAGATGTCTTAGTCCACAGAGGTTGGTTCCATTCCTCGGGGCTCGAGGCGAGGCAGAACATCACAGTGAAGAGTGTGGCAGAGGGAAGCAGCTCGCATCATCAGAAAGCAGAGGAGAGAGAGAGAGAGAGAGAGAGAGAGAGAGAGAGAGAGAGAGAGAGATATTCCACTCTCCAGATACAAAATATATACCCCAAAGCCACGCCCAATCCCAATCTCCACCAACCACACCCTAACATCAGGGATTAATTCACTAATTGGGTTAAGACTCTGACAACCCAATCATTTCTCCTCTGAACCTTCTTACATTGTCTCACATGTGAGCTTTTGGGGGACACCTAACATCCAAACCATAACATTGCTCCCTCTCTCACTGGGCCTGTTCTCCTTCCTCAACCCGGTGGCTCTTCCTTGTCGCAGTCTGACCTCCACCCCCACCGACCCACTGAAGGTGCCCTCTCTGCCCAACACTTGACTGACTGCCTGCTTTCCCTGGGTCTTTTTCAGTGCCTCCTCCTTTTCTTTCTGTCCCTACAGGGCTGATGCTCCTCTGGGCACTGTCCCATAGTTGGTCTATTCACTCTTTGCTCCCTCTGGAACTGAGCCACAGTCCTGGTCTCAGAGACCACCAGACATCCACAGCTAAGCCTCTAGCTCAAGCCTGTCTTCCCTTCAGCGTTTAAGTCGCCAGTCCCTACTCCACTGGCAACTCAGCCTGAAGGTTAAGTGTGTGGACTTGGAGTCGAAATGCCTGGTTCCAAATCCTGTGTGGACCTGCATTCTCTGGACCTCAGTTTCCTTACCCATATAAAACAATATCTATTTCATAGGCGTTTGAAAGGTTTAATTGCAATAATGCATATAAGGATTCATCCCAGCACCTTGCCAGTTCCCTCTCCCTGGGAACAGCCTAGACAACTGGTCTACCTGGTATTATAAGCCTTGAAGTTTTTCTAGACGCTTCCCTCTCCTTCTTCCTACCCAATAGTTCACCAAGTCCCAGAAGCCTTTGATATTTGTTGTTCCTTGCTCTGGTAAATCCCCTGCGCCCTCCCCAATCTCCTTGCTGGCTGCTCTCTGTTCTTGTCCCTGTCACATGCCAGAGGGGACCTGGCACATCTCTGCTTAAAGTCTTTGCCCAAACCAGGCTAGAATCTAAGTGCCTAGGCCTAGTCACTCCTTCCTCACATCCCACCTATTTCCTTCCTCATCTCTCTACACTTCCTGCCCACAGTCCCCACTGGAGCCTGCTCTCCCCGCCTCCCTGCTTTTGTCTGTGATAATATACCTGCTCCCTGGAGTGCCTTTCTGTTCCCCACCCCACCCCTGACCCATCCATGAAGCTCCAAGGAGCTCAAAGCACTTCCCTGGGGCAGTGCTCTGCTTCTCCAGCCTTCCACCACTCCTCGGGATCTCACTATAGAGTGGCGATTTGGGAATACCAGGCCTCAGCTAGGGAAAGAGCCTAGCCTTGTCCCCACGTCCCCAGGGGCAGCTGCCCTGCCCTCCTCACTCCCCACTCCCTCCCAAAAGCCCTGGTGAATGAAGGAGGGTGATCAGGCTGGGGTAGGGATTTGGAAAGAGGGGGAGTATAAGGAGGGTTGTTGGTGAGGACATGTTCCACCTTATGTTGGGCTTTATTGTCCCAAACCCCAGAGAAAGTGTACAAGAGGAAAAAAGTGGGTTTGGGAGTGGATGGTAGGATACAAGGAGTGTGACAGAGTCAGGCGGATGGGGAGCCACCATAGACAGGAAGAGTAGGAGAAGAGGGCCAGGAGAAGGTGGATGGGAAGGGCCTGGGCAGGATGGGGGTGCAGGTCAAGGTGCAGGAAGAGGTGGGAAGGGCAGCAGGGTGGGGGAGAGTCAGTTTCTGGGAAGTGGGAGGGGGTGCAGGGCATGTGTAGTGCATTGTGAGGGAGGAACTGGACTGCCGGTCAGCGTGAGCTCATTTCCTCTCATCGACTCCTGCAGGGTCTGAGGCATCAGGCTCTGGAAAAAGTGAGCCAGGGGCCCTCCGGGGCTCCCCTCCCTGGCCCCACAACTCACAACATCAGTTAAGTCTGGCTTTCTGATGCCAACCCTCCCCTTTACAGAGACAACCCTTTGTTCCCACTGGAAAGGGCCCCTACATCCAGGTGGTAGCACACCTTGGTCTATTGGAGCTACAGGGCAGAAAAAGGCAGGAACAGGGACTGGGCTGGAGATGAAGCAAGAAGATTCAAGCAGTATGATGGATTGCGGTTAGCTAGCAGGAAGAACTTTCTAGAAGTAGGAGATACTTCTGGCTGCACATGACCTTGATGAAAAGGGGTGGAGAAGGAAGAAGAGTCATTAACTGCTTCTCCATCATTAGAAAAGAAAATTCTTTTCTGCTGACTGCAGAAGACTTAAATAAAACATCTGATTTAAAAACCAGTCAGTATCTCCTTCTTCAAGCTCAAGGGAGTAGGATGGCCTAACTGGCGTCTGTCCAACACCCACACCTGAGTTCCAGACCCTGATCGAGGGGGAAAGGATGGGGCTTAGGGCTGATCAGACTTTAAAACTGCAAGAAAGTGGGAACTGGGGTTGAGGCTCAGTAGTAGAGCACTTGCCTAATATGTGCGATATATGGGTTCGATCCTTAGCACCACATAAAAATAAATAAAATAAAGGTATTGTGTCCAGCTACAACTAAAAAATATATTTAAAAAAAAAACTGCAATAAAGCATGAGGTCAGTGTAGGCTGTAGGAGGCAAGAATGGGGGAAAGTGGGAGTTAGATAGCAGAAAGAACTTTCCAGCATAATGAAGGATGAGGGACTGTCCCTCCCTGGACTGTCTGGGAATGAGCTGAAGGGGTCCTGTTGGGGGGAGGGGAGAGCTGACTCAGACCCAGGGGGTCTCTCTCTCTCTCTCTCTCTCTCTCTCTCTCTCTCTCTCTCTCTCTCTCTCTCTCTCCCTTCCTCCCTCCCTCCCTCTCTTTTGGTACCAGGGATTGAACTCAGGGGCACTCGACCACTAAGCCACATCCCCAGCCCTTTTAATTTTTTTAATTTAGAGACAGGGTCTAGCGAAGTTGCTTAGGACCTCGCTGAGTTGTTGAGGCTGGCTTTGAACTGATGATTCTCCTTCCTCAGTCTCCCGAGCTGCTGGGATTACAGGCGTGGGCCTCGGCTCCAGAGCATCTTTGCTCTCTGGGCCCAACTCAGAGCAAAGCAAGAAAGCATGAGTTTGCTCTCAGGATTGCCAGCAGAGCAAGTCTATGGGCAGTCCAGAGCCCAGAGTCACAGGACTTGAGACGGGCCACTTAGAAGGGTTGGTGCACCTGCCGCACCCTCTCTTTCAGCTTCCCTTCCCAACCACTGTGGGGTCCTAGTTGGGACTCTGCCTGGGAAAGGGACCTTCCCTAGATCGAGGGGCATACCCCCCAAATGCACCATAACAGCTCTTGTGCCTCAACTTCGAGTCCCTAGAGTGAATGTTCCCTAAGCTCTTTCCCTCTCAGACCAGCGTCGCCTCATCTTTGTCTCTGACTTTTGAGGCCTCTCTCAACTGTCTTACCATTCATGCTTTCTGGGTTTCTGGATCTCTCGCTTGCCATCTTCTGATGCCTATTTCTCTCTGCTTCCCCCTCCCTCCCTCCCTCTGCCTGTACTAGTTCTAGGTTCAGTGCCCTTGTCCTCTTTCCTGGGTCCGGATCACCGTCTATCTAGGCCGGTACCCTGGAGGCCGCATTAGCTGCTTCCCTGGAACCACCTCTCTGGGCCAGGCCGCGTCCGGCCTCTGGCTCCGCCGCCCGCGCAGACCTCGGTCTCATCCCGTTTTACCCTTTTGAGGCCCGGGGGAAAGGCCGCGGGTGCGCCCCGTCGAGAGCGCGGGTGGTGGAGGGGAGGAGCGAGAGGGAGGGCTGGGGGGGGACCCCACTCGGCCCCGCCCCTGCCCCGCCCCTCCCGGGTCCCTGCCCGCGCCCCCAGCAGTGCCCCGGCCGCAGAGCCGCCGCTGCCACCCGATGAATGGAGTCGCCTTCTGCCTGGTCGGGATCCCGCCGCGCCCGGAGCCCCGGCCCCCCCAGGTGAGGGCGCTGGGCCACGGGAGGGGGCGCGGCCGGGCGCGGCCAGGGAGCAGTGGCTGGGCCGGGGTCGCTGCGCCCCCGCTGGGCGGGCACCGCCTGGGGCGCACAGTGCGGGCACCACGGGCATCGCTGCGGGAACTCCGGCTGGTGCGGGCTGGGGAGGGGGCTGGAGGGAGAGTTGCCCAGGGCGGAGGGGCACGGACGAGGGAGCTAGGCAGCAGGCTGGACGGGCCCCGGGCTGCCAGGGCAGGGGCCACCAACCCGGGTGGTGGTGCCAGGCCTCCTGCGGCCGGGCAGCGGGGGCGGGAGGCCCGCGCCTTTTGTCCAGGTTTTTCAGGCGGGGCGCCTGCCGCCGTTTCCTCTGCCCGAGTTTTCGTTTTCCGTTGGCGAGGCCCCGGCACAGCTGGAGGGAGAGGGAGTGGGGGAGGGGGTTCCCGGAGCGGGACGTCCTTGGCCGCGGAGGCGGGACACCACCTCTCTGCGCCACTCTCGCTCCCTGCGGAGTCGAACCGCACGACGGGCTGCCAGGCTGGGGTTTGTGGAAAGAGACATAGGCCCGGGACTCCCAGTCCCGGAGGCCGGCTGCCCTCTTCTTTGCTCCCACCAGCTGGCTGTGGGTGGGTCTGGGTGCGGGGTGCCAGGGGCATTACTCAGCGCTGGGTTGCTTTGCTTGGGTTCTTTCATCTGCCAGCTGCTGAGGCTAGGGAAGGGCCAGCAGGGGCCTCCGGCCCCCATCCCCCGTGTCAGGGCCAGTCCCCGACCTCTGAGCCTGGCTGCCAGTCCTACTGAAGCATCCCAGCACACACCACCGCATCCCAAGTTGAAGGGCTGAACGCTGTAGGACAGCAGTTTTTCTGAACTTGGAAAAGAAATTTCTTGGGGTCCAGGTTGGGTCCAGTCAGGGCAGAGACCTTTTCCTCTTTTGACAGGACTGAAGGGCTTTAGGTACCCTCTTCTCCAGTCCTCCCCAGGTGTTGGCCCTGGCAAATGGTGCTTTGTGAACTCTGTGTCTCCCCTGTTTTCTAGAGCTGTATGTGTTCAAGTTCTCACTCCGTCTGCATCTCTCTTTCCCGTCACTCCAGCCAAAGTGTATTTCCTAATTATAAACTTGAAATTCAGGATGGACAGGGGGCGGGGGTGGAGGTCATTAAGCATGAGTCCCTCAGATTCTCCCCCGACCAACAACACATACTTCATCTCTATCTCCTTATGTCTCCACCCCCACTGAGCCCAACTGGGGGTGGATGGCTTTTGATCCCACATGGTTCGCCCTTCTGCCAGGCAACAGTCCCATTCTCAAAAGTGACCAGCTCTCACAGAGATGTGTTCATCAGTGTGTGATTTGAATCTTGATTATATAACTAGTCATTTCACCTCTAAACATGGCCTAAAGGCCCCGGGCCCTGGCTGCTTCTCTGGCTTGCCCACAGTGTGGTTGAGTTCACCCCAAGGTGGCTGGGAATGCCACAGTCCATGTCCAAGGCTCTGCCCTCTCCTTGTGAATAATGGGTGCAGTAGATCCCTTATGTTGAATGCTGAATTCAAGGGCCTAGAACCCCCTGTGACTGGGCAGAGTAGGTGTTAGTGTCCCATTTTACAGAGAGGGCCTGAGCCAACAGCCACACTGCTTGGGCTAGAACCCAAGTTTCCTGATGCAGTCAGGGCACAAGATGACACCTGAGAGGAAAAATATTAGGACTGTGGCTTTGGGATTTCATCTGAGATGGGGCAGGCTTTTGTGAGTCCAGCTCAAGCAGAGGGACACTGGACCTGGAAAACAGGCCTTATATGTGACCTGTGTGTACACAGACTGGTGTGGGCCTTCTGTGTCCCCTTACTCAGGCCAACCCTGAACTTCTGGGGAAAAGGTACAGCATTGTTGATATAAGTGGGAATGGGGATGAGGGCAGGTGCTGGTTACAGAGTAGGGCAGTGCAGGAGAGGACAGGGGACAGTTCCATTACTCATTGCAGGGATGCTTAGGACTTAACTGGGCGCGGTGGCGCACACCTGTAATCCCAGTGGCTTGGGAGGCTGAGGCAGGAGGATCAAAAATTCAATGCCAACCTCAGCTACTTAGTGAGACCCTAAGCATCTCAGTGAGACCCTGTCTCTAAATAAAATACAAAATAGGGCTGGGGATATGGTTCAGTGGTCTAGTGCCCCTGAGTTCAATACCCAGTACCCCCTCCTCCCAAAAAAAAGGACTTCTTGTGTAAAGTTAAAAGAGAGACTACACAGCAGGAGACTAACTTACAGTGCGATGGATTGCAGTTAGATTGTTGGGAGAACTTCCAGGGAGAGCTTTGTGAGCCACGCTTCAGGGAAGTTTCCTCTCATGTAGTGGGCCGGGTAAATTTGTGTGATGTTGGATCCCAATGTAGAAATCCAGATATATTCTACATGCAGATATATTCAAATGAGCATGTCCATTAGTACCTGGAAAACTGTGTTTTAAAAAGGGGGAGTTGCTTTAATCGTATAGCTGATAGCTAAGACAGAGAGAGCAATTACTGTGGAACAGGATTTGTACAGATTGGCTCATTTAATCCTCACAATCACACCACCAGGTAGATCCCGTTATCCCCATCTTACAGGCGAGCACTCGGAAGCACAGAGAGCTAACAGCATGACTAGTAAGTGGCCAAGCCAGGGTAGGAACCTGGGGATCTGGCTTCAGAGTTCTGCTCTCTCCCTCACTTCCTGACTTCCTGGGACCCTCCTTGTCCTGCTGTCACTCCCACCTGAATCTGGGTTCATCTTGGACACAGCTCAAAATCAAGTCAACCTCTTGATGAATTGGACCTTTGTTACTTGTCTTTCTACCTGTCCTCAGGGTCAGCGAAGCCCCAGATGTCCCTCCGTGGTTGCTGGGTAGGGAATCAGCTCATTTAGCCCGCAGCATCCCCCGTTCCACCCATCTAGCCAGCAGCACTTGGGCCTGGCTCTGTCCATTGGCACTTTCCCTCCAAAGGCTCATCAGCCCTGCTCTGTTGGCTGCAGAGGTTCAAAGGTGAGGTATTGGCTTGGTCAGGGATTTGGACAAAGCCCGGTTTTAATTATCCTGCTCTCTCACCCTCCCAGAGAACACCATGAATAGGGCCTGTGGGAGCTGGCGCTGCCTTTCCCTGGGCACCCCCACTCTCTTCAAACAACCCGCCCTTAGATCCAGGCCCCCTGTTTCTTGGGAAATTGTGCCAGCTTGTCAGCAGGACAGTGCCAGTCTGTACCAGGCGGGCATCTCCTCTCCCACAGCCTCAGTGGGATGTCGGGCTGAGATGGTCTTGGGACTGGACTTTGGGACAAGTGTAAAGCCCTTTGCAGGTGGGGGTATATTCATCCCCTGTGGTCAGGACCAGAGTGCCATCTGGTCCAACTTTCCCAAGCTGCAGTGAGGAAACTGAGGCCAGAGAACACCTTTGTCCCCTAGCCTGTGGGTGGTGGATAAGAACCCAGGACTTCTGATCACCAGGCTCTGAGGCCAGGCCTCTCCCTTCATGGTTCTGTCCTTGGTGGCCTCTCCAGTGCCAGGTGCTGGAACTGGGCACTGAGAGGGAGAGGGGAGGGCAGGGAGGAAGAGAGATGAGTAGACAATGTGTCCTGTTCATCTCTGTGTCCCCAGTGACCAGCATAGTGCCTGGCACAGAGCAGTTCTCCATAAATGTTTGTGAAGTGCGAGTCAGGAGCAGCCCCTCCCCTGGCTTCCTGGGGTGCCCAGAGCCGGGCTCTCTTCCTAGCATTGTGAACGGTTCACCTACAAGTCAGTGTCCCCCATCGGACTGGAGCTGAATGTAAGAAAAATAATAGTAGTGACTACGTACATAGTGCTTACCACTAGGTAGGTACGTTACCATCATCCCGTTTGACCGATGGAGAAACTGGCACAAAGAAGTTACATGGCTTCCTAAACTGCACAACAAATGAATGGCAGAGTAAGGACTTGACTGCGCCTCTTGAACCTCATACCAAGTGGCTTCCAGGGGTCATGTTTGTCTTGTTATCCACAGAGGCCTGGCATCCTCCCAGTACTCAGAGAATGTTTGTTGACAGACTGACTGACTTAATTCATGAAGGATGGGTCAGCATATGACAAAGCCACAGAATCCTGTAACCTAACCCTTAGGAAGTCAGTGGGCCTGGGATTCTTTTTTTTTTTTTTTTGGTGTAGGGATTGAACCCAGGGGTGCTCTACCATTGAGCTACATCCTCAGCCATTTTTATTTTTTCTTTTGAGACAGAGTCTAACTAAATTGCTCAGGTTGGCCTTGAACTTGTGATCCTCCTACCTCGGCTCCTGAGTCTCTGGGATCACAGGTGTGAGCCGCCGTGCCTGGGCTGGGGTCTTGGAAGGCTGCCTGGGGTGCTTCACTGTGTTTTCTGCACCAAGAGCACCTGAGCAAGGAGGGAGGGTGGGCTTTCCCATGCCCCTGCCACCACTGCTCTCCAAGGCTTATGAAGGCCACCAGGGCTCTCCCGGTCTCTTGGTTTCTCTCTTGTTCTTCCCTCCCCTCCTCCCCTGGAGTTTTCGGAGATGGTGCTGAGGAATGGGCACATGGAGAAAGACGACAGGTTGAGTCAAAGAGGCCTTTTCCTTTTTCAGTTCTTTGGTCCTGAAATGTTCAGTTTCAACGCATCACCTTGTGGTGGAAGGTTCTGTCAAGGTGGAGTGGCCTGAGTGGTTTAGGGCAGGGCCCATCATAGCTGTTAATTCTTCTATCTTATTTCTGTGGTGCTCCAGATGGAGCCCAGGCCTTGCGAGTACCGGGCAGGTGCACTGCCCTGAGTCTCACCCTTGGCTCATGCTATCAATTCTGTCTTACACCGGGAGCACTGGATTTCCAGCCAGCTTCAGTCCTACACTTTAGGCCCAGGACATGCCCTTCCACCTCCTCCAAGCCTTAATGCACCTGGGCAGGTGCCCTGTTCCTTTTTGTTCCCCGTTCGCTGGTTTGAATTAACATTAGTCAGTCACTGTCTCCAGGCTACAGTTCATCTGCTGATAAAGGCTGGTGGGGATCTGGCCAGGACAAAATGGGCTGTGTGGGAGATCCAGTCACCTTCTGTCACAGACGGGCCAGCCATGAGAGATGAGTGGCCTCGGCCTGGCACAGGAGGCAGGAGCACCCTGTGGGCGAGTCTTGGGGCCCCGCTTCGGCCTGTGGAGGTTTAGATTCCACTCTACCCCTTTTCACTGCGTGGCTTTGGACAACTTACTTCATTGTTGTAGCCTGTTTTCTTTCTTACATTTTTTTTTTCCCCTTCAGTACTAGGAATTGGACTCACAGGTGTTCTACCACTGACCTACCTTCTCAGTCCTTTCGATTTTTATTTTGAGATAGGGTCTTGCTAAGTTGCCCAAGCTGACCTCAAGCTTTTGATCCTCCTGCCTCAGCCTTCTGAGTTGCTAAGATCACAGGCATACGCCACCACACCTGGCTTAGGCTCAGTTTTCTTATCCCTGGAAAGTATTGAGAGGAGCCAGGTGCAATGGCATATGCCAGTAATCCCAGCAACTCTGAAGGTTGAGGCAGGAGGATCACAAGTTTGAACCTCAGCAACTTAGCGAAGCCCTAAGCAATTCAGACCCTGTTTTAAAATCAAGAAATATGGGGCTGGAGTTGTGGTTCAGTGGTAGAGTACTTGCCTGGGTTTCATCCTCAGGACCACATGTAAATAAATAAAAGATCCACTGACAACTTAAAAAAACAAATTAAATTAAAAAAATAAATAAAAAGGACCAGGGATGGGATGTAACTCAGTGTTAAAGTGCCTTTGGTTTCAATTCCTAGTACCCCCTCCCCCCAAAAAATAAAATTATTGAGAGGATTAAATGAAGTAGTACAGGTAAAGTGACTGACATTTGGTAATCTCAAATATTGGGAGTGACTGTATTAAACAATAAAATCAAAGAATGGAAATAAGAACACACTTTTGGCTTAATATAAAGGACCCTTATGGTCAGAGTAATCTGAAGAAGAAATGAGCAGCTCCTGGGCGTAGTGGGGCCTCCGTCATTGGAAATGGGCAAGCTCAGGCTGGACAGTGACAAGGACTAGAGAGAATTCAGGCATTAGGTGAGGGTTGGGCACAGAAAACCTTGAAGCTGGTCCCTGCTTCTGGACCAGCACTGTGTGACCGCTCTCCTGGTTTCTGCCACTGGGGACTGGGTGGCGAGGGTGACAGACACCCAGCCTCTTGGGACCCTCCAAGGGTAGCTGCTTTGGTTTGAGCTGGGTGACTCTTCAGAGGAGAGAGTTGTGAGGGGCCTGGAAATATGGGTATGGATCTGATGAGTGGGAGAAGGGGCGGACTATTTCAGGCCTAGAAGGGCTTGGTGGCTGCAGGGCCAAGAGGAGCCTCGGCCCCTGGTCCCGAAGTTGGCCCCAAGGCTGCTTCTTTATCCTGTGTGCCCCAGGAGGTTGGGTGCATGGTGGTGGGCATGGGGAAATTAGGAGTTCCCTCTTCCCCACCCCCAGTCTCTCCTGAAGGAGGGACCAGGGCTACTCCCTGTGGCAAGGAGCCCGGGCCTGTTAGGAGCGGAACTGGGGAAAGAAAGACTTCTTATGCCCAGTGCATTTGGGGGCGTCCGAGGGTCGAGGGAACAGTGGGGCCTTTGTCCCCAGCTGCCAGGAATCTGGCCGAGGAGCCAGTCCTAGGTCTGGCTGGGCCTTCGGCAGGCAGGTCCTCTTTGAAGTGACCCTTTCAAAGCTCACCCTGAATCTCTGGGAGGAGAGACAAGCTCGGGCAAGGCAAAGGGATGACAGAGTCCCAGTGCTGGCCTCTGTGGGGCGGGCAGGCCAGCAGGAGGCATGTGGGTCAGAGGAATGTGGCGGCTGGGGGAACATGTGGGAGCCATGTGGGAGGACAACCAGCGGGGGTCTTGGTGCCAAGTGGGGGTCACTGTAGGGAAGAGCAGAGTTCATTTTGGCTCTAAGCCTGGTTTTCATCAGTGTCCAGTGTGATTCTGTTTGATGCTGGGCTCCTAAACCTGCAACTACTGCTTCTTGGTTCATGTCCTCAAACGGTGCAAGAGCTCTGGAGGAGTCAGGGGACATGCAGGAGCCCTGGGAGGAGGAGGGTGGGGATCTGGGCCATCTGGACTTTTTCTGCTCCTCAGAGCCTGTGAAGGGCTGGAAAGGGGGATTAAATGGAGACCCCCACCCTCTATCACAGCTTCCTCATTTTCAATGTCGAGAAACTGGATTATTTTGCAAAAGAGAGGGAGGGACGATGGAGGCCAACCAGAGAGGACACATCTTTGTACGTTTCAGCTGGAGGAATATGGAGACCACCCTGTCCCTGTCTTCTCATTTGCTTCACAGGGAAACTGGGGCCTATAGAAAGCATGGGCCCAGGGAATCAAGGCACAGGAGAGGGGACGGGCAATAGTTGAGGGAAGAGACAATGGCAGGGAGGCAAAAGTCCCTCACACTGACCTGCTGAGAGGCCAGAAGGTGGGAGAGGAAGCAGCAGGTTTCTGTTGGTAGGTTCCCAGGGCTTGAGGGGGAAATGGGGTTTTGGACTGAGCAGGGATCAGGGGAATCTTGGGCAGCCCAGGTGAGAACCCTGCTTTACCCTAATGCTTTTTCTAGTTCATGCCCCCACACCCCCATCTCCCCTTGGCATCATGACACTGTACAGTCACGCGCCACGTCACCTTTCTGTCAGCGAGGTACCATGTGTATGTTAGTAGTCCCATGAGATTATATCGCCTGGTGACGTTCTAGCTGCCTTATTTTGTGTAAGTACAGTCTGCTGTTCACAGAGCGATGATATCACCCGGTGGTACTTTTCCCAGAACATATCCCCGTCATTAAGGATGCGTGACTGTCCTTGCTGTACTTGGGAAGAGTCTTCTAATCTCCCTTTGTCTTCCAGAGGCATGCCCCCCCTTGTTCCTCCCTATGAGCGGGGGAGGAGCTGAGGGCAAGAGGGTGGAGGCTTGAGGGGCTAGGGGCCACTCCGGTGCTCCCTTCTATCTTGTGCTGGCATCCGCAGAGCTGCGCCCTCATTAGTCTAATGAAGCCTGGCCCCGAGCCCCTCCAACCTGCTGCATGTGGGGAGTGTGCAGGGGCAGCTGAGCCTGGGCCCAGCGCCCAGGGGAGCAGGGAACACAGGAAACATACTACGAGGCCGGGGCTACTGGTGAGAGGGAGAAAGATCCTCTTCCTTCCCCACCTGGCCTTTTCCTCCTTCAGTGGCTTCCAGAGACTTGGGTCCCCAGTGCTAAGGGAAGATTCATCTGAGAGACTAAGTGTGGCCTGGGGGTGCTGAGGACATTCCCAGGCAAGGCTGGCATAAGGTATCCCTCCTGCTCTCTCCATAATTTCAGCCAGGGGCCATGGGAGGCTCTGTGCTTGGGTAAATCAGCCACTGAACCAGGTCTTAAAGCAAAAGGGCCTTTAGTGGGTGGGTGGCCATGACTCTCATGCCCTTCTGTTCCAGGTGCTCTCTGGCTCCTGTGACCTGGATGAATAAGACCCAGCCCTGCCCGCACAGTGGGCCTTTTCTGCTTTTCCTACTGTCCAAAAGTGGGACAAAAAGTCTACACTAAGGTTTCATAAACATAACTTGTGAGATTTGCATTTCCATTACCTGCCAATTCAGAGTGTTCCCTGTGGCTCCCCTTCCCAAAACGTTAGTGTTAAAAAGGTCCCATCTGGGCGGGGGCTATAGCTCAGTTGATAGAGTGCTTGCCAGGTCCTGGGTTCAATCCCCAGCACCACCACCGAAAAAAAAAAAAAAAAAAAAAAAAAAGGTCCCTGTACTGCAAATATAGGCTACTGTCTACTGTCTTCCTGTGATGTTGTGTGAGCCAGCATGTGGTCACAATGTGTTGACCAAAGTTTAAAGATGGAAGTGGAGTTGCTGGGTGGAATTGCCACACAGGTTGGTTAAAAAACATTGGTGATATGATTAATCTCCTTTCTCTCATCTCCTCTTTCCAAGGCTACTGTTAATTTGAAGATTTTCCCCCCTGCGTTGGAGATCTAACCCAGCGCATTGCACATGCTAGGCAAGTGCTGTACTGCTGAACTACACCCCCAACTCCCAAGTTGAGAATTTTTTAGTGAAATACTTTCTGATCAATGTTCAAGGACCATCATGAGGTGATTGCATACTTATAGGTGCAAGAAAGAAGATCTTAAGAGGGTAAATAGCTTCACTTAAGGTTATCTAAATTTAAAACCAGGTCCCAACTGGGTGTGGTGGCACATACCTGTAATCCCAGCTACTTGGGAGGCTGAGGCAGGAGGATTGTAAGTGTGAGGCCAGCCTCAACAATTTAGTGAGGCTTTTTCTCAAAAGGAAAAAAATAAAAAGGAATAAGGATATAGCTTAATGATAGCATGCCCCTGGGTTCAATTCCCAGTACCACAAAAATAAACAAATAAATCAATAATAATGGAATAAAATAAAATAAGGCTGGGGTTGTGGCTCAGTAGCAGAGCACTTGTCTAGCATGTGCGAGGCACTGGGTTTGATTCTCAGCATATAAATAAATAAAATTAAGGCCTATTGCCAACTAAAAAAAAATCTAAAACAAAATGAAACTGGGCTTTTCTGAATTCTAATCCTGTCCTTGTGGTCTCTGCTCTATTCCTTGACAAGAAGGAACCTGGGTAGGTCCACCATTTTGGGGACCTGCCTTCCCTGAACTGAGCCCTGAAATTCAAGTAGGGGTGGGCATAATGAAGGAGAGGGGAAGATGTAATCAATGGTGAATGTAGAGTATGATTACGTTCTGCTTCTCTGAGACTGTGTGCAGCCTGGGTTTGCTCTTGAGTAGTATGGAGGACCCCAGGGCTCTATCAGTAATCATGGACTGAGCCCTTCCTACTCTGAGATGCTCCAGCTCTGGGGGCAAGAGACTTCACTGAGGAGATGAGACTTGCCAATGCTTGAGAGATATTTGCTGGGATGTCCGAGTAGACATTAGTAACTTGCCCAAGGACACAGGTGGAAATTGGAACTGAGTTGGGACTCAAACCCTGGTTCCTTCTAATCCTCTTTAGGAATCCCCCACTGCCCCCACAATGGGGACTGAACTCAGGATGTCACGCATGCTAGGCAAGTGCTCTACCCCTGAATTACACCCACAGCCCATGTTTAGGAACTTATTTTTTAATTCTGGGGATTGAATCCAGGAACACTACCACTGAGCTATATCCCCCAGCCCTTTTTATTATTTATTTTGAGACAAGGTCTCTCTAAATTGCTTTGGACCTCACTGAGTTGCTGAGAATGGTCTTGAACTTGTGATCCTCCTGCCTCAATCTCCCAAATGTCTGGGATTACAGGTGTGCCCACTGTATCTGTGTTTATGAACTTTTAAATACTATGCTCTACAGCTCCTTTATGTCGTGCGTGTCTTATCTCTTGTTCTTTATGAAGTCAGGAATTGCCTTTATTAATTTTTAAAAATCCTTTGTGGACTGCTGTAGTAAGATCTGTTGAGCGACTCCTATGTGCCAGACATTCACACTGAGTCCTTTCAGATTCCTTTTACAGCTGAGGAGACTGGCTTGGAGACGGAAAGAACTTGACCTGGGTCACCCAGTTGAGACCTGAACTCTGCCTGGACTCTTTGACTTCTTTCCCTGGTGTCCTGCCATGCCACCCCCTGCCTACTGCCAGGCTCTTGGTAACACCCAGTCAGTAGACCCAGAATGAGAGGAAGGGGAGCTGGGCTCTGACATTAACTGATTTGTTTGGGGGCACCCAAGGGCAGGACAGGGCCGTGGACTGCGTCTCCTGCATCTGAGCTCAATGCGTGTCCCACTTGTGGTTACTGATGAGGAAAAGGGACCGGGTCAGTTGTGATTTCTCAAGCGCCGAGCTGTGTGTCAGACCTGGGAGCTTCCGGAGGTGAATCTGACTCATAATGCTGGGGTGGTCAGGGATGGTATCCTAAGGAGGCAGAGCCTACTAGGGCATTGACCAAAGAGGATGAGAGGATTCCAGAATGCGTACTGCGTGGTTGGGATTTCAGCCACGGATGACCAGAAGAGATCTCCAGCCTTGGGAAATGCAGCCACAGCGGGGTGGCAGGGGCCTGCCTGGTGGCTGAGGGCTGGGCACCGCCTTTTGTTGAACGCCAGTTTTGCCCACGTTCCCGGACCGGCAAGGATCCTCCAATCAGAGATGCCCGCAGCGCTTTCTTTGTGTCTCATTTGCATGACCGCACCCTTCACCCAGCTCAGCGCCTGATCCCCAGAAGTGTGCTTCCTCGGCCCCCTGTGGAAGCGCGCCTGGGAAGGGTGGGTGGGGGCTGCTGCGGGAAGGGCGGCCCTGGGCTGCTAGCCTGGCGGCACTATTCATAGCTCAGGGGCTGGCGTACTTCGCATACTTGGCGTTTCTGCAGTCTGGATGGCTCGTCCTCCTCTCCCTCCGCTCCCTTCTTCTGTTCCCCTCTCCCCTCCTCCCACCACCCTCTCTCCCACCTTGGCCCTCTCAACCAGTTTTCTTGAAATCTAATGTCCTAGCTGCCACGTCGTGACTGAGGGCGCATAAGGAAACCGAGGTCCCAGAGAGGGGCGTGCCTTCGTGCCCCTCCTAGAGGGAGAAACTGGTAGCAGTGAGGCGTAAGGTGGCGAAACGCCTGGGGCCCGCCGGCCGACTGGAAGACACACCTTGAATCCCCGCTGACCCTAGCTATGGCCCTGGCGAATTCCTCTGTTTTTGAGTTGGGGAAGCTGTTCAGAAACTGTCAGGCCGAGCCGCGGCGGTTAGGAGACCAGTTACGGGCAGAGGGGACTGTGGATGGGGTGGGCAAACGCTGAGTCTCAGGACGCGGGCGTGGCATGTTTGAGATCCAGGGAGGGAGGCCCGGTGGCTGGAGGGGGCCACTGGGGTGAGGCACAGAGCTGCAGAGGAGAAAGCAGCCTCCCTTCTCTCCCCTGTCCTTACTCCCTTATTCCAGAACCCCTACTTCTGCACATGCTGCTGAGGAAGGGGTGGGGGCGCAAATGCATGGACAGAGAGCGAAGCACCCCTGCTCCAGGGAGAGAGAGCCTGACAGCCCTCTTCATTCCCCTGAGTTCAGAAACAGTGCGCTGTGCACCCCTGCGCAAAGCAGACATGGTCCTGGCCTTCCGGGACTCACCACCGAGCGGGAGAAATCGGTAAAATAGCCTCATAAATACATAAACACCAACTCGGACATGGTGACACACACTTGTAATTCCAGCAGCTCAGGACACTGAGGCAGGAGGATTGCCAGTTCAAAGCCAGCCTCAGCAACTTAGCAAAGTCCTAAGCAACTCAGTGAGACCCTGTCTCTAAATAAAAGACAAAAAAGGGCTGGGGATTTGACTCGGTGTCTAAGTGTTCCTGGGTTCAATCCTGGGTACCAATTAATAATAATAATAATAATAATACCACCAAATAAAATAACAACAACAATAATAATAAAATTAAAAGATGAGGGCTAGGGATAAAACTCAGAGGTAGAGTGCTTATCTAGTAGGTGCTAGGCTCTGGGTTCAATTTTTAATACTGGGAAAAAAAAGAAAAATATATAAACACTGATAATGAGAGGGTGTGCCAGGACCTAACCTGGTCTGAGGAGTTGTATCTGGGCAAGTGTCATTTTTGCTGAGAGTTCCAGGGTGGGCAACAGATAGAATAAAGTGTCCCTTGGTGAGGCAGGAAAGGAGTGGGAGAAGATAAAACAGCATTCCAGAAACAGCATGTGCAAAGGACCTGAGGCTGGAAGACTGCCTGGTTCTTACAGGAACTGGAGGAAGCCAGAGTGGCCAGAGCATGGAGAAAGGGGGAATAGTAGGTGTGGAGGTCAGAGGATGGACTGTCAAGGGCCAGAGGGTGACAGAGCAGCTTGGTTGGAGTAGGGTGGTGAAGGTGAAGAAGTGGGTGGGCTTGGGAGACATCAGGGAGCAGAGCCACCCTGAGGCTGGGACGTAGGACTGGGGATGTGAACTTCTCCATTTATTAGTTCTTAGAATGTGTTCCTGGCAATTTTGCCCGGTGGCTCTCCCTGCCTTTATTTTGTAGTTGAACAAATAAGAAAATCCGTGTGACCTTGAGAGATGATCTTGATGTCCCACAGTCAGAAAAGGACCAGAGCTAGTAACACTGGCAAGTGTGGCCCTTTCTCAATGCTAGGACAGCAGTCCTCAGTTGCCTCCTATCCTCCACTCCTCCATGCCCTGTGGGTGAGCCTGGTATTTTTACTGAGCACTGGACTGGGTGGGGGCCAAGAGGTCCAGGCAGTGGGTGGTGGTGGCACCTCTGTTTCAGGAACCTTCTGCTATTGACAAGGTAGTGTCTGGCACATAGCAAGCACTTAGTTGTCTATTTCTATTGTGCCTGTTATGTCCCCAGATGTGGGACCAGGCAAGCTGATGCAGGGGTTCGGGTTTGGGCCAGAGATGATGTGCCTGTCCTTTTCTGACCCTGGAGCCTAGCCTAGAGGCCATCCCAGCTCCCAGCTGCAGAGCCACCATCCCCTGCTTCTGCTGCATCAGTTTGGACTGGGGGGAGGTTCAGTTCACAGGTAGGGCCATGTGTGAAGGGGAACCTGGGCAGGTTGGGCAGAGCTAGGGTGAGGGGGTGGGTGGTTTCAGGGGTGGGGCTAAGAGCCTATCCCTGCAGGGAGCCCCATGTGCCCTGGGGGAGACTTTCGAAATCTGCTGAAACCTGCCCAGAGAGGGAATGTGGTCTCAGCTTGACTAGGACTGAGCTGAAAGAAACCAGTGGGTGCACCTGTTGCCTCTGCCCAGGTGGTCAAATAATAGGAAGAACTTCCGGAGGGGGACCACAGGGTGATTCACAAGCCAAGTTCCCAGTTTCCTCTGAAATGAAATGTCCAGGTGGGGAATGGATGTGACCATTTGGGAAAAGAAGCATCACAAGCAACCTCCTTCCTCTGGTAATGACTGCTCCTTGCTCCATCTCGTCTAACAAGGGTCTTCGGCTTCTCCTCGGTTCTCCTGGACCAAAGGGAGACCCCAAGGTTCCACAGGTGATCTGTGCTTCCGCAGGGGACGTTTCTCTATAGGAAGTGGGGAGGGGTGAGGCTGGGGCTGAGGACCTGAAGAATGCAATGTGACGGGGGAACAGGCTCAGGAATGAGGGCACCTTGCTGGAAGGGCAGGAAGGTGTGCCAGAGCTGGGCCAGCAGGGGGCTCTGTGGCCCACAGAGATGCCTGCCCTGCCGGCTGGATGACAAGACTGCATCCTTCAGTGTGTAGGCAGTTTCCTTGGAGCCTGTGAGGACAGGGACAGGTCTCTGCTGGCTCACTCTGTGTGTATAAGGTACAGATGGTAACTGTCAGCTTGTGCGGTTGAAACAGATGTGCGCGCGCTCCATGGGTTAGGTCAGGACGTGGAAGAGTTTCTATCACCATCCATCCAGCCTGATGGATGGGAGGCCCCCATCAACACCATGGACCTTCAGTGCAGAAGGTTCAGATTTCCCCACAGCCTGGGAGCTTCCCCTGTGCAGGGATCCCTGGGACCCTGAAGATGACAGTAGGGGCAGTGAGAAGGTGCAGACTGGGGTGGGAGGGACAGGTCCTCCAGGCAGGCAGCCTGCAGCTAACCTGAGCACACTCTGTGGGCAGGGCCTGCTCCTGGGTGCCAAGGGGAGACCTGCTGTTCCTCCTCCTCCTCCTTTTATTTTTCCCCCTTCAGTGCTGGGGATTGAACCCAGGGGCACCCTGCCACTTAGCTATGTCCCTAGATCTTTTTTTTTTTTTTTTATTTTGAGATGAGGTCTCACTAAGTTGCCCAGGCAACTTAAACTTTCAATCCTCCTGCTTCAGCTTCCCAAATAGCTAGCACTACAAGCGTGTACCACTGTGCCTGGCTCGCTGGTTTTTTTTCAATAAAAAATATGAAATTTACTATTTTACCTTTTTTTTTTGTTTTACAGTGCTAGGGATTGAACCCAGAGCCTGCTCATGCTAGGCATGTGCTCTACCACTAAGCTACATCCCCAGCTCATTTTTTAAAAATTCATTTTTAAAAAATATTTTTTTTAGCTATAGATGGATGCATTCTCTTTATTTTATTTATTTATTTTTATGTGGTGCCGAGGATTTTGAACCCAGTGCCTCACATGTGTTAGGCAAGTGCTCTACCACTGAGTTACAACTTCAGCCCCTAAAAAACTCATTTTTAAGTGTATAGTTCTATGGCTTTAAGTATATCACATCATTGTGCAAATGCACCACCTTCCATCTCCAGAACTTTTTTCATCTTTTCAAACTGAAATTCTGTAGCCATTAAATAATAAGTCCCATTCTCCCTTCCCCCAGCCCCTGGCAACCAGCATTCTACTTTCTGTCTTTGTGGATATAAATATCTCTTAAAAGTGGAATAGTACGACAATTGTCCTCTTGCGCCTGGGTGATTTCATGCAGTATGATGTCTTCAAGGCTCATCCACATTGAAGCATGTCTCAGAATTTCATTCCTTTTTAAGGTTGAATAATATCCTATTGTATGGCTATACCACATTTCTATCATATGCACATACCACATTTTTGTTTATCCATGTCTCCTTAGAATTGGAATTGCTGGATCATAAGGTAATTCTATATTTAATTTTTCTCCATCCACAGATAATTTTTGAAAGTCACATACCACCAGAGCATATCAATTTTTTTTCCTTTTGCAGTACTTGAGATGGAACCCAGGGGCGCTCTACCACTGAGCTATATCCCCAGTCCTTTTTATTTTGAGACAGGGTCTCGCCAAGCTGCCCAGATTGGTCTTGAACTTGCCATCCTCCTGCCTCAGCCTCCTGAGTGGCTAGGATTACAGTGTGCCACCGTATCAGCATTCATTTTTGAAAATCAAACAGCTGTTGTCTTTAGGGATCTGTCGGTCCAGTGGGGGAGGCTGAGGCCATGCCCTTGAGCTGTCTCCAATCTGGGGGAAAGACATTCTGAGGCCATCCATGCCCTCCAGGAGACCCTAGACTGATGTTTGTCAGGGAGGAAGCCCTTCCTCTCAGGGAACTCTGAGTCTGATGGGGGAGGCATAGCCTCTTCCCTTTGGGGAATGCACAGACAGGCCCAGAGACTGGAATGGACGTATAGAGGGCCTAAGACTGTCCAGGGACTGCTGGGTGGAGTGAATTGGCCTGGAGAGGGTCCGTGGCGGGCTCTGTCCCATGGCCGCCTGCGGTCGCCCAGCAATGACCCTGGTGTTTACTTTGTGGCTGGCTCCAGCCTCACCCTCTTCTGCAAGTGCTCATTTCCCACCATGAGAAAAGATGCTCCTCTTTGGTCTCCCCACCCTCGGCGTCCTTCAGGCGGGCCCCAGCCCCCCTGCTGGGTGGAGGTCCTGCCAGTGTGGCACTTTTGCCATGCTCCTTGCCTGCTGGGAGCAGACTCATCCTGAGGTCTCATGTCAGCCCACTCTTTCCCACTCCCAAAAGGCCTGTAAGCTAGGACTCTGGGTTTGCCAAAGTTGTACTACTGCTGTGAACTGGAAGCTCCTGAGGATCCGGGTACTTTGGAGGCAACAGCATGGCAAGAGCCTGTGGGAGCCTGGGATTGGCGGGAGGTATGGAGATGCCTGCGCCAGTGACTTTGCCTGGGTCTGTAAGTGCCTGTGTGTCTGGATACAAATGTGACTGGGTATGGGACAGTGATCCTCCAAAAGGCAATCCAAAGAGCTGGCATTTATCAAACCCCTACTATGTGCTCTGGGTCTGTGCTACAGCTTTCTTTGACTTAATCCTCCCAATGACCTTTGAGGTGGAAGGTAGTGCCATCACCATTTTATTGGTGAAGAGCCAAGGCTCAAAGAGGTTGGGTAACACATCAGGGTCTCACAGCTAGAAGGTGGAGACTGGGACACAGACCCAGTGGTCCTGGACTCCAGAGCCCGCTGCTAACCACTGTTTGGAATTGTCTCTGCCCCTCCCCAAGGTGGTGGGTTGTCTCACATGATGGCTCTCCCCACCCCCAGCCTTATTTTGACCCTGGACCAGTTTGAGGGAGAGGGAGTGAAGTGTCACATTCTATACCAACCCAGGGCAGGAGTGGCTCTAGAAGGGAATCTGGGGAGACCAATTAAACCACCCCCTGCCCACTGGCCAGACCCAGAGCAGGGTCCCAAGCTCTCATGGTGCAGGGTTTTGTGCACACTGAGAGTGCTGGGGAGGCAGGCTTGCTTGGCCGGCTCATCAGCTTGGCCTGTTGGGGCATGTCAGGTGGCAGCCTGTAGCCAGCAGTGCTGGGAACCAGGCATCTGAATGGGGCTAAAGGGTGGAGGAGGGCTGAGGAGGTGGCCGCCCTTGAGGGAGGAGACTGGGGCAGGGGTCAGAGGAGTGGGTAGGTATTGCAGGCCTGCATGCTTGGGATGGCGCTGCCGGTGGGTTTGCCCTGCCTGTGTGTGAGGTTGTGGGGTGGTTAGAGGGTTGGTGTCTGGTGGTGCACGGGACCAGCTGGAGCTTCATAAATTCTGGATGATTCTTTGTGGGTGGGAGCACTGTTGACCTTGTGGTTTGGGGCCTACATTCTAGAAGGTGCTGAGCAAGCCCCAGGGGAAGGAAAAGCAGGCTGAATTGACCCTGAACCCCTCTCTCTTGCTTCCTGAATCACGCTCCCTCTCCCTGTGGCAGTATCAGTTTCCCTCTTTGTCATATCCTTGACCCTCTGGCTCCAGGATGCTCTCCTCCCATTCCCCAGTTCCTGGTTGCCTGGTTCCTAATGGCAGTTGCAGGCTTTGGCTTCTCCAAGTCCCCATCTCCTGGGAGGCCTCTGCCCACCCTCAAACTGGCCCCTTCCCAGATAGAAGAGGCCCTGCCCCTGATGTAAGGACTTACTTGGTGGAGGCCAAGGCCACTTGCTGGCTGGGAGGGCCTGAGTCTGGAACTTAGAGATCCCCACAAAAGGTTTCAGGACCTGGAAGACATTCCCAAAACAACTGTAAAAATCCCTGAACGCGTGCAGGGACTACAACTGTCTTAGTCTCTAAGGCGTCCCAGCTCCTGGCAGTAGCAACACTCCTCAAGATGTGATTGAATGGATTAACGAGAGAGTAATGGAAAGAGATCTGGGTTAGGGCTTAGAACCCTGGGGCATGATCCCAGCTTCATAAAAGTGAGGCCTTGAACCAGCCACTTGTCCTCTTTGAGCCTCAGTTTCTGTAACTGAAAAATGGGTATTAAGAATAATCCCTGGAAATCCAGGGTTTGGAGTACAGGTCAACTGAGAACAAGTGAAAGTGCCTTGCAGTATTAAAGGATGATGTCTCTTTGGGAGAGAGGGAAGACCTGGATGGGATGCCTTCCCTTGGGGGTACAGCCTCTAAGCCCCTCCCTAGGGACCCAAGAAGAGGTTGAACGGATTTTGCAAGCTGGTCAAACTAGAGGGGGATGGGAGGGACTGCTCAGCAGGGTAGTTCCTGATGGGGGGGAGGAAGCTGGGCAGGGTGTGGGGGGAGGATTCGCTGGGCAGGAAGGCTTGGAATAGAATCTCAGCTACGTCTGGTATTTCCCAGCCCTTGGCCCCCTCCTCCATGGCCCTCTGGGGCCCACCCCACATTCCTTTCCCAGAGGAAATGGGGGAGGGAGGTGGCTCCAACTGGCCTAGAGGATCATTTATTCAAACTATGTACCATCTTTGAGGCCCTACTGTGTGCGCCCACACCCTCCTGAAGGAAGTCCCTGCTTTCATTGCCAGGCCTTGCTGCCCCTGCCAGGTTAGAGGGCAAGATGTGGGCATGGTATATGGCTCATCCTTTTAAGCTCCCCGTAGGCACTGATACAGAAACCCCAGACCTCCTCTCCACCTCTGTCCTTCTGCAGCCCCCAGAACCCTCTGCAGTCTTGATAATGTTCTAATCTTGAGGCATAAGCAGCACCTGTTGGTGCATGGGTCACATGAAGGGACAGGCTTTCATTTCCTTAGGTCTAGGGAATGGACTTGCAGCAAGAGTAAAGGCAGGCTTTACTGACTGCTTCCTGGGACAGCAGACCAGACTGGGGGCTGAGGATTCTAGAGGCCTTTGTCCTCACTCCAGAGTGTAATCCGACTGAAGACACCTTGGTGGTCTATGAGGGTCTGGCCCTGGCGGGGAGGGTGTGTGTGACAGGAAGGTGCAGGGCAAGTGAGGGCAGGAATTAGCCAGTCCCAGAATCCTTGATTTTCTAGCGATTGAGGGGCAAGGAGAAGGTGCAGATGGAGATCCTGTGTCCTGCTGTCCCTGACTACCCTGGCTGTCCCTGACTCCGGTCCTTTCCTGCTTGCCCCCTAAGTCCTCCTGACTCAGCTGTGGCAGCTGTGCTCTTCCCGTAGGGCTTCCGCCAGGGTGGGGGTGGGGGTCCAGCTCCTGCATGGGGCCCGCAAGCGGCAAACAGGAAACAGGAGAACAAAACCGCTCCCTGGCTGACACAGGGACCGCCCCAGGCCTCACCCTCACCCTTCCTCCTCTCTGCCTTCTCCCTCGGTGATCCTACCCACCCCAGGGTCCTCCCTCTACCCCTACTCTCCTCTTTTCCCACTGCATCATGTTCATCGGCCCCCTTCCCCTCCCTTGGCCCCTCCACCTCCCCTTCCCTTCCTAGACCAAGTACCTCTCACGTGGGCTACCTTCCTGGCAGGTCCTCCCTGGAACAGTGGATGACAGGATGGGGGAGGGAAGAGGGAGTCCGACTTCTTGTGCTTGGGTCTCCCTTCTGGTAGCTCCTCCCAAAAGGCCCAATCCCGTTACTCTTCCTCTCAGATTCCTCCTAGATTTGGGAGCAGGGAAGGGTTGGAGCTGTCTCCCTTCCTTGGCTGCTGGCTAGGATTCAGGAATAAGATCCAAAGTAGGAATGAGGGGCTTGGGGTTGGTGGCCCTGTACTGTCATAGCAAACTGAGTGCTCTTGGATCTGTTTCCTTCTCTACGAATTGAGGCATAGTAATGGCCCTGGGCCACAGTGAGTGGCTGTAGTGATAGGCATGTTGTTTATAAACAGTCATGTGAGATAGAAATGGTGGTGATGATTCCACACACACTCTGCCAGCCCACCCCAGGAAGGGGAAGGGGCCCCGAGAAAAGAGAGAGAGCCAGGAAAGGGGAGGTGGCTAGGGTCTGGCATTCATGTGGGGCTTCCTGTCTGACACTTTTGGAAGGTGGGCTAGGGGCCAGCTTGGAGTCAATTGTTGGCTTAGTGGTGGTCCCTTTACTAGAGCTAATGGGCAAGGTCCTAGGGAAGATGGATAGAACATTTCCCCATGGAAGTGTGTGGGGGGTCTAATCACTTTGGCATGGGGTGTAGAGTGGCATAGTGCTCTGCTGGGTAGTGTGTGTGAGAGACCTGAGGGGACATGACAGAGATGCAGGGAATAGTGTGCTCTGCAGGGCGTGCCTGTCATCCATCTGCCTGCATGGGGTGTGTGGGGTCTCTGGGGTCTGTAGGGTTTGGTGTACTTTCAGGAACATAGTGGGTATGCTTACCAGTGTGTCTCTGTGGGGCGTGTCACTGTATGCCTGAGTGTATGTGAGGGGTGGTGTGTTTCTATAGGGAGTGTGGACAGAGGGTGTCAGGTGGATAGGTGTGTGTGTGTGTGTGGTGTGGATCTGTACAGAGTAGGAGGGGTGTGTTGATGTGTGTGCAGCTCTGTGAGGCACCTGTAGTGCATGTGTGAATGTTCCTTTGGGAGCATGAAGCTGTCCTGTGCGTGTGCGTACCGGGACGGTTCAAGGCTTGAGGTTCGGGTAGAGTGTGTGAGTTTTTGTGTGAGCGGGAGAGTGTGGTCTATGCCTACGTGCATGTCAGTGTGGGGACCGTACAGTGCTTTCAGCATGTGTGGGTGTGTGAGTGTGTGGGTGTGTGGGATCCGGGCGACCGCGCACGGGAGCCGCCCCGGAGGGGGAGGCGTCTGCCCTGTGCTACTCGCCGGCGTGTCCGGGCTCCGGCTCCGGCGCCTTCAGCCAGGAGGTGCGGGAGGCGCGGCGCCGCTCCAGCCGTCCTGCCGCCGTCCGCGCGGGCCGTCCGTCCCCTCGGGGCTCCCGGGCCCCGGGCCCGTGGCTCTGGGGGGCAGGCGGGGACCCCCGGGGTTCGCCTGCTGCCCGGGGGTCCGAAAACGCCTCCCGGTGGGCGCCGAGCAGCTGCCGCGGGGCCCCGCGCGGCGCGCCCCGCTCCGGAAGCCAGGCCCGGGGCTCGCTGGGGCCGGGGCGGCGGCCGGGCGCGAGGGCCCCCGCTGGCTGCGGCGCTCGTGGGCAGCGCGGTGTGGCGCGTGGAGCGCGCAGGGGCCGGGGGCTGGCGCTGGGAGCGCGCCGTCGGCGTGGACTGCAGCGCCCCGGAACCGCGCTGCCTCTGGCTTCCCTGCCTCGGCCACAGCGACCGCAGCGCTCCCGGGTCGCGCGGGGCCAGGGTGAGCGCCGCGGGGGACGGGGGCCAGGGCAGATCTTGTCAGGGGCTGGGGGCCAGCGGGTCACCTTCGAGCTGTGCGCACCCGGCATTCCGGGACTGAGGTCCTTGGACTGGGGAGTGTGTGAGAAATTGAGAGAGATGGGGGTGAGAGTGGCAAGGTTAGTGGCGTGGAGCTTTCCCAGAGGTTGCTGGATGAGAACCCCAGTGTGGACGGTGGCATCCAGTTATCTCAGTCCTTTAGGTTTACAAGCAGTGGAAGGATGGTAGGGACCTGCTTGTAGCAGACGCTGGGGCATCTAGGAATCCGAGAGTGGTTGGGCCGGTGGGGACCCCAGCCAGGCACCGGCTAGCAGTGGGCACCACCCCACTCTCCCCCTGGTAGGGAACCTGGACACAGGCACACCAGGGCTTCCTAGTGGACAGAGGAGGCTGAGGTGGCAGAATGGTCCCCAGCAGGTAATGAGTGCTCTCGTGTGAGACTGGTGGGGCTGGGGGCAGTGTTTCTGATGTCCCGGATCTATTGGGCTGGTAGGGCGTGAGTCACAGTGGGCACCATGCCCAGCCTGAACACTGTGCTTTCTGCAATGACCTCTTTATGCTCCTGGGGGGAGGAGCAGGACTCCTGGGTTCTAGTTCCTGGTGTTGCCAACCCACCACTCATGCACTTCAGTCTAATGTGTAGCCTAGGGCCATCTGCCTTTCTACCATTAATTGATATTTCTAGATGTCTCTTTCCTGACATGAGAGTGAGTGTGTTTGGAAATCGGTCTGGGCCAGGAGAATTTAATCAGTATGTCCCTGTGCCCCCTGAGTGTCTCCCTTTTCTTCCCCTTGTCTCTGTGCCTGTATTAGAGAGGTAGAGTCTGGTGTGTGTATGAGCCAGTTCAGTCGCCTTTCTAGTTCCCATTGCTGGGTCTTTCTGATTCTATGCCTATCACCCCCCTTCCCCTCAAGATGAGAGCAAGACCCAGTGTTATCCCAGGTCTAAGGGGAGGAGAGGAAATATGCTTGTATATTAGTATGAAGGATTGTGGTTAAATCTAAGGAAGAACTTTCCATAGGGGAGTCTTCAGCTCTAACTGGATCTGTGGTGTCTCCTCTTCAAGTAGGGGTGTGGCAGGGGGATTACTGACATTCCCAGGGGCCTAGTTGGAAGAGGTGGGGGAAGGGGGCCTGGAAAGAAAGAACAGAGGAAAGGGAGAGGCAGAGATAAGGGGGGTGGACAGTAGTGCTCGGGTTAGAAGGGAACTGTGCAAAGAAGGCATGCCCACTGTCCTGGATTACAGGCAAGTCCCCCCAGGGAGTGGCACCCCCAGGCAGCTGGCAGCTCCAGGCAGGATGTGTACAGGGGAAGAGGCGGGGGGCGTGCGGGGACCTGTCCCAGCCACTTCTCATCACTGGGGCAGCTGGTGGCTTAAACCTTAATCCAGGACACCAGCAAAACAATGGGCCCTGCAAACAGCCTCAGCTCTGAGCCTGGGTGAGGGGTGGGCAGAGGGCCGCCCACACTAGGGAGGAGCAGGGTTTTCTGTAGGAGGGGCAGTTGGGGGGTGGGTGGTCCCCAAGGTCCTCTTTTTTCTCTGATCAGTTCCTTGCCAGGTCAGCAGAGATAGAAAAATCCAGGGGATTTCAGACAGCAGAATTTCCAAAGAATTTTCTCTCTGTTCCCTGGACCTCCAGGGGGTGTGGGGCTCAGTGGAAGAGACGAGCTTCCATTAACAAGGTAGAAGGAGATGATGGAACATCACTGGATTTCCTGTCTGATTCTGGCTTCCTGTACTGGGGTGGCCCAGTTTTTGCTTGGATTCTGCTGGGGATGGGGAGCTCACAACCCCAAATCTGTGTTTCTCCAGACTCTATCACATTTCACATTAGACAGTTACTAAGTTACTCAGCCTCCTGTATCTTCCACCTGACTCTGTCCTCTGGGACAGAGGGCTGGTCACGAGTACTGGCTCTGCCTTCATGGGATGTGTGAACAGGAAGGTGGGTAGATGCTTAGATGAACTTCTTAGCATCTCTGCACTGGGTTGGCAGGTGTTTTGGGGCTTCCTTCAGTTATCGAAAGGGGAGCTTTACAGTGAGTGTGACCTCCTTTCCCCAGAACTGGGGGGCTTATTTCCTCACGACCCAGCCACCCAGCCTTTCTCCCCTTAGTGCAAGCTCCTCCTGGGACCACGGACCTCTGAGGATGCTGAGGAGGTTGAGGACTTCTGAGGGGATGGTGGGAGGCTTTTTGCTTCATAGGGGTTTGGATTAGGGGTGACTGATGTGGGGGTTAAAGGGTCCCTGAGGGAGGCCTCCTGGCTTTTCCTATGGCAGCTTCTCTCAGCTTCCTTTACCTCCAGTTGGTCACCCTGTGCAGTTTCTCTAATGTCCACCTGTCACCCACTGGCCTCTGTGTCCAAGAAGAAGACTTGAAAGTCTTCTTCTCTCAGACAGCCTTCCTCTTGCCTTCTGCCCCAGAAACAGCCCCTTGTGCTCCACTAAAGCCTTGATTTCAGGTCCTGGGGAATCCCACGTACTCTAGCAGTTCGGACAGACCCCCCCCCCCCCCCCCCCCCCCGCTTCCGCCTGCCACCTCCAAGCCACTTTCCTATGAATAAGACAGGCCTTTGGCTGGATTCTGCAGCTTCAGGAAGTTCCTTCAGTTGTCTGATGTCCAGTCTGCTCCCTTGCAACTCTTGGTCCTCATGAGTTCCTGAAGCATATGTCTGTGTATTTGTTTGTCTTTCTGTGCAGGTATGTCTCTGCTTTGTGCACCTGTAAGACTGTGCTTATATGCTACTGAGTGTGCCCATGTCTACAAGTCTGTGTGAGCATTTGTGGGTTTGTGTGCACATTTGCATGTGTACTTGTCTGTGTGTGGCATGTTCTGTCTGCATAAGTGTGTGTGTCTGTGTGTCTGTGTGTGCCCAGGTCTGTGTCTGTATGTGTGGGTATATGAGAGTTGCAAGGCCTCTCCTGGTCAGGAAGGCTCTGTGTGCAGTGCCTGGTACGTAGTAGATGCTCATCGAGTGTTTGCTGAACTAAATGAAGGCCTTGCTCACAACAAGTTATTCCTCTAGAGGCAAAGGTGTCAAGAGGTGGCTGAGGGGAAAACAAGGAAGAAGCTATTGGGCTGATCAGGGTGGTGGGGAGAAAGGGGTGAGTAACAGATCAGGCAGAAAGGCTCTGTGGGGCTTTGGGCCCTGACAGTGCCTCTCAGGTCCCAGGCTGGAGGCAGGGTGCAGAGGTCTGAGGGCTGGGCACGTGGCACTCATCCTGTCTCCCTGTGCTCCACAGCTGCCACTGGGCCCAAGAGATGGGTGCTCTCCTGGGCGCCCCCTCCCCTGGCAGGGGCCAAGGACACTGTTGCTGCACAAAAGTCTCCAGGATGGCTTTGGTTTCACCCTGCGCCACTTCATCGTGTACCCACCCGAGTCTGCCATTCACTGCAGCCTGAAGGTATGCCCAGCTCGTCACTGCCCTGGCTGTCCCTGGGAGGCTCGATGTGGGAGGGTGATTCCTTTGCCCACTAGTCTCTCTCAGAGAAGCTGTCCTTCCTGGGACTGCTGACTCCCTTCTGCTGAGGCCTGGGAGATAGTGCCTGCTATGGCTGGGACATTTGCTCCATGGGACAGTGGTCAAAGCTCCTACCCACTGTGGCCTGTGTCTTCTCAGGAAAAGGGATGGCGGGGAGCCAGAATGCCCCCTGCTCTACCTCCAGACCTGGTCTCTGGAAAGTGAGCAAATACCTTGGGAAGATGGAGTTCCCAGGACTCTTGCTTCTAACCTGGGTCTGCTGTCTCTGTTTCCAGTGTGTGCCATTAGGGAACCTATCCCAACACACTTATTTTTGGGGGCGGGTACCAGGGATTGAACCCAGAGGCACTTAACCACTGAGCCACATCCCCAGCCCTTTTTTATATTTTACTTAGAGACAGGGTCTTCCTGAGTGGCTTAGGGCCTCGCTAAATTGCTGAGGCTGGCTTTGAACTTGCGATCCTCCTGCTTCAGCCTCCTGAACTGCTGGAGTTACAGGCGTGCGCCACCACACCCACCCAGCCCAACACACTTCCAAGACCCTTTCCACAGTGCCCCAGGCCTGTGCTTGCCACAGCTGTGTGTGCTGGAAAGGGAAGATGGCACAGGGTTTTAGTCCTCGTACAACTCCTGAGTCACTGCGGATTCCAGGCTGTCACCCCTCCCTGGCTCTTTCTCCTGCGGTAACCTTAGGGCTTGTATTACCTTGATCACTAGGAACTCTTCTCACTCTAATCTAAATGCCAGGTTCTCTGAGTCTAGAAACCAGGGCCCCTCAGTCCAAGCTGTGTGCTTGGGTGGGGGGGAGGGCCCCCGAGAGTGCAGAGGAGTAGGGGAAGAAGGTAGGAGATGGCCCAGACAGCAACCTGGGGTCTGCACGAGGGCCCTGACCCTTCTTCCTCTTCCTGCAGAGGGGGAGACAGATTTATGTCCAAGTCATGAGCCCCTTTATCCCCTTCCCCCAGGGTTGAGATCAGCCTGCACAGCTGTTGGTCTCCCTTGGGGACCTTGGTCCTACCTGCCAGAGAACCAAGGCATTGGATTTCAATGTCCATGTGCTTGTGTCTTTGTGTGCACATGAGTGCACGGTATGCTGGCATGGACTTGCACGTGTGTCTCTATGTGCGCATGTAGGACCTATGAATCCATGGCATGTGCACATGTCACTGTGCAGCTCTCATTCGTGTCTGAATCTGGGGCGCCTGCAGGGCCATTGTTGGCTGCAGCTGTGTTTAAGAGGAGAGGCGGGGGCCATGGCGTGTGGCACTGCCCTACTGTTTGATACCCAAGAACACCAGCCCTGTCATTCCTTAGAACCCCCATCTTTCCTTCCCTCCTTCCTGGCCCCTGCCACCTTCTCTCAGGGGACCCTGCTGAGGGGTGGCGGTAGCAGAAGCACCTGCAGTGGTCCCTGGTGGTGAGCACTGGAAGACCCTGGAGCAGGACCAATCAAGGAGGGCTCCATCCTCTTTCCAGAACCTGCCCAGGGCTGGTAGGGGCCCTTGACCTGGAGGCTAGAAGAGGCTGAGTGCTCCCCACCTTCCCACCGCCCCCCTGGGAGCCTGCAGGGAGCCCAGCCGTCCAAACGCATTCATCTGCCTTTGCCACCGGCCCTCTGTGCTGTCAGCTCACATCAGCGGGCACGCGCCCCACATGGGGAGCAGGGTAGAGGGCCTGCTCTCCAGCAGCACCCAGTGGCCTTCCTGTGGCCCAACCTGTCCTGGCTGGATGCCAGTAAATCCTGGGTTCTGACTGTGTCTCTGCCACTGAGTTTCTGATTGGCTTTGAACAAGTCACAGCCTGTTGTCTGTAAAACGGGTGTATCTGTGGAGAGGGTTGGACAAGATGGTGCTGAAGGCCTGATCCAGCTCTGAAATGCCACATCTTGTTGGTTTGGCCTCTCCGACCTCCTTTCTCTAAGTCCTAATTCTTCTCCAAAGTCAATGCCCTGTCACCTCACCAGGATTTGGTTCCCAGGGCCTCCCAGTGGAACCCCTTTACCTGGCTACCAGAATCCTCTGCCCTGCTGGTAACACCCATTCTCTCCCACAAAAGCGCCCTCACCAGTTCCCTCTTCTCTCCTTTCAAACCTGAATGCTTTAGTCTGACCTCTGTCACTTGTTGTTATTGACCTTCTCCTTTAACCCAGTGGATCCTGCCCTTACTTGTGCTTGCTGATTCCTGCCACCAAGCATTTGCACACCCCATTTCCCTCCCCCAGAATGTCTTCTTGCTGCCACTCAAACTTGCCTTAAAATCCCCTCCCCCAGAGGAGAGCTAATCAGTCCTTCCTGTCCATTCTGCCCCATTTTCTGAGAGTGATAGCACTGTTTGCACTTGTCACACCCGCTTATCTGTGTCTGCCTGGGTCTTCTGTGAGTGGAACCTCCTCCCTTGACCTTGGATCTTCCCAAAGGAAGGGGGCGTGGCTCCAGTGTGGATAGGGGGTTCCCAGATAGCTGGGATGCTGGGGTGGTGGAACTGGCCAGTACAAGACAGGGGATATTCCTGGGGAACTTGGCCTGGAAATTGGCACCCCAGCTGACCGCCCGCCCACCCGCTTGCTGCTGGCTAGTTGGTAGGAGAGGCCTACCTAGAGGTAGGAGAGCTCCAAGGTGGAGCTTGGAGGGGCCCACCAAGGTGAAGCTGGCCTTTCCCTGTGCTCCCCATGCTACTGAGGGCTAAACCCAGGGCCACACCCATTTCTCTATTACTTGCAGGAGGAAGAGAATGGAGGTCGACGAGGCGGAGGAGGTAAGGAGGCATGGGGCAGGGCTGGCTGGACTCAGCCTCCAGCTTCTAGTTCCCTTCTCCCCACAGCCCCCGCATCTGCCCCACTTGCACCCTGTTCTTTCTCTTTTCCTGTGCTGCTGGTCTGGCCCACTCTGGGCCTCTCCTCCTCACCCTCTGTCCTCCCTCTTTTCTCATGTTCGTCTCCCTTCAGGCCTGTCCCTTCTGCAGATGTCTGATACTCTGGATGGTAGATGGGTATCTATCACCTAGCCTCTGTCCTCCCTCTAGTTTCTTCCAACACAGACCAAGACCCAGATACAGGGCCTGGGGACCAGTGGTAGGGTACACCGAGAAAGAGCGCTTCCTTGTGGTCAGAGAGTGAGGTCCTGGTAGGAACGTGTGTGTGTGTGTGTGTGTGTGTGTGTGTGTGTGTGTAGGGGGGATCTGAAGCCTTCATTAAGATGGGAGCTGAACTCCCTTGCTGTCACCCTGGCTACTCCAAGGGTACGTTGCTGGCTCCCAGGCTCCCCCTGGTATTCTAGGCAAAACTCCCTAAGCAGGTAACATTCTTGCCCTGCCCTAGGATTCTGCAGGCAGCCATGGGGACACTGTCTTCCTGAGTCCCAGCACCACAGGTTGTGGGAGAGAAGTCAGCTGCTCTAGAACAGGCCTACAAACAGCAGAGAGTGTTGCTGCAGTGGAATAGGAGCAGCGCTCCCCACATCCCCTGGAGTTCCCAACCCTGGGGAAGGGAGTGGGTGGGAGATGTGTTAGTGTCTTCCCCGGCCTGTGGTGTGGACATTTCTGTGTGTGTGTGTGATGTGATCCTTTTACATGCCACCCTTTCCTTTGTCTTGTGACACGTGTATGTTGCACGCACGTGTGTGTGTGTGTGTGTGAGACTCTGTCTCACTAATTAGACAGTAGGCTGTGTTAGGTCAAGAACTGTGTCTCCACTTCCTGCTTAGCTTGGTTTCTAGAACATGATAGAGATGTGGTAGGCATTTAAGGGGTGGCTCTGTGTCCTTGAAAGTTTTCACTCTCCTTCTGTGGCCTCTTATCTGGCTCTGCATCTGTGACTCTATTCACAGTGAAGTGTCCTGTGGATGTGTGAGTCCGTGTATGCTTGTGTCTGTGTGATTGTGATCATTCTCTGAGTGTGTGTCCCCTGTGTGTGTAGCTGTGCATGGGTGTGACCTTCAGCAGCCACCCCCAGTTAACCTGGCTGATGCCCACCAGGACCCTCCTCCCGGCAACGCCTGGAGCCCATGGACACCATCTTTGTCAAGAATGTGAAGGATGATGGCCCTGCCCACAGGGCGGGGCTTCGGACAGGTGAGCTGTCCCAGTTCCCTGGCTCACTGAACCCTCCCTCTAGTTAGGGTGGGATTCTTGGATCCAGCTGTTGGGGAGGCCCTGTCCCCCCACTGTCACCGATACCTGGCAGAGGTACCCAGGGGGGCCATTGGTACTCCTTGACTCCTTATGTGAGGCCCTACTCCTTGTCCACAGGAGATCGACTGGTGAAGGTGAATGGGGAGAGCGTTATCGGGAAGACCTACTCCCAGGTCATAGCTCTGATCCAGAATAGGTGAGCATTCCCCACCTCCCTCCTTCCATAGGAGATCCCAGCTCACTCTACCCCCTTGGCCTTGGTGGACTAGGAACCCTGTTTTTCTAGACCCCCTTGCCTGACCCTCTGCCCTGTCTCTGTAGCGATGATACCCTGGAACTCTCCATCATGCCCAAGGATGAGGACATCCTCCAGCTGGTGAGTCCTGTGGCCGTGGTCTGCATGGAGGCATCTGAGGCTGGAGGCAGCATATGGCCCTTCTCCTGGGGCTCTCGCTTCTTGATTGGCCCCTGTGAGAGACAGAGAAGGAAACATAGCCTGGCGTTGCCCAACTGGGGCTGCCAGGCCCATCCCTGGGCTGGGGCTGGTTGTTGCTTCATTCAAGGCTGCTCTGAGCTAGGGGAGGGGAGGTGTTGGCCTTGGAAGGCAGGATTTTTGCCAGGTTATCTAGAAGGAGGGTGGCCTGGAGGGCTTTGCCAGACTGGCATGTTCTTATTAGCTCCTGTGAGAGATGCCTCTTCCCCATCTCCCTCCCTGCCTGGCCCCAGGTGAGAGTGTCTCTGTAGGCATTTACATACGCACATGCCCACATGCCCACATGCCGAATACCTGCCCCCACCTCAGTGCATCCACCCCACCCACCCCATTGTTGTGGGCACCATTTATATACAGGCAGAGCACATCAGATACACAGCACAGCTGCACAGTACCACCCTTCCTATAACACACCACGCTCTTCAGTATGTGTGACACCAAGCCAGACCCAGGTCACAATACAGGCAATCCCCCAGAGCCACCACAGTCCCCCCTCAAGCATCACAGTCTGCCACAGTACCTCTGCCTACCACAGCAAGACCTCAAGAGACACCCGCCAGCACCTCTGTTCCCTGCGGCACACACACTGCTGATTATCACAATGTGTCTATTTGGACTTCTTGCCTCCGTGACACAAATGCCCACTGGCGCATTATATCACAACACGCATATCCACGAACACACCCAGCCCACCTCAGGCATCTGCGCTCGGCAATATTACAGGATCCAGAATTGACAGGATGGAACTGGGAATGAAGCTCAATGGTGGAGCATTTGCCTGGTGTGCTCGAGACCCTGGGTTCCATCCCCAGCAACACACACACACACACACACACACACACACACACACACACACTAAATAACATAAAATAAGATAAAAAACTCAAAATTTCTACAATGTGCATTCTGACCCCCTGCATACCTAGAATGAATGCAGCATGGAGCTGGCCACTGGAAGTTCCCTCCCCAGAGCCCAGGGCTGTCCTGTCTGCCCAGTGCCCAGTTCCCTGGTCTCATGGGTCCCAGCCAGATGCCAGTTTGCTTGCCCCTGAGGTCACTGCGCCCCAGGGGCGGCTGAGAGCCAAGCCCCAAGGCCTGGGCGCCGCTGGACTGGCTTCTGCCCTGGACGTGCTCTTATAATCACTGTAATCACAGTGTCACATTTGGCACCATGCCTCTCTGGGAGCCTCCGCCACCGACCTCAATTGTCCCCTTGCTTTTCTTGGGGAAGGGGAGAAAAGAATGGGGACTCAGAGGGATGAGTGGCTCACCCCAAATCTCAAAGGCCCAGTTTCCCCCAAAGCTGAGGTGAGATGAGCTTTGAGAGGGTCATGGGGTGGAATCTAGGGGCCACCCCCACTAGCTGCCAGGGTCAAAGAGTGGGAAGGGCAGCAGTCCTGAGCTCTGCTGCCCAGGCTTCAGTGGGCTGGCAGCCCCAGATGTCAGCATCTGGGGGCCTTCACTAGCCGCCCCCATGTCGGCCAGCCAGAGGGTGGGGCCCAGGCATTCCTGTGGTTGGGAGCCAAGGCCGGAGGCCAATCAGGCAGCAGCAGCTGCTGACGCCACAGCCAACGCGCGGGCCCCTCCACACCCATCCTCCCTCCCTCCTCCTCCTGCCAGCCCGCCTAGAGAGCCGGTGGGGGCCAGGGGGAGCCGGTGGCCGGCTGGGAGGGCCGACCGAGGGGACCAGAGCAGCAGCTGTTGGGGGGGGGCTAGCCGTGTGGGGGGCGCAGGGCGGGCAGGATGCTGCCGCTGCCGCTGTGATGCAAGGAGCCCCGGGAGCCGGCACGATGGCAGGAGGGAGAGGTATGTGTGTCCCCTGCGCTGTGTGTGCCGGCTGGAGGGGCTGAGTGTGCGGGGGTGTGGTTAGCTGGTCCTCATCACATGATGTTTGTGTCTGGGACTGGAGGGCCAGTTATGTGTGTGTGTGTCTCATTGTGTTGGCTGTGTGTGAGTGTCTCAGGGTGTGTATCTTCCTGTGTCTCCTTGTGTGTGGTGCGGTGTGTGTGTTTGGGTTTGCCCTCCCACCCTTTGATAGTTCACTCTGAGATGGGCCCCCCGTAGCTCATCCAGGGCTGGGCTGGGCCAGGGCCACAAGGCTGCTGTCCCTGGGGGCTGCCTCCTTTTTTGGTTGGGCCTAGGCGCCAGCCCTGTCACTCCTCAGCAATGCAGCGTCAGCCTCAGCAACCAGCGCCAAATTCCAGGCCTAGGGGTGGCAGAAGGTGGCCCGAGGCCCCTTAGCCAGTAGGGCTCCTCTGCCAAGCTGCTCTTGAGGGAGCAGGAGGTGGGCAAATTCCTCTTCACCCTGGTGTCTTAGGAGCCTGCCCTAGCTCCCCATCCAGGGGTTAGAGGGACCTCAGGCTCGCCTAGCCTCCACCCACCCGTAGCCCACCCCACCCTGGACACACCCCTCTGCCTGCTTTCTTCCCTGACAGCTGCCACCTTGACTGGTCTCTATTGGGTTTCTCAGCTCCACCCAAGGGGCTGTGGGCATCACTGAACATAAAAGAAGCAGGGAGGAGGCAGTGGCCAGGCTGGTGGGAGAACCCCAGGAAAAAGTCTGTGGTTAAAGGTTGTCCTTGTCATAAGTCTTAGAGAAATCGCAGCTCTCTTTCTGGCGAGAGCATATGTCTTCCTCTCTCTCCGAGGCCTCTTCTTTGTCCTCCCCTGGGTTCTTGGAGCACGCCTTCCTGCTCTTACCCACTCAGCATGCTCCTGCTTAGTCCTCTCCCTTCAGTGCCCTTTTGAAGACCTGGACCTCCTAGGGTTGCCATGTGCAACCTGTGGTACCTGTCTGGCCATGCTCACCTGCTTCTGTGTCTCTGCCCAGGCCTACTCCCAGGATGCCTACCTGAAGGGGAACGAGCCATATTCTGGAGAGGCCCGCAGCATCCCAGAGCCACCCCCACTCTGCTACCCTCGAAAGACCTACGCCCCGCCGGCCCGGGCGTCTGCCTGGGCCACTATGGTGCCTGAGCCCATCTCAGCACTGCCCACTGACCCTCGGAGTCCTGCTGCCTGGAGCGACCCAGGGCCCCGTGTCCCACCTGCCACCCGTGCCCATCTGGACAACTCTTCCTTGGGGATGAGCCAGCCCCGCCCCAGCCCTGGTGCCTTCCCCCATCGCCCCTCGGAGCCCCGGACATCCCGTGCCTTCCCAGAGCCTGGCAGCCGGGTGCCCCCCAGCAGACTGGAGTGCCAGCAGGCCTTGTCACACTGGCTGTCAAACCAGGTACCCCGCAGGGCGGGGGAGAGACGGTGCCCAGCCATGCCACCCAGGGCCCGCAGTGCCTCCCAGGACCGGTTGGAGGATGTGACTACCCACCGCCAGTGGCCCTGCTCCACCTCCCAGGATGCCTTGAGCCAGCTGGGCCAGGAGGGCTGGCATCGAGCTCGCTCAGATGATTACCTGAGCCGCACCACACGCTCTGCCGAGGCACTGGGACCAGGAACACTGGTGTCACCTCGCCTTGAGCGCTGTGGCTGGGCTTCCCAGCGTCCATCTGCCCGCACCTCTGCCTGCCCGACTCGGGACCTGTCAGGACCCCAGGCTGCACCCCCACCTGGCCTGCAGGGCCTGGATGATATTGGGTACATTGGATACCGGAGCTACAGCCCATCATTCCAGCGCCGGACTGGCCTCCTGCATGCACTCTCTTTCCGGGACTCACCCTTTGGGGGACTGCCCACCTTCAACTTGGCCCAGTCGCCTGCATCGTTCCCACCAGAGGCCTCGGAACCACCCAGGGTTGTCCGGCCAGAACCCAACACCAGGGCCTTGGAGCCTCCTGCTGAGGATCGCCGTGATGAGGTGGTCCTGAGGCAGAAGCCTCCAACAGGCCGCAAGGTCCAGCTGACTCCTGCCAGACAAATGAACCTTGGATTTGGTGATGAGTCCCCAGAGCCAGAGGCCAGTGTCCGAGGGGAGCGCCTGGGCAGGAAGGTGACCCCTTTGGCCACTACTGAAGACTCTCTGGCTTCCATCCCCTTCATTGGTGAGTAAGGGTGCAGGTGGCTGTCCTGGGAGACTTGTTTGGCTTTGTCCTACTGTACCCACCCACCTGTCTACCAGGCATAACGCTCTGGGCTGGTGCTGATCGGATTGTTTTGTTTTCCTGTCCATCCATCCATCCAACCCTCTGTCCATCCATTCTCTGTCATCCTTTTTTCCATTCTACTTCCCATTCATTTATCCTTCCAGCCATGATTCCATCCACTCGCCCATGTCCCTCCTTCCTTCCATCCATCTGTTCTTCCTTCTTTCATTCCCTCCCTCTCCTTCCTTTGTTCATTCATTCATGTGTTTCTTTCTCCTTTCCATCCATTCATTCATCATTCTTTCTTTGCCCTCCTCTCCATCCTCCCATTCTTTCTTGCTTCCATGCTTCCTTGGTATGTTCACTCTTTGTTCCCTCACCTTTACCCTCCATCTCAACAACAAATATTTGTGTCAGGCACTGTGCTAGGCTCCAGGCTCTCCTTGGGGCTAGATGGTCAGACAGAACCAGCCAGTGGTGTGGGTGTGGTTCAGGGAGCTCCAGGGGGACAGGGAAGGGCTAGGTAGGGTATGGTAAGCACAGAGAGAATCTTGGAAAAAGGACACTTCTTTTTGTACCAGGGATTGAACCCAGGGGCGCTTAACCACTGAGCCACATTCCTGGCCCTTTTTTATTTTGAGAAGGGTCTCACTAAGTTGCTTTAGGGCCTCACAAAATTGCTGAGGCTGCCTTTGAACTTGAGGTTCTTCTGCCTCAGCCTTCCCAGTCACTAGGATTACAGGCTTGCACCACCACGCCCTGTGGAAAACGGGCATTTTGACTAAGATTTGAAGGATGAGGAGTTAGTCTAGGGAAGAATGTTCAGGGAGAGAGACTAGAATATGCAAATACCCTGCAGTGGGAGAGGGAACATGCTCTTCCTGCACCCTCTGGTTCAAGAGGTCTTGTCAATCTCTAGGGCCTGGGACTTCACCCTGAGAGCAGGGGGGACTGTAAAGGCTGCTTGTAGAGTGGATGGTGAATAAAGGAAAACAAGAGGACAGAGAGGTTGGGGTCATTTCTAGGTTTCCAGCCTGACTGGAGGGTGGTACCCCTATTGGGAATGGTGGGCAGGAAAAGCAGGAAGTTTGGGGCTTGTTGGATATTGCCCAGGCAGCTGAGGGATTAAGGGACCAGAGACCTGAGGCAGGGTGGAGAGATGCCTTCTGTAGCCTTCAGCCAGGGGAGACCGACAGACTGAGGGCAGCTCTCACATATTCTCAGTCTGAGGGGAGATATAACCTCTGCCCTTAAGGAGCTCCCAGTATGTTGGGGTAGACAAACTCCTGACCTCAGGAAGCTCCCAGTCTGTTGGGGGCGGGGCACAGTCTCTGCCTTTGGGAGGTTCCCAGTCTGATGGGAGAGGCACAGTTCATGCTTTCAGAGAGCCCTTAGTCTCATGGGGAGACAGTCCCTAAAGCTTCCAGTCTGAGAGGGGAAATATTGGCTCTGCCTTCAGGAACCTGCTCTGAGGAGGTGGCTCATTACCACCTCAGGGTGTCCTCCACGTGAGGTGGAGGCTCAGCCCCTGCTGAGGAGAGAGATTCCCTAATTGGTCTTGTGGGCAGGTCACCCTGGGTGGTGGTTATGTTGCCATCAGGTCCCAGAGTGCTTGCAGTCTGTGAGTGTGCTCAAGGTCTGAAGCAAGGGGTGCTGGGGTTGGCACGACTGGGGTGGGGCAGGCAGGTCAGTCTCTGCCACTTGCACATCTCCCTTTCTTCATGCACAGATGAGCCCACCAGCCCCAGTATTGACCTCCAGGCCAAGCATGTCCCTGCCTCTGCTGTGGTCTCCAGTGCCATGAACTCGGCCCCCGTCCTGGGCACCAGCCCGTCTTCACCAACTTTCACCTTTGCCCTGGGCCGCCATTACTCCCAGGATTGCAGTGAGTGCTCCCTGCTCTCCACTACCCGTCTCCCCAACTGCTCCGTCCCCAGGGGTCTCTGCTGGGCCTGTGACCTGATGTCTGCCCTCCTCCAACTGGGACTGCATGGGGAGAGTCACCTCCCGGCCTGACCCAGAAGGGAGGGCTCCAGGGACACTCCCGACATGAGGCCTGATGTGGGTGGCTTTGCAGGCAGCATCAAGGCTGGCCGCCGCTCTTCCTACCTGCTGGCCATCACCACGGAGCGCTCCAAGTCTTGTGATGATGGGCTCAACACCTTCCGGGATGAGGGCCGGGCACTGCGGTGAGGCTTTGTCTGGGTGTGGGCGGGGCTGCCACAGCCACCCTGGCCAGCTGCTCCTGAGGCTGGACCTGGGGGTTTGATGGGTGACAAGAGAGCAAGATCCTGCCTGTGCCTCCCACAGCCTTACCTTGTCCTTGCTCCCCAGGCGCCTGCCGAACCGTGTACCCAGCCTGCGGATGCTTCGGAGCTTCTTCACTGATGGGGTGAGCAGCAAGTGCGCGTGTGCGTGCGCGTGCGCGAGGGTGTCAGGGAGGGCTGGCGGCCTTGGCATGGGTCCCGGGCCTGTGCCTCCTGTGACCCTAAACGGGCCACTCTGGCTCCTTGCCCTTGCTCCCTGCACCCTCCGCCATCACGGCAGCCCTGTGACCTGCCTTCCTCCTGCAGCGTCATCACTTAACAAGACTGTACCTCCCACCCGAGGACTCCGCTCTTGCCATCGTCCCTCTCCGGGAGAAAACTTTTCTCGTCCGCCCATTCACTTTTTTGCTCTCCTCGGGATTTTTTAGGCCTGCTCTGAACTTTCAGCCTTGACCCCTGGCATTTCACGTCTCCCTTTGAGTTGCTGTGTTTCCTCAGCACTGTGGCATTACCCAGTCACATCTATCTTACCTGCTGGGCTGGGCGCCCAAGCTAGAATACAAGTTCCTGAGGACAGGGCCTCCACTGGGTCCCCCAGTACCTGCCACTGTGCCTGCCCAGGAGGCACTGCTGCTGTTTGCATGGTGCCTTCAGGGGACCAGGTGAGATTGATGGAACTGCTAGAGTTTCCACCCTCCGGAACTGGAAAGGTAAAGGATCTGGTCTGTAGTGGCTGCTGTTCTTTTTTTTTTTTTTTTTTTTTCCCCTCTCTTTACTGGGGCTGGAACCCAAGGGCCAGTACTCTATCTCTGTGCTTCACCACCAGCCCCATAACTCTTTTTAACTTTTAACTTTTTTTTTTTTTTTTTTTTTTTTGGTATCAAGGATTGAACCCAGGGGTGCTTTACCACTGAGCCACATCCCCAGCCTTTTTTATTTTTTATTTTGAGATAGGGTCTTGCTGAGTTGCTGAGGCTGGCCTCCAACTTGTGATCCTCCTGCCTCAGCCTCCTGAGCCACTGACATTATAGGCCTGCACCACTGTGCTTTTTGATTATTTATGAACAGGGAAAGTCACTGTGAGCTCAAACTCTCCATATCTTTGGTTAGTTTAACACCTTGCAGATATTGCCACCTGGCTTACTCTTTTATCACTTCCTTAGCTTACTTAACTCTCCCTTGACATGTCACTTCTGATGCTGGAGTCCTGTTGACACTGTCACTTCCTCTGTTTAACTCCTTGTGGACATGGCATCCTGCTCCACTCACCCAGTATTTGTTGATGTTCCCACTTCCCCTGTTTACTTAACTCCTTATTGACACGATCTCTTCCTCTGTTTCCTTAATTCCTTTTAGGCTGTAAAGTTAAAGGAGGTTCCAGATTGGCTTTTCTAGCATGGTGAGGCATGTGGTCTGGTGGCAGGTCACAGCCTTTCCTCCTTTCTGGCTTCTCCATTACGTCTCATGACCTCAACACAAATGATCCAGAGGGAGAGGAAGCAAGGCCCCTGAGGTTACAGCGTCAGAGTGGAACCTGGACATACACCAGGCCCGTGTGGCTGCAAGTGGTCTATGGGGTTCCTGAGATGTTGGTACTGTGGCAGCCACCCTAAATTGCCCTCTGTTGTGTCCTTGCAGTCTCTGGATAGCTGGGGCACTTCCGAAGATGCTGATGTCCCTTCTAAGCGACACTCAACTTCTGACCTCTCGGATGCAACCTTCAGCGATATCAGGAGAGAAGGCTGGTTGTATTATAAGCAGATCCTCACCAAGAAGGGGAAGGTGAGATGGGTGGAGGAATGAGCCGGGGGTGGATGGACGCTGGCTCCTGTGGAACTCTCCAGCTCCTCCTACACCTGCCTACCCTGCACCGCCCTTGGAGCCAGAAAAAAACAGCTTAGATTGTAGCATGAAGGATGGAGGTTAGATGCTGGGAAGAACTTCTGGGTGGAGGGTACTTAAAGAAGCCATAAAAAGGAGCTTAACAAGAGAGGAGGTCTTTGTCATAGGATGGATCTCATCAAATGATGTATTACCCAAACCATCCTGAATGATCCTTGGTTGGCAGATAACCCTGACAGTGGCCACTGGGGCTCATGAAAAATGAGGAGCAGGGCCAGGGTGATCCTTAATAGGGAAGTTGAAGTCCAAGAAGAAAACAGAGGCCAGCCTTTTCAGGCCTTTATGGGACCCACAGAGGGTTCAGTCTTCATTCTAAAGGCAACTGAAAATCCTTGGGGCTCTTCAGGGAGGGAGTTGCAGCTTTAAAATGGCTGTTTCCTGGGGAAAAATTATAGAGGGGCCACCCTGGAGGCAAGAAGACCATTAGAAGCCAGCACAGAGATCAAGGTGAGCGATAAGGGGGTACGTCCTGGGGGCCTGGAGGGAGGTGGCGGGGAGGGTGCTGGAGGGAGGACAAGCAAGACCCTCAAGAAGAGAAGGTAGATCCCTGAGGCACGAGCCGAGGTCAGTGCCCTGGGCTGGGAAAAAGCCAGGAGGGATGGTGGCCTCTGCCACCCTTAGCTGCCCTCCAGTCCACCTGCCCAAAGCCAGCAGAGTGGTTAGGACAAACCTAGTTTTGACTCTTGATGACACTGCATATTGCTCTGAGGGCTTGGGACTCACCCACCTGTGACTCAGTGTCCTCATCTGTAGGTGGAGTTGACAAGAATCTACTACTAAACCTGTTGCTGGGGATTAAATGACCTAATTGAAGCTAAGGGTTTACCCAGCACCTGCACCTGGGAGCTGCTGTTTGTCTCCCTTCCTGCCATTACAGGCATCCCTCGGTGTCAGGGGAACAGTTCCAGGGCCTCTGGATGCCAAAATCCATGGATGTTCAAGTCCCTTATATAAAATGGAGTAGTGTCTACATACAAGCTACACACACCCTCCTGAATACTTTAAATTCTCTCTAGATGACTTATACTGCTTAATATAAGTGCTATGTAAATAATTGTTATTCTGTAATTGTTTATAGAATAATAATGAGAAAAAAGTCAGCATATGAGCATACATGTTCATTATAGACAGTTTTTCCTCAAATATTGTTTGTTGATCCAAGGTCAGTTGAATATATGGGCATGGAACCTATGGATATTGAGAGCTGACTGTATTCGAATTTTCCACCCTGCCCCTGGGCATCTTGTGGTACCTGGAAAGAACATGAACTTTGAGGCAGACAGACTTTGAGTTCCTTACCAGCCACATTATCAAGCATGTGGCTTTGGGCATCCCTTTAACTACCCTGAGCTTCCCTTTTCTAATCTATGAAAAGGGGACTGATTATTCTACTCCAGGGTAGGTCATGAGGTGGAGTGTGATGTGTGGTCTAGGCAGGCCCGACACTCACTGCTGGTGAGCAGTAAGCACACTCTGCTTGGGGGTCTCTGTTGAAATTCTAGAAATTTAGGGTGAGGGAGCCAACCTAACCCTGCCCTCCCAGGGTTCATGACCAGCAGAGAAAACTCATGTTGCCTAATTTAGTGGCAAATGTACAAACTGTCAGAATGGGCGTAGAGGCCTCAGCAGGGTAGGGTGGGAGTTGGGGCAGATTTCTGAAAGGCTGAGACCTGAGACGTGAATCCACGCTGCAGGGATGGGGAGGAGTGGCCTTGGCTTAGATGCCCTCTTGGAGGGTCTGGGGGAAGGTGGGGAGGGACGTGCTGGAGCAGGGTGCCAGGAGCACTCAGGGCAGGGGTGGAAGATAAGGTGGGGAGCTGGGTGGTTGCCAACGCACATGGGGCTGGACACCCAGGGAATGCCTGTCTAGGGCTTAAGGTAGGGGTGAAGTGGGGAGGTATGTGACACAGGGAACAACTGTTGATCTGTAACAGGGGACAGTGTCATTACTGTTGTCTAGGTGAGCAAGGGGGCCTGATCAAGGTCCTGGCATAGGGCCAGGAGGAGGCAACCATTTAAAGGGGGATTCTAGGAAAAAGGTGGCCTGGGTTTGCTGCTGGTGGAAGTGCAGAGGAGGAGGCAGGTGGCGCTTGGCTTCCTGACTTAGGCTGTGGGAGAGGTAGAGGGTGGTAGGACCCTCCCCTCAGCCACTGGGCATTTGAGGAGCAGGTTTAGGGAAAGGGGTTCTGTTGGGACCATGTGAAGGCTGAGGGCCCTGGGACATACCCAGGCAGCGGTGTCCTGGGGAAAGAGATTCTTAGGGTGTGGCCCTCCGGGGAGGCTCCCCTGGGGAGGGCCTTTGTCTATCATGTGTACACAGGTGCCTGTGGCATTAGGTATGTGGAGAAGAAGGCAGTGGACCCAGTTGAGCCTTGAGAGAAAGTGGGGGGTGGGGCGAGTCAAAAAGAGCCAGTGTGATGGCAGTTAAACCAGGAGGAGGGACCTGGGAGGGGGCAGGGGCGGCTGTGTGAGCTGAGCAAGAGGAGCCATGAGGATAAAGCCTTTCAGAAGCCATTTGGAGAGTCCTCCTGACAGCAGCTGGCTCCTCCTCCTAGGTAGTCTGTCCCCAGCTGTAGGTGGCCCCTGGAAGCCCAGCTTCAGTGTTTCCTGGATAGGGCTGGGAACTGGCCCCTTCTTGCTCCCTGACCAATTCTGGAGGATAGGGGCTTCTAGTCCCTTGCTGGCAACAACCCAATGTCACTTGTCTCCTGGGTATCATGACCTGGGAGTAAGAGGAAGAATCCTTGAGTCAGCTTCAGGCCTTTGGTCTGTCCAGGGCCTGATGCCCTGTGCTCCAGCAGCTCCAGCTCCTCCAGAGACCACTGACCATCAGTATGAGGAGGGTGTGTGACATCCTTACAGCTGTAGAGCCGGCATTTGAGCTGGTTGTGGCCATGGAGCCCTGACAACGTAACCCTCATTTACTATCAGGGGACACTGATGCCAGTGGCTTGACTTGTCCAAAGCCATCCAGCTTGTTTAGTATCGGGGGAGTCTTGGTACTAACTCATTCTTAACACTAATATTCTGCCTGGAGGAGGATTCTGGTAACTTTACTGTTAGAACTGCCATCTCTGCTTTGAATGTCCTTGTCCTGGCCCAGCAGTGCTGTGATGTTGACCAGACTCACAGCTTGGGATCCACCCAAGGGGAGTTCATCCTGCCTTGGTCTGATAGCTGATGGAGCACCTGCCCTCAGGTGGCACCAAGGATCATTAATCCAGTGATTTGGTAAATATTGATGAGCACTTGCCCTGCACCGGGCCCTGGGCTCTGGGCTCTGAGACGTGGGGGTGAGAAGTCAGACAAGCTCCCTGCTCCCCGGAACTTGCCATTTACGGGAGAAACTGAGGACCAGAATGACCTGAGATCATAGTAGGTGCTCGGGGAAAGTGAACGGGGAGATATGGTGGTGGTGGGGGGGCTGCCTTTAGGGAAAAAGTGGTCAGAGAAGGCCTCATTGTGGAGGTCATGTCTGTTACTGTGGAGCTCGGGTCCGAAAAGCCACAAGGAGGCAGTGACACAAGAAAAAATGAGAGGAGGGGCCCTGGGGAGCAGGAGCTGCCAGTGCAAAAAGGCCCTGAGAAAGGCAGGGTGGCTCACTGCCAGGGGCCCTGTGTCTTGACGAGTGATAACCAGGGGGAAGATGGGTTTGGGAGGGGCCGGGGCCACACTTCAGATGACCTTCAGTTTGGTTTGAGGCACTGGGTGGGCTCTCAGGAGAGAGTGCTTTGCAGGGGAGAGACATGCTCTCCTCCGCCTTTGGAAATGACCGTGCTGCTAAGGGCTGCAGAGTGGGCTGAGGAGGCCAGTGGGGCCTGGAAGATCTTTGTTATTTTCCGGGTGTGAGTTGTTGATGACATGGGCGCAGTGGTTGTGGCAAAGGTCGAAGCACAAGCTGGGCACGGGAGTGCACACCTTTAGGCTGAGCAACCTGGGAGGCTGAGGCAGGAAGTTTGCTTGAGTCCGTGAGTTTGAAACCAGCCTGGGTAACATAGTGAGACCCCATCTAGAAACAAAGCAAAACCAGCGAACAAAAAAATGGCAGAGATGTGTGACACTCTTGGAAACAGGACAGTTGTTCTGATGAGTTGGATGTCAAGGGTGAGGGAAGGGGAGGAGTCAAGGGCAACTCCCAGGTTTCTGGGCAACCGGATGGATTGACTGAACTGGAATGATGGGGGCGGGGTAGAGAACAGGTTTGAGTGTTTGGTTCACGTGCCCTGTCATAGTGAGCAAGAGTGTGTGAAGCGCCCGTGGGACTTGTAGGTGGAGGCACTGAGTAGGCTGTGGGAGGTTCAGCATAGGGCTGGGGCAGACAGACAGCAGGCCAGGGCTAGACATTTTGGAACCACCATCAACAGATGGACTGGGTTTAAAGCCAGCGCATGGATAGCGTCCCCGTGAGAGGTGTGCAAGGACAGGAGAGCCCAGGAGAAGCTCGGGAGCTCCTTACCCACAGGGGTGGGTCTCTTACCTTCCATTCTACCCATATTTGGGTCAGAGATAATGCTTTGTTGTTGGGGGGTGGTGTCCAGTGCATGGCAGGATGTTTAGCAGCATCCTTGGCCTCACCTGCTGAGTGCTAGGCCCCTAGCCCCCACATTTGTTCTCCAGACAAATGTCCCTGGAGGGTGTGTGATTGCCCTGGCTGAGGACTGTAGGTGTAGAGGATGTGAGGAGGGCAGTAGAGGGGCATAAGAAGGGGCCAATCCAACTAGGAAGAACCAGGGAACGTGTGGTCCTGGATGCTCAGAGAGGCCTTGAGCGGGCAGGAAGGGCCGGCTGGGTCAGATGCAACTGACAGGTTAAGACAAGGGCTGGAAGTGGCGACTGACTCTGGCCACTTGTTGGTCCTGAGTGACCCTGAGAACAGCTTTTGGTCAGGGGACACTGATTAAGGTCTTGAGTGAGAGGCAAAGAAGTGGGAAGAGCAGCTCCCCAAGTGTGTGGGCAGCTCTGGGCCAGTTTTGCTTTGAAGGGCGGCGTGTATGGGTTGGGGCGTGGACCAGGGATGGTTTGACAAGAATTTTATTGGAGGGTGGTGCTGGGTAGGGGCCTACGTGTCCTTACAGAGTCTGGGTATTGGTGCTCTTGTTTAGAGAGGGAGGAGGTTGGGGTCCTCCGAGGGGCCGAGAGTGCTGAGCGGAGGTGTTGGGCAGGTGGGGCTGCTGCAGAGAGTAGGTGGGCTGTGGCAGGCAGCTGCGCAGATGCAGACCGGGTGGAACAGGCCTCCCAGTGGGAGTGAGTCTGCCTCCATTGCAGTCCGCAGCCCCTACGGCGAGGGGCCAACGGGCAGGCCTGTTACTCATCACTGCCCCATCTCTCTCCCACCCCGTGTCTCCCTGCAGAAAGCGGGCAGCGGCCTGCGCCAGTGGAAGCGGGTGTACGCCGCGCTGCGGGCGCGCTCGCTCTCGCTGAGCAAGGAGCGGCGGGAGCCCGGGCCGGCGGCGGCGGGGGCTGCGGCGGCCGGCGCAGGTGAGGACGAGGCGGCGCCCGTCTGCATCGGCTCCTGCCTGGTGGACATCTCCTACAGCGAGACCAAGAGGAGGCACGTGTTCCGGCTGACCACCGCTGACTTCTGTGAATATCTCTTTCAGGCTGAGGACCGGGATGACATGCTGGGCTGGATCAGAGCGATCCGGGAGAACAGCAGGGCCGAGGGCGAGGTGAGGCCCGGGCGCCCCAGCCGGGCCGGGAGGGCAGGGCAGGGCTGCTTTTCAGCTGCTGTGACCTGGGGTGACCACTCTGAGCCTCACTCCCTCTCATGAAAGTGGGGCTAGCAAGAGTCCTCCCTTCGTCCACCTGGGTTTTGGTGTGAAGAGAAGGGCACCAACAGGGGCTCGTAGTACCAGGAGTCCTCCTTTTCGGTGACTGGCAGGAGCAAGACTAACAGCAGTAATGATAGTAATTACTATTATTGTGGGGACCCCCTTGGGCAGGCTCTGGCACAAGAGGACAGCTCCGGGCCAATCGCAGCCTGTCTCAGTCGGCTGGGGGCGGAGCCTCCCATGGAGCTTTGCAGAACAGGTGCTCCTGCACCAGAGCGCAGTAGAGCTGGCTCAACGTAGGGGATGCAAACAGACTTTCCAGGAGGCCAGGAAGCTCACTCAGCTTTTGTCTGCAGGTGGACAGGGGTTGAGTCTAGCACTTTGGCAGGGATTTTGGGAGAAATCTTGGAGAGCTGTCCTGGGTAGCTAGCACCTCACTCCAGGTGCCTGAGCTGGGTCTCCATTCCCCTTGACCTCTGGGCCAGATGCCTGGACGCACCTGCAGAATTAGGTGGGGCCCTGGGCTTTGAGGCAAGGCTAGTCCCTGCCAATACAGCAGTGTGCCTGGGACTTGGTCCAGGTGGGCATCTGTTTGGGTCATGGGACAGGGGCACTAGTGCAGAGCCTCTGGACCACAGCCCTTCTCACCTAGGACATGTCCTCTTGCAGACTGGCTCTACCCTCCTCAGGAGAGCATCTTTCCTCACTGCAGGGAGGGAAGTGCCTGGAATCTGGGCCTCTGCTCTGGGGGCCTGGTTGGGCTGTCCCCAGCAGAGCATGGTCAGTGGTCCTGAGTCATCTTCATTATTGCAATAGCTCCCCTCGTGGGGCACCACCTCTTTGCCTACTGGGACTGATGAGTGCTGTGTGCACAGTTCTTCACCCAAATCTGATGTTACCTTGTTAGCCCCTCATGTTTACTGCTGAGGTGACTGAGGCTCAGAGAAGCTAAGTGTCATATCCAAGGTCACACAACTGATGAGGGGTAGACAGCAGTCCAGCCCTGGTCTTTTCTCGCTACAGGGTCTGTGCTATCTATTTGTAGATAGAGGAGTGGGTGGCAAAGCTGGGCCAGGGCCAGGAAGAAGCCCCGGCGTGGCTGGGCTGAGAGCTCTGACGTGGCTACTCTCTCCTCTTTCTTAGGACCCCGGCTGTGCCAACCAAGCTCTGATCAGCAAGAAGCTTAATGATTACCGCAAAGTGAGGTGAGGCCCACCCCTCACAGAGTGGTCCCTGCCATGGTTGGGGTGGGGAACTCCAGGCAGAGGTCATTCTCTTGGCCTCCAGGCTGGGGGGCAGGGCAGTGAGGGTCTCCAGGCCACAGACAGGCATGGAGGAATTGACTCAAATGGAGGGGAGGTCCCAAATGACCAGAGGCCAGGGTGGGTGACGTGCTTTGCCACCCCAGATGAAAACTCCTTTCCCCCTTTTCTCTTGCAGCCATAGCTCTGGGCCCAAAGCTGATTCCTCCCCAAAAGGCGCTCGGGGCCTGGGGGGCCTCAAATCTGAGTTTCTCAAGCAGAGTACGGCACGTGGCCTCAGGACTCAGGACCAACCTGCAGGGAGCAAGGGTAGGAAGGTGGCAGCTGAGAGAGGGTGGTGTGTGTGTGCACATGTGAGGCCTGTGGGTCTGCATGGAGGGGAGGGTGTCCCGCGTGTGTCTGTTCCCTGGAGGCCCTCAGAGTCTCAGGGCTGGATTGGCCTGGGCCTCCGTAACATCTCTGCCTGTGTGCCTTTGGGGTGAGAGGCTCACTTTTTCTAGAAGTGGCTTTGGCCATCTTTATACACTTTTGGATGGTAGGAAGTTCTTCCTTTGGTTATAACAGAATCTTTGGTTTGTGGTCGCACCTCACAGTTTGGTCCTGAGGCCCACAGCAGTCCTTACATGGCCCTGAGCACCTCTTCTTGGAATAGGCCTTCTCATCCCTCTCAGCATCCTTGCTGCTTCTCTGATGGAGTCTCCATAATGTCCCAATGTGTGTGACTGTGGCTATGAGGGCATTTGACCCTCCTGGGTTCCCTTAGCTCACTCTGGCTCTCTCTGCCTCCCCTGCCAGATGACAGTTCTGCTGCTCCCAGAACACCCTGGGGCATCAACATCATCAAGAAGAACAAGAAGGCCACCCCCAGGGCATTTGGGGTCCGGCTGGAGGAGTGCCAGCCAGCAACAGAGAACCAGGTGAGTTCCCATGCTCCGGGGCAGACGGGCCAGGGGAGATCCAGACACAGAGGGCCAGAGCTGCAGGGATCATGAAACCAGCTCTGCACATCACATAGACGTGGCTGGGGAACAGCCCCGGGAGGGCTCCCTCTCCATCCTTCAGGAGCTCAGACCCAGCCCTGCTCCTTTTTGGTCCATGTCAAGGCTCTGACATTATTTCTGGTCTCCACACTGGAGGTAGGAAGGGACTTGGTCTCCTCATGGGGCTCCTGGCAGCAGTTCTGGGTCTTGTGCTGCCTCCTTTTTAGCCTCCCCATCCCCTCTAGCTACATCCACCCTAACACCTCTGCCTGTCCATGTCCCCAGCGTGTCCCCCTGATTGTTGCTGCCTGTTGTCGCATTGTGGAAGCACGGGGACTGGAGTCCACAGGCATTTATCGGGTGCCTGGCAACAATGCAGTGGTGTCCAGCCTGCAGGAACAGCTCAATCGTGGGCCCAGTGACATCAACCTGCAGGATGAGGTGGGTGCATATGGAGCTCTGTGCGAGGGGGCCGAGTGGCACATGCGGCGTGCTCTGCTGGAGAGTCTGTGGTCTGCTGGGTTGTGTTCACTGTATGGTGCCATGCATCAAGGTGGCAGGAGAGGAGCTCCACACAGCCAGCCCTGGGGGACACCTGCCCAAGGCTGAAGCCTCACAGAATACAGTCCTGACAGGGGCAGTGGGGGGCGTCTGAGACAGAGATTCACAGCTGGCAGTTTTGTCTGAGCTTTTAGGATGAGCCGGCTTCACTAAAAGCCAGTGAAAACCAGGTAAGGGACATTTTGGCAATAGCGTAGAATCAGCATTTGTAAGAAGTGAACAAACTTTCTGGGTAAGAAGGCAGCAAAGTAAACATTTTAGGCTTTGGTTCCCCTCTCACATACCTTCCTCCTCCTCTTCTTCCTCTCCTTGGCGATACTTTAACAATGTAAAAACCATACTTCGCTTAAGGGCTACACAAAACAGGCTGCTGGCTGGGTTTCACATCTGAATGGTGGTTTGCAGACACCTGGCTTAGAGAAAGGGGAACTTTGATGTTTTCAGGATGGTCATTTCGGCAGATGCACCATGGGAAGACAAGAGACTGATTAGATGAGATGAGACCAGCTCGGGATAGGTATCGACTGCCATGCTCAAGAGTCTGTAGCAGGACCGGTGGTTCTCAAATGGTGTTCCCCAGAGTCCTGTGGTTTGGAGGGGCCATGGGAGGCCAAGGGCACCTCAGCACCTCCCTGTCCTTGGAACTAGAGCCACCATGCTTTGCGCTGCCTGTCATCTTGGGTTTTCATGTATGAATTTATTTGACAAAAGGGGCCCTGGTAAAAAAAGATTTTTTGAAAAACTGTGCATCTGGCCAGTGAAGTCCCATGAGTCATATACCTTGATGCCTCCTGTGATACAAAAGAGTCTCCTCGTCCTTGGCAGATGGGGAGAGAAGGCAAGTAGGGGAGAAATTGTAGACAAGAGAAAGGGGTGATCTGCCTTCGAGAATCAAAGTATGTGAGTGGAGGGAGAAGCTGCGGAGGGCTGGAGCAGGGGCTGGCTCTTCCATGTTTGCAGTGTTCCCGCAGATTGAGCCTAGGGCCTCACATGTGCGAGGCAGGTACTTTACCACTGAGCTATGCCTCTAGCCATTTTATTTTATTTTTACTGGGGATTGAACCCAGGGGCACTTAATCACTGAGCCAGATCCCCAGCAACCGCCCCCCCCCTTTTTTTTGGCGGTGCTGGGGATCGAACCCAGGGCCCTGTGCTTGCAAGGCAAGCACTTTACCAACTGAGCTATCTCCCCAGCCCATCCCAGCCCATCCCAGCCCACCCCAGCCCTTTTTATTTTTTATTTAGAGACAGGTCTCCCTAAGCTGCTTAGGGCCTTGCTAAGTTGCTGAGGCTGCTTTGAACTTGCAATCTTCCTGCCTCAGCTTCCCGAGCTGCTGGGATTACAGATGTACGCTACCTTTTATTCTATTTTGAGACAGGCTGTAAGTTGCCCAGACTGACCTCAAATTGGGGACTCCTCTTGGGTCAGTCTCCTGAGTAGCTGGGTTTGTAGGTGTGCACCACCTTGCAGTGCCAGGGGCTGAAGGATGCTTAGGAGGGGACAGGTGGGCATGAGTGTAGTCCAGGTGGGGGTGATGATTTTTCAACAACCCAGAGAAGGGTTTGAGGATTGAACAGAGAGTGGATGTACCTTCTGGTCTTAGAGGCATGGAGGGGGATGCCCAGGTATACAGGGATTGTTATGATTTCACTGAAACCTTTGACCTTGATCGAATAAACAATAGGAAGCCTTTGTTGGTTTTTGTTTTTGTTACCAGGGATTGAACCCAGGGGTGCTTTATCACCAAGTCATATCCCCAGCCCTTTTTTATATTTTCTTTAGAGACAGGATCTCCTTGAGTTGTTTAGGGCTTCACTAAGTTGCTAAGGCTGGCTTTGAACTTGCCGTCCTCCTGCCTCAGCCTCCTGAGCCACTGGAATTACAGACATATGCCACCGTGCCCGACCCTTCCCTGGTTCTTAAGCTGGGAAGGCAAAATTGAGAGTATGATTTGAGCAAGGGCAATGCTTCAGGATATGCCTGATGGCTACAAATGTGGAAGACCTGGAGCAGGTGGACAGGGGAGAAGCTCCTGTTGTGAATATGGGCATCACTAAAAGTCAGGAGGCCTTGATGGCTATTTTAGTCAGCTTCTTTACCTCTGTGACTAAAAGACCCGACCAGAACAATTATAGAGAAGAAAAAGTTTATTTGAGGGCTCATGGTTTCAGAGGCCTCAGTCCATAGACAGCTGGCTCCATTCCTCAGGGCTCAAGGTGAGGCAGGACATTGGAAGAGGGTGGTGGAGGGAAGCAACTCACATGGTAATTGGGAAGCAGAGAGACTCCCCTCTCCAGGTACAAAGTATATATACCCCATAGCCACGCCCCCCATGAACCACTTCCTCCAGCCACACCCACCTGCCTCCAGTTACCACTCAGTTAATTGCATCAGGGATCAATTCATTGATTAGACTAAAGCTATAACCTAAGCATTTCTCCTCCAAACCATCTTGCATCGTCACACATGTGAGTTTTTGGGGAAGCCACATCTAGACCATAACATGGCCCCAGTGGCCTGGGGATGAGAGAGCAACTCTAGGAGCTGGCTCCATGAGGGGCAGGAAGGAAGACCAGAGAGAGCGAAACTTTGAACTGCGGGTGGGGTGTCTGTCCCTGGCAGAAATGAGCGATGGGCAACTTTAGGACATTTTGGAGGGGATGGGTCAGGTATGGCCTCATTGGGTTTGGGATAATCAGTGGTAAGTCACCTACATGAAGTGACAACATTGTCAGGTCCTAGGCTGAGATGGACTGGGGAGTAGCCTGAGCTTATGCTGAGACTGAGTGGGGATGACCAAGGGAGCTGCTCTCTGGGGAGAGGGTGGACAGCAGGAAGTCGGCATCTAACTGAGTGGGGTAGCAGGAGAGGGATGCTCAGGAAGCTGGGGCAGGGGTCCTAAGCATCAGAGCTAAGGTCTTAGACTTGGCAGCTGGGGGATGGGAAGAGCCTGCACTCTTATCCCTCCTGGAGCCAGGAGGAATAATGGAATGAGGTGGGCAGGAGCCATGCCAGGTGGGAGGTGGGTATGTAAAAAGCACATCAGCTCTGCCTCAGCCAGGGAGAGCTGGAAGGCTTGCTGTTGTTTGTTCTTAGACGTGGCTGGTTGTGGGATTTCCTGAAAGTGAGTGTTGTGTGTTGAACCTGTGGGGAGTATATTGTTTGCAGGATTGTCTGGCATTAAGCTGTGGGTTCATTGTAGTATATTGCACTGTAATATATTACAGTGATTGAGTTGTGTCTGCTGAGGGTGCTTCGAACCAGCCCCAGCAAGGTGTTGCTCCTGACTTTGCAGAGGTACGGGGTGATGGTTCCCCCTTGTGGAGAGAATGGGTAATGACCTGGCTGTTCACTCTTAACCAATGTCCATTTAGACTAGGGTTTCTCCACCTTGACACAGTTGACATTTTGGGTAGAATAATCGTGTGCTGGGGAGGTTTCCTTTGCACTGGAGGAAGTTTTTCAATGTTCTGGGCTTTTATACACTTAATGTGAATGGCATCCCCCAAGTTGTAAAAACCAAAATGTCTCCGGACTTTGCAAAATTCTTCAGGGGGCAAAACTGCCCCCCATTTGGATTCCTGTGACCTAGCTAACTGCCCCAGCTCAGTCCTAAGATAAGGTAGACAGAATTCCTTCCTCTCACAGGGCACATCGTCCATGGGGAGATAGGCTTGAACAAGGGAACAAAACCAGAATAATGACAGATTGTGGTAAGTGCCACAGAAGAAACAAAGTCAGGGCTGTGGTATAATCAGCAGGGCAGCAGTTTCCCGTGGCTACTTTGGCTGCAGCAGGTAGGCAGGATGAGGAGCCAGTCACATACCAAGCAGAGGTTGCAGTTGAGGGAAGAGGAGGTGCAAAGGGCCTGAGACAGAAGGGATTCAGGCACGTGACTGCTGTGCCAGGGGTGCTTAGACTCTGGGGAAGGAGGGAGTGTCTGGGGACGACTCCTCAGTGGATGGGGAGCACTGGGAGGCAGGAGCTGAGCCTGGCACTTATTGGTCCAACAGAGGTGCAGAGGGCAGGCTCCTGCTCACCCCGTTCTTCACGGTCCTTTCCTTGATGGGCAAATGTTGCAACACTGGGCCGGCTGGAGCAGGGAGAAGCGGAGGCCAGCTGTGCGCACTGGCATGGCAGCGTGGGCCGCTGGACTGGCCGCCAGGCCTGGACCTGGGGGGTGGGGTTTGGGTACCTGGGGCGGGCCCTCCTGTGGCCTGACGTCCTTGCCCCTCCCCAGCGCTGGCAAGACCTCAACGTGATCAGCAGCCTGCTCAAGTCCTTCTTCCGAAAACTGCCCGAGCCTCTTTTCACCGATGGTGAGTAGGGGGCAGAAGTGGGAGGTGAGGGGGCGGGACAGCAGTCCACCTGGACCCGGGGCACTTTTCCATTTGAGTTGTTGGGTATGGTCTTTCGGTTAAAAAGAAAAAGAAACATGTAAAAAACCTGGCTAGTACAGATGTGAATCACGTCACCCGCAGAGGGCCCTGTCTGGCTGGCACTGCTTTCCCCAGAGGTCACAGCTGATGCTTTCTGGGCACCCGCTGTGTGCCAGGCACACTCCCTACAACAACTCCTGAGCCAGCTCCATTCCCCCCTTTACACAAGGAAGCAGAGGCTTGGAGAGCTAAAATGACTTCCAGGGCACTCAGGCTGTGAGTGGCAGAGCCAGGGTTGTGCCCTACTCTCTCTTGACCACGTGCTGAGCTGCTCAGTAAGTTTGTCATGTTTCCTTCCTGACCCTCTTATTCACATGAGAGAGACAACTAGGCCCCCGCTGGTTTTGGAGTCAGGCCAGTTCAATGATGGGCTGGAAAAGTTTAACGTCTGGCTTTCATGGGAAAAAGCTTGGGTTGATCGTATTTTCCAATTACTGTGGTGTAAATACTCCCCTGCAACTCATTTCAAGACACTAACATGATGTCACCAACAGAATTAAGAAGAGATGCTCACAATTTGCTCTCAGGAGCCAGTATGAACAGCTGCAGCGCACCACTGAAAGAGTTGTCCTTTTTTCTTTTCTTTTCTTTTTTTTTTTTTTGGCGGAGGGCCAGGGGTAAACTGAGCCACATCCCCAGCCCTTTTTATTATTTTAAGATAGGGTCTTGCTCAGTTGCCTAGGACCTCACTAAATTGCTGAGACTGGCTTTGAACTTACCATCCTCCTGCCTCAGCCTCCCAAGCCACTGGGATTACAGGGGTGTGCCACCACGCCCGACTTGAGTTGTTCTTAATAAAAGTAGGGTTGTAATTTTGAGATGCATTGGTGTCGCTGCAGAGAGGCCCCACCTCACTCTTCTTCTAAACCACATGGTATCACAGGTATTAGTCTGAATAGACTAATTTCTCTACCGATGGGTAGAGAAAGAGAAGACAAATATTGTCTTCGAATATTTGCTATTACAAATATTTGCTGTTCCTGTGACTCCTTGAACATGTCCTTGCACACCTAGATTCTTGGATGTAGCATTGCTAGGTCAGTGTCCTGCTAAAGATCATTGAGAGCTGATGTCAAATTGCACACTGGGCAGCCCCTAGTTTATACCACCACTAACAGCACAGGTGAGCGTCTCCCCACATCCCCAGCAACATTGGGTGTTACCAATTTTTTGTTTTTTATTTTATTTTTTGTAGTGCTAGGGATTCAACCTGGGGCTTCGCACATATTATTTATTTTTAAATTGTTTTTTAGTTGTCAGTGGACCTTTATTTTATTTATATGCAGTGCTGAGAATCGAACCCAGTTCATCACGCATGCTAGGCAAGTGCTCTACCACTGAGCTACAACCCCAGCCCCATATTATTATTAATATTTAAAATTTTTGCTAGTCCACAGGAAATAACATCTAATTATTGTTCTCATTTTTTATTTTCCTTATTACTAGGGAGATAAAATAAATCTCTTCTGTTTTCTTTGTCTTGTTTGCCATCTTGAGGATTAAAACCAGGGTCTCACACATGCCAGGCAAGCACTCTACCACTGAATTACATCCCTAGCCTTTTTTATTTTCTTATTTTGAAACAGTGTCTCTCTCAGGTGCCAAGGCTGGACTTGAACTTTCCTCCTCCTGCCTCAGCCTCCTGAGTACCTGGGAATACAGGCATGTGCCACTGTGCCTGGCTAAATCTCTTTTTATTAGTTTATTGACTTTTTCTATTTCTTCTGTAGGCACGTATCCATACTGTGTGCCCATTCTTCTGTTGGGTTATCTTTTTTTGGTATTGACCTGTGGTTGGCAAATTCTTCATATCTTTAACTACTAATCCTTTGTTGGTTTTTGCCAGTATTTGCTCTGGTCTGCCATTTTCCTTTAAATCTTTCAGTTTAGAAACTGAAAATAATTTTTTAAAAAACTGTTCATCTTTCTTTAGTAGATTCTGTATCTCATGTATAGGCCTTATGGTTGTAAAAACATTTTATTTTTTTCCTCAGTGATTTCTTATTTTATGTATTTGATTTATCAAACAATGAAATTCATTTGTATAATTGTGTAAGATAGAAACGGACCCCCCCATACACACCAGTGGTGGTCGCTTGTTACAGGAACATTTATCAACCCTCCCATCCAAATGCCACCTTCATCATGTGAACGTCCCATTGTCCCCTTTCATCCTCACAGCCCTGTGTATTCTGCTGAGGCCCAAAGCTGGCCACATACCTGGGATCCGCAGTGTGCTCCAGCACTGCTGGGGCACATCCACCCTCCCCATTCTCTCTCTTTTTTTTTTTTTTTGTGGTGCTGGGGATTGAACCCAGGGCCTTGTGCATGGGAGGCAAACACTCTACCAGCTGAGCTACATCCCCAGCCCATACCATTCTTTTAAAAATTATTCTTGGCACCAGGCACAATGGCACACACCTGTGGTTCCAGCAACTTGGGAGGCTGAGGCAGGAGGATGAAAAGTTCAAGGCCAGCCTCAGCAACTGAGCAAAAACTTGTTTTTCTTTTTGTTTCAAAAGAAAAATAAATAAATAAATAAAAAGGACTGGGGACGTGATTCAATGTGCCCTTGGGATCAATTACCGATACCACACACACAAATCTTGTTCTCACCTGAGTGAATTTTATATTATTTTTTGGAGCTAGGGATGGAACCAGGTCCTTGCGCATGCTACAACATGCACTTGATCCCTGAGGCACGCCCCTAGCCTCCCGGGGGAATTTTGGAGTAGGTTCATTACATTCCTTTTTTTAAGGGCCCCCAACATGCTAGGCAAGTGCTCCGCCCCGGAGCTACATCCCCACCCCTTTTTATTTTTTATTTTGAGACATGATATCGTTGAGTTGATCAGTCTGGCCTCACACTTTCAATACTCCTGCCTCAGCCTCCCGGATGGCTGGGATCATAGGCAAGTGTCACCATACCCGCAGCTCAGGTCTTGTTTCCTCCCACACAACACACCTGAGCCGGTCAGGTCAGGCGCACATCTAAACAGCTGTAGTGGATTTGGCCACATAAACATAAGGTCACGGACTCCCCCAAACTGGAGCAGGGGACACAAAGCACTGCCCTCGTGGCAGGGCCTCCTCAGCCAGCCCGAAGCAGCTCCCGCTCCCCCTTGAGTGGGGAAGGGGCCGCCTCCCACCTCTGAGGAGGTGTCACTGTTTTCTAGACAAATACAATGACTTCATTGAGGCCAATCGCATCGAAGACTCGAGGGAACGGATGAAGACGCTGCGGAAGCTGGTGAGGACGGGCTGTGGAGAGCAGGGCTTGCAGACAGGAGAAGGCGAGGTGCAGGGCGGAGCGCCTCCCAGCGGGCGGAGCCAGGGCCTCAGTTTCCCCGGCTCTAACAGGAAACGGGGGCTAGAGGGTGGATTCCAGCTCCTGAGGCGTGGCAATGGAGCCCCTTTGGCACGTAGGAGGGTGGGGTGGGGCTGCCACAACCTGATCCCCTGCCCTTCTCCCCAGATCCGGGATCTCCCAGGGCACTACTACGAGACGCTCAAATTCCTTGTGGGCCACCTCAAGACCATTGCCGACCACTCAGAGAAGAACAAGGTGGGTGGGGCTGCAGCACCTGTCTCCGGGGGAAGCACAGGACTTCCTGAGGGGTCTCCTGTGTGTTCCAAGGCCTCCTCCCCAAGGCCATTCTGTCCTCCTCTGCACCCAGTGCTTTTCCCCCAGAGTCTCTGAGAGTCTTACAGAAGCAGATAGCCACAGTCCCCTGGGAATGGTGGAAATGTATCCTCTAATCTAGCTCAAAGCCCCTGCATTGCATTTTCTTAATCGAATTCCATATGTCTTTTGGTTCTGCAGTGGCGAGAATGAGAGGAGTAACAGGATTTTTCCTACTTCTAAAATACCCTTGGAATCTCTCAACATGTCTTCTACTCCAAGATCCCCCACTGCTAGCACTAACCACTCAGGGTTACCCTGTACAGATGTCCAGGTTGAGCACTGCTCACAGCTGCTAGACCTGGGCATGAGTGGGGCTAAGATCTGTCCTGTGCACTCCCTGCCAGGCACCTCTAAGCCCATGCAAAGAGTTGTCCAGTCTCAAGCTGGGGCCGCTCAGGATATGGCTAGAGATGGAGGCCTCAGGGGCCTAGAGTGAGAGAGGACTGAGAGGCGCTGGAGGTCAGAGCTCAGTGCACTGATCCTGGTCTGCTTCCCTCCACTGCCCAGATGGAGCCCCGGAACCTGGCCCTAGTCTTTGGGCCAACGTTGGTGAGGACATCTGAGGACAATATGACGGACATGGTGACCCACATGCCTGACCGCTACAAGATCGTCGAAACGCTGATCCAGCACGTAAGCAACCCGTTCTGTGCATGTGCCCTGACGCCTTGGGACTTGGCCATGTCCCAAGCACCTTGCTCCTGCCGGGATTCCGCAGCTGAAGAATATGCTGCTTGGGTGGTGCATGCCTTCCCAGCTACAGGATGCATTTCAAGGCTAAACAGGAATGAATCCTAGAATCCCTGTCCTTCAAGGATGTCAGGTCCTCAGCAGGAGATCCAGGAGGCCCAAGATGCCAAGGAGATTGAGAGGGAGGAGAGGCAGGGAGGGTACTCCTGGCTTGGCGGGTACAAGTGGTGAATGCAGGAGGGCCTCAGAAGGCGCTCCGGGAGAGATGTCTGCGTACCAGCACGCAGGTGCAAAGGCCTGACCTGGCCCTCAGAGACTGGACTCATGCTCCAGAGCCCCACTGGCCCTGGGGTAAGGAAGAGGCAAATGGGGCAGGGCACATAGGCTTGAGACAGGATCCTGCCCTGGTGCTGTGTGTCTTGGACTGTTTGACCTCCCTTCCTGGCTTCCTGGTGACACCTTGAGCCCCTTGTCCATGAAGGCCAGAGAACTCAGAGTGGACAGCAGAGGGCGCAGGAGACCTTGGTCTTCCACGGCCAAACCCAAAGTCAACACCATCCGCTTCTGGGGGCTCTGGGATGATTTTATGATTCACTGAAACCAATGGAGTCTATGGTCCCTCCTCTGTGCCTGCCCTGAAATAAGATCGGCAGCTGGTCATCAGAGGAGGTGCAGCTGGAGCACTCCTGCACTCAGAGACACTTTTTTGGGGGGAGGTGGGGGAATACTGGGGATTGAACCTAGGGGTGCCAAACCACTGAGCCACATCCCCAGCAATTTTTATTCTTTATTTTGAGATAGGGTCTTGTTAAGTTGCTTAGGGCCTCGATAAGTTGCTGAGGCTGGCTTTGAACTCGTGATCCTCCTGCCTCAGCCTCCTGAGCTGCTGGGATTATAGGCATGCGCCACCGTGCCTGGCTCATAGACACTTTAGGGATGAAAAGACCAGGTCCTGTTACCCCCCATTTAACAGATGAGCAAATGGATTCAGGCAATGACTTGCTCAAGCTCAGACAGTTAATAAGTGGCAATCCCAAGATTTTAACCCAGATTCGTCTGCCCAAAGCCTGTGGTCCCCTCCCCACACACCTGGAGGGCAGACTCTGGGTTCCTCCTGGAGCTGGTTTTGGGGGCAGCTCTGGGTCAGGGAAGTGAGGCAGTGAGTGGAATAAGCCTTGACTGCTTTTTCCCCTCCTTCACTGCATGGTTGGGATCTGGCCACCAGAGGGAGCTTGATGGCTTGCACTCAGCCCAGTAAATGGGGCCACTGGGCAGCGCCAGAATCCTGATGAGGCTTTGGGAGAGTGTAGCTCCCTGATGCAACAGGAGCCCCTGGAGTCTCCCATGAGGCCATGCTGCTGAACCAGCTGCTTGGAAGAGAGCTGTATGGAACTGTGACTTATTGAGAGCCCACTGAGCAGAGTGGGGAGAGGAGGGTCTCTCTGTCTCAAGTAGCAGAGCCCAGCGCCTGACCCAGAGGGAGCACTCAGAGTTTGTGAATGAATGTAGGAGTACACGCACCGTGTGAGTTGCTAATTGAGGATGTCAGGCTGAGCTTTAGCACCCAGGGATTCATTCCTGAGAACTGAGCTGGTGACCTTCATTCTTCTCCTCCGATTATCAAGGGGATGAGCTACCCTTCCACAGGCCTAAAGAGACTGCCCACCCAAGTGGCCCAGTCTGTCACACCTGGGCAGGGACTGGACTGTGGCAGAGACTGAATTGGTCCTTTCTCTGAGCGAGGCCAGTCATTGACTGCTGGAGTTACTGGGTAACATCACCTCCTGCTGGGAGTCAAAGCTGCAGCCTATAGCTGGCTTGTCCCAGGAACTTTGTCACTAGCTCTGCCTGGTCAGCATGGCTCATACTATGAAAGGGGTGGAAACTGAGGCATGAGGAGCCAGGCTCATGGCAAGGTAGTGGCGGAGCGGAGCTGAGAGCAAACCCAGGTGTGAGCCTCCTGGCAGAAGTCGCCACCAGTCCATCCTACTTACTACGTCTACTGTACCCAGGGCCCACCTCACTTCGGGCCATTTGTCCATCTACTCACTCAGTGAACAGTGATGACTGAAGTTTCTCAGTCTCAGTACTAGCGACTGCAGGGGCCGTCCTGGGTATTATAGCATCCCTGGCCTCTACCTCTAGATGCCAGGACATTTCTCCACTCGTGACCTTCAGAAATGTCTCTGGACATTGCCAAAGGCATCCCAGGGGACAAAATTGCCCTGGTGAAGAGGTTGAGGGTGCTGGCTCTGGAGCCAGCCTGCTCCTTCTGTGCTGCATGGCCTCTTGGTCCCTGGCCTCCCTCATCCGTGAGATGGAGATATTAGCAGCATTTACCGCGTAAGGCTGTTGAAAGGGCTGCATGAGTGAACATGAACATCTGTACTTACAAGTGTTGTGTGAGTGGCCATCATCATGGATATTCATGCTGGAGGTAGAGCCATGTGCTGGGAGCACAGAGTGACCAGGCTGTGGTCCCTGCTCTGAGAGAATACTGCCAGTAAAGGCAGGGTTTCTTCATGCTTTGGGCTTTGTACAGGGAAGCTTCACAGAAGGACACTGCATAGTCCTGGGTATCATCAGGGATTCTTAAAGTGTCTCAGAAGACCACAGGTACTTAACCTGCAGGTAAGCAGAGAGAAAGCATGTCCAGGCAGAAGGGACAGCACATGCGAACGCCAGGTGGCATCAATGAGTGTGAATTCTTCTGGAGGGTCGTGAGCAACCCAGAAACTTCCAATTAACTTCCTGTTGTTTTTTTTTTTAATACTGGAATTGAACCAAGGGGCACTACCACTGAGCTATATCCCAGCTCTTTTTGTTTTGTTTTGGGACAGGGTCTCACAGGTTGCTGAGGCTGACCACTAACTTGTGATCTTCCTATCTCAGCCTCCCATGTGTCTGGGATTACAGGCGTGACATAATCACCCAGGGCTGAACTGTGAGCCCAGGAATTCACAGTTGACACAGTTGAGCTCACTTCTGAGTACTCTGTGGGTTAGGACCAATATGTAATCATCTGTATCCACCATTATAGTATCAGAGAGGTTACACTGCCCTGAATACCCACTGTGTTCTGCCAGATCACCCCCAGCAACCTCCATAACCAGCGGTCCTTCTACCATCTCCAGTCTTTTCCAGAAGGTCACGTAGTTGGAGTCCTACAGATTGGCTTCTTTCAGTTAGTAACATACACTAAAGTCTCCTTCGTGTCTTTTTATGGCTTGATAGCTCATTTCTTTTCGGTACCCCATTGTCTGGATGCACCCCAGGTTGTTTATCCATTCACCTATGAGTCAGCTTTCTGTCACTGTGATGAAGCATCTGAGGTGATTGACTTCCCAAGACAAAAGCTTGAGGTTCTGTAGCTCCAGTTCATGATGGAGTGGCCCCATGGCTCTTGGCCTCTGGCAAGGCTGCATGTTATGGCTGGAGAGCATGGAAGTGGAAATCTCTCTTCATCCTCCAGGAAGCTGAAGAGGAAGAGGAAGAGGAAGAGAGGGCCTCTTGAGTCTCACAGCCCCCTTCAAGGGCACCCCCTCCAATGACCTTAGGACTTCCCACTAGGCTCCACCACTCCCAATAGTGCCATCTGGGGACCAAGTGGGGACCTCTGGGGGACAGACTTGTCCAAACCATAGACTTGTGTTTGCTTCCAAGTTTCGGAAACTTCCTGAGTTGCCGGGATTACAGGCATGAGCCACCAGGCCCATCTTCATTGTTGTTTTAATTTGCATTGCTTTGAAGACACATGATGAAATGCATCTTTTCATACCCTGCTTAACATCTGTCTTTCTTCTTTGATGAGGTATTCAAGGTCTTTGGCTAATTTTTTTGATCAGGTTGTTCGATTTCTTGTTGTTGAGTTTTAAGAGTTCTTGGTTTGGATGACAGTACTTTATCAGATGTGTATGTAGATTTTGCTATAATTTCTCCCAGTCTGTGACTTGTCTTCTCATCCTTTTAGCTTGTCTTTCGCGGAGTAGAAATTTTAATTTTAATTTTAAAGTCCATCTTATCGAGTGTTTCTTTCATAGATTGGTGTTCTCGCTAAAAAGTCATTTTATATGCAAAGTCATTGAGGTTTTCCCCTCCACAGATTTTTACCTGTCGTGCTTTCATTGTGATTTAGCTCCAGGTGTTCTGTAATTACATTATGATTTCCTCTTTAATGCAAAGATTACTCCATGGTATCATTGCTATGTTTCCAGACATGTGAAGTCTTGTGGAGTGTTTAGCTCTTTCTAATTGTTGCTCTTTCTCATTTTATTCCATTATGAGCAGAGAACATAGTCTGTATGATGCTGACTCCTGAGGAGCTATTGAGAGTTCCACCGTGGTTGTTTTTGAATGACTCATGTGTGTTCTAGAAGAATATATTTAATCATTGAATACAAGATTCTAGATGTGTTCACTAGATTAGACTTGTTCTTTGTGTTGTTCCGAGCATCTTTTTTATATATAAATTTTAGTTGTAGGTGGACACAATACCTTTATTTTATTTTTATATGGTGCTGAGGATCGAACCCAGGGCCTCACGTATGCAAGATGAGCACATTACCACTGAGCCACAACCCCAGCCCAGAGCATCTTTATTTTTTTTTAACCTACCATATTTAATTTTTCTAATCCCTATAGTTCTATGAATTGTTCTTTAATACATATTAAGAGATGTTAGCCAGGTGCAGTGGCACACGCTTTTAATCCCAGTGGTTCGGGAGGCTGAGACAGGAAGATTTGAGTTTAAAGCCAGCCCCAGCAACTTATCCAGACCCTAAGCAACTCAGTGAGACCCTGTCTTTAAATAAAATACATAAATGGGCTGGGGGTGTGACTCAGTCATTAATTGCCCCTGGTTCAATCCCTAGTACCAAGAAAGAGAGAAAAGGATGTTAGATGCATCTCTGATATGATTTGTTATACTACTTGATCTGTTGTTTCTTTTACCAATATAACATTTTTCTTTGATTCATGACTTTTTGTGCTTTCTACATTGTCTCGTTTAATGTCTCTTGTTGACCATATATATATAGCTACACACACACACACACACACACACACACACACACACACATATACATATATACATACATACATATATTTAACCTAAAAATGTAACCCTTGGTCTCTGACTTTTTATTTATTTATTTAATTAAAAAAAATTTTTGGTACTAGGGATTGAACCCAGGGGTGCTTAACCACTGAGCCACATCCTCAGCCCTTTTTAAACTTTTTATTTAGAAACAGGGTCTCGCTAAGTTGTTTAGGGCCTTGCTAAATTGCTGAGGCTGGCTTCGAGTTTGTGATCCTCCTGCCTCAGTCTCCAGAGCCACTGGGATTGCAGGCATGTATGGTGGTCTCTTACTTGTGATCAATGAGTTTAATTCACTTATTTTGTTGTAATTTTGTTGTAATAGACCATTAGGACTTATTTCTGCCATCTTAAATTTTGTTTTCTGCTTACTGTATTTTCACTTCGTTTCCTTTCTTGTCCATCCTTCCTTGCTTCAGATAGACTGAACTATTTATTTTCCTGATACGAAATTATATATTCTATTTTTATTCTGGAAATTACCACCTACTTGTAGAAACCTGTACTTAGACTTAATTGTCACTGTCAATTCCCAAACCTTATTAGTGTCTATGGCTTTCAAGTTTAAAAGCCAAGTGCATTAGTTACTCTCACTCATCTCTGGTTTCCCCTCAGAATTTGAATTCCGGTTGTCGTGCATGCATTCTTTGTGTTTGTGTATGTGTGTGAGTTTCATCGCTTATTTTGATTAACAGAACTCTTTTCTATGCTGTTTATTCATCATTCTCAGAGCTTACTTCTTCAGCCTGGATTTATTTCATTACTTCCTCAAGTACTCAGTTAAGAGAATCTTTGTGTAGTAAACTTTCTGATGTCTTAGAATAGCTTTATGTTCATGTGAATTTGAATGAAAGTTTGGCAGTTTATAAAAGTTTAGGTTCAGAATGATTTTCCTTTAACAGTCTCAAATTTCCCAAGATATATTTAAATGTGAGGACTTTTTGGTTTGTTTTTTGAAACAGGATCTTGCTAAATTGCCAAGGCTGGCCCTGAGTTTGCAATCCTCCTGCCTCTGCCTCCTGAGTTGCTGGGATTACAGGCGGACGCTAACCGGCCTTTTTGTTTGTTTTGGTTTGATTTGGGTTTTTTGGTTTTGGTTTTGGTTTTGGTTTTGTTTTGGGTGAGGTGCAGACAGAGCCCGGGTCCTTGCACAGGCTCTGCAAGCACTCTGCCACTGAGTCAGGTGTGAGGTTTTTACTTTATTCTCTATCCTGTTATTTGTAAGAAGGCTTTTGCTTGCCTGCCCCTAAGCGAAGCTCCTAACACCATTCTCCAGGCATTTTCCTTTTCTGGGCAGGGATGTGACATCGCAGTCGCCAGTGTAACCACAGATGGCACAGATGGTGTTGGGCACACTCAACTCCAGCAGCCATGTCTGGCCTTCTACCCCCAGTACCCCCGGCTGGCACTAGAGGGCTCTCTTGCCCCCAACTCCGACCCCAGGACTGTGATGAAAAAAAGCAAAAGCAGCTCTCTGGGCCTGTCACCCTTTCCCTCCCCAGTCTGCAGTTCCCTCCCACACCGGTCCGCCTTTTCTCTCCCTTAGGGTTTCTCCCAGTTTGTAGAGTAGGTTCTGGGATCCACCAACCTCCCTCTGAGCCCTCTCGAGGGGCACCCTCCCACTAGGTGGGTCCCCGGGCCAGCAGGTTGAGGAGCCCTGTCTCACCATCCTCCCTCCACCCCTCCCCTGCTGATTTCATTCCTTCCTTCTCTCTCCTCTGCAGTCAGACTGGTTCTTCAGTGACGATGAGGACAAGGGGGAGAGGGTAAGTGACTCAGAGGGTGGGTGGCATCCACTCTGAGTGGCCCTGGGGGCTGGGTGGGAGCAAGACTCCTGCAGGAGAAGTCCCTGCCCTGGGGCGTCCCCAGTCTGAGGAGACACAGTCCTGGCTTCATGAGCCCCAGTCTGAGTGGGGGAGAAATAGGCCTTGCTCTAGGGAAACCCATCTCCGCCCTCCCATCCTTTGTGGAAGACACAGGAAGCTCCAGTCTGATGGGGGAGACACAGCTCTTGCCCTCAGCTGAAGGAGCCTTTGGGATTCCACCATGTTGGGGAAAGCACAAGAGTCCTGTGGGGATGGTAAGGCCTGCCCCTCAAGAGTGCCTGCCTGGTGAGCCCAGACTGATGGAGGAGACCTAGGCCCTCGTCACACCACATTCTGAGGGCTCTGAGGTCTAGCCATCTGGGAACATGCTGGCTGACCCCTCCCTCCTGTTTGCAGACCCCTGTGGATGACAAAGAGCCTCAGTCAGTGCCCAACATCGAGTATCTCCTGCCCAACATTGGCAGGACAGTGCCCCCTGGTGACCCAGGTTCAGGTGAGTGTGGGGCCTGAAAGGACTTGGGGAGGGGTGGTCTCTGCCCTCCTGAGGGTCCCAGATACCTGGCCAGATGCCCAGCTTTCCCGTTCCCACCCCAGAGACTGGGCTGTCGCCAGGCCTTCTCCCTGTCTGGGGAGGCCCAGCCTCCTGTTGCTCAGCTTCCGCCGTATGGGCTGTGCAGAGGCTGCTCACCTCCTGCTCCAGTCTCTTTCCTGAGCCTCCGATTCCTCAGGGGCCAGCTGTGTGCTCTGGGCAGGTTCCTCTTTTTAATTTTTCTTCCTTTTCTCCTCGCACCCTGCCCCTCCTCCTCTTCCCCCACGCTCTCCTCCCACCCCCTCCATCCTGCCCTCTTCTCTTCTCCCTGCCTCCCTCCTCCAGCGGACCTGTTGGAAATTTAAAGGGTACAGTGCGGTTTCGCGGCCTCGGTCACTAACAGTGGCGGGTGATTATAAGAAGGCTGGGCAGGCATTGGGCCAGGCAGAAGTGACCCTGGCAATGAGAACCCCACCCGGACACACCAGTGACCCATGCTTGTTCACAACTGACCCCTCCGCCCCCAACCTGCCCCTCCCATCCTTCTGCCCCTTCTCTGGGGGAGCTCACTGGATCAGGAAGCCTGGCCTCCCCTTGCCTGGAGATCTGGCCATCAAGTGGCTGCCCTTCACAACTCAAAGCTGTGGCCGTCTCTCGTGCCAAGCCCAGTTCCTTTGGGTTGTCCAACAGGAGGGAGGCTTGACTGAGGACCCAGCTCAGGAACCAGTGATGCCCCCCAGAAGCCTTTCTATGACTGTAGCTTTTGCCTCCATTTGGGGCTTCAGTCACTCAGCCCCTCAGTCCTGTTTCAGGGCCTCTGGACCCCCTAGCAGAGGAAAGATGAATTCCATCACTCAGAAGCAAGTGAATGCCACTAACTGTTCCCCATTCAACACACACAGCATGTCCCCCATTCCTGTCCCAGAGGATGCACGCCACATAACCCTAGTGGGGAGAAGTAGACTGGGGGAGGGGCCAGAGGACCTGGGGGGATGGCAGAGGAGCCCCCCGTCTCTTCTAATCACCTGCTGCCGCCGCCCAGTGTGTGTCGCGTGTAGTCAGCCCATCCTGCTCTTCTCACCGTGTGCAGGGGGAGGGGGCTGGGGGCCTCTAACCTGCCTGCCAGAGAGTGTGGATTAACCGCACCTGCCCACTCCCCAGTTGGACCCTGGGAGCCCTTGGGTCAATCCCCTTTCTCTCCAGCCTTGGAGAGGACACTGCCAGGACTTGTTTCTGATTCCTCCTCCACCCCAGTGATATTAAGGGAGTGGTATCCTAGTCACACAAATATGACGTCACCCTCCTTCATGACTCTGGATATAAATGGGGACCTTGCCCCAAGGGCAGGTGAACCTTGCTCTGGAGGTGGAACCTATCAGGACTCTTACCACCAGCCCACTGTACCCCTGTGTCCCACTCACTTCATTTCCACCCCTTTACTGAGTCATTTACATGGTCCCTCTTCCTTCTCATGTCCTGGGGGGCGGGGGCTGAGTGGATGTGGCACCCACTTCTCTATGCACTGTGTGGTCTCCATTTCTCCAGAGCATCTGTGACTTGCTGTGTTTCACTGTTGTGGTTTCCATGGACTGCTTCTGGTGTTTGGCATTTTCTCTCCAGCGCTTCAGAGTAACAGGGACAGGTGGGGGAGGGCAGGAATCGGGCAAAGCACCCCCTTGCCCTTAACCTTGGGCAAATGAGAAGGGTTCAGTGGATGGCAGCCTGATGTCACCTCCTGCCTCTGAAGGAAGTGGTGACTGACATCATCCCCATTCCATAGAAAATGCCGTCAGACTCCATCATACTCCTGAGGCCTGGGGAGATCTCAGAGTTCTGAACTCCCTGGGTTCTGAAGCCTCTGAGGCCAAAGAATTGTGTTCACATTGCTCGGCCTTCTCTTGCCCCATCTAACTTTCAGTTTTCTTTGTGTCTCTCACCAGCAGATTCCACCACCTGTAGCTCAGCCAAGTCCAAGGTAAGTGCCAAGGCAATTCTGGAGGCTTGACCAGCCCCCACAAGCAAGCCCACCCACTGTTTTTTGGTTAAGAGAATTAGATGGGCAGTTAGACCATGAGGGAAGTAGAGGGTTCCTGGGAGGGAAGGTGGGAAATGCTGAGTGTCCAAGGTGAGCAGAGAAGCCATACTCCTTGCCATGCTTGGTGAGGCATCTGGTGTAGTAGAAAGATCTAGCCTGGGAGTCCAGTGGCTGACAGGCAGCATGGTTCAGGAGTTGGAAGCATAGGCTCTTGATTCAGACAGTCCTAGGTTTGAATCCCGGCTCTGCCACTTCGCGGCTTAAGGATATTAGATAAGTTGTTTAATCTTTCTGATCTTTGGTTTCCTCGTCTTGTAAAATGGGCTTAGCAATAACTATGTTTGCTATGATAAATATTCTTTAAGGTCTCTGGGGAGCTTAAAGCAAGCAAAAGAAAGGAATTAACAAAAATAAGAGTAGAAATCAATGAAATTGAAAACAATTGAGAAAAACCAATGAAACCAAAAGCTGGTTCTTTGGAAATAAACAAACAAATAAATAAATAGGTAAACCTTTAGCAAAACTGACACAATAAAAAGAGGAATGATAGGAATAACTAATACCGGGGATGACATAGGGACATCCCTGCAGACCACACAGATGTTAAAAGGATAATCAGAGAATACTGTGAGCAACTCTATGCCCTTAAAATCAAAAACTTTGAAGAAACAGACCAATTTTTTGAAAAATTCAAACTACCAAAACTCACATCATAAGAAACAGATAACCTGAATAGTCATATACCTTATTAAAGAAATTGAATTTATAATTAAAAGCCTTCCAACAAAGAACATTCCATATCTGGACATGGTGGTGTATACCTGTAATCGCAGCAATTCAGGAAGCTGAGACAGGAGAATCATGAGTTCAAGGCCAGCCTGGGCAACTTAATAAGACCCTGTCAAAAAATACATCTTTTGAAAAGAGGGGCTGGGAATGTAGTTGAGTGATAGAGTGCAATAAAATTGGGTTCAATAAAATTGGTAAACCTCTAGCTAAACCAATACCACACACACATACAAAAGTATAATTTAAAAATAAAGCTGGGCAGGGTGGCCTGTAATCCCAGCAACTCGGGAGGCTGAGGCAGGAGGATTGCAAGTTTGAGGCTAGCTTCAGCAACTTAGCAAGGCCCTAAGCAACTTACTGAGACCCTGCCTCAAAATAAAAAGGGCTGAGGATGTGACTGGGTGGTCCTGGGTTTTTATACTGGATAATCCCCAGTACAAAAAAAAAAAAAAAAAAAAGAATCGTTCAGTATGTAATGACATTTTGGTTGACAACACTACACATGACAGTGGTCCCACCCTGCCTAGTTATATAGTAAGTTGTACTATCTAGGATTGTGTAAGTACCCACTGTGGTGTTCACAAAGCCATATGATCACCTAATGATACATTTCTCAGAATGTATCAGATACAACTATATTAGCATAATATTTAAATTATTATTATTTAAATGTCATTTAAATACTTATTTAAAAAATAACATTTGCCTGGAAATGTAGCTTAGTATTAGACTACTTGCCCTGGGGTTTGATCCCTTGCACCAAAAACAAAAAACAAGAAACCAATTCTCCACAATCTCTCCCAGAGAATGAAAGAGGAAGGAACACTTTCCAACTCATTCTGTGAGGCCAGCGCAGCATTAGCCTGTCAGCAGAACCTGACAGCGTGTCTCAAGATCAGGGTATTCATTTAGTCACACCATAAATACTTACCGAGCATCAACTGTGTCTTCACTGTGCTGCTAACTGAAAAGAGAACAATGAGCCAAGCAGATGGGTTCCAGACCTCACAAAGCTTTTCTTCGAATGAGAGGAGGACAGTAAGCCAATGAGCAAATGACTAGCCATCTCAGGGTCTGGGGTACAGTGGAGGCGGAAGCCAGGTGGAAAGAGTTCACACGCTGGCTGCCCCGTGAGGGAAGGAAGAGAGCATATGCAGACAGCTCTTATGAGAAGCCAAATGTGAACTGATGTTCAGAGCAAACAGAGCAAAACCCTGAGGTTGGAGGGAATCTTGGGTTAGAAGAGTTGGAGCCCCATCCCCCAGGCAGGAGCCAACCACTCTGGAGAAGGCACCTCCCCAGGGAAACGGAGAGGGAGGAGAGGGGTGCACAGCTGCAGGTGGCGTGGGTGGAGGGTAGCTGGGCACTCCCAGCCAAGGGCTCTCTTTTCTCAGTGAAGCAGGTGGGTCCTCAGCTCAGAGCAAAGGAGGTGGGAAAGCTTTGGGCAGAGTGAGGGAAGTCTGACCTGGGTCCCAAGAAAGCAGGCCAGTTTCCTGGAGGAACTGGGGAGCATCTGGGCAGGGAGGGGGCCTCTGAAGGCTGTGACCCCTTCTCTTGGAGCCAGATCATAGCCATCAGGCCTCTCCTGCCCTGCTGGGTATGGCCCTCCACACTCCCAGGAAAGCCCCCTAGCTAGAAGTCACCCTTATTTGCCTGCTGTCACCATACCCTGTCTGCAGTGGATGTGGTACCAACCTCCCAACAGCTCACAGGCCACACTTCACTGAAGCCTCCTGGGGATGAAATTCCTACCTCCCCAGGCACAAGTAGGTTCTGGGCCTGCCTGCCTCCTGCACTTGTTTGGGGACTCCTTAGGGGGCCCTCTTCTTAAGTCACCAGGTCTTGAATATAGAACACACCTTTCAGAATGTGGGTCTTCATTACTATAGATTTACTCAGACTTCACTGTGACCCTGCTGAGTTACTCAGAATCAGCAGTGTGAGACAAGAAGTGAATTCATGTTTCTTGAGCACCTGCTAGATGCCAGCAGTTATGCACAGAACTTTATACCAATACCTGTTTCATTTTATCCTCACAAAGGACCCAAGTTTTGTACCATCCCCATTTTATAGATAGGAAAACCAAGGCTCAGCAGGTTCAAGTAACTGGAAGTTTGGGCATGTTCTAAGGCACTGGGGAGTGGGGAGCTGGTTAGATGGTTTCTTTCCTTGAAGAATGCTCTGGGGTGTGAGTTCTGATCCTCTGCTTTTGGGCTTGATTTTCTGGCCCAAGAATTAGATCTGTCCTTGGCCTTAGCCTACGTCAGGAATCAAGCCCCTGAGAAACCAAGGCCCAGACCAGGCTGCCAGGTTATTAAGTAATAGAGAGAAATGACTGTCAAGGTGACAGATAGTGAATTGTATGTGTAGCAGGTGGTTTCTGTAGTCTGATGCACGAAATTCTGGGAGTCAGAATCCAGGTAGGAACCACCAAGCATCTAAGAGGAGTCTCAGCTCAGCTATCAGGAAGGGGCTGCCTTGGGCCTGGCCCCCACCAGGCTGTGAGCCTCCGTGGGTGGGAACAGGCGCAGTACTCATCTCTGCAGTCTCTGATTCTGTTGCCTGGTTAAAATCTAGGTGGGCATTGTCAACCACATTCCTGGGAGCCTCCATGGGGTCATTGCCACCAATAGGTGCACAAGAGGCCGAGAGGCGTGGGGCAGATCAGACTGCTTCTTGTTTTGTTTCTGACACAGCTGATTCTAGGGAAGACTGGTGGAAAAGGGGGCTCCCAGCCTTATCAGAAACTGTTGTTCTAGATGTAACAACTGGCTTGTTACCCAGGTCACCCAGGTGGGTCAGTGTCCTAAATTACAGTCACACTCCCATGCTGCCTCCCTTCGAGGATGGTCCTGGGTGTTCCTGATGGGAGAGTAGCCAGCACACATCACAGGCCACTCTTAGCTCCACATGGCTGGGGCACACCAGCTTAACACCAGAAGGCTCCTTTGTCATCTTGTTTTTTTTCCAGTGGCGGGATGGTACCGAGGATTGAACTCAGGGACACTCGAGCACTGAGCCACATCCCCAGCCCTGTTTTGTATTTTATTTAGAGACAGGGTCTCACTGAGTTGCTTAGGGCTTCACTTTTGCTGAGGCTGGCTTTTAAAATTTTTTTAAAAATACTTCTATTTGTTTATTTTTATGTGGTTCTGAGGAACCCAGTGCTGAGGCTGGCTTTGAACTCTTGATCCTCCTGCCTCACAGGAATGGCCTGGGATTACAGGTGTGCACCACCACGCCTGGCTCCTTTGTCATCTTAATTCCAAGTTCTCGGGGAAGTAGCCCCCTTTGTCTTCTCTGGTGGTTCCTCACTCCCGTTCAGCTCTCTATGCAGCCCACAGTCACCAGCCCAAGGTCCCGGCTGGCCCAGGGGGCTCTGTCTGGCGTCCCCCCACTGATAAGTTCCTCATCTCCTCATCCTGTCCTAAGCCCCAGAAGTAACCTCCTCATGACCCGGATCTGGAAAGAGAACTATCTGGCCACATGAAAATATTTGCGCTAACCACAGACACTGGAAAGCAGGATTCCCCTCCACTTTGGGTCTCAAGGCACCTTCAGAAATCACAGGACAGGGCAAGTAATGTAGCTCAGTGGTAGAGTGCTTGCCTGTCATGCATAAGACCCTAGATTAGACCCCTAGTACCACAAAAAAAAAAAAAAAAAAAAAAAAAAAAAAAGAAAGAAAGAAAGAAAAGAAATTGTTTAAGCTGGGCACAGTGATACACACCTATAATCCCAGTTACTCTGGAGGCTGAGGCAGGAGAATCACAAGTTCAAGGCTGATCTGGGCAACTTAGCAAGACCCAGTCTCAAAATAAAGTTGAAAAAAGTTCAGTGGTAGAGTGCTTACCTAGCATGTGTGAGGCCCTGGGTTCAAGCCTCAGCCCTGCAAACAAAACAGAAGAGGGAAGCTTCACACCCCGGCTCCAGAAGACCTCCACACAAAAATCCTGCAGCGAATTCATTCCGAGCCCTTCTCCGGAGGCCTGAGGCTGATAATCAGCTTGCTAGTGAAGGCAGCAGTTCAGCTCTCACCAATGAGGTCTCCTGTTGTCACTGATTGCTGAGTTGAAAATACCCAACAATAGTAACCCCTGCCATTTTTTGAGCACTTGCTATATTACTGTGCTCAGAATCATCAACCTTCTCAAGTGCCCTGTGAGCTGGAGACAGCATCAGCCTTATTTTGCAGTTGAGGAAAGAGGCAGGAAGAACTTCTGTAACCTGCCCCAGGTCTCGCAGCCCGCTAGTTGTCTGCTCAGTGCCTGTCCTCTGAGACAGACCCATTACAACAGTGCCTGCCCCAGAGAGACTCCCCCCACCCCCGCAGCCACACAGCTGTTAGAGCTGGCCACCAGGGTGGGCATCTTTGCTGGGGCCGCTATGACAAAGTACTGTGGCTGGGTGGCTTGAACAACAGACATTTCCCCCAGTTCTAGGGGCTAAGAAGCCCAAGATCAAGGTGCCAGCATGTTGGTTTGTGGTGAGGACTCCCTTCCTGCTTTGTGGATGACCACCCACCTTCTCAACATATCCTTATAAGGCAGAGGAAGAAAAAGAGGGAGGGAGAGAGAGAAAAACCACATGCAAGCTCACTGCTTTCTCTTCTTGTAAGGGCATTAATCCCACCACTAGGGCCCTGCATTCTAACCTCACTGAAGCATAAATTTTTCATGACGGCTTCCAAATACTATCATATTGGTGGTTAGAACTTCAACATAAGGTTTGGGAGAGACACGATTCAGTCCATAGCAGTGGGTAAAAACAGCCAGCTAATCATTAGCTGGTTGAACTGGGCTCATTTCTGTTAGGTCTCTCAGCCCTGGCTGGGTTCCAGTAAACCCACTCTAAACACATGCATGATACCTAGCAGTTGCTCAGCATGGTGAATACACTGGACCAAAGAAAGGCTGCAGGGGTCTTATCTACCCAATCCATGGAGCCTCTGCTTGTCACCTTGGGTGACAAGGGGCTCACTCATGCATAAGACCACTATGGCAGGGGAAAAGTTCATTACAATGACTTGCATCCAGATCTTATTCGCACCCAATTGCTTCTGCTAGCGCCAGTTTCCAGTAGCCTCTCCTGATTTGTCCCCTTGACCTCTACTCTGTGAATAATCTGCTGACTCAGCATTCCCTGGAAGAGATCACTCTGACTTCACTGTGCTGGAACCAGGTGGCTTGAGAGGGTAGTTCTATCAGATGATCTACCAAATAGGGCGAGGAGACGTTAATTGTTGCCTAAAATGTAAAAGGGCATGTTACTTCAAAGGGTTGGTAGGGCAGTATCTCCAGAGTGAAGGCTGGGTTGGGGTTGGGGTCAGGGCACTATGCTGGGGAGGCTGGGGCTGATTTGAAGGGCTCTGTGTGCACCCCAGGAATTGCTTGTCCCAGTGGACGTGGGGACATGCAAGTCTGGAGCAAAGCTGAGAGGAGATCAGATTCTTGCTTCAGAGTGATAGCTCTGGAGAAGGGGGTGACCAGGTGGAGCAAGGATGGAGGAGGAGTCCTATTAGGAGGGAAATCGCCTGGAAAAGGCAGAGTGAGGATGCGCAGGAAGACACTGAGGATGAGCTGGCCATGGGAGCCATCTCAGGAGAACTGAGAGGACTTGGCTATGGACAGCTGGGAGAGGAAGGAGTCACAGGGCCACCTTAAAATCAGGAACAGGAATGGAGGCAGTTCGGGGTGGAGCAGGCAGAACAACGTGGCTCCAAGATGGGTAAATTTTGAGGTGCCAGGAGACACCCAGGTAGAGGTGAATTTGCAGTTGGAAGAGGAGTTCTGGAGCTCAGAGGAGAGTGGAGGAGTACAGTGAGGCGTTGTACGTTGTTTTCCAGGGGAGTGGAGAACAGAGTCCTGGGGAACTCCCCCAAGGGCACAGGAGAGGCCAGATAGTGAGGATGAAAAGCAGGATCCAGGAGGCCATGATGGGTAGCATAGGTTCTGCTGGGAGAGAGTGGGAGGCCCTCACCAAACCCCCAGGATTTAGCAGACAGGCTGGTGGAGGAGAGGCTGGTGCACCCAGCTGGGGCGGAAGGAATGGCTCCCTTGCAAACTGTCCGATTGTACAGAATACTTCTGGCACTTTCGGCAGCCAGCTGGTGGTTAGATTGTTGTGGGGTTGGGGATTGGCTGGGTGGGAAAAGGAGAGTGTACTTGGCCCTGTTGTGTTAGGTTTCCCAAACAGGTGAGTGGAGAGGGAGCTTGGGTGTCTGCTTGGTACTGAGGATTAGTGTGCAGGAAGCTCTGGTGATTCCAACCAGGACTGTGTATGTTAAATGGGCTCAAACTGTCAAGTGTTAGGCACTGTGGGGAGACTAACCAGGGCTGTTGTCAAAAAGATTTATCTAGATTTATCTAGGGATAGAGACCCATCCCAGCTCTAGGAAAAAAAAAAAAAAAAGCTGTGAGCAGGGATTAAGGCCACAGGGGGTGAACAGGCTTCTCAGCATGGATGGTGACACTCCAGCTAGTACAAGAATGGAGGAGGAACGTCTCGCTGTTTTTTTGTTTTGTTTTGTTTTTTTTCCCACTGGGCTTGGGCCCAGGGCCACTCAACCACTGAGCCACAACCCCAGCCCTTTTAAAATTTTATTTAGAGACAGGGTCCACTGAGTTGCTTAGGGCCTCGCCAAATTGCTGATGCTGGCTTTGAACTCACGATCCTCCTTGCCTCAGGCTCTGGTGCTGGGATCACAAGCGTGCGCCTGCACCTGGCCGTGGAGGAGGAAGGTCTTATATGCCCTTATGGGTTCCAACTTGGTCTGGGCCCGTTGCAGATGGGTGCTGTGGTTCTGGGCGTAGTGTGGAGGGCGCTGAGGCCATTGGGCCCGGACTCCTCATCTTGACCTGTCTCCCTACACAGGGCTCGTGGGCCCCCAAGAAGGAGCCATATGCCCGGGAGATGCTGGCGATCTCCTTCATCTCGGCGGTCAACCGCAAGCGGAAGAAGCGGCGGGAGGCGCGGGGGCTGGGCAGCAGCACCGACGACGACTCCGAGCAGGAGGCGCACAAGCCCGGGGCGCCGGCGCCAGGACCCCCGGAGCGGCCAGAGGGGCAGCTGCCTAGCGCTGCTACCCCCGAGGCCCCCCGGCGCCTCAGTCCCCCGGTGGCTCCCGAGGAGCGGCCGGCCGCCGACACGCGCTCCATCGTCTCGGGCTACTCCACCCTGTCCACCATGGACCGCAGCGTGTGCTCGGGCGCCGGGGGCCGGCGGGCGGGTGCGGGGGACGAGGCGGACGACGAGCGCAGCGAGCTGAGCCACGTGGAGACGGACACCGAGGGTGGCGCGGGCCCGGGGGGTCGCATGGCGCGCCGGCCCTCCTTCAGCTCGCACCACCTAATCCCCTGCGACACCCTGGCGCGGCGCCGCCTGTCCCGAAGCCGCCCGGACGCCGAAGGCGCGGGCGCGGGCCGAGGGGGCGCTCGCGCGCCGGAGCTGCCGGGCTCGGCCTCGTCCAGCAGCCAGGAATCGCTGCGCCCCCCGGCGGCCGCGGCGTCGCTGGGCTCGCGGCCCTCGCGCATGGAGGCGCTGCGGCTGCGCCTTCGCGGTACAGCCGACGACATGCTGGCGGTGCGGCTACGGCGGCCGCTGTCGCCTGAGACGCGGCGGCGCCGGAGCAGCTGGCGCCGCCACACGGTGGTGGTGCAGAGCCCTCTGACCGACCTCAACTTCAACGAATGGAAGGAGCTGGGCGGAGGTGGGGGACCGGAGCCCGCGGGCGTGCGGGCACACAGTGACAACAAGGACTCTGGCCTCAGCAGCCTGGAGTCCACCAAGGCGCGGGCCTCATCGTCCGCCGCTTCGCTGCCACCGGGAGACCTGGGGGCCCTGCAGAGCCAGCCCCCACGCCGCCCGGCCGCCTCCCGCCTCCATCAGTGTCTGTGATATCCTCTTCCCTGTCACTCGGACTCCACTCTTCCCCAGCACCCCTCTGGGGTCTCCGCTGGCTTGCACTCTCTCTTCCGTAGCCCCCGGGTGCCGCCCCCGGGGCTGCAGGGCGCTCTGATTGGTGTGCTGGAACTGGTAAGGGGCGGCGGAGGAGAAGCCCAAGCTGGACTGGAGGGCTCTACTGCCAGCAGAGCGGAATAGAGGTAACAAGAGGGAGGGAGGAGAGGGACTGCGGAGGCCTGTGCACCCTGAAAACGTAACTCGAGTCTGCCCTCCTAGCCTTGCTATGGCTGCACCTAGAGACCCTTGATGACCATGGGGTGTGGATTTAGTCCGAAACCCCCAAGTTTCAGACTAAAGGAAAGATAGTGGGTGATACTGGCTTTTTGCTTCTTTCCTCTGTCCCTCCCCCCAGTTAGCTCATAGCTAAGGGGGGTGTGTATGTATGTCTGAGGAGAGGGGCGCCCCTGGGGGAAAGGGGTGTGTGTGTGTGTGTGTGTGTGTGTGTGTATTGTCACTGTCGAAAGGTTTCCAGTAGCAACTTCTGCCCTCACCCCCACCTGTCCTCCCACCTGCCCCCTGGGTCCCTGCCTTTGGTGCACACAGGGATCCTACCCCTGCTTCTCACAACCAGAGAAGGGGTTGGGGCCATTTCACAGAGACAGGACTGAAGCCCTCACCAGGGTCACACCCCACACACCCCCTTTTGTCAACCTCTTAAGTTACCCTCCTAAGCTCTTTGACCATGGGGAACTCCCTGTTGCCCAGTTTGGGCAGGGTCCTGGGTCCCCTGCTGGTACCTCCCTCCTTTTTGTTCTTCCAGCGGAGCCTGTTCCTTCCACTGCTCAGGCACGCAGACCCCCACTTTCTCTTAAGGAGGGGAATATTCAAGAACAGCCCTGGTGTCCATTTCTCTCACACACTGATTTTTGTTGGGCTGTTCCTGCAGGATGGGTGGGACCGGCCCCCACTTGCCCCTTCACATTGTAAATAAACCTGGGATCACCAGGCCCCCTACACCCTCACTCATTCCAGGGAAGCCCAGGTGGGGTTGTGAACCCCTCTGCCACGTCTGTCAGTTCTCTTGTTTTATGCAAAGATTTGCTGTAAAGTAGATTCTCTCTCCTCCCTCTCCCAGCCTTTTATTGTAAATATTGTCTCTAAATGTGTAACATATTATAAAGAATTTATAAGGATTTTTAAAGATGTTTTGCTCATTTAAAAAAGTGTTGTAACAGTGTTGGGTAAAGCCCTCCCCCCACCTCCGCATGGGTCCTTTCACTGTGTCCTTGACACACTTCTCTAAGCAACAACTAAGATTTCCTGCTTCTGAAAAGTCCTGTCTTAAAAGTACAGTCTATATCTTGGAAATAAATGGCCTTCCTTGAGGCACAAGTCAGCAGTGTCACTTGTTTTGGAGGGAGGAGTGGGACAGAGCAGGGCTGTGGTGGGGGACAGGTGAGGTACTGTGGAGGGAACGAGCTGGACCAGGTGGTGGCAAGGTGGAGGCAAACCTATTTCTCCTGGTGGCTTTTGTAAGTGTCCAGGGAAGCTGGCGTGAGCAGTGACACAGGTGCAGATGCAAGTTGGAGGGGCAGCAGTGGCCCTCAGTGCTGCCTGGACCTTCAGAATGGTCGCAGGTGTCATCATAGGCACTCCAGGCCCGGATTACGCTGTGAAAGGACTGTGGGGCTTGCCCGCCTGTTGTCCAAGTCACCTGTATAAGCTCATAACATGGGGTGGGCTTCCTTCTGTAATGGCTCTCTAGTTGCCCTGCCATTTCCAGGCTGCCTCTGATGAGCCTGGAAGCATCTATAGGAAGAGCAAGAGAGAGAATCTAGACAGGAGCCCTGGAGCTGGAAGAAGCTCAATTGCTGAATCCCCTGCCCCCTGCAGAGCTGAGAGCTAGTGTTTTTGCAGGTATAGCCTCCCAGGGTTTTAATGGTCACGGTCAAATCAATCACCCAACACTCTTGAGCTCAGCACTGTTGTTACCTCCATTTTACATGTGAGGAAACTAAGGCACAGAGCAGCAATGTAACTTGCCCAAGACCACTCTGCAAGTAAGTGGTGGATAAGTCTCAAGTCTAGGCAGAGGACACAGGGATGGTGTTGCCTCCCACTGAGTCAGTGTCTACAGACTGGTAGGCTTTGAATGAGAAGAGTTCAAAACCTTGTTGTCTGTCTTTTGAAAATAAAGGAGAGCTGGGCGTGGTGGCACATGCTGAAATCCCAGCAGCTCAGGAGGCTGAGGCAGGAGGATCACGAGTTCGAACCCAGCCTCAGCAAAAGCAAGGTGCTAAGCAACTCAGTGAGACCCTGTCTCTAAATAAAATACAGAATAGGACTGGGGATGTAGCTCAGTGGTTCAGTACCCCTGAGTTCAATCCCTGGTACCCCCAAAATAAAAAAATAAATAAAAATAAAGGAAAAATAAAGACATCTCTGAGTTCAATCCCTAATACCAATAAATAAATAAAAATTTTAAAGTAAAAATAAATGAAATATGAGCAAAAGATTTAAAAAGACATGTCTTGGGGCTGGGGAGATAGCTCAGTCGGTAGAGTGCTTGCCTTGTAAGCACAAGGCCCTGGGTTCAATCCCCAGCACCGCAAAAAAAAAAAAAAAAAAAAAAAGTCTTAAGATACACAAATGACCAGTAAATGTATGAAAAGATGTCCAACATCATTCCTCGTCAGGGAAATGAAAATCAAAGTCACAATGAGCTGTGATGTCACACATTAAAGATGCCTGAAGTGGAAAAGACAGACAATAACAAGTTTTGACAAGGATGTGGAGAAATTAGAACCCACGCAAAGTAGGGCAGCAGCTTTGGAAAACAGTTTGGCAGGTCCTCAAAATGTGATCTAATGGGGGCTGGGGATATAGCACAGTTGGTAGAGTGCTTGCCTCACAAGCACAAGGCCCTGGGTTCAATCCCCAGCACCGCAAAAAAAAAAAAAAAAAAAAAAAAAAAAAAAAGTGAACTAAGAGCTACTGTAAACCCAATACTTCTACTCCTAGGTACATATCCAAGAGAACTGAAGCATGTCCACACACACAAAAAAAATACTTGTACATGAACATACATTAGCAACCTAAATGTCCATCAACTTCTTAACATATAAGAACAACATGGAAATCCATACAATGAAACATTATTTAGCTGTAAAAAGAATGAAGTACAAGCCTAGCAAAGCAGCACATGCCTGTAGTCCCAGCAACTTAGGAGGCTGCAGCAGGAGGATGGAAAGTTCAAGGGCAGCCTCAACAGCTGAGCAAGGCCCTTGCTTAGTGAGACCCTGTCTCAAAATAATAAATAAAAAAGGACTGGGGATGTGATTCAGCGATTGAGCACCCCTGGGTTCAATCCTTGGTACTAAAAATAAATAAATACATAAGGCATGAAATACTGATGCATGCTATAACATTTGAAAACATGCCAGAAAGAAGCCCGTCTCAGGAGCCAGGCACCATGGTGCGTGTCTGAAATCCCAGCAACCCAGGAGGCTGAAGCAGGATTACAAATTGAAAGCCAGCCTGGGCAACTTAGGAGACCCTGTCTCAAAATAAAAACTAAAAAGGGATGGATGAGGATGTGGCTCAGTGGTACAGCACCGCCCCCCGGGTTCAATCCCCAGTACCAAAAAAAGAAAGAAGCAAGTCACAAAAGACCATATGTTGTATAATTCCATTTGTGGAAGTGTCTGCAGTGCAACTCCATAGAGAGAAAGTAGATGAGCAATTACCTAGGGCTGGGGATGGGGACCCGGAGGTGGTAGAGAGGAAGGAGTTGGAATGAGGAATAATTGTTAAGGGTCAGAGTTTCTTTCTGGAATGTTGAAATTGTTCTAAAATTACATTATAATGATGCACATATCTGAGAGCATACTCAAAGCCACTGAACTGCTTTAAATGGGTGAACTTTATGGTGTATAAACTATAACTCAATAAAGCCACTAAAGACCAACAGACAAACCATGGACTGTATTCTAAAACCAGTTCTGCCTGTTCATTGACGTTCCATGCTTCAGGAGGACATTTTTGGGGAGAAAATTCCAAATCTACTTGGGTTCAAGTAAAGAAATAGGGCGTTCTACTGCCCTTCTGGCAGAAACCTACAGAGGAACCATAACTATCAACCAGAGTCAAAGCAGGGTCAGGGCATTTTGATCAGATTTCTGTGATGGTGACCAGGATTATGGGATGGGGGCCTCCTGCCAGGTCTGTTGTTGTAAGTGACATCAATCTGCCAACATCAGTGAGCTTCAAGAACCTGTTACCAGTGAAGGCGCACAGAGGCCGCAGGCCCAAGGTTTCCACCCTGTGGATAGAGCTCAGTCACTCTGCGAGCTCAGGGATAGCTTACGCCACTCAACTATCAAAGAGGGAGCGAACAGCCTGGGTGTGGTAACCACACCTGTAGTCCCAGCTGCTCAGGAGCCTGAGGAAGGAGGATTGCTTGAGCCCAGGAGTTTGAGGCCTGCCTAGGCAACACAGTAAGACTTTGTCTCTTAAAAATAATAATAAAAAACAGGAAGAAGACGCAGGGGTGGGGGTCCCGGGGAGATGTACAGAAGATGAGGGCCTCCCCAGGCTCCTGTTTGGGCCCCGCCCATTAGAACCTGAGCTCTGAGGCCAACCTGATCTCGCTCTAGCTCTTGCTTTCCTTGGCCTTATTCACCAATAAAATGGGGGTAAGGCTATCTCCTGCCTCAGCCATTAGAGTCAACGAGCACTCCTCATTTCATAGCTACACCTGACCCTCTCTCTTCCCTTTCTCGGCCCCTGGGTTGTTAGCTACATGGTGGCTCTGTGCTCATTCCTGCTCCTCCTCCCCACTGCTGTGGCCAGAGGTAACTTCCGAAGTAATGGACACTTCCTTACTTAAAATCCTCCAACTGCTTCCTGTGACTCCGAGATGAGATCCACCTGCCTTACCCCAGCCGATGCCCAAACCTGATGGGGCTTCTACCCACCGCTGGCCTCCCCCGCCTCCCCTGCTTGGGTTTGTTCATTTCCTTCGAACCTATTACTCCCCACTCTGGGCCTCTGGCCTGGGACAGACCCTCTGCTACCAGCTCCTGCAAAGTCGCTCCTCATTCTTAAGGTCTCCACCCAGATGTGACCTCCTCATCCTGAGGAGGTTGCCATCACTCATGCCCAGTTGTCACAGACCTGTCCCTTACAGGCCACTGCTTACCACCTGCCACAATTTACTCAAATGTGTTGCTGCTTTCTGGCTGGCTCCCCTGAAAGACCCTGCAGTCCCCAGGAGCACAGAGTTCACTGACAAGGAGCATATGAAGGCTGAGTGAAGTATCTGGCCTAATCCCAGTGTGCAGTTGATGGTTCCATTTGTTCTGTGATCTTGAACTGTCCGTGAATGGGGTGCTGATGTAGGGAGATAAAGGAGGAGGGTATTGGCGACTTTCCTAGTTTTCTGGGAATAGGATAGAGAAAGAAGGCAGGATCTGCTGACATGCTGAAGGACACAGAGATGAACTCTGGGTGGTTGGAGGTTGATTGGGCGACAGTCTGTGGAGCCACTAGGGGCCTTGACAGGAGGGGTCTCATGCAGTGGGCATTAGCAGCAGACAGCAGATTCCCAACCCCTGGCTCTAAGGGGGACTTCAGGAAAAGAAAAGGCACTGGGGCTTCAGGGACGGCTGGGAGCTCATGATTGCAGGACACTGTCATTACCTTATGAGACAAGTCACATCTTTTTTTGTGGGGAGAGGTAGGTAGAAGACATCCAATAGTGCCAGGCTTCAGCCAAGCCAGACAACATCTGGAAGGGCAGGCTTAAGGACACTTAGAATATACTAGAACATTGGTGCAACCTCCGGAATCCCAGGAACACCTGAAAACCCCAAGCAGGCCATCTAGCCCACGCGTGGGCACTGTAGGTAGTCAGCGCATTTCGTTTCGTTCGGGGTGTCTGCTTATGCGTGTGGAGATGGGGAGGGAAGGTGCATGGTTCATGTTTCAGGTTCAGAAGACTGAAAGCTGCTGCTCTGGAAAAGATGGGGGACACCAGAAAGGGTCAACCCACCAGAGGGCGGGAGGCTGAAGCCCACCCAGGGGTAATTCAATCCTGCTTGGTTTTGGGGGGAAAGCATTAGCTATGGGAACAGGCAGAGCTGGATTTAAATTCCGAATCTACTTCTTCCTAGTTGTGTGACTCTGGCAAGATGCCCAACATCTCTGAGTGACGGCTCTGTCACTGGACCACAGGGAGCACTCAGAGCTACCTCCCTGGTGGTTGAGAGGATTAGGTTGGGCACCTCTTAGATTGCTGAGTGAGGAATTGACCCCTAAATTCGTGGGGTCCCGCTTCAGTATCTGGGACAGTATTGGTTCTTGTGGCCCTTGGGGCAGTGCCAGCCCCACGGCCCCTCATCCTTCCTGCCCTGCCTGCCACCCTGTGAGGGCTCTGGCCATCCCAGGATTCCTACCCTCTTCCCGTCCATCCCAGCTCCTTCCAGACCCTAAGGGTGAAGGTGAGAAATAATGAGGCAGCAGTCAATGGGCAGGAGATCCAGGAGAGGAAAAAAATAAGTTTTATTAAAGCCCCAAACACTTGGCTAGAAAAAACAAAAAAGAAGAGCAGGGAGGTGGGGAGAAGAAAAAAGGACATTAAAAAAGAGACAGAAAACACAGCAACCCTTTTCCATTTAGAAATTGTCAAGTTACACCGACAGAGGTCACAGAATATCCACAGAAGCCATCACTGCTACACCAACACGGGCCCTACGGGGGAATGGGCAGGTGCGGAGCTGGGGCTGGCCCCGGGGGGCCCCTCCTGGGACCCCGCTCAGACCCTCAGCCCTGAGGCTCTTGGGGAAACATCATATTGTGGAAAGGGCAGGAGAGAAACGCCCCCATGCGAGTAACACAGCACAGTGGGCAGGGGCGGGGACCAGGTACAGGGGTCCCCCGGACATCTTGGTTTCTCTTGGTCAAGCACACACTGATGGACAGAGCAGCAAGGCGCATGCAGCTGGGGGTGTTGGCGTGCTGCGGGTGTTGAGGGGCCAGTGGGGACGGAGGGCTCAGGAAGGGAGCCAGGGCGAGTGATGCAGGGATGAGGGGACACACACGTGTCTCTCTCGCACACACGCGCGCACGCGCGCACACACAGGTACTCCCACACTTCTGGGTCTGCACCAGTACACACGTGCACACATACGCACCCACAGACACAGGTCACATGCGCCCCCCGCGTACACACCTCTGTCCATATGTGGCCTCTCGCAGCCAGGCATGTGTGCACACACATGACACATAAGTGCACGCGCAAAGCTCCTCTCACACTAACGTGCAGATAGTCATTACCTGCACCTGCGCGCGCACGCTTCCCCACATACACATGCTAGGCCATGCCTGTGCATGCACGTCCCATGCATCTGCACATATGGGTAAGTGAGCTTGTGCTGGCACGCACGCGGGCACACAAACACGGAGGCTGCACACAATCCCAAGCGAATGCCTCCCAGCCCATAAATGTGCAGGAACCAAAGTGAAGAAAGATGAAAATCCCACTGGGCTTTACTGGAACAGGTGGGGTGGGACACGGCTCCCTCCATCTGCCCCTGCATGGATGGATACTTCCCCATCTCCCCCTCCCCCACAAAGGGACATTCAACTCAGGACAATGACGGTGGGGCACACACTCAGGTCACAGGGCTGAGGCGGGTGTGGGGACAAGCGAAGAATAGCAAGCAAAGAGTAATGGAGTGGAGGGAGGAGGGGGCACCACTCCCCCCTCCCCTCCCAAGTCAGGGGGTCTCTGTACAGCCAAATCAAACCGGACCGCGTCACTGGACCACAGAAGCCAGGCCAATGTGCCCACCCCACCCCCCTCCCCCGCCAAAACAGCGGCCAGGGAGAGAGGGCCGTGGTTTTCTTTTCTTTTTTTTTTTTTTAATATTTATATATATTTATATTACGTATATTATATATATATAATATGTAAATATATTTTTAAAACAATATAAAATGTTAAGACACTTCACTTAAATGTAAAGAGTTGCCTGCAATTAAAAGTAATTGCATCATTTATGAGGTCCTTTTTTTCCCCTATTTTCTAGGTTTTTTTTTTTTTTTTTTTTTTTTTTTTTCCCGGGAGGGATATTTTTTTCCTCTTCTTTGTTATTTTTCAAAAAGGCTTACTCGCCTTGGTACAAAAATGATCCAAAGCTAGAAAACAAGGATGAACCAACAAAAACAAACAAAGAAAAAAAAAAAATGAAGAAACACAACCCAGTTTCCCCTCCCGCCCCAAACCCTCAGCAGCTCCCCGAACCCCCAGCGCTGACCTTCCCCTGCCAGGCCCCAGGTTCTTGGGGTCTGTTCCCTCCAGCGGCTCCTTCTTTCTGTGCTTACTGGGGACGAATCCCGATGCCCCCTCCCTGTGCTTACTCCACTTTGTGCTCCAGATCAGAACCCTGTGCCCGGGAGCCGACTCCATCCTCCTCCCCAGTCTTCCTGCCCATCCCTTTCTGTACCCCCTGGGGGGCCAGGACTGAGAACCCAAATCATCAGCCTCTCCTTCCTCTCTCCAGGGCCTGGCCAAAAGCCAGTCTTCGCTGCCCAAGGCCTCTGCGGGTCAGGGCTTTCACAGGCCGGGACACTGGCTGGCTGCTCAGGACTCGGGGACCCTCAAACATCTCACCAGTGGTCACCAGATCCCCACGGAGAAACTACAACTCATCCCTTCCCTGAAAACCCTCAAATCACAAAGAGCAGGGTTGAAGGTCAGATCATCCCACTTGTGGGGTCAGAGCTGTCCTCACTGCCCCCCACCAATCCCTTCTCTATTCTCCCCATCTCCCTCACAACCAGAGCCTTCCCGCCCTCCGGGCCTTCATTTCTAGGCCCTTCAATCTTGCCCACCCCAACCCCATTAAATAAGTTAATGGCATTTAAAGTGCTAAATTAGGAAACTAAAAGTACCAAATGCCCCTCCCGGGGGCTGCCCTCTCCCAAGGCCGAGCCCCGGTGGCAGGCCTCCCTCCGCCCAGCCTCCACAGCAGCCTCTGAGAGCTTCCCTCCCCCACTAGCACAGGCCAGCCAGCCCTTGCCAAGTGGGGTGCTGCGCCCCAGTAAGACAGCTCCTCCCCGACTGCTGCCTTGGTCTCCTGGCCTCACACCCTGCCTCAGGCCTCTCAGACTTGGGCCTCCTCTCTGGCTGGTCCTGTCCGTCTTGCCTCCAGGCCCACTGGGGGTGAGAGGCAGCGGGCAGAGTAGCAGCAAAGTCCAGTCTCCTGGAGGCTGGACAGGGAGTGGGGCCTCTCCAGGGCTAGGGCCTCCCTCGTCCCATCGTCCCATCGTCCCATCATCCCATTGTCCAGCCTGATGCAGGGGTTGGTCCAATGTCCACAGGTTCCTCCAGGCAGGTTCGGAGGAAGGGGAGAGGGACCTCTTGCCGCTCCAAGTCTCCGTGGCTCAGAGTTTGTTTGGAGTGTTCTTGGGAAGTTAGGGGGAAGGAGGGGAGGGAGGCAGGGAGCAGGAACTTCAGGATGGACTTGGGAGGACAAGTGGCGAAAGAGAAAAGGGAGAGAAGATGACAGGAAGTGGGCCCAGGACAGGCCATCTGGGAACGGGAAGTCAAAGGGAGGTGGCGTGTTTGGTTTTTAATTGTACTCTTCTGTTGGTTTAAAAAAAAAAAAGACAATTAAAAGTGAATCATTTAAAAAACCAAAAACACCAGCTGAGGGATGAGGACAGAGATCTGAGGAGGGCCATGCCCATGACAACCCTTCCCAGGGTCTGGAGGACAGGGTGGCAGTGGGGGATGAAGGGAAGAAGAGTAGGGAGAGATGGCAGGAGTGAGGGAGGGGACAGGCTGGGGTGGAGGCGTGAGGGGCTTCTAGAAGGAGATGGAAGAATTCCTTGCCCCAAAGGAAGTCAATACAGGGATGGAGGTTCTGGAAGCCGAGGGCTTTTCTGAGACTGGGCTTGAGGTCTCATTCGACCCGCTCATCTCTTTAGATGGTTTAGTGGCCTGGAACAAAAACAGGGGTCAGGGGTCAGAGAGAGCAAAGGAGAGCCTTCATGCTGGCCCCCAGCTGAATTTTGAAAAAAATGGAAAACCTCCACAAATCCAAGAGAAAATGAACTGCAAAAGCGAGAAACCAGAGGGGCATCTGGAGAGAGCAGTAGCCTGAATTGAGTGGCAGGGGGAGGGCTCTGCAGGGGCAGAAAGGAGGTGGGGTGGGGGAGGGGCAGGGGTTGGAACAAAGGGCCCAGAAACCAGAGTGGGGTCCGTCCATGGTTACTGATAGAGAGAGAGAAGGCAGAAGAGAGACACCAGAGAAGCACAAGAGAGACCGAGCCCGGGATAGGCAAAGGGGAGAAGTGGGTAGGGGAGGGTTGGGGGAGGGGAGGGAGAAGAAGTGAAACGTTAGCCGTGACAGGGGTGCATGCCCTCCAGAGTGGGAGGCAGAGGGGGTCAGCAGCCCAGCCCAGCATTCAGAGACCCCCTTGCACCTCAGCAAGAGGTAGATCCTAAGCAGAAGGACCTTGGAGGAAACAGGAGTGAGCTTGTTCTCCCCAGGCACACTTCCCCAAAGAACCATACCCAGCCTCCCTCCCAGCACTGGAAGCCCCACCCTGCGCTGCAAGTGCAGAGGCAAAGGGCCTGCGCCATGGGCAGAACCAGCTGCTCACCCTCCTCCCACCTCCCAGAGAATCTCCATCGATGCTGGTCCTGGAGGCTTTGTGGTTCAAGAGCCATCTGCATCATCTCAAGGGCCTGAGTCACACATGCAGATTCCTGGGTCCCCCTCCAGAATGTTTCTTTCTTTCTTTTTTTTTTTTTTTGGCCGGGGGTACTGGGGATTGAACCCAGGGGCGCTCAACCACTGAGCCACATCCCCAACCTTGTTTTGGATTTTCTTTAGAGACAGGGTCTCACTGAGTTGTTTAGGGTCCGGCTAAGTAGCTGAGGTTGGTTTTGAATTCGTGATCCTCCTGCCTCAGCCTTCTGGGATTACAGGCGGGCACGACTGTGCCCAGCCAGAATTTGTTTCTGATGTGGGTTTGGGAATGTGCATGTTAAGCAGATGCCCTGGTGTTTAATTCTGGAATCTTGTGGGTTAGATGACACAGACCAGACTTTCTCCCTGTAACTGCAGCCGCTGTCCCGTCTGGACTTGCTTAGCTACTAACAGTCTTGATTTTCTAAAAAAATGACTGAACAGATAAGACTGCAAACAAAGTCCTGTGGCTTCTCACCAGAGACCTTCCTGAGTTTACATCTGGGCAGGGTCACTCCATTTCCCAAGGACTTATGCTGCCAGGTAGGCTTTCCCAGGTGCCTTGCAGCCAGCAGGGATACAGGAGGCCTTGTCTTCCTGGCTGCCAGGGAACCATCCTGTTGCTGATGATCACCTTTTGTTCTTCCACAGGCACAGAAATGGCCCCTGCTAACAATTCATCCAGGCTTTTACTGCACTGCGGTTCACAGCCTGCATTTCCTCTTTATGAAAGTCAAGGCCAGAGCGCGGGTTTTCCAGCCCACTCCTCTTCACTGTGGTTGCTCACCCATTCCTCAAAGGTTCTGCAGCCACAGGATCGCTGGATTCGTGCATCCTTTGCCCACTGCCAGAGACAAGCATGGCCCTACGGGGCTCCAGAATCTGGACCCAGACACTCATTTAAAGGCAACCAGAGGCTCTCTTACCATTTGTCACTTACCCTCCCCCTGCTCTAGCCTTCCCCATTTAAATTTCTTTCTTGCAAAGCAGGGTGTGATGAGAGCTTGTCCCGCTTCCTCCCTGGAGTCTCTTCACATCTCACCATGTCCCCCCAAGCAAGGTGCTGGTTCCCTCCTGGCTGTCTTCTTTGTTCTGAACTGGTCTTTCTAGATAAAAGTCTTTCTGTTCCTCGGTCTATTCCAAGCTTTGGTCTTTGGCCTACTGCCTTCCACTGTGTGCTGCCACCCAGGCGACCTGTCCTCACCCAAGCGACATGCCCTCTTCCCCCCCAACAGCCAGTGCGAGGCCTTTAGACATGTTGTGTTCACTGGTAACTGGGCCCCTCTTCATGGCTCTATAAGCATTTGTTCTGTGAAGTCCCTGAAGGCCATTTTCCCTCCCAGGAGATTCTGGCTTCAGCACCAACCAAAATCTTGTAGGGAAGAGGACATAGCAGGTCCACCTATGCTTGGCGACTCCATCCTGTGTGGTTCAGAGTTCTCCAGTGACACAGCTGCTGCCTTTGAAGGGGTCTCACTTCAGTTTCACCTGCCAGTCCTTCCCTGAGGGTCCAGATTTTGTCCAGAGAAACAGAACTTCGTCACTTTTGTGGCAAAGCAGAAACCTCCTAGAGGTCCGGCTTTCCACTGGAGAGGCTTGGAACTCTCTGGGCGGAGGCCTGCTCCCCACTCTGGGCTGACTCTAGCCCTCCTGCCCTCAGGCGGAATTCCCTGCAGGAGCACATCATGCTGAGCCTGTGGATTGCCTCTTCTGGGTCATTCCAGGGACTAGCTGCCCCTTGCTCTCCCCGGGCGGGTCCTGGCTCCTGCTCTTGCCAGTCCCTGGAGTCTCAACATCCTGTCATTCCCTCCACCCTCTGGTGTGGGCATGTCCATTAAGGTCTCTCACTTGAGCCACAGAAGAGAGAATCGGTGGTCTTCAGGCTTTTTAGTCCTAACAGAAGAGGGGGAGTCCATGGCTTCAGGTCTATACCACGCCTTGATCCTTGCACCCCAGGGAATCCGGACTCCATCTCCTCTTGGATCCTGAGCACAGCACTCGAGGGCTGTTTCCCAGTCACTTCCGGTGCTTCTCTGCATTAAAGACACTGTCCCAAAGCACTGCCCTCTTGGAGCCCCCACCCTATTCCTGACCTCTGTTCTCAGCACTTCTGCTTCCTCCAGCTCCTCGTGGAAGACAGGCGAGCCCTAGGCTCAGCGGCCCCTGACATGTGCACACTCCAAGCCAGGAGAGCTGCTCTTCTCCACACCTGCTCTGTGCCCCCAGGCCTGTTGTGTGTTTTCCTCCCACTGTATAGACGGGGCTTGGGTCAAGGCCGCCTCCTGGGCTGGTGGGGACCACATGCCAGCCCCGGTGGTCCAGGCAGCCTGAGCACACCATAGTATGAAGGGAGGGTAATGGAGCTGTCATGAAGAGCCCTGGCTGGGCCACACTGGTGGGGATTCTGGTTGGGCCAGAGGGCACAGGTTTTCAGCAGGTGTGGGTGAGAGAGATCATTAATTCTCATTTTACAAAGCTGCTGCAGGTCTTAGAAAATAAGTCAGAGGTGACAGAAGTATAGGGCAGGCAGAGAAGAGATGTCCAGCCAGGTGCATTGTGGGAGCTGATGGAGGGGGTGGGTGCCAAGGAAGGGTCTACCCAGCCCCACAGGTGTGAGCGTGCAGGTGTACAAGGCCACACCTGAAGAGAGGTGGGGGCAGAGGGAGGAAAGAGCTCGCCTGGTCCCTGGAGACCTTACCAAGCCCTGTGGCGAGGCAGGAAGGCCTGAGGGCTGAGGAGCACGGGGAGGGTCGGGAGTGTTGTGTGCAGCTGGCCCCCAGTGTGGAACCCGGAGCAAGGAGCGCAGGGCTGGGCTCGGGGGAGTCAGGAGCAGGGGACAGCGGGTATAGTGACAGCGGGGGCTGCTGCTGAAGAGGCTGAAGCACACGTGTACAGAGGCCTGTCAGGCAATCCAGATCTGCATCCTGTTCCCCAGCCTCGGTCTCTCCACCTGCCCAGTGGGCATAACAAGGCCCTTCCAAAGAGTGGCAGGTGTGAAAGGAGACCATGTACGTGACTGACTCAAGTGAGCGCCCCATCAACATCGGCTGCTCTTCTTGGCCTAAGAGCCATTCTGGACAGAAGGGGCAGCCATCTTTGGTGGTGGCAGGAGAAAGAGCTGGGAGTGGGTCTTGTAAGGTGTGTCTGGGGACCATGAGGAAGAAGGTAAGGGGAGGTTGGGGAGAGCCAGTCTTCCTGGGGCCTTCCAAACCGGGGCCATCTCAATGCCATGTGTGGGAAGGACTTTGGGAAATCTGGCTCCAGTCCTGGCTCTGATGCTGGTGGTCACGCACCTTTGGGAACTCCCTTTCCTGCTCTGAGCTGTCCCCTCTTCTGTAAAGAAGGTGGCTGGACTCGCCCATCTCTAACCTCCCACTTCTGAGCCTAGAACCTTCTAGAACCTTCAGCATCTAGACAGAGCAAAGCCCACTCTGTCATCCAGAATGGGCCTGGCCCACAGGAGCTGTCCAGGAGATACTATACTGACCAGGCCTCGAACACCCGAGAGTCGGGCTGCTATCTCTATGTGCCACCTTGAGCCTGACAAAGCAATCAAGAGGTTGCAGTCAACTGCAACTCCTACCACACCTCACTAATGGGGCCAAACTACTGCCCCTGGCTCCCCCACTCCCCCACTTACACAGATCAGCAGTGAACAAGGAAACCAGGCCCAAGGTTGAAGGGCAGGTGCAAGACTGGCTTCTCCCTCAGCTGGGGGTGGCCTGGGATGAGCAGGCGGGGGAGCTGAGCACAGGAGGAGGAAGCAGAAGAGGAACAGAGGAGGGCAGGAGGTGCAGTGGCCCCTGGAGGGCTGGGCCTTACAAGGGATAAAGGATAATATGCAGACCCAGACCTGAGCAGGTCTTCTCCGTCCCTGAATAGGGGACTCCTAAAGGGGAGCGGCCCCAGGCGGAGAGCACGGGGACTGGTGCAGGAGGGGGAGATGATTCCAGGGACAGGGGCAGTTCTTGCAGAGGGTCTCCCTGGGCAGCCAGTGAGGTATGGTGGTCATGGGAATGGCGGCACAAGGCAGAAGCTGGGAGCCCAACACTGAGGGGGTCTGGGTGGGGCGCCCGCCACCCTGCCCTCACCTGCTGCTGGGCCTGGATCCTCATGTACTCAGCCCTCTGCTTGCCGTGCTTTCCTTTGTCAGGGCTGCTTGCTTGGCCCTGGGCCGCCTTCAGCCGAGAGGCTCCCGGAGTCACCACCTTCATGGGTGGCACGCTGCCACCACCACTCTGTAGGAAGAGAAACAGGGTTGGGGTTGGAGGGTCCTAGTGGGACCGTAGGCACTAGGTGGGGTCTCTGGGTCTGGGATCTCCTCAGAGAGGCGCTTGGGAACCTGGAGACCTCTCCCTGGTTCCACGTCCCAGGCCAGAACTAAGGCCCACTTTCTAAGCCTAGGTCTAAGGCTCCGTGCCAGAGGGACAGGACCCCCTTCTGGATCCCGACAGTTCCTGAATGAGAACTCTTGGTGGCTGGCGGCCCAGGGGCAATTGTGTCCTCTTGGGGAGGTCACTTCTAAAGTGAGAGTCCCTAGCAACAAGCCCACTCACAAACAAAAGGGGCACCAGCCTGGGCCTGAAGTTGGGGGGTCGCAGGGTAGGGTCCTCTAATGGCAGACAGAGCAGGACTAACAGCCCCACCCCACCCCATCCTACTGCAGTCTCCCCAGAGATGGGCAAGTCTGGCTCCCTCAAGCCTCCTCAGTTACCAGGCTACCCAGAGAGGTTCTGGGGACCCAGAGGTGCGAACAGAGAAATGACAGAGACAGAGAGTCAGAGACAGGAGTGGGGGAAGCATGGAATGGAAAAGGGGGAGAGAACTTTATTTGTTGGTTTACAGATACAGGGCAGAGAGGGAGAGGCCTCTGGCTCTTGCCAAGGCTGGGAGGGCCCGGTCCGGGGCAGGCCAGCTTCCCAGCCTCCCCAGGCTCTGCCCGCAAGCCCCAGCCTGGTGGCAGGCTCCCAAGAGGGAGGTGAGCTGAGAGGAGGAGAGTGGGAGGAGGGGCTGGCGCCTGCAGGCCCCCACTCGCTGCACTCCAAGGCCCAGAGGTAGCATGAGGGCAGCAGGGGAGGGTGGGGGTGGCAGCCACCTGGGGGCTGAGGGGCTGGGGTGAGGAGCTGCCAGGGGGCCCTGCTGCAGGGGCTGTGCCCATCTCGCTCAGGGTGGCTTCTAGTTCCCGGAGGGTCTCCTCCAGGCTGTCCATTCGCTGTGGGATGACATCCAGCACTTTGTAGCCTTGGCCAGCTGCAGGCTGCTCCCCATGGCAGGTTTGAGCGTCATGTCCAGAGTCCTTGGAGGTCTCCTTCAAGTGGGTCTCAGCAGCTGAGGGCTCCTGAGTCTCATTCGGGTTTGGTCCCCAAGGACAGGGGGCTCTGGCTTTTCCATCCTCTGGGCTACGGCTTCCCATGCTCAGGCTCTTCCAAGCTGTCCCTTCCTTCTCAGGCATGGAGCTGGGCCAGGGAGTCTCCGCCCTGAGCCCAGGCAGGGCCTGTGGGTCATCCCAGGTCCTCCCATTGCCAGCCAGGGTCCGGGGTCTTGGTGTGGGGGCTGTTGTGGGACCTGGTTCCTCAAACCTGGCCTCTGGCGGGGAGGGAGGGTTGGGAGCGCACTCTGTCAAGATGATCCTCGGGACGCAGAAGGCCCTGGGACCGGGGGCAGCCTGGTGGGGAGAAGGAACGTGAGGAAGAATGTGATCCTGGCAAAGCAAACCCCAAGCTGGGATGGGGTCGACATGGTGAGCTCGGGCCCTTCCTCTCATAGGTGGGGAAAGTGAGGTAGGGGAGGGTCCCGACTGAGGTTACCCAGTAAGTTAGAGGCAAAACTCTCCACCCCACCTGAAGGTTTGCTACTGTCTGGTAAAGACGCCAGTTTACACAGAGGCACAGGTTCACGCTTGCGTCTTACTGCCCATGCTAAACCTGGGAGCAGGCTTCAGGGTTACTCCCGAGAGTTCACCCAGCATGCAATGGGAAGGCAATAATGGAGGGGTGGGAAAGAGTGAGTCCACATGGACAGAGGCTTGTTAGCCCAGAGCCCCGCCCATTGTGAGCGCTCCCCAAATACGAACTTAATGACGGAGACCTCTGGACCCGTGCAGGCAGAGAGCAGATGTCACTTGGCCTCTGAGAATGGGATCATCATCCTCATCTCTAGCCAGATGTTCCTGGTTAACCCCCCACCCTTTGTGAGTGCTCCCCGAGGATTTCCAGGGGGAGGGGCAGGCTGGGCTGGCTGAGTCCTCTGCCGCACGCGCACTCAGGCAAAGCTCCCTCTGGCATCTGCTTCTGTGCGAGTGCCCGCCAGGGACACAGAGAGGCCCCAGCCACCCTCCAACCTGAGTGAATCCTGGTTTAATTCTAAGCACCAGCTGGTGCCAGATGCTGTCATATATGTCCCCATCTTTAATGCTTACTATAACCTATGAAATGACTGTCACTCTCGGTCCCCTCTGTATAGATGAGGAACTGAGGGCAGGGAACAGTGCATGATCCACCCACTGTCACTGACCCAGCTAGTTAGTGGCAGAGCCAGGATTTGAACCCAGAGAGTCTCACTCCAAGTCTAGTGCTCTTTCCACTAAAAAAGCCATAGGGACCCAGACTCTGTGGTCCACACCTGTAATCCCAGTGGCTCGGGAGGCTGAGGCAGGAGGATCACGAGTTCAAAGCCAGCCTCAGCAACTTAGCAAGATGCTAAGCAACTCAGAGAGACCTTGTCTCTAAACAAAATATAAAAAAGGGCTGGGGATGTGGCTCAGTGGTTAAGTGCCTCTGGGTTCAATTCCCAGTACCAACAAACAAACAAACAAAAAAAACAGCTGTGGGGAGACGGGTAGGGGCAGCAGGGACCTCGGCCACCCCCTCCCAAGGCAACCATCCAGCCCTGCCACCTGCTTACCTGGGAGTGGGGTGCAGCCTGGGAAGGCAAACAGGCGACCCCATGCTCGCCCAGCTCCACTGCCCGATGGCACCTCAGGATGCAGAGGGTCAGCCAGGCCTAAAAGGCCAGGGAAGGGGCCCTGCCCGCTGGGCCCCTCAAGACAGGTCTCCAAAGCCAGAAAGGAACAAGAGCTGGTACTAGGGGCACAGCCAGCCCCAGAGGTGCCCCTTCCACGCTGCTCATGCCTAGATGGCTCCTTGGACTGATCCCAGCCATCCCCTGCCCAGCAGACAGCACTGCCCACCACCTGAAGCCTGTCTGCTCCCACTACCGGACCAAAGTGCCATTAGACCCCAGTCAGTCCAGAATTCAGGGGGCACCCATCATGGAGCCCTCTGCAAGTCAGGAAGAACCACGTAAGGAAAGTGAGATTATGTGCACAGGAGGCTTGACCCTCCCCAGAACAAAGGCCCATTTGCCCCAGTGTGGCCAGGCAGAGGGAGAGATCCCCAGACCTCCCCCACTCTCCACCCCAGGCACAGTCCAAGGGGTGCAGACAGCAGGTCCACCTCCAAATTCCCAAGAAAGAATAAGGGGAAATAAGTTCAGCAGGACAGCAGCAAGGACTAAAGTTAGAGAGAAGGAAGAACTTCCCAATGCAGAAAGACAGAACCAGCAGCCAAGGAAAGATATGGGTTTCTGATATTCCAAGCTCCTTGACCAGGGGGCAAGATAGGACATGGGTCAGGGGAGGCTGTATGTAGGTAAGCCAACCCCCTGGAGTGTCTTGGTCCCAGTGCAAGGCAAAGATTCTACTGGGAAAAGCAGAGCCCCTCCCTGGCACAAGCGGCAGAGCAGGGCTTGGGGGAAGGATCTAAGCAAGGGCTCAGGACAGTCCCATTTTGAGCTGGCCCAAGTCATCTTGAGCAAGATCCAAACTCTAATCTTGGCCTAAGACAACTCTTGGGCTTTGGGTCACACCAAAACTCAGGCTGCAAACTGGAACAAATGACCCAGGCTGCCAGCACCAGCCTCAGGATGCAGCCTGTAAGAGAGTGCAGACTCAGGGGCCACCAGATACCCAGGCTGCTGGGGTCTCCAGGGAAATCCCACCCAGGGGGCCAGAGGAAAGGCTGAGTTATGTGCGTCCTTGCGTGAGGGTGGGGCAGGTCCAGGTGAGAGAAGCTGGGCAGTGGCCGAGGGACGTGCCGGCGTTGTAGCGGGTTAGCGTGAGAGGTGAGCAGAGGCGCTGTGGAGGCACAGGCAGAGAGTCGTGAGAGTGGGGCGGCCCGTTACCTTCCATGTGGGGCCCAGGGCTGCGCCCCCGGGAGACCCCAGGTCCTGGGGGGACAGCAAGGTGGGGATCGGCTGGCGGCGGGGCGTGGGGGGAAGGGAGGACACTGAGCTTCTCTCAAACACCTGAGGAGCAGAAGGTGGGGGCAGGTTTGGAGGAGGGGGCACCAGGAAGGATAGGGGTGCTGCTAGCCAAGGATGCAGGCGCCCGTGGAGAGGGCAGCTGGGGGTGGCATGAGCCCCCAGCCAGCCTCATCCCTTGGCCCCTCACCATGGCCACTGGCCGGCTCTGCCCTCCACTGTGTCTCCTCCTCTGGGGACCCCTGGTGGTCCAGGGGTCTAGGCACTGGGGTGGGAGGGGTGGGGTGAAGGGCTGAGGACCCTTGAGTAGGGGGGCTTCCAACACCAGGAGAGTCTCAGGGCACACTGTCCTCGGAACACCCGGGATGGGGTCTCAGTACTGAGCGAACTCAGGATATGCAGGCATCGGGGCTTCAGAGTATGGTGGGTTTGGGGTCATCGAGTGGGTCTCAGAAACTACAATAAAAACTCACACCTGCAAGGAGGGGGTTAGGCTCCCCATTTTACAGTGGTGAAGAAATGGGAGGCAAGAAGGGTGGGGTGCTGGGGGCTGCCCTGGTCCTGACACCTCACCCTGGGGACAGCCTGGCAGGAAGCCAGGCCTGGCTGAGGCCTCAGGGCCAGGCATGCCTCTGACCCACCTCCAGCTCGGCGATGATGCGGTCCTCATCGTCCTCATCCTTGATGGCAGAGGCCATGATGGGTGGCGTGGAGGCCGGGCGGGCCACCTCAGACACAGCCCGGCGCAGCTTCACTTGGGGCTTCTGTACCTCCAGTTCCTCAGACTCAGCCTTCTGAAAAGCCAGGGCCCGGTCGAGACCAGATTCTGGGCCCCTTCCAGCACCAACTCAGCTCCCAGGCCCCACTGTTCTAGATCACCTCCCACCTACCCTGGCTCCGAATCTGCAACTTCCTCTGTCCCCTGCCAGGATGCCCCACAAGAGACAGAGGTCTGGGTGGAATTAGGGCAAATACTTGTATCCGGGATCCCACACCAGAAGTCCAGAGTCCCACCGCCAGCCCCTCTTCCCACCCACTGCCTCTGAGAAAGGGCCCCTCCCACTCCAGAGGGTGCCTGCAGGTCATCTTGGGCTTCCCCCTAATGCAATCTCCTGCCCGAGGGGAAGTAGTACCTTGATGAAGGCCGAGTCTTTCTTGCTGGTGACCACCACCTCTCCAGTGCGTGTGGTGGTCAGACCATGGGAAGAAGGGAAGCTCCGGCGGGGAGGGGGTGGCGGGGGTGACTTGGAGGGCTTCTCCGTGCGGTAGCGGGGTACTGTCAGCTCATCTGCAGGCAGCCAGCGGGCTGGGGTCAGGGCTGCAGCCCTGCTGCCTCTGACCACAAGCGTCTGATAAACCTTGCTTCCTTCTCCAGGGAGGACCAGGAGGAGAGAAGAAAACTAGGGGGTGGGGAGGAAGGACACAGGGCCCCTCCTCTCTTTACTTCCCCCTGCCATCCAGCCCCATGCCTTGTCACTCTTCCTCTAACAGCACTCTGACCATTTGCTACTTAAAGTATGTCCTGGGTCAGCAGCATTGGCAGCACCTGGGAGCTTGTTGGAACTGCATTCAGGACCCATCCCTGAGCTGCTTAACCAGAATCCTGGGTGATTGACAGGCACATTCAAGTTTAAGAAGCGTTACTCTAGCCAGGCACAATGGCGCTTGCCTGTAATCCCAGCAACTCAGGAGGCTGAGGTAGGAGGATCTCAAGTTCAAGGTCAGCCTCAGCAATTTAGGGAGACCTGTCTCAAAACAAAAAATTAAAAGCCCTGGAGATGTAGCTCATTGGTAAAGTGCCCCTGGTTGAAGAAGCACTACTCTAGTCTCCTTCCCCTCAGCCCCTGCCACAGGTTCTGAGCCCCGCAACCCCTAGTCCAGTCCTGCCCACCAGGTTCCCCCTTCCCCATTCTTCCTCCACCTGTTACCAGAACAACATGCCCAAAGGTCACTCAAACCATGACACTCTCTTGCCTTTGATCTGCCAGTGGCTCCCATCACCCCAAACTAGTCCAAGCTCCCTGGTCCTGCACCTTGGCACCTGCCAATCTTTCAGCCTCTGCTCCGCTTGTTACTCCCCAGCGTGGACCCTATGCGGACCCTGTCAGTCAACATCAAGAGTGCACCTGCAGGCACCAGTATATGCTGTTCCCTCCTTCCTGGTATGTCCTCTCACTGGTCAGGAAGTGACTACTCATTTTCGAGACTCAGTGAAAACTCCCTTCCTCTGGGAAGCTGCCCTGAGCACCCAGGGCCTCCTCCAGGTCTACACGGCTCACGCTTCCTTTGGCTCCCCTCTGCTGGCTGCACTTGGCCCTGAGTCCTCCCTCAGGTTTACGTGCTAGGTAAGGTCTAGGACCCGTTCCTTAACCAACCTCCTGGGACTGTTGTGAAATTATGACATGTCATACACAGAAAGCAGCTGGAACGGTTCTCACCACATAGTAACCGCTTGGTAGACGTGAATGTCTACTAACTAGCTTCTGAACTTCTAACTGCTAACTTCTGAACTTCTAGAAATGAAGCACCCATTTATTTCCATCTCCCCAGCACCCGGTACACAAGAGGTGCTTAATAATATGCGTTGCAGGAATGGAAGAATGAACCGAGGACAACTGACTGCCGTTGCCCCTCCAAATTTCTGCCTCTCCCCCATCTCCCAGACTCTGGGAGCACAGGACCCTGTGGGTACTGGTCTCGGCACCTCACTCTCAGCCCAGTCAAGAGGGGCAGGAGGATCACTGCCTGCAGTCGCGGGTCCTCCCTGCCTCTCGGCAGCCCTCGGGGCATGGGAAGCTGGAGGGGAGTCCAGCTTACCCTGCCCTCTGGGTCTCGCGCTCCTTCAGTGGGCTGAGGCCCCGCCGCTGATGGCCAGCGCCCCCTCCTCTGGCAGCCCAAGCACCATGGTGCTCACTCCCCAGCTCCTCCCCTGTCAACTGAGAGTCCTGAGAATGGGGTTCCCCAACTCTGGGCTCCTCACCAGCCCCTCTGCCCCCATACCTGAGCCCCTCCTCCCACTAGGCTCCGTTCGGGGAGCTGCCTTCTGGCCATGGGGTGCCTTGGGGGGCTTGTGGTCCGGGGTGGGGGCTGGGCCCGGGTGGGCCTTGCTGGCACAGTCCAGGTCAGGAATGGCCTTGAGTAGCTCTGCCTGCGTCTCCTCCAGTAGCCGATTGATGTCCTTGGCACTGTACTGGGTCAGGGCTGCCCGCTTCTCTTCCCAGTCTCGCTCTGCAGCCTTGGGGTGGAGGTAGGGGCTAGTGTCAGCTCCAGTGTTAGACCCTCCAGAGCGGCTGCCCTGATCCAGGACCTCCAAGGCTCAGCCCCTTCCCCATCTACACATGCAAGGGATGGAAAGGAAGCCTCACATTGATCCAGCCCCCAGGGGACCCTCATCCTTCTCCTTGGGTGTTACATACCGTCCCTGTGGATCAGGAATACTACTTTCATTACATAATACTGCATTACTACCTTCATTATATAATACCATGTTTCAGTACGTTCTATTCTATTCCATTGATCACACAGCCTACTCTTATGCCAACACCATACTGCTTGGATGATTCTAGCTTTATAATATGCTTTCTGTCTACCCTCATTATCCTTCTCAGATTTCCATTAGAGGACTTACCCTCCTCCCCAAGAAAAAGGACCCACTTGCTTGGCACTTCCTACTCTAGGATGGTGTGAGTACTTGTGGACGGATGGAGCTTGTGCCCCCAACCCCACCTGGGCCCCGCACCTCAACAGACACAGCCTTGTCCACACTTCTTTTGCCAGAAGTATCCAGGCCTTTGGTGGGGTTGCTGCCCTTGGGGGTGAGAGGGGCTCCCTCAGCCGGCCCGCTCAGTTCATGGAGGTTCAGTGGAGGACTGGGGGGTGGCATCTCAAAGTCCAACCCCTTGTTGAAGTCGGTCTCGGCTGTCACCTTCTTGGGGGACTGACTGAGGAGGTTGTTGGGGGGTGGCCACACGCCCTCATCCACTTGCCTGGGTTGGGAGAGTTAGGAGCAGCTGTGAGGCCGGGGGAGGGGGTGGCCCCCTCCAGGAAGGGACCCAAGGAAGGCTGGGAGGGCTCTGGGATTTGCAGGAGAGATGAGAGGATCTAGGGAGTGACTGCACGCAGCATGAGGGAAAACAGGGGTCACAGGTCAGAGGTGAGGTGCGGATCCAGTCAGCACTCTGGTAAACTTTGGGGGAGTCAGGATAGGGCTTGGGCATTACTGTGGATCTAGGCCCAGGGTGTGACCCTGTGGGAAATCGGGTCAGGGAGAGGATGACCTGCGGATCTGGGCCAGCGTGTCTGTGACCCCACGGCAGCGCTTGAGGAGCCCATCCAGACGCTGTGGTTCCTCCTTCAGGAACTTCACTGCCTCCACCTCCACACGCAGCACTACCCGCATCTTGCTCTGCAGGCCTGGGAAGTGAGCTGAGGGGACAGGAAGGAGTGAGCTGGGAGGGAGGGAGCACTAAGGACTGGGAGGACAGCATGGTGGTGGTGGGAGCACAGGCCACACTGCCTGGCACAGGCTCACCCTTGAGCTCGGTCAGCGTCTCCCCCAGCTGCTTCAGCAGCAGCGCCTTCTCCTCCAGCTCAGGGCCGGGCACCAGCCGGTGATTGTGGGACACATCCCTCTGGATCTTCTCCACTGACTTCTCCAGGTCACTGCAGCCACAGAGATACCCTCTCAGCCCCTCTGGCCCCAGCCCAGCCCCCTGAAATTGAGCAGCTGGAAAGAAATTGGGCCACTAGTAAGACCAAAATTAAAAGTTATTCACCAGACCACATGCCCAAGTAAAACTAGAAATGCCAAATATCAAAGAGGAGGAGACCTCCAAAGAGCTCCCACAAAGATGACCTAGGACCCCCTGAGAGGCTCTGATCTTTAGCAACATCAGCCCAAATCTCCCTTGCTGTAACTTGCAGTCTCTGGTTTTCATTCTGCCAAGGAAGCAGTAGAGACTCTCGGAGACTTTCTGAGAACTGGAGGCAGCAGCACGTCTGCCTGGGGGTCTCCTGTCTGAGGAGACACAACCACACCCATCTACCTTTAGGTAACTGATCCAGTCACTCAGTCTCTTTCCTTGAGGCCAAAACTGCTTTAGGCTTTCAGCTGGTTTATACTGAACTCATGTCATTTGAGGCCCCACATTTTTCTAAAATGAAACTCAGAACAAGTCACCACCCCCCTTGTATTGAACCCTAAATGGATCCATCATCTTGAGGCTAAAATCCAAACTTCCCAATGCAGCCAAGAAGGGCATGTGGGTGGCAGTTGGAAACTTGGCTCTAGAGTCAGCAAGATCCCAGATCTAATCCCAGCTCTGCCTTCCCAACGGAGAGATCTTGAGCAAGTTACCTAATATCTCTGGGCCTGATCTTCTCTTCCAAGAAATGGGGGTATCCAGCAAGAGTTCTTCCCTCATGGGCTGTTATGGGAATTAACTAATAATGGACAGGCTGGTCTCTGGGGGCTGCTTTGTTTTCCCTCCAGCTGTACTCCCCACCCCACCTGGCTTGTGTCTGTTTAGGCTGTTCAAAACTTCTCTGAGGTCCTTGTATGTACTGCCCTTTCTGATCCTCTATAATGCCATGTCTCTGCCTAGAACATTCCATGCACACACACACACATACACACACACATACATACCACATGCAAGCTAACTTCCCCTTGTCTTTTTTTTTTTTTTTTTTTTTTTTTTTTTTGTGTGTGTGTGTGTGTGTGTGTGTGGTGCTGGGAATTGAACCCAGGGCCTTGTGATTGTGAGGCAAGCATTCTACCAACTGAGCTACATCCCCAGCCCATTTCCCCTTGTCTTTAGGATTCAATGGAAAACTCCCCCAGTCCCTCCACTTGGGGCCAGGGTCTTGCTTGCTGCCCCCACAAGCCCTGAAGCTCCTTTTTGCTGGGTTGTACGACCTTCTGGACCACTAGCCCTAGGCAGACTATGTCTTCCAGATTTATCTCCAATTCCCAGCAACTGGCACAGTGCCTGGTACAAAGTAGATGTCTGGTAAAAAATGGTGAAATGAATGAACAAATGAAAGAAAGAATTGCTACAGGTAGGTCACCTCAGTTCTGTACTTGAGTCACTGACATCCCTGACCCACATGTGGGACTCTACATGCACTCCTGTCAAACCCCATCGGTTGGATTTTGGCTCAACAATCCAGGTGCAAACATCTTTGGAATCCCAGTTCCATCATCCAACAGATTTGCTCACCCTTAAGGCTCTGTGTCATCAGCAAATCTTATCAGCACACCTCACTCATCTTCATCTAACTAGCAGATGAGGAGATGGCACAGGCTGGAACCAAGGGCGAAATCCTACAGCTCAGCACTGCTGGTTAAGGAGCTATCTTGTATTAAATGCTTACTGTGTGCGGGGGGTCACACTTAGCCCTTGAGTATCTACTCAAGTCTTACTTCAGCCATTGGTTCTGTTGTCACAGTGGACTAAAGTCACATTGTCCTACTCAGGTCTCACTCTGCCACATGGAGGGCAAGACTTTCCCTGTGTGTGTGTGGGACATCTGACTGGGTTAGGCTGGGACAGTTTTGTAAAATAATCACTTCCAAACATCAATCAGAGAAGACACCCTCATTTAAAGCAGGACTCAGGGAAACCTTCAGGAAGAAAGGACGCCACAATTCTCAGGCAGAGGGGGGACTAGGCCCTGTAGGCTCAGTCACTGCCTTGATTTTCTAGTCACGCAATCTGCCAAAGCTTTGAAGCCACTAACTTGGTTAGGTCCTGCAAATGAGTTCCAGTCCAGTTCGCCTAGATAGGGATTCAAAAGTGGCTGGAGGGCCTGGCACGGTGGTGCACACCTGTAATCTCAGTGGGTTGGGAGGCTGACGCAGGAGGATCACGAATTCAAAGCCAGCCTCAGTGACTTAGCAAGACCCTGTCTCATAATAAAAAATAAAAAGGGTTGGGATGTGGCCCCTGGGTTCAATCCCTGCTATCAAAAAAAAAAAAAAAGAAGAAGAAGAAGAAGAAGAAAAAACGTGGTTGAGGGCTGGGGTGTAGCTTAGTGGTAGAGTGCATGCCTTGCATATTGAGGGGCCCTAGGCTCCATCCCCAGTACCACAAGAAGTAAAGAAAAAAAGCTACTGGGTGTTCAGCCTGGCAGGGTCCAGAGGGAAAGATCAGGACAGGACCAGCTAAATAATTTGCAGGACCCACTGCAAAATGAGAAATCGGTTCCTAGTTCAAAAATTAGAAACTCTAGAATGGTGATGGCAGAGCATTAAACCCAGCGTGGGGCTCATCTGAGCGAGGGCCCTGCGTAACTGCACAGGATGCACATCTTCAAAGGTGGGTCAGGCAGAGGCTGCCTCCAGGAGCCAACAGGTCTCAATCGGCAGAGCAGCATCCAGACAAAGCTCAAGTACTTGGCTAGACAGACAGGTGAGTGAGCCAAGCTGATGAAACAAACCAGCCTTAACTGCTCGCAAGATGCCAGGAAAGATGAAGGGACAGCGCAGAGTGAGGTAAGACAAGCTCACGTGCAGGGGCTGCAGCAGGGGGGGGCGGGGCTGCAGGGCCCATGCCTCAGGAAGCTATGGGAGCTGCGCAGGGAGGGCCTGCAAGCCACAATAGGGCTGGCGTAAGGTCCAGCTCCTGTCCCACCCAAAATAGGCAGGAGTCCCATTCCAGAAGGATAGAGAATCCTGACAGAAGCAGTTTTTTCAGGTCACTTGAGAGCAGTCTGAGCAATGGGTCCCATAAGGGGCAGAGGACGAGGAGCTGTGTGTTTCTGGAGAACAGAGGCCCCCAGGAAGACAAGGACCAGACACTCATTAATGACCAGACCTTTCATCTCTTCTACCTCTGTGCTTTTACATTTCCTTTAATGTCTCAGTAAAGTTCTTTTGAAAATTCCAACCCAGCTCTGCTGTGCTGACTGCAAAGGAACAAGGAAAGGACAGGAAAGTCAGGTAAAGAGATTTCCCTGGGAGAGGGGGATGGCAGCTGCTGGTCTAATGGAGATCTGCTGGAGCTTCCCTAAGTCATCACACCTGAGTGACAGGTGGTTACTGCTGGCTTATTTCCACATGGGGTGACCCCTTACTTCATCTTGGCCATATAATGTTATATGAATCTTTGTCTCGTATCCTGTTGAGGCGTGCACCACCAGGCTATGTGGGCCCCAGGTTGACAGAGCAGGAACCTTGCAAGGGCTCCATATATGACTTAGGGAGGAAGCCGAGCGCCTGTGAACAGCTCTCCTGGCTCTTGGGCGCCCCTGAGTACAACCCAACTCCTCTCCAGAAATAACTGCAAAAATCTCAATATTGAACACAGACGAGGACACTGAGGCACAGAGCGGGGCAGGAACTGCCCTGAGCACACGGCCCCTCAGTGCTGGACCCCAAGTCCCCTAATGCCCTGGGTCACCAAGACAGGGACACAGGAAAAAAAAACAGAAGAAGCCTTCGCCTCAGACTCAGTAACTGACAAGGGAAAGCTGCGGTGGGGTGGGGGGTGCGCACTCCTGAATGGACAGCAAAAGGCAGCTTCTCCTTTCAAAGGTGCCAGACAATGGAATTGCGGCCAGACAGCCATTTGCTAAATTTGGATCAGAGACTGTCTTACATTAACCGTTCCACGTCCAAGCATTTGGGGTGGGGTGTTCTCTATTCCTTCTTCCTTCCAGAACACTACAGCCCAGTTCCAGTTATACTAAGAAGGGAGGAGGGTTTTTCTTGGCTATACCTGATCTCAGAGATCAGGGGATAGGAGTGGTGGCAATGGTGACAAGTCAGCACCAAGCTGGAGTGGGGATGAGTCCTGAACTCCACCTGCATGCTCTACCCTAGGGTAAATTTACACGGTTCACCGGCCAGAACAAAAACAGGTCGTGGTCAGAGAGAAATCAGGCACCTGGCCACATGTGAGTGAAGCTGCAGGACACAGGAAGCGGGACTGGATGAGGAGGAAGCAAGACCACAGCAAAAGCAGGCACCAAGCCAGAAAAAAGAAATCAGGAATTATGCCAGATGGTCAAAGGTTTGTGGGTCATAGAGAAATCAGGCCACAGAGGAGGATGAAATTAGGCTTCAGAACAAACCAACGTCACCTGTGATTCCGAAGGAAAGGATCTGTGCCTCCCAGGGAAAACAGGCTGCCGGTGACCCCGGCCGCGCCCCCCACCCTCCCTTCTCCGCGGCCGGGCCCAGCCTCACTTGAGCTGCTGGGTGATGAGCTCCTCGTCGTTGAGGTAGCGCAGCCTCTCCTCCTCCACCAGGGTGCGCTGCCGCTGCAGCGGGTCCTCCTGCCGCCGCGCCGCCTCTGACACGCGCATGCTCAGCTCCGCCTCTGTGCGCTTAAGCAGCGCGCGCACGGACTCCTGGTTCTGGAGCTGCGGGATGCAAGGAGGGACGCGTGGACCCGGGTGGGAGGGAGAGTAGGCGCGCGGGGCGAAGGTGTGCGAGGCGGGGGTAGGGGCCGAGGGCTAAATTTGGGGGAAACCGGAGACAGGAGATTGGGATGGGGATAGTGGAGGGAGCCGTGCTCTACTGGGCAGTGCTATGCTGGGCAGTGCAGAAGGTGAGGCTCCATGGCTGGGGCCGTGAGCAGTAGCAAAGGGGTGGGGCGGCGAGTGGCTCAGGGGAAGGTTAAGTTCTGGGGAAGCGTAGAGGCAGAAGGAGAACGGGATGAGAATATGTGGCGCGGGGCCGAGGGTCCTATTCAGAACCCTGCCTACAGCGCGGCCCCGTGGCTGTGGCTTTGAGCAGCCCTGAATGGGGATGGACCTGGAATGAAGGATTCCAAGGGATTCCCCATGAAGCGCTGGGGTTGATAGTTTCCGAGATTGGGACGAGAAGACTAAGTTAATCGTCGAACCCAGTTTCAAGCCTGACTGGCAGAGGTGGGCGAGATCTTATCCTTGGCCCAGATGGCAACTCTGTGCCCCCTCCTCAGCCTGTCCCTGCGCATTATCCTTGCCTGACGGATCCTGGGGCCCTCTCGAGTAGCCGGCACAGCGATGCCAGGCTCCTGACAGGTGGGACCATCTGCCAGGCAGACTGTCCAGGACTCAGGAAGGGAGAGCTGAGGATGACGTGGGGAAGAATTGCGGGACCAGAAGAAACTAGAGCTGCCCCCACCCCCAGCGATGTCTACGGGGAGGGGTGGACTGGGACTCTGGGAGAGCGATCGGGAAGAAGGAGGGCTAGTGAGGAGGACATGGACCAGGGGCGGAGGTTCAGTGAGTAACAGGAGCTCAAGAAGGGGCGGGGGGGGGGAAGAGTTCAGATGGCAGGGACCTATGAGCAGCAAGGGATTCCCCAGAGCTCTGTGGGAAAGGGTGGTGTACTGGGGGATGGGGCAGTACTAGTGGGAAGGAGTTTTGGCTAGTTTTTGGCTTGAGAGGTAAGTCAGGAGGGAGTGTTACCTGGAGCTTTCGCAGCTGCTGAAGTTGACCACGCAGGTCACTGGTGCTGTTCTGCAGGCCACGCAAGTGGAGCTGCATCTGCAGACGGCTGATAGCGGTGGGCTGCCCTGCAGGGGTGCTGCTGGCTGAGGGAGGAGGAGGGCCCGACACAGGGGTTGCGCCACTGCTTCTGCTGCCTGATGCGAATGCTACAGAGAGGATGGGAGAAAGGGAACAGAAAGTGAGTCTAAGAGGGGCTGGTGCAAGATCCTCCCACTTCTGACCCCATACAGTGGCCAGAGGCACATGACTTTGACTTCATGCTCTAAGTGATGATCACTAACAGTGGGGAACAAAGCACCAGTGCAGTGACATCTTGGATTAAGGTGAATACTCATTTATCCATTGAAAGTCCAGTGATGTGGTATTGATCCTTACTTTACAGATTAGGAAACTGACTCAGAGAGAGCAGGGACCTGTGAGAAAAGAGGGGAAGGGTCACTCACGTGCGGATGGGGTGGCTGCTCCATTGGAGCCTTCAATCTTCTCACTGTAACACAGGGAAAAGAAGATGGTCATCAGAGGGTCCAGGCCAGCCCCAGAGCATCAAAGCTGAGTGGGACTTTAGATGTCATCTCTTTCAGCTCCCTGATCTTAGGATGTAATAGCAGAGAAGGGAAGAGACTCACCCAGAGTCACACAGTGAGACATTGGCAAAGTCAATGCTCCTAATGCCCATTGCCCCTTCTTCCTGCCACTGGCAGTGGTGTTGGGAGAGGTACCTTACCTGGGGGTCTCAGGCTCTGAGCCTCGAAGTAGAGCACTCTGCACCAGGCCTGTGAGGCTGGCAATCTGCTTCTCCATGGCCTCCATGCGCTCCCTGGGGAGGAAGATGGTTCTGAACAACCCCTTCAATTCCCTCCCCAGCTGCAGCTGCAAGCACACAGAGATTTAATGCCTAAAGATCAAGCTCACCCCCTACTGCATTTCTCACCTCCCTAAGGGATCCCACCCAGACCACTCCATGATTTGCATATGCCCCCCCATGCTTTTCTTCCTACCTCCTCTCTGAGGCCATCCCAAAGTCCCAATGGCCTTAAGGAACCTCTTCCTCCACACCACCCAAGGACAGTACCTGGATGTTTTAGTGTGTCTCCCCTCTAGACCAAAGCAGGAACTGGGTTTGCCCAACTTCATATCAGCAAACTGGGTGCAGTGCCTGGCACACAGGCCACAAGATTGCAGTGTGAAGACAGGTGACTTCTCACCTCTCAGCAGCACTCTCACCCTGGCTAGCTCCTTCAGCCCCACACTCTTAAGATGGCACTGAGTGGTGGTTCAGAACTCCCCAGCCTGGAGGCTAGGTAAAAGAATGTGTTTCTGTCCCCTCCCTATTTCTTACCAGCACCCCACTGCCCAGTGAACTTCAGCTGACCCTGTGCTGGACAGCTCTTGTGGTTGAAAAGTCTGTGTCCCAGCTGGAAAGGCACTAAAAAGGGCTGGCTCAGCCCTTGGATTTTACAGTTGGGAAAACTGAGGTTCAAGGAGCAAATGCAGACCCAGGTCTCTAGAGCCCATATTTGGGGCTTTCTCATCCACTCCTTCAGGATGTGCAAATGAAAGAGAAATGGCATGCCCATGTCTTCAATGCCCTCCCTGCCACATCCAAAATGCTCTGGTCACCCACTTAAGATCACTACACACCTCAAAGGACTTTGGGTCTCTGAGTTCAGCAAACACACTGGACGGGACCTCTGCGTGGTGTCTCCTCTTCCCATCCCACCCCATCCCCACAGTCCTTGCAAGTGTCCCTCACCTGGTCTCCGTGTCCTTGGCTGGCACTGGTGGCCCGAACCCGACGAGTGAGCGCTCCCCAGGCCCAGGGAAGAGCTCGGAAGGGGGCGCTCCGGCTGTGGAGGAGCCCGTGGTGCTGCGGGTTTTGCCTCCAGGACTCTCGGCGAAGACCGACGAAGAACCGGAGTCTTTGCGGAAGGACTGGCGCACCGGCGAGCCCCGGCTAGGTGGCCCTGAGTATGGGCTGTGCGGCGGCGGAGGCCCTCCGGGGGGAGCCGCCACGTCCGCCAGTTTCTGCGGCGATGAGGGCGGCAGGCGGAAACCATAGCTGTCGCCATAGATCGCGCCGCCGCCGCCTGCCGCCTTGTACAGCGAGTCCTCCAGGTCCGACTGCAGCGCAGCAGCTGAGTAGGTGCTAAGCGAGCGCACCGAGCCGCGTTTGTACAAGCCACCTGCGCCCGGGTAGGCGAACGGGTCGCCGGCGGCCGCGGCCAGGCTCAGGCGACCCTCGTGCAGCAGCCCGTAGGGATCCGCATAGAGGCCCTCGCCCTTCACCAGCACCATGCCACCCGTTTTGCCCGCCAGGTCCTCGTCCGGCTTGACGTCGCGACGCTCCAGGATGGCGCTTGGACTGGGACTGACGCCCTGGGCTGCAGGGGCACCTCCCAGTCGCTCGGCCGCGTGATGCACTGGGCTGCCAGCGTAGGAGGGCGGGCGCCCCCCAGCATAGGAAAGACGCGAGCGCGATGGGGAACCCGACGGCAGCCCCGACGGCAGCCCAGATGGTAGCCCAGGCGGCGGTGAGCCAGATGCCAGGTGCGGTGCCGGCGACAGGTTGTTGAGGCGCCGCGTGGGTGATGACTCCCGGGACGCGTACACCATCTCTCTCTGCGCAGAAGACAGAACCCCACAAGGCGGGTCACAAAGGGAACCTTTTTGCTATTCCTTGAGAAGCCAGCATCAAGTCCCCTGACGCCCAGGAAGTCCCCCTGTTCTCCGCCTTTCCTCTCTCCTGCTATATCTTGGGTACCTTTTCCATCAGGGCTCCCAGCACAGGTGTGGGGGGTGGTAGCAGAGTCGTAGATGGAGAGGCACCAAGGGGAACCCCTCAGCCCACCCCACAGTGGGAGTGGGGAAATCAAGGAGAAGTGGCTCAGGAGAGAGGCCTTAGAATACTTAGAGGTCAGTGAGAGAAATCCTGACTGGACAGGCCTTGAGCCAGGGGAAAGTGACAAGGGGGGAAGGTCTTCTCTATAACTCCACAATTAAGGGGTCAGCCCCTTTAATTCTCCAAGTATGCCGTGGTGCCCTCTGACATTTGCTTACACTTTGCCAGCCTGGACTACTTTGTCAGCCTCCCCAATTCCCTGGGCATCCCCATCCATACCCAGAGGTCCCGCAGGGCATTCCCCATTCATACCCGAAGGTCCCCGTTGGTGAGGTGTGAGCCAGGGAAAGCAGCATACAGTGGCTCCTTCCTATAGATCTTGATAATACTGCGATCCTGGATATCCCTGGGGGAAGGGTGCAGAGGGTCACCATGCATCTCTCAGTCATGCAGTGAGGAGAGGCAGCTACTCCCGGCACAGAAAAGAGGGACCAGGACCCCCACCCCATCCTAAGTCCTTTGCTCAGTTGCTCAGTTGTCTCGGGCTGTCTGCCACCAACATACACAGCCTCCACCCGGACCACTTCCTCAGTCTCTGCAGCCGTTTCCAGGTTAAGTCAGGTCTGGGTCTCTCAACCCGCAGGACTGGGAAATTTAGAAGGGAGTGGGGTGGGAGGACAGAAGGATAAGACCCTGGCGGAAAGGGGAAGGACAAACGGAGGTTCTGGAAGGATCTGGGAAAGGGCCTTGGGGGTCGAGCACTCTCCTGGGTAGGAGTGTAGGGAAGCCCATCCATCCCTCTGGGGCCACGCCCACCGAACGTCCTCCAGCTCGTAGAAGACGTTGCGCGCCTCGTCTTTGATGAGGATGGCGGTGTTTGGCGACTTGAGCATGCCCATGGTGAGCTTCTGCGGGAACATGTGCGCGATGAGTGCGTGCAGCGTGTCCAGGCTGCTGACCTCGTGCGTGATGTGCACGCGCCGCGTCTCCTCCCCGAACTGCAGGAACAGCACCCCTGCGAAGGAGATACCACCTTCCTGGTTATTGCCCCCACTGCCAGACCAGCCGCCCTGAGAGCGAGGGGAGGCTTCGGGAGCTGAGCCGGTTCCGCAGAGGCAGGGTCTGAGGCCGGATGCGGCCCCCGAGTGCAGGTGCACCCAGGCACTCCTCATGCTGCCAGGGCCAGCCTCTCAGAGCACCACTGACCCCAGGCAGTGGAGCCTGGACCAGGGAAATGGGTTGGGGGCAGGAGGAAGTAGAGCAAAAACTGAAAGGAGTTGGGAATGGTAGGGAGATGCTGAAGGAGAGAGAGAGAGAAACAGGAAAGAGGGGGAAGAAGGGAGGGGTGATGGATGGAGGGCTGCTGTAGGACCGAGAGAAAAGGCTCAGTAGGAAAGGAGAGGGCTGGGGTAGAGAGGAGGGAAGGAGGGAGAGGAGCGAAGGGAAGGAGTGGGTAGGGCAGGGGATGATAAGGGAGAGGGCGGGATGGAGAAAGAAAGCAGAGGGGCCCTAAAGGGAGTGGTTTTTTGGGAGGAGGGAGTGGAGCTCAGGAGGGATGGAGTGGTGCGGGGGACGAGGACGACTGGGGGAGAAGAGCAGAGGGAGGAGCCTGTGGCCTGGAGGGAGGATGCACGGCTGGGCTGGCCCCTACCTGGAGATCGCAGTTTGGTCTGACTGGCTGAGCGCGAGAGGGGCAGGCTCTGTCGGAAGCGGTTCATCCTGCTAAAGCCCAGGGGCAGCTCAGCCTCCGACATGGTCTCCAGCGACTCAGCCGAGGCGTAGGACAGCTTGGCTGCCTGGTCTGCCAGCCCCGGCTGGGCTCCCTGAGTGTGGCGCGAGCTGCGTGTCTGCAGGGGCCGGGCAGGGCGAGAAGAACCAAGCTTGATCCCCCGTTGCTCAGCCACTGCCTCCGTCCAGGCCCTGGGAGCTCCCAGCAGCCAGCCAGCGACACACACACATACACGCTCACAGGAGAGTCTCCTGGATTTCAGACTCGCTGTGTGGCTGCAGGAAAGTCCCCCCACCTCTCGGGGCCTTGACTTCCCTGGATCACCCAACAGGTAAGCAGTGGGCAAAGGACTCAGGCACCCTGGGAAGCCAGACAAGAAACCATCTGAGCTGGAGCCATGGGCACGCCTGCTATTTTAAGCTTCCAAAGAACAACAACAACACAAATTTGTCACCGAGGTGAGCAGCAGAATCGTTGAGCAAATTGGGGCATTAGTTCCAGACATTAATTAAGCGGCGGGTTTGTGAGCGGCGAATTTATTCTTCCTGGAGTTCAGAGGGTTGGGTGGATGGCAGGAAGCAGGGCCCAGGGAGAAAGCAAAGAGAACCAGGGACCCCAGAATCCCAGTGTTGGGAGGTGAGGGCCCTCACAGAGCTGGGCATGGAGAATGTCCTTGATTTAAGGTGACTAGAAAACTATCCCAAACCCCACAGAGCCAGATAGATCCCAGTTTCAAACAAACTACATGCTTAGTACCCACCATACGTATGAAGTCCAGTGTGATACACATGAGCACAGGGCATGGGTGCGCCAGGCCTCCGCCCCTCTCTGTGTGGTACGAGCTGCCATGCGGTCAGACAGCCTGGCTGGCCTCCCCGAGTCCCCAGCATGACAGTCCCTTCCCTGAAGCTATAACTCTGGGTAATGACTGACTGGGGGTAGGGAAAGATGTCACAGGACAGCTTGATTGCTCTCTCTTTGGGGGTGGGGTGGGGTCACACTATGATTTCAATTGTACTATTGGCTGAAGCCTGAGGTTGTCACCCAGGGCCACTGCCCCTGCCGTTCTACCCCAGTTCCTCCCCTCAAACCAGGTTGCTGTACACAAGTCATTTATTTAAAGGACTGAGAAAATGAATCAGTTCTAACCATTCCATGTTATGGACATTATATATGTAGTATATGCATTTATTGTATAAAAGTCATGTTGCCTAATTGTATTTTTCTATAAAATAAATTGTTTATGTTTAACAGTAGATCACTCAAAATCATTAACACTGGCTATCTCAGGATTGAGAAAGAACTTTTTTTTTTACTTTATACACTTCTCTATAAGTGAATTTTGCACAATCAGAATATTTTTATAATTTTAAAGAGACAACAATAATAGCATCTCTGAAAAGAAATAATTTATTCCCCACTTCAGCTCCCTCTTTCCTCAAATCCTGATTAACCCCTAATTAATTTCCATCTTCCTATTAACTCAATTTAATGTTCTAATCAGATTAGCACTCTTGACAAGAGAGAACATCTTCCTCTGATGGGCAGTGTGCCCAGCTGTTCCCCAAGGTGGCCTTAAGGGACAGGGGACATGGAAGGTCAGATTTGGGGACATTGAGGGGCAAGCACAATGCCTTGAGCACGGTGTCAGCATGGGTCTTGGAAGTAGGGAGACAGCATAGGAACTGGGCCCACTTGGGGGGATCCTGTGTACAGGCTTTAATCCCTGTGGCTCAGCTGTAGGTTGACAGTTGTCATTGACTGTCACCTGCACCTGGTTCTCACCTTCAGCTCCTGGGAAGGATGGGGAGCTCTGGAGTAGGGTGAGGAACCAGGGTTGGACTGGTAGTCTTGGGGTTGCCAGGCTGGTGTAGGTGAGGGGGGTCACAGAATGCAGGCAGAATGAGGCAACTGGTAAGGATAAAAGTGGGGGTTCACAGGGGCATGGTGGGGGGCACAAGTGAGATGTCAGAAAGAGAACTGAACGGGGCCAAATGAAGGGGGCAGGGTCCCTGGGGGTGGCTGAATGTAGAAGCAGGAACCCTGGGAGAAGAAGTGGCCACATTCTCTGTTCCACCTGTTCCTGTCTCTGTCATGACCCCATGAACACCTTTCTATTCTCACAGACTTTACAGATAACCTTGCTAAAAAGAGGGAAGGCCCATTACACTTCTCTTCATCCCTGAGCTGAGACAATAGGGCAGAGGAAAGTGAGACATCTAGAAGGACTTTCCAACCACTATGGAGATAGAGAACAAAATAGTGATTCCAGCAGAGCTCTCCAAAGACTGGAAAGGGTTGCTGTGGGAGGCAGTGAGCACTGTCCCTGGAGAACCTTCAGAGAAGATCGTGACTCCTGGTCAGAGGCCAGGCAGAGGGAACCATGGGTAGGGTGGTCAGAGCAGGATCGGAATTTCCCCAAAGCTGTCTTCAACCTAGGGCAGGAGCTTTTGGGAGCTTTTACAAAACTCTTTCTAGGACCCCACATTCGGGTTTTGAAATCAACCAGGATTGTGACACCCTTTGAGGTTAGCCACCATATGTCTGCCTAAGAGCCAGATATCTGCCTAGGTTGGCATTTTCTTATTTCTTAAATCTCTACAATCAGTCATTGTTCTATTTTACAAAGGAGAAACCAAGGCCCAAAGGACTGGAACGTACATTGCCCCAGGTCACTAAGCTAGTTAGTGGCAGACTGGAATTCACCATCAAGCAGTCTGGCTCTCAGGCTCATGCATTTAACCACTACACTCTCCTGCCTCCTCCAGGAAGGGTATGCTTAGCATCAGGATACTAAGACCCCTTCACTCTCTGATTCAAGGACTCCTAGCACTGCTCTGGGAGAATGCATGCAAACAAGATGCCTGGGGATCCAGATGGTGGCCTCCCATCCCATCATGATGCCTGAGAGAGGGCCTGAGACTCCACCAAGCAAACAGCAGTCTAACTAGTTCCACTCAGCTCTGGGCCTGGGCACCAGGGAAGATGGATGAGGTGCCTGAGGGTGCTCCCACAGGGGTCAGCAGGATGTTCTGGGAGAGGGTAGACAGCTCTCCACCTTTGGATAACTCAGATTCTTCAAAGGGGGCCAGAAGGCACCACCCTGGAGCCTAGCCCTCCCCTTGGAACACAGGTTTAGGGGTACAGGGCAGTGTCTTACTTGACATTCACAAGCTTCTCCACAGTGGGGAGTAAGAAAGGGAGTCACAGGATCTCCCTGGGAGGTGAACTCTGAGTTCAGGGAACCAGGCCTTAACAAGATCATGGGTTTGGGGGCCCTGTCTCAGAGCCAGCAGTTTCTCTGGGCTGGGGAGATCTTCTCATTCCAAAATGCCCCTTGTGAACTGGGGAGGTCTAGGGACTGAGCATCTCCAAACCAGATCTCCAGCAGGGGTGGCCCAAACTCCCACTCAATCCATAAGCCGTTGGCAGGTGAGCCCAGACTCTCCCAAAGCAGCAGCCACAGCCTGCAGCCCCAAAGCCCACACGCCCACACCAGAGGGGGCCCTGCAGACGCACACCCCGGTGCAAAGCATGTGCGAGGGAGGGACAGGAGCAGGGGAGAGACAGCACATGCAGTTGTCATGGGAGTGGAAGCATCACACACTGACCTTGAAACTCCAGTAGTTTGGCTGCTGATGGAAATAAGAGAAGAGATGGTTATGAGGGGGCAGGGAGGGAAAGGACGGCAGGGGCAAGTTAGAGACCCTTGGAGCTCAGCACTCAGCCCTGGGACATGGGCCCTCCACCCCCTCAGGAGCAGGAAGGAAGTAATGCCCATTACATCCCATTCTCTTCTGAGACCTGAACACCTTGGTGCACCCAGAATGGGAAGGCTTCAGGTTTGCTGGTGGAGGCAGAAGAGAACATTCCAGATATTTACTAGCCACACTCTAATGTAACAGCCCTCAGAGAGATATATGTAGGAAAAGGCACAGATGACCATGATACAGGGAACCCAGGAGACAATTAAAAGATAAATCTGGGCCATGGGGTCAGAGAGATGGCAAGGGGATGGGTTGTGGCAGGTCAGGGGAATTTTCCTGGAAAAGATGGCATTGGGCTGGGGCTTGGAAAATGAGCAGCTGGAGATCGGGAGGAAAGGTGTGTTCGGTGGAGGAGAGCATGGGCGAGCGCCAGGAGCAGGCAGGAGAGAGTATGGGAGAAGAGTCCACAGTCCGGGCTGCTGGGGTACAGACTGGGCCACAAAGGGGCTGAGGCCAGATGCAGAGTGGCCCTTGACCCTGAGTATGTAGACTCAAGTTGCAGGTGGGGGCAAACAGCACATGAATGGAGCAGAGCAGGATCAGAATTGGACCCCAGCAGGACACAGAGGTAGGAGTGGAAGAGGGCAATCAGCTCCCAGGACAGGGAAGGGGGGCCTGCGTGTTAGGATGGGCCTGGACCATGGAGGAGAGTGGACAGATGCCAGTGACTCCCAGCACTGGGCAATGGATAGGGAGCTGTGGGCAGCAAGGGAGCTAGGGAGGCTGGGGACTGGGCAATGCCCTCCAGCTGGGGAGATGATAGAGGGTTCTTCACATCCCTGGAATGGGGGGATTAAAGTTCCCCCTCATTCACAGTAGCTTGGGTCACCCTGCCTTCCCTAGAGACCAGAAGGCCCTTCCAGATGGCTGGGAACAAGGAAAGAGCCACCCTGAGGCCGGGCTGGTTCTTGGCAAAGCTGAGGGCACCCTGCTGACCGGTGCCAGCCTCAGCAGGAAGACAGAGGCAGCAGATGGCCTGGCCCTGGGGTGCCTGGCACAAACAGACAAGATTCACAGGCCTCAGAGCCATGGCAGGGAAAAGGGACATTGGGGGTACCTGATGGAGAAGGACATGAGGCTGGAGTGTCCTGTGCCACTGAGGCTGTCGTGGCCAGGAAGAGTTGGAAAGGGCTGAGTGGCAGGGTACTCTGCCTGACGGGGCTTTACTGAGATGGCCCTTTACAGTGGGGATGAGGCTGGCGGGGGCTCGGATGAAGAGGTTCATTTGCCAGGACTGCCCCCATCTGAGCCCTGAGCCCCATCTCTCCCTGTAACACTGGTTCCAAAAGACAAAAAACTAGTCACACACTAGGCAGAAGAAGGCAAAGTCTGTGCCCCAGCCAATGCCTGCGATCATCTATGGGCACGCCCCCATTACCCCCCTGGTGCCAGGGGATGCTCACTGCGAGGAGGGGAGAAGCCCAGTAACAGGCCCTGGCACAGCTGCTGTGGCCTTGAAGGGCAGGGAGGGGCAGAAGAGGGAGTGGACCCGTAGGGGGCAGGCAGGGCCAGGCAGAGGGCACTGGAAGGTTTATGAGAGTCAGGTCTGCAGACTGGGCATGATGGACAGCTCTGCAGAGAGGGCCGAGCGTCCCTCACAGGAAGTGTATGCAGGGGCCACCCACGGCTCCCCACAACACACGCTCCCACACAGCCTCACACATCCTTAGATAAGGACATTACCAACAGACCCAGAGCAACAAAACACACCCACCAAGGCACACAAGCACTTAGAAGCCATCAGAAACACCCCAGAAATAAACAGAAACTCAGCCCCGTTCATACGGAGGCCACCCCTACTCATGCACACATGTGCCCCAGGACCCCAACTTGCTCACACACACACTGTCACTGGCACAGAAGACAGAAGCACCGACACCATTCACATCACCCTCAGCATACCCAGAGTCACTGTCACACGTGACATGTGGGCACCCATTCACACACACACACACCACAGATACACACAAAGCACTGAACACACAGTACACACTCATGGCCTTAAAGAAAGAGTCATTACTCTCTTTTGCCCTACTAGCTGGATCTGCGTGACACTGACAACCTTAGCTACTCTCCCATGCCTATGATGTCCCAGACATCACATGTCAAGGAGGTGATCTCTTGAATTAAGAGAGGCAGAAGATGCCCCCCCACCACCACCAGTGTCAGAACACTGGACTCAGGGTACCTTGTGAAGATGACTGGGACCCACTTTGTGTCCCTGAGGGAGATAGGTCAGGGCCTGGCTATAACCACAATGGCTATGCCCTCAACATGGGCCCCCCACATTGAGGTCGCAACACTGGTACATCCATAGGGCAGTCATCTGGAAGGAATGGGTCGCAGCATGGCCCCAAACAGAGGATGGGATGGAAGCATCAGTGCCACAGGAACGGTCAGCCAGGCCCCAGGAAAGGGCACACACAGAAGAAGAGCCACGTTTGTGCTCGGGGAATTTGGATGTCTGAGGGACACTGTGATCAGAATCCTGGGGCTTCTGGATCTGAGCTGTGGCACATGTTTGAAGTGACTCCTGCTTCTTCATTCTCCCTCTGAAAAGTGGGGAGAATGATCCTCCTCCATACTAACCCCACCAGGACTGAGGCCTATGGTTTCCTGGTAATTCACTGTCCTCTGAAGGGGAAACTGCAGCAGGAAAAGGCCTGGGGAGACAGCCCATTCTGTCTCTTTTCAGGGTGTTAACCCATGGGACAGCCTTGGGTGAGCAGAGAGTCCTCCCTTTTTCTCCAAGGGGCATGCTGCCAGTCAGTCACTCTCCACCCAACCTCTGGCCCCTTTCCCCTGTTGTCTGTTCCCTCCTGCTGTGCCAACAGGTGCCTGGCATGTAGCAGGCCCTCAACAAATAGGTGACAGAGAATAAAAGCCAACAAAATAGGACCAGCCCACTAGAAGGAGTGGTTTTGAATACTCTGGTGGGGCCCCACTCCCTGCATCTCCTGGCACCCAGCTGCTCAGCCTTCTGGGCCTATTCCCTGGGAATTTCCCAGGACTAGAAAGCCCCCTGGAAGGAGGGCAGAGGACAGGAAAGGCCCCAGAGGTCCAGCTCCCCAACCCTAGCAAAAACCTTAATACCAAGGCAGAGTGACCTCCCTCCACATTCCCCAGGAGGGGTCTGGACTTCCCAGAAGGCAGTCAGAGGGCAAATGAAGAAAGGGTTGAGCAGGAGAGACCCTGCCAGGGGTCACCACTTGTGGGGAAGGATCTTGCAGGAGCTGGGATAAAATAAGAGGGGTTCCAAGAGGATAAGATGGAAACCAAGCATCTCTTGGAACAAGGCTTTCAGAAATGGGGAAAGGGGTTTCTCCAGAGACCTAAGGGAGCAAACCAACTCCTTGGTGAGCAGAGAAAACAGCTTTTGGAGCTGAGGGTTGAAGCCCCTCCCTCTCCCACTCCTTAGCCGCTGGTGGAGGGGAGCTGGCCATTCCCTCTCTGCAACCCGGCTCTGGGAGGGGCGGGGTCAAGCCTCCGGGGAGGCTTAGCTCAGCTAGCTGAAGTCCCCCTATCCCCTGGGCCCAAGTCCCATGTAGGTTAGATGAGTGCATGAACCCTCCTTGACCTCAAGCCGCTACGACGCAGCCTCCCCTAGGGAGGCCAGTCAACGGTCCTCGCCCCCAGTTCCTTAACCCCCTGACTCGGCGTGCACCAGCGCACACACCCACCTCTCAACTCCCTTGAACACAAGTCCACGTAAACACCGGCCCCCAGCCTGGGGCTACGCAACGCGCCCCCGCTGGCGCCCCCAGCCACGCGCAGGCACGACCCTGCCCCTAGGTGTGCGGATGGCCGCCCACACGTACCCCGGCCCAGCGCCGAGAGTGTGTGTTGGGAGAGGGTGAGCTGCGGGAGCCTCGCTGAGCCGGGGCGCGGGCGCACCCCGCGAAGGTCATGACTTTCCAAGATTGGGGGAGGGGGCGCCTGCCGCATTTAGGGGTGGGGGCCGTCCCACGCGGCAGGCACCTAATGCGGTGGGGGAAGGGAGGGGGCGTTTCTCAGAGACTGGGAACCGGCAACGGCTGCGCGCCCCCAGCCTCGATCGGCCCTGAGTGCCGCAGAGAGGGACCCCCATCTCCGTGTCCCCGCCCCCTGACGAACCCCGGCTGCGACCCCGGCCCCCACAGCCGCTCCCCTTACCTGTGGCTACAGGTGTATGCTTGGAGCCCCAGCCCCAGATCCCGCGTGGGGCGGGGGATGGAGGGCCGCCCCCTACTCCCACCCGCCCGGGCTCTCCCCTCCCCCGGCCGCCTCCGCAGCTGCCTCCGCCGCCGGTGCCCTTTGCTGCAATGCGAGAGCCGCCGCCGCCGCCGCCGAGCCGGCCCGGGCCCTGGTCGCCCCGGTAACCGCGACTCCACCTGGCGCGGCGCGGCGCGCCGCCGTGCACATCCCCTCTCTCGGCCCCCTCCCCTGGCGCGGCCCCGCCGGCGCAGCCCCGCCGCGGAGCGGCGGAGGCTGGTGGCTGCGTCGCCGCGGTCACCCGATACGCCGGTCTGCCGCCCGGGACTCGGGTTGCAGCAAGAGGAAGGGAGGTTAGACAGCCTAGTGGAAGCGGGGGGAAGGGCTGTGGCTTGGTCTAACCTCTCTAACCCTCACTGTCTCTAACCCCAAAGGTCTGACCTACCGCCACCTTCCCCACCCACAACCTCCCCTCACCCAGGTCTCAGCTGTGAACTTTGCCCTTTTAATTCTCCCATGACTTAATCCCTAGCCAGTCTGGGAGGTCTAGGACGCCTAAATTTCCTTGATGGCCTCTGATCCTGCCCTACTGTGTGACTCTGGCTCTCTGCTGAATGTCTCTGTTCCTACACTTTACAAAAAAGAACCTCAGACTCAGTTCTGGGGGGCAGGGAGTGTGATGAATTCTAAGTATCAAGTGATTACCAAACCTTGTGCACAGCCACTTTCCCAGGTAATTACAAAGCCCTGGGGCAAAGGTCACCTCAAACTCTTCTTTCTCCATCAGAGCAGATTCCAGATGTGTATAGACTAGAACTCTACCACCTGGGCAACTGAGCTCACCAAGTCCAGTTTCACTCCTGTTTGTCACCCCAACCATATCACAGCCCAAGATGAACCATCTGGGGACCTCTTGGGGAGGGGGACAGAAACACAGAACCTGCCTGTGCACACCACACCTGTCTTCTGCCCCATCACCATCTCTTCTAGGCCCCACTTTGGCCTCCACTACACACCTGGTCAGTCAGGACAACTCTCTCACTCGCTGTCTAGCATCAGGAGCAGACACATCCCTGTTCCCCAAAGTTCAGCCAAGATGGACAGAAAGCCCGAAAGGAAGTGGGCGGAGTGCCCTGTGAGAGATGCCAAACACACCAATCTGTTGCTAGACTGAGTAATGCTCAGCTCCTCAGCTCGAATGTCCTTGCTCTAGAGGCTTGTTTCCTAGGTGGTCACAATTTTCTTTCATTTAATTTTCAAGCCCTGTTGCTCTTCTCCATGAGGCACGGCTGGGTGAGGAACTGACACCCCATCCGGTCCATGAGATCTGCAGCCACTACCCCTTCTCAGCCTCCTACATCTGAACACTCTCAAGTCCAGCACTTCCTGGGATGTCCCTCCCCACTGCAACTGACTCCCTGGTCCCTCCTCCCCACTTGGGCCTCAGACACCTACTTATCTCCCATGTCGGTGTCCAGGCTTGAGCTGGAGCCCAGCCCCTAGTGTCCTATCTAAGTGTGTCCCATCAGGGAAACTGAGACTTGATGAGGGCACAGGACAGAACCAATGGCCAGATGCCCAAGTGTTCTTAAAAACTTGAGGTCAAGCCTTGAACATAGAGAGAGGTGTGGGAGAGAGACATCCTGCAGAATTTCCTGATGATAAATCATCAGGGGAAGGTTGGTGGTGCTCAGAAATGGAAGAGCAAGGTGTGGATAGGAGAATAAGATCTCCTGTCGGGGGTGTAGAATAAGAGACCTCTAGAAACCCCAGGAGCAAGATGGGATATGGGAGTCTCCTGTTTAAAGGAGAAAGAATACAGAAGTGTGTGTGTGTGTGTGTGTGTGTGTGTGTGTGTGCATGTGTGTGTGTGTTAAAATCCTGAGTATGGTCCCTCAAAAAGCTCCTTCCTCCAAACCAACCAGTTTGGGGAGGTCATGGTAGGGAATTAGACAATCAGGGGACTTGCAAGTACAGGTCATAGATGTCTCCCCGAAATAGGGGGGGGCTCCTACATAAAAGAGAAAGGGATGCAAAATTAAAATTCTGGATATCCCCCCTCCAAAAGAAAAATATCCTCCCCAAAGCCAAGCTCTGCCACGGGTTTGGGTGGTGGTGGAGGTGGGTGACTCACCTGGGCAGGCTGGCCAGCCCCGGAGGGGGCGGAGTCGCCATGGAGGTGGGAGCAGAGGGAGCTGAGGAGGCACACAGGGTCCACGGTCCAGCCACCAACCTGTGTGTGTGAAGCGAGGGGACACCCCATTAGGGGGAGCGGGCAGGAGCCGCTGGGGCTGTGACAGGGCAGGGAGGGGCATTGCTGGGGCACATCTTGGGGCACAGAGCTCACACTGCAGAGGGATAGAGGGTTCCTTACATGGGCTGCATCTCTAACTAGTACCCTGAACTATTTCTGGATGTTTATCTCTCCTGTCAGAAGAGGTTTCCCTACTGGATATTCCTGAAATAAACTCCGCTGTCCACTCCTGACTCCCTCACCTGCCTGCCTCACACTCCACAGGGAGCTGCTCCTGGCCTTCCCCCTCCTCCCTAAGGACACCACCTCAGATCTTACAGAGAAGGGAACCACTGGGCAGGAATGACTCTACCCCAGTTGTCTCTGCCCCACAGCACATCTTTCTTTCCTGTTAAGCCAGTGGAAGTGACTTCCTCTCCTACCCGGAGGCCACCAGACCTGATTCCTCAGGGACCCGTCCTCACAGTCTGCTGGCACTCAGCATCTTCAGCTTCCTACCTCCTTTGAGCAGTCATCCCTCCCTCCGGGGTCACTGAGCTGGGGCCCCGAGCCCCCCGTGAATTGGTCACTTACACTCTGAGGTAAAGAACGGACACAGCAAAATGCACTGGAGGATGGCTGTGCGTGGATTCACTCCCTAGGTATCTGCTGAGTATTCACCCACCTCCTCACACCAGTGAACATGCCAGCACCTATGAGGTCCCTAAACACAGCTGCATCCTCTCTCCCAGGCCTGCCACCCCTCGAAGCTACCACCCAGCTAGCTTCATCTTTGTCCTGCTAAACTTTCCCAGAAGGTCTGTGACCAGGGCTCTGGTTCCTCATCATCTCCGATCTCCCTAAGCCCTGAAATTGTCCATTACATCACTCTGCCAGGGGCAATGAGCCCGCAGCCCCAAAGGGACCCACAGCTCCTGGCTGCTCCCCATGGCTGTCTCACTCTGCATTCATTTGAACTTCTGAAGCACAGGTCATCGGCCAGCCAGCTGCTCCCTAGGGCCTCCTTTTCTTCCTCATGGAGCCAAAATGTTCCTGATACCCCTCCCTGACTATCACAGGCTCTCTTCCCTTCTCAAAGTCCATTCTGCCTTGATGGCCCTCTTATGTCCCAGGACTCACTTCTCAAGTCTCCTCCTGAAGCTGTGGTTGCTCTGGAGCTGGAGGCATCCCTGTGAGGCCCCACCCACTCCTCAATTCCTCTTATACTACCCCTCCCCCGACATTTCCCTCTCCCAATCTCTCCAAGGCACCAACATCTCCCTGTCACCCAAGTTGTTTTTCGGTCATTGCCTCCTAGATCCAGGGAGCAAGCAACTCCTGCTTAGTCTCCCCTCCTGACCCCACCCCTTTTTTTCATCCTTACAGGCAAGCGCTTTCTCTTCTCCTTCCCCTGCCTCCAGCCCCCTAGCACCCCTCCTGTTCATCATCCAAAAACAACCATGGTCCCCTGGTCACCACCCTCTGGCCCCGATACATCCCTGAGCTCCCCACTCCCCTGAACCTACTGCACCAGACAAGGGGAAGTCTGTGCCACTCCCCAGACCAACTCTGGCATATGCTCATGCCGCCTCCACCGTAGCTCCAAGGCCAGTATTCTCTTCCTCTGCTCAAACCTCCATCCATCCAAGCCTAGTTTAGGCAGCTCTTCCTCCTGGAAGCCTTCCCTAATCAGGCCTGCCCACCTGCCCACCTCTAAACCCTCTCTCAGTGGACCGTGTCCCTCATACAAAGTTTAACCATCCTTTCTCCCCATTTGTCATCAAAGTCCCTGTCCCCACCAAGCCTGAGCACACGGGGAAACCACTAAGGGCCAGAAACTGTAGCTCTTCCTCATCCCAACCTGGACCCTGCTCCCAGCAGGACTCTGAAGCTGGGGGAAGACAAAAGCCAGAGAAAACTAGAAATGATATCAAAGGGCAAATAGGGTGCCAGCAATGTGCCAATATGTCCTTGTTCCCTGCAATGGGGGGAGGATAGGGCACTTCTCCTCATCCCCAGGCACATCCAGTACTACCTGGAAAAGGGAGACATAGCAAGATCACGCAAGGCACCCCAAGTATTGACCAAAAGGATGCTAATTTGATGTGACACCATCCCTTAGTCTCTTCTCCCAGAGTCCAAGTAGCTAAATGGGCTGCAATCAGTAAGGCACCTCACAAATTCAGAACTAAAAGCAGAATACTAGTCCCCAGAAAGAACTTTCTTACAGATCAGAAGCCCATGCTTGAGTGGAGAGGTGCAGTCAGGAACCTGAGGATTTGGAGAAGGTTGAAAAGCTTCGGGCCTGGGGTGTAGCTTGGTGATGGAGCGCTGATCTAATATGCCTGCACCCCACCCCAGATGGAAGGAGACAAGTCCTGGTGCAGAGGCAGAGGCAAAGGCCTCAACTCCCTCTGTAAGCCTTACTGACAGCAGGAAGCAAGCCAAGGCACAGAGAGAGGAGACCTCCAGCTCAAAATTACACAGCTAGTCTTGGGGTGAATCAGGGAGAAAGGAGGTAAAAGACCCCAGTTTGGGGCTCTATTCTTGCAGGGAGCGTGGACACACCAGATCCATCCTGCTGAGAAGTCACGGACCCCACCTCTTAGGGCCCAATTCACAGGAATGCCAAGGTCAAACAGTCCAACTCCACCCTCAGGTTCAGAACCTTCAGTCCCCAGGGCTGTCGCTTTCCTTCTTCCCAATCACTGCTCTGGCCTCCAAGGCACACCTTCCTGTCTTCTGCCCAAACAGCCTGACGTAAAAAGGTTGGGTTCTTTCGGCCCAATCCATGCTCCAAATTCCAGGATAGCTGAGCCCCATCCACTTCTTCCCCAGGCTCCAAAAAAAGGCCAGCCAGGGCTACTGTCCTGGACCGACAGTTCCCCAACTCTGCCCTCCCACCTCGAATCTGTCCCAGAGGCCTCTCAGTTGGAATGAGCCTGGGTCATGGGAGCCCGGTCAGCCTCCCTCCCCTGCCGCCGCCGCCTCCGCAGCCCGAGCCCGAGCCGGGCTCCCACTCACCTGCTCGCGCATCCTGTCCTGCTGGCCTCGAAGGGCCAGGGCGTGCTGCGGGTACTTGCTCTTCAGGTGGTCCATGAAGGCATCACGCTTGCGGTCGGCGTCCGCCTTCTGGAGACCGCTGAGCGCCTCCAGGCTCTGGGCGGCGATCACCGTGTGCCGCCGCTCCGACGTGTGCACCAGCCCCACGTTGGAGAAGCGCCGGCCCCCGCCGCCCCCGCCGCCCCCTCCCCCCAGGGTCCGGTACTCCCGCGGGTACTCGGCATCGTCCGCAGACAGCATGGGGGGGCTGCTCCGCTCCGGATCTGCGAGAGGGGAGAGGGGAGCAGCGGGGTCACGGAGTGCCCAGCCTGGGGCTGCCCATCCCCCACCGGGGGTCCGGGGGGCGGGCCGCAGTGCCTAAGTTTAGGGGCGGAAAGGCCTCTGGGGTGCGGCAAGAGTTGCAGTCCCCCCTGTGGGGCACTGAGGGAGGCAGAAGGGTAGTCCGGGTGGAATGTGCACTTAGAGACCTATGAGACGGGTGGGGAGCAAGGTCCAGATGCAACCTCTTGTTCCTCCTGCTGAGGTTGGGGCGGTGATGACCTTGGGAGGTGCTGTCCTTGAGACCAAGGCGCGGGGAGGGGAGCAAAGGGCCTAACACTCTTCTAGTCACGCACCCCTTCCCCTTCCTAAAATTGGTGTACATGGGAGCAGGAAAAAGGGGCGTTGGCTGTTATATACTTCCTGAAAGGAAGCTTTACTGTGTACCTTTCCAGTGCATCCTCTAAGGAGAGGCAGGAGGTTCTAGCCTCCTCCCTCAGACCTGCATATCCGGGACAGAGTATCCTCAAGACGGGGGACTGCCTGGAAAAGTGGCCAGGACTGGGATATATTGGGGAAGGAGGGCTTCCCAAGGGGTTGGAGCCCCAAGGTGAGGGGCAGAGGGACCCCCATTCCCCTCCCTCCCCAGAGACAAACAGATAGACAGACAGGAGAGGCTGGCACAGAGAGGACAGCGAGAGATGGATTTGGACAAACTTAAAGAAAAAAGAAAGCAGACAGAACAGCTTAAGCCCCCACCCCACCACTTTTTCAGTCTCTCCTCCCAACACACACACACACACAATCTCAAGAACCATAAGAGACGCACAGGGGACAAAGGACAGCACAGAAGCAAGGAACAAAGAGAAGGCCGGGGGTTGAGGTCCCCACGCAGAACTCTGAATCCCTTCCCCAAAACCCACCAGCCCTGAGCTCCTGGCCTCTCCTGCTCTGCTGTTCCCTACCCCTGAGCTCACATGACCCATGGCTAGGGGTTCCAGAGGTTGCCCTCACCCCCAGGGAGTGGGAGGCCATGCCGAGGGCCAAACTCAGCCATATCCCTGGGCATACAACAGAGTTCTCCCTTTCTCCCAGAAGTCATTCCCATTGGGAAATAAGCAATCTCCCGAGCACACGCCCACCCTCACAACCCTAGAGCAGCACCGCCACCCAAGTGTAGCCTAGGACTAGGGCATTAGGCTCTGCAGGCCAAGGTGTGCACTTGTGTCCTGACTGGCACAGGGGGACTCCGTATTTCAAGAAAAGCAACCCCATGCCACCAAGTCAGACACACACACACCCCTCCCCTGGCTAAGGCTAAAGTGTGTGCATCTGGGGTACACAGCCTGAGAAGATTCAGAAACTCCCACCAAAACCAGGGCAAGAACAACACTTGAGAGTACAGAGACCAGCAGCCTACCAGGGACTCCCCACCATTATCATGGCCCACGAGCTCCCATCACGCTTGTTAGGTGGCGTTACTGCCCAAAGCCACAGTGAGTGGTAGAGGCCCAGTTGGACCCCAGTACCTATTAGGTTTGCACACCACACTTCCCTCTGCAGATGACAGTTGTCATTGAGGGAGCGTGGCCCAGCTCAGGGGGGGCTCCCTTGCTTATCTGCCACTCTCCCAGATGCTAGGCCTCTGGATCACCCCTCCCTTCCTCAGGCATCCTTCATCCCTCACCACAATCACTGTCCCCCTGCTGTGCTCCCCACAGCAAGGTCCGGGTACAGAGATGATTTTGAGAAGAACGTTGTTTTATATTTTAATAATTAGATCTTTATTTTATAAGGATTAGAAAAAAAATCCCAATGAGAAGGTCAAACTACTGGTTTCATGGATACTGTTCCTTTGTGATCTCAGTGAGATAAGGTTTCCTCTAAGTAAATGTATTTAAGTTTAAAGTGAGTCGAGTGAACAGAAATGATATTGAATTAATATAATACAGTGCAAATGGTTCCCTGATATGGAAGAGATCAGGGAAGATGGCAGCTGACTGGGAGAGGCTGGGAACATTGGGGGCACCGTTCTGAGAGCCTAGTCCCATGATTGACCTCCCTTCTCCTCCATTCACCCTCACTCCCAGCTGGAGGTCTGTAGCCCTGTTGGGTACTGCTCAGCAGGAGACTCTCCACAGCCGAGGGTCCTAGACACTAGACACTCCAGAGCCCTCCGTTTGCCAGGTCTCAGACATTTTGCCCAGGGTCTTGCTGGAACCAGCTCTGGAGCCCAGTTCTAGCCCTGCCTGAGCCCAGACACCTCCTCTTCTGTCAGCCAAGTTCCTCTGCCCTCCTTGGGCTCTGAACACACATAGCTACTGTTGGGACAAGTCTCTAAATTCCATCTTCTAGCTGCTACTCTCCTGGCCCCAGAAGAGACCTTTATGCTCCTCCCTGTCCTCCTTCACGCCTCCTTCTCTACCTCCTGGGGGGATCTTGACATGTCTGGGGTGGGCAAGCAGAGTATCAGTCTGAGATGGGCAGTGACTGTGGGGGACCCCCAGGACTCCCCAGGCCCTTCCAGACAGATAATGGCAGGGAGTGATCCCAGAGCAGGCAGAGGAGAGCGCAGAGTGGGAGCACCAGGCTGTGCTTTATGACCAGTCTCACCGGTCCAGGGCAGGGATAGGTAATGGGGAGGGATCTGCGGAGCAGGCTTGAACTGAGAAAGGAGCAGGGATGAGTCTCACTGCCTCCAGGAGGTCAGGGCTCATCTCTGGGGTACCCAGGCATTGAGAGGAGGGTGCAGGAGCTAGACTCTTGGGGATGGGAGATGGGGAGGGAGCTGGAGAGACAACCTGCTAACTCCAGGGGCAGCAGCAAGGAGGGGCTTTGGTTTGAAATGCTTTAGAATCAATTTAAGAACTTTCAAGATTCTTGACTTTATTTAACAAAAAAAAACTGGAGTATCTGGATAACCCTGGTGTCCTGGTTCCCCACTCTGTACAGATTCAACTTCTTTCTGAAGGGCCTAGTGGAGCTGGGAGGACCAGCCTGGGCTCCTGGTGGGGGAGCCATCTGGTTGCCCTTAGGAGAGAGGTGCCACTGCTAGCCTCCAGGCAACCCTGAAAACTCAGACATGACTTCATCTCCCGGGGCCTCCCAAGCACCTAAAGTCAGAGCACTGGGAGAAAAAAGTCCTGCCAGAAAGACACCTGGGTTTAATCACCTCCGTCCTCCAGAGACCCCAGGCTAGCCACCCATTTAGTAATCCAATCAGTCAGCAAATCTCCCCTATGAAGCCCCAGATCCTATATCTGTAAAATGGGGATGTTAACTCCAAACCTTGTCCCACACAGGGACAGTTCAGTGGAAGAGAATGGAGGAGAAAGGACATTGTTGTCAATGAAAGACATTCCTGACCTGTGGTGTGCTGGGTCCTGGCAGGATGACCTCCCGATTACCCCGGAGCCTGTTCCAGCCACCAGCAAGTTCTGAAGCAGCCCCAAGCCTCCCGAGACTGAGCAGCCCAGAAAAAAGCCAGGGAGATCGATTCCAATATAGCAAGCAGCAGGATGCAGGCTGCTGGCCCACGGCCGATCAATGCTCTCTGTTGAGTGGTGGGACACTGCTGGGGACCAGGGCAAGTTCTATGGGGAGGGATATGGGGGCTAAAGGACCCTGAGCCAGGGAATTCTAGGGTAAGGGAAGCAGAGATGGGGTGTGCTGGGGGAGTGGGAGGGGAATGAGGCCCCCTGGAGGGATGCAGATTAATGAAGATCAGGGGAGCCAGAGAGGTAAGGAGGGACTGCAGGTCTCCCTTCTCTCCAAGGGCCCTCTGCATTCAAGGCCTACTATAATTTTTTTTTTTTTTTTTTTTTTTTGTACTAGGGATTGAACCCAGGGGTGCCTAACCACTTAGCCACACCCCCAGCCCTTTTTATTTTTTATTTATAGAAAGGATCTCGCTAAGGCCTCACTAAATTGCTTTGGCTGGCTTTGAACTGAGGCTGAATCCTCCTGCCTCAGTTTCCCAAGCCACAGAGATTGCAGGCGTGCACCACCATGCCTAGCTAATTCTTGGATCTTGAATCAGAGAGTCAGGATACAGGGCCTGGTGAAATTCAGCATTACAATGAGGGAAAGCAGAAGGTGGGAAAGGGGCGCTCTGACCCCCTCCCCTCAGCCTGGGAAATCAGGGAAGGCGAAAACGGGCAGGTGACTGGGAACTGGTAGGCGCCCCCCAGTGGCCAGCTGAAGATAAAGGCACAGGTGCTGGAGAAGAGAGGACATTGTTATTTGTTCCGCCCATTCCAAATTCCACATTTATTTATGGGCCTGATATATTTTTATCCTCCACGGCTTTCTTTTACATGAGATCACTGTAACTCATTATAAGAATTAAGATCACAACATCTTGGTGACATCATCACATAAGCCATTGGGCCCATCCCCACCTGGTGTCTTCACCCTGGATGTCACCATCTCCTCTGTCCCCTGGCTGCTGCTGGGCAGCATTCACACATGACATCATCATCAGAGGAAGAGAATGGGGAGAGAGGAGTGGGAGGGAGAAGACGGGAGGGAGACAAAGGGGAGAAAGTAGAGGGAAGAGCAAAACCCCAAGCCTGGAAGCGAGAGCAAAGGACTCCGGGGGCCCCAGGGGCAGGCCTCACCAGGCCCCCAGCTCAGGACCCTGTCTCCCTCTCCCCAGAGATCAAGAGGTCAAACAAGACTGTCATATGTCGTATGACACACGTACCTCTGATCCACTGCCCGGGCAGAGGCAGGCTGCAGGCCTGGCAGGAGGAAGGGCAGAAAACTCTCTGGTGACACCTATTCAGGAGCCCCCAGGGCCCCCAGGGCCTCCAGAACTAGGCAGGGCAAGGGAAAGTTCGCATAGAAATTGAGGTGCATAGAGGCCTGCCTCAGACCCCAGAGTGCCTTGCCACGCACACAAGCAAACACCTGCAGCACGAGGCGCCCTCAGCCCCCCTCTGCAGCCAAAGCAAGAGGAGCCCAAGTTGCCCTGGAGGAGCCCTGAGGCTCTGCCACCTTCAATTCTGCCTGATGACTCTATCCTGCTGACACCTACTGCAGCTAGGAAACACACTGTGCTGGGAGGTTGGAGGCCAGAGGACAAAGGTCAACCAGGGACAGATCTGTCTCCAGCTTGGCAGAGGCCCTGGGAAGCCTGCCCCTGCCCACCCAGCACAGAACCTGGCCTCTGTCTCTGGGTGCCCAACTGTCTTTCCCCTGCGCCTGTGCCCCACACCCCACTGTCTGTCTGTGGGTCTTTGGAGCAGAAGCCCATCTGTGTCTGTTTTCTAAAACCAGCTTTTCCGCCCCATACCACAGCAACCAAAGTCATTTTCCGGGCAATTGCCTTTCTGTAAACATTCCTGTGTAATATCCCCCCAAATTGCTAATGCCCAGCGCCCTGTTGAGTCTCCCCGTCACTCCAACCAGAGCTGCAGAGGCCTGGGCAGGGACAGGGGGAGGACATTTGGAGGGAAGGAGGCCACTGGGCTGGGGATCAGAGACAGGGGCTCAGCTGAGCTCCAGCCTGGGACCCCCACACCTGCACCCAGGACTCCCTGCCCTGTTCTCTGCCAACCCCTAAATGTCAGGCCACCTCAGGAGAGCCTTTCCGGTCTGGAAGGAAGGACAGAGGAACAAGGAAGGGAGAGGGTGTGGGATGGGGTCCTTGGGGAGGGTCTGTAAGTAAAGCAGTGAAAGCACGGGGGAGGTTAGACGATGAAGGTGACTTGCGGCGGTAGGAGTCAGAGGAAGGGCGAGGCTGGGCAAGCTGTCATCACTGAGTCCCCCCGGAAGGCCAGCTCCCCTCCCACCACATATGAGAAGGAAGACAGAGAAAATGGAAGCGGCCAAGCAGAGCCTGTCCTCCCAAGATGGACCCTGTCCACTGTGGGTCCCACAGTGAATGGGTAGGGAAGGCAGGCAAGGCAGGAGGGTATAGATGGTCCTGGTGACATCCCTGGGCCTCCTCCCCTTCACCATGAGCTGCAGAATCGCCATGGGCAGGCATGGGCAGCAAGGAAACCCGAGGGCCAAGGAGGTTGAGTCATTTAACCTGAGTCACCACATGGACTCCCTTGCCCCAGGGCTGAGGGGAGCTGGCAGCACTGTGGCCTGTGTCCCTGTGCTCTCTTCCATCCAGGGCCCAGGGACCTCTGCTGTCCCCAGCTCCAGGGAGCTGGGCATCTGGGTGAGGGAGCCCTGGAGGGAGCCAGGAGCAGAGGAGATACAGAGGGAGCTGGGGAGGGCAGGGCGCCGCCAGCCACAGCTTCACGCAGGCAGAAAAACACAAACCAATTTGCGCAGATTTAAAACCCACCAAAGGCCACTTAGTTGGTAAACGAGTTGGAATCTAATTAAAGGACCTCGTCAGGGCTGAGGAAGGAGAGCTCACCTGCCTAGAGAGGCTGTTAGGGTGGAGCCTAAGGAGATGCTCCCAGGAGAGCTTCTGGAGCCTTCCACAGGGAGGAGCATTTGAGGACCCCTGGGTGTGGGGCAAGGCCGCAGCAGCTGCTCACCCTGCCAGCTTCCCCACCCCAGGACTGTCCTGCTCGCTCTGGTCACTCTCTCAGACTCACAGCAGTCCCAGGACAGGGGCCACAGGCCCCCCAGACTGAGCACACCCTTGGAGCAGACCCATGTCTGTGCCATCAGACTTGGACCTCACGTGGGGCAAAGCGACCCTCAGACCCGACACTCCCAAGCCCAGCTCAGAGCCCTCGTTTACTTCATTAGATTGGGGGCTCCTCAGGTCAAGGCCTTGTCTCCTCCCTCAGTCTGAGGGCCTCCCTGATGGCAGAGGTGGCACTCCACACAGATTGGGTGGTCCTAAAGAACAGAATGAGAGGAGGAGACGCGGAAACCACCGCTGGAGGGGGCTGAGGGCTGGGAACAGTCAAAGATGCCAGGTCGTGCTCTGTGGTCAAAAGTCTTTCACAGTAGGGCAATTAAGGCCCAGAAAGCAAAACTGGCCAGGTTACACAGGAGCTGCAGGCAGAGCCAGATAGGGGACCCAGGTGTCCTGGCTCTTGGGAACAAGGATTTTTCCATTCCACTCTGCCCCTTCCCAGAAAGCAACTACCAGGGGAGCCTCTCTGCAGGTTTCAGGCCCCAGGAGGACACAGACTAACAACCTCTGAGTCACAAAGCACACTGCAGCACCCAGGCCCCAGAGATACGCGCTGGAGGGTCACGGCCAGCGAGGCCCAGGTACCCAGCCCAGCTGGGCAGGATGCTCACCACACAGGAGCCAGGGTCTCCACGTGACAACCCGACCCCACACTCAGACAAGACCCCCTCTTTCTAAAAGGGCCAACAAGTCAGAATTTCAGAGCTACAACCGCCCCCCTTCTTTATGCTCCTCCCTCCCACGCACAGCAGGCAAAGCTGTGGCATCACCAAAAATCACTGAATTTGAGGGCGAGAAAGCTCTGCTCCAACCCGGCTCTGCCACTAACTAGTTATGTGACCTTGAGGAGGTCAGGGACCTCTCTGAGCCTCAGTCCTCTCATTTGTTGTTTAAATGCTAATCACAGACAGGCATTTGGGTTGTGCCCTGCATGAGGGTATCTGACCAAGGAGGTGAGGGGCCAGTTCTTTCCTGATCTACCCCAGCCTCATTTCCTTTCCTGCTGTCAGAGCTGTATCATTCCAGGATCGTGGCTTTTGCATTTTAGCTTCTGAGGAGGATTTGGCTAATTGGCTTCCCTGGGAAAGGAGCATGTCACCCTCCGTCTGAAGCCGGAGCTGGAAAAGCTGGGAACAGCCCTGGCAGTGCCCACGCGGTGCTGTGTTAACAAGCTAACTTTTGCCTGGTGTCTCCATCGCTCACGCGCCGGGAAAGGTGTCCTGTCAGCTCCACGTCTCCCTGGAGAGGCAGCCAGGAGGGAGGAAGGGAGCCTGTCCTCCCAGCTTGCGCAGGAGGATGCCAGAATACCCTCTTCCCCAAGGGGCTCTCTGGCCCCAGGGGCCGCACCTGGAAGAGCAGGTGTGAGCCAAAGGGCCTTAACTTACACCTTGAAAGCTGCATGGGCTGAAGGCATGGCCGAGGGAGGCATCCTGTTTCCAGGGGGAGGAGCCCCATCTGTCCCTCCATCTGCGGTGGGGTGGGGGCCACGCTGTCTTCAGCAAGGGCCTCGTAAATACTGGGCAGAAGACCAAGCCTTGGCCCAACCTCTCAAAGTCCACCTCAGAGACCCCATTCTCCAGGGGGCTCAGCCCTCCCTAGAAAGCCTTGTCCCAGTCCTGGGACCCCAGTACCCAGAGAGCTCCCTCGGCCACCAGAGTGGCAGGATGCCTGCCGACTCCGAGCCGTGCGCAGAGGCCGGGGCAGCACGTGTGCTTGCTCAGCTCCTGTCATCAGACTTGTGACCGTGACACATGCCCACCACAAGCCTGCCTGCCCTGCGTCCTCCATCAGCATACAGGGGACACACCGGGGCCCAGCCAGGACTGAGGTCTCCACCCTCACTCTCCGCTCTGCCATGGTAGAGGCCACCTGTGCCAACAGGACACCTGGTCCAGGCACACACACCAAGTGCACCCAAGTCCCCCAGAAAGGTTGTAGCGCATCTTTGTCTCCCTCATGTTCCAGGTCAGCGCATGTCCAGCTTGGGAGGGAAGACAGTGGGGACGCCCCCTGGCCCATCTGGAGTCCAGCCTCACCTCTTCATGGAGGCACTTTCTGGGGGCCTCCTTCTACTTAGCCACATCCAGGGTTTCCATTCTGTCTTGACACACAGGATGGCCCAGCGACTTCAAGGCCATCCCCCTCTGACTGGTGCTTAAGCAATGCCAACTTCAAAATTCTCCTCTGGGTCTGGATGCCCCGGCCCTCATCCCTCCTCTACGGAGAAGTCCTGCCCCGGACACGCCGGCACCCCAGCTTCCTGCTGAGGCTGAAGGGTGAGGACAGGGCTGCTGCCCGCCGCCCTGTGCATCACCCCTCTGCCCTAACAGTCAGCTGAGAACCAGCAGCCAAATCTGCAGCCCGTTATATCCTCTCCCCAGGGATGCCAAGGTTAGTATTCTGAGAGGCTATGGAGGGTGGGAGAGGAGGAGAGCCGAGATCCAAGACGGCAGGAGGAGAAGGCAAGTCTCCTGCCTGGTCACTGGGTCCAGGCAGACCTGGGAACTGGGCCTGATCAGATACCAGGGGAAGTTCTCTCTGTTATCTAACCTGAACCCTTCCATCATGACAGAATGGAAGGTAGAGTGGAGACTGGAAGGCAGGGACATAAACCGTGTGCCCTGCTCTCTGCTAAAGACTGGAGACTCCCAGCTCTTCTCAGACCCTGCCACCTTGACTGACGGGGTCTAACGGATGCCTGGGAAATACAGGCCAGCTGTGAACTGACTCCTCTCTACAACCCCCACAGTACAGCCAGGAGTCACTTGGCTCTCACCTGTCACAGGCTGCTCTCCCATTGTATAGGTGAGGAAACTGAGGCTCGGGATGGAGCAGCTTGTCTGAGGCTCGAGTGGGTAAGTGGAGGAGGCGGATCTCAGCTGTGGGGCTCAGATCCCCTTCTTTCGCTACACCCTGCTGCCCCGGAGGAAGGTGGCAGTTCTGCCATCAGGTTGCCCCTGAGTCTTTGTCTCAGCCATAAGGACAGAACTTCTCATGTCCCTGTTGGGCCCACACCCTGGGAAGGGAACAAATGACCTTCCTGTCTCAGTGACACAGAGCCCCCACCCAACCTCTCTGGGGAGACAGGGCTCACCGCTGGGGGTGGGCAGGTGCCCAGCGGCCCAGCTCCCTCCTGCATCCTGCCCTCCAGAGCCCCGACCATCTACATGTCCTTGATTGGCAAGTCCCATGTTGTCACCACCCCTCTCTTTTGGTGGCTTTCAGAGCTGCTCCAGTGGTCCGGACCAGGTCCCGGCAGCCCAGGAGATGACTCCTTTCTGTTTCCGCTGCTAACTTCCTCTTCCAGCCCCCCTCTGCTCCCACATAGCAGCCAGGCAAAAATGTCCAGGGCGTGAGTGGTCCTGCTCCGCTGCTCCCAGACCAGCACGGACCTTCCTGGCCCCCTGCTCCTGTGCCTCAGGCCTCCCCTGACCTTGAACTTCAGGGTCCAACTTGACTTCTCCTGCCTGGAACAGATGACTTTCCCAGTCAGGAAAGCGAAAACTGCCTGCTCCTTGCGGGATCTTCCATCCACCCCGGGCGCTTGCTCATGTGACTGGAGGGACCTACCCCACCAGCTATGCCCTTCACAGCCCCCGCAAGGCAGACCCAAGACCCAGACACCAAAGGGTGTGACTGGGAGTCTGAGTGAGTAGCTGCTCTATCTGTAATTCTCTAGCCAGTGGCCTGAGGCCCTGGATGGCCTGTCCAGCAGCCAGCCATCTCAGGGGCAGGACTGGCCACCTTGAGGATGGAGAAACCACAACCACACAATAAGACCTGATGTATAGTAACCACACAGTACTTCCTCCTTGCTAACCTACTTCCTTCTCCCCAATGCTACCCTGCTGCCAGAAGGCCCCAGGCTTGGAAGGAGAAGCTCCCCTCCCCCAGTTGTTTGCCTGCACTGTGCCCCACGTCCGCACCCCATGCTTGCGCAGTGGCTAATTCTGGCATCTCATCAGACAGTAATTATGGGGGAATCAGCAGCACTGTCATCTCTGCAGCTCGGCACCTGTCACCACGCTGTCCCCGGGCTGTGGGTACAGGACCAGAGGCTGAGGAGGAGGGGTGGACTCAGGCGAGGGGCACCTGCTCCCTTCCGGCCTCGTGGTCCTCACCTCCCAACCTTCCACCTCGCAGGCAAGCGGTGCACATCAGCTGAGTGGCTGCTGGCCATCCGAGGGCTTCCTGTCGCTCGGGGCAAACACACACCCATGACCAAACAGTAGACAGAAGGACAAAGCAAGCCAAGGCTCAAACTCACTCTGTCACTTCCCATGTGTGACCTTGAGCAAGTCATTTGATCTGTTTCTCACTGGCAAATGGGGAAAATAATGCACCTTGGAAAGGTCGGGAGAGAAAGGCGGACATACAGTCACTCCACAATCAGTTCACAGTGACCACGTGCCTGGCAGTGTGGCGGGGACAGAATGGTTTAGTGGGGATCACGCTGTGGCCACCCTGGGGTCCAGACATTTGCTGGTTTCAGTGGTGTTTCATTCATCCCTTTGGATTTTAGTGTCTCTAAGAAGCACACATTTGCCTCCCCTTACCACAGTCCTCACTGTTCCCTATTGTCCTCATCCTGTCCTCATCTCTATTGCTCATGTTCTGTCCCTGAAAGGCAGTGTGCTTGCTGCCTCCAACAGTGAAAGTAAACCAGTAGGCAGCTGGGGAGGCCGAGGCAGGAGGATTCCAGGTTCAAGTCCAACCTTATGACTTAGAGGGGCCCTAAGCAACTCAGAGAGACCCTGTCTCAAAATAAAAAATAAAAAGGGCTGGGGATGTGGCTCAGTGATAAAAAGCACCCTGGGTTCAATTCCCAGTACAAAAAAAAAATTTTTTAAAGTAAACTAGTAAGCTGGTTATGTATAGAACTGGCGACTGTTCAAGGCAGATCACAGGAAGAGATTAGATGGTGCTCTAGGGGTTCAGAGAGGGAAGACCAGAGGCGACCAGGGAAGGAGGCTGAGGGTGGGGCAGAAATAGGAGGCGAGGAAGGAGGTGGCACTTAACTGTGCTTCATTGCCTGGCACGCAGTAATTGTTTGTTGAATGACTATGTGATCATACATGTGTCAGGCACAGCCCTGGAAGAGGAGCCACAGGGCCAAGGCTCATGAAGCTGGTGAAACCCCCACTTTGTCCCAGTAAAGGCATCTCAGGAGGAGTGGAGTTGGGAGGAGAAGGTGGGGATGAACCTGAGTCGGTTCTCAGTGGCAGGGACCACACAGGAACTACTTGCAAAAAGGAGCCAGGCAAAGGCATCCTTTGTGCGCAGCGTGAGGGACTAGGGCTAGACCTGAGAAAGCAAGGGAGGAAGGCAGGATGAAGGAGAGGGCACAGGGCCCAAGCTGCCCTGGTGGAGCCTGGCGTTATCTGTGTGGCCGCGGAATGTTCCTGAGCCCTGGGGTGGGTCTCTCTGCCTCCTCCCCAGTGAAAGAGTCAACAGCGTCCAGATCATGGTCGGCAGTGGACGGAATGAACTAACGCGAGCGCAGGCCTAGTCCAGCGCTCAGCAAGCTGGTCCTTAGTGTTCTCATGAGGATCAGGGATGACTTTTCTCCAAAACTCCAAAAGACTCAAGGAGCACCCGCACCCACAGGGCAAGCGCCAGTCTCTTCTGAATGCGGCGAGGTCAACAGTGAGGGGCTGAGCCCCCGCGTCCAGCGTCCATCACGGTGGTGGCCTCTGCCCCAGGCCGTGTCCCCACTCACACCCGCACTGGGCCGCAGCACTTTTCCAGAACCATCCAGATCTCCTTCCATTCTGGGTGACAAGGCAGGGCTGGCACTGCCCCACCTTTTTACAGATGGAGAAAGCCAGCCTTGAGGGTTCTGGGCTCCTTCCCTGAGGTACTCCGGAAGAGGGTGGGAGAAAGAGAAGGGCGGTCGGGCCTCTGCTGGAGGCCCTGCCTCCTCCCCAGCTCCCTGCCCGGGACCCCACCTGCACAGGCTGAGCCTCTGTGTATGGAAGGCCAGTGGCCAGGGGACCAGAGACCGTGAGGGGCAGGGCTGCCTCCAGTGGCTCCTGCTCTCTCCTGCAGCAGCCAGGATGGGGGAGGGCGGGCACAGCATCCTTCCTCTTTTAGGAAAACGGTAATTTTAATTAAGAGGCAGACAAACGAGCACTCTGCAGATTGTCTCAGAGCAAAGTTATTAAAAAGCTATCAAGGCGGCAGCAGCCACAGTGCCGAGGAGGGCCGCCTCCCCAGGCTGTCCACCTGGATTGGGTCTGAACATCAGCTCAGGGAGATGCAGAGGGCTGGAGGATGGGCGGCTGAGGCCCATCAAGGCAGGAGGGGGCAAGCTCCCAGAGAGTGCCCAGGACACACCTGGCCAGGGCAGGGGTGGGGACAGAAAGGGAGCCAGCACCAGGCAGCCCTGCAGCAGGCCAGATGCCCCAGCTCTGCTTTCCTTTACCATCCTGCTGTTCCACAGGCAAGAACAAGGAGGCTCAGAGAGGGAAAGCAGCTGGTCCAAGGGCACACAGCTGGGAGATGGCTTCAGTGGGGATGTGAAAATCACTGACTCCCCCTGCTCTGGGCTGCTGGTCCTGCACTGAGCAGGGGAGCTCTCTTCCCATAGCCCTCCCCGGCTGAGGCTGCTACACACCCTCTGAAATGGCCTCAGCAGTAGCCTAACAATGCTGTCCGCAGACGCCAGGGTCACGAGGCACTTGAGCCCGAGTCACTGCTTGCTGGGTGGGACTACACAATGAGAGGAACACCATCAGCTTGGGGGATTCTCTACAGGGACAGAAACAAAGGCTCTGCCAGCCGGAGGAGCAGGGACAAACACGCATCAGTGGACATACGGTCACTTCCCTGAGGAGGTGACAGGTGCCCTGCAGTCAGCTGGCCAGGCCACAACAGCTGCTGAGCTGAGCCCTGCATCACCTGTGTTTGCTCACCACTGAGCACGGCATGGGGACTCTCTCTGTCTTGGTCACCACTGCCACCAAGCCTGGCACAGAAAAGGTGATCCAGGGAGCTTTGCTGAGTGGAGAGGTGAGTGAGGAGCAAGCAATCGGCTGGACAAAGGTTTGCAAAAAGACTAAGCCGGGCTGTGCTGAGGTCAGAGGGGCCCGTCTCCACCCACCCTGAGAGGCCCCTTGCACCTGATCCCTCTCCCCAGCTGGCTGCCCGCTCCACCAGAGGACCAGCCAGTGCCCCTTGCCCGCTCCCAGCCCTGCGTACAAGGAGGCTGTGCTGCCCGCACACGCATGGACATGCCCACGTGCTGGCACGCGCACACACTCACATGCACACATAGACACATTTTCTGCCAGGCAAGGCGCCCTCCCCAGAGCTGGGCATCTGCTGTCCCCCACCAGGGACAGCCCCTCCCCCAGTTCCAGCCCTCCAGGCCAGGGAGGGGGCCTGACTAAGGACCGGGGCCTCCCTCCTGGCTTACTGACCTGGAGACTTTAAACAGAGGGAACACAGTCCTGGAGACTCCCCTCCCGCCGCACGCTGGAGCCCTGGGTGAGGGACAGGAAAGGAGGAGAGTCATGAATGACAGGCCCCCAGAGGAACCAGAGCGAGGAGGGGGCTGGGGCAGGGCTCTCAATGTGGTAGGGCAGGGCCAGGGACCCTGGAGGGACGAGGGACAAGGCAAGGCAGAGCCTTAGGAGCTGTCCCTTTGGGGTCACCAGGGTTTTGGGGGCAGCAGGATAGAGACTGGGTGTTGGAAGAAGAGCAGGGATATCAGTGGAAGACAGACAGGAGGACAGACAGCAGGACAACATGGAAGACACGGGGTCCCCGGAATTGGGTTCCCAGGACAGACAGGCAATAAGTCAGGCCTGGTTCTTCTCCCAGAAACAGGGGTAGACTTTTCTGGGGTACCCATGCCAGATCCCAAATGATAGCACCTCGGAGGGCCCATCTGCTTCCACCATCGAAGGTCACCCCATTCTGAAAAGCCAGTGGATTCTGGTTTGGAAAAGCATGTCATGGCAGCCCTACTGCCCACCCTCTCTCCAGCCCCTGAGGTTCCTGTCGGCCTCACTCGCCCCTAACCCTGAAGAAGTTCCCCTCAGCACGTAAGGAGGCAGCAGGCGTCACGTGCTAACGGGCACTGACACTTGCTCGCTGGGGCTCGGCAGAAAAACACACCTGTGCCCGGACCTGCCTGAAGCTCACCTAGCTCCCGCCCCACAGTGCCCCTGCCTCCAACCGCCATGAGGATCCCCGCAGTTGTCCATCATGCCTTCCTTTCACCTTGCTGGGAAATCCTCTCTAAATCTGCTCTGTCTCTGGCGCCGGCAATACCTCTCTATTGCCTTCTCCCTGGCATGCAGCGTTAGACCCGCCTGCCTGGGGATCCTGTGGCCTGGGCACCCAGTCCTCACAGCCCTCACTTGGCTGGCTCAGACCTATCCATACGCACATCACGTCTGGCTGCGAGCGTTCCCAGAGCCCCCTGCCAATCTCATGGTTCCAATTTTCCCACCGATTACCCAACATGCGGACATCCCAGGGAGAAACAGCTGTCATACCCAGATGTTGGGACATTGACTAGGAAAGAAATCAAGAATGCTCACTGATGGATCCAGCCCCAGAGGGCTTTCTGGATGGGGCAGTAGGGTTAGGGCTGGGAGGGGAAGAGGGGCAGACAGACACAGGGGCACAAAGGACCAGTGAAGACTGGGGAGCCCAAACTTCCTTCTTTCCTATCACCAGCCTGAGTGGCTACCCCAGAGGTTCAGCCCCAGAGAGGCCAAGCTGATGTTGTGGTCTTAGGAAAGTCTCAAGAGTTTCCTCACACATGCCCCTTCCTCTGTGGAGGGTGGTTCCCGCTTCAGTCATTCACAGTGACAATGAGGAGGAACACAGGGAAATTGCTATTCACTGAATGTTTATAATGTGCCAACAACTCTGCCTAAATTACCTCTTTGAATCCAGGGATGCATCACTGTTAATAGCCTCAAGTTACGGATGAGGAAACTAAGCTTCAGATAGGTGAAGCTACTTGCCCCCAAACCACAAAGCAAATGAGTATTGTTTTTTTCCCCCCTCACGGTGCTGGGGAATCGAACCCAGGGCCTTGTACTTGCAAGGCAAGCACTCTACCAACTGAGCTATCTCCCCAGCCCAGGCAAATGAGTATTGGTGCTGGGATTCCAGCCTTGATCTGACTCCAGAGCCTGAGCTCTTGGTCTAGAGCTAAACTGCTTCCCATCCATCCTCCTCAGTCTTTGGCTATCTCTCAATCAGTGCCCTTTGGGAAGTTCTACCTAAAGTCTAATCTCTTTCCATTGCATGTTTCAGCATGAACTATCTCCTAAGGGCAATTAGGTGGAAGAGGAGATTTTCTTCAGTCTCTTTTCACCTCATCCTTGGAGTGGGAGGCAGATGATTCTAACTGGGGCAGCCAGATGGACCAAGGGAGTGATGAGTTTTCAGGGTCACAGAGATGGGTCCAGGATTTCCTGAGCTTCATTCCTCTTCAGCTGACTTCAGTCTGTCCAGGAACCCTTTTCTGCCCGGCTCCTCCCTCCTCCATCACAGAGGCGGCTGTGGAAAGCCCCTCAAAGGCTTCTTATTCTACCAACCAGAAGTCCTACAGCACCCAGGCTAGAGAAAGCCAGACGACCTGAGAGTCTACAGAGCAAGGGTCTGTATCAATCCTAAGTGCTCACTTTTCCTCTTAGCCCTAGCTTTCACGAGGGGACAACAACTGGGGACTCCTCAGGCCAACATGGCCACATGGTGGGGACAGAGTGAGGAGGACCCAGGAGAGGCAAAGGACAGGCCCAGAATGCATCTACAGGCATGTGTCTGCGTGGTCACAACCAGCCAGTAGGGAGTGCCATTCTCCCCCAGGCAGATGCCAGTGGATACCAGCTACATCTGCAATGATGAGGCACTCTGGGCAGCGGTGGGCCACAGGGCAAATCCCCATCTCCCTGGCCCCTGCCCCACATGCTCAGCAAACACCTCTAGCTGGGGCCTTTCTATGGGGTCTCTTGGTGGACTGAGTCTGAGGGCCCGTCTGCGTTCCTGGATCTGGGGTCTTCATCATGTTCTGTGGCTGGGATGGAAAGAAGCCTGGGTAATGCAATGAGAATATTTACAGAGGTGAGGGTGGTGGCATGGGGAAAATTCAACTTCTTTCCAGTCTTAAGGAACTCCATGCCGGGACATGCAGGCAACCGAGCCGGCTGGCTGACTGTACCAAGAACCAGGATGAGGTTGTTGGGGAGCTGAGCCACCAGCTGGACGCTCCTCGTGGAGGAAAACATGGATTGGATTATAGTCTCTGGATGGAATGGAGTGTGACAAAGCCAGTTTTGCTAGGTTGAGGAAGACTGTGGGGTTATGATTTAGGGGACAGTTGAACCCTCTGGCCACTCCCTTATCCATCCACCAGGCCGAAGGACAGATTTAGGCCAGGGGTCTTCAGAACAGGAGGGGCTGTTTGTAAGACGCACACACACTCCCCCATATTCTCTTGGCCCAAATCTCCATTTCTCCTGGCTTAGCTGAAGCTGGGGAAAGATTCTTCCCACACTTCATGTGGCAAGTCATGTATTATCTCAGGAGCGAGGAGGTGGGTAGACCCTATGACAACTGGAAGGGAGCTTAAAGACCTTCTGGAACTAACCTTTCTACTTATACCAAGGACACTGACGACCAGAGGCGGGCAATGAAATGGCCAAGGTCACACAGCAGCAGGGTAGACAAGCAGCCAGACCCCAGGCCAATGCCAGTTCTTCACCTCTGCATCCTCTTCTCCAGCAACTCGGGATCCCTCTCCATTAAGGACCCTATATTCCGCCAGTCACAACAGTAACACTCCTCAGGATGCCCAAAGGTCATCTGGAAGGTCCTGCTGACCAGTCTTCTGCCCCTAGATACAATACCAACCTACCTGAGCACATCTATCATTTGAAATGATTTTTTTTTGGGGGGGGCGGTGTACTGGGGATTGAACTCAGGGGCACTCAACCACTAAGCCTTATTTTGAATTCTATTTAGGAGCAGGGTCTCACTGAGTTGCTTAGCACCTCACTTTTGCTGAAGCTGGCTTTGAACTCACAATCCTTCTGCCTCAGCCTCCTGAGCCGCTGGGACTACAGGCGTGCACTACTGAGCCTTCTATTATTGATACAAAAGATGCAAAAATGCCACTGAGATCCCCACCTGCAAGTGGTCACCCTTCATGGAAACTAAATGGGAAGTTTTTCTTCCTATCTAACCTCCATTCTTCCTGCTGCAGCAAAGGTCTGTTTCCTCTGAAGCTGTCCTATGCAGAGATAAGGGGAGGGAAAGAAGAGCAGATTTCCAGCCTCCAAACCCTTCTGTTTGCCGACTCCCAGCAGAAAGGATGAGGGCAGGGTGTCCCAGGGGGCTGGCCGTGAGCCTAGTGCATGTGTGGGGCCTAGTGCATGTGAAGGGGAAAAGCGGGGAGCAACAGGCCGAGTACGAGAGAAACAGATCTTCTAGGAATTATTCCTCCACCTCCTCAGCCTCTGCCAAATCCAAAGACTCAGGCTTAAGGAAGAGGCTTCTCTGGGTTCACGAACATCTTCCCCTCTCCCCATGTCATTTATTGATTACTTTTTATGTGTCAGGCACTGCAATGGATGTTTTATGTTATTTCATTTACACTTCACAAAATTCCATGATGAGAAACTAATTTGTCTCCTGGAACAGTCCTTCCCTAAGACTAGGTCTAACCTTGATCTTTCTTGCTGCATTTCCCCTGGCTGTTCTCCTTGGTGGTGGAGGGCATTTTGTTCCTGTTTTCAGAGTCTCATCATTATCCAGTGGTTCCACATTATCTTTTCCAGGCTGCCAACCTTTACTTCAGCCTTGACCCATGTGACGGGTGATATGTGGGTGAAAGAGACCAAGGTCAGGACTGAAGGCTGGGATCCAGGGCACTGCCCAGTGCCAAATATTGAGCACAAACCAGGCAGCAAGAGAGGAAGCCCTGGGGAAAGTCCCCTTGAGAGCAGGCTGGGCTGTCAGAGATGGGAGCAAAACTGAAGCAAGCAGGTTGTCCCTCCCTGAAGATGCTATGGCCCTTAGAGGGGGCCTGGAGCCCCACCTTTGGTACGGTAGCTAGGAGGGGCCCAGAGAGGCCGCGAGTGACCTGGTCTCTCTTAGTGATCATCCCTAAGGTCTGTGATCCAGCCCACGTACCTGGAGTCCAGGGACCAGGGCAGAGGCACGACCCAGCCAAACTCACCAGGGACTGTGGACGGGAGCTGGAGCAGAGGGGGAGTTCTTGCCTAAGGAAGCTTCTGGCATCTAGAGGGCCACAGGCACACAACTGTGCTTCCCTGCTTGGCCTTTTTAAAGCAGAACAGGGATTCCCCCCAACAAAGCCATACCTCGGCCTTGCCTCCAGCACAGCTGGGATGCAGGGGCCAGACCCCACCTCCCCAGGGAATGCTCAGCCTCAGCTTCCACCCTCTGGGAAACTGGAGCCGCAGAAGCCTGGACCAATGGGCAAGGGGAGTCGGAATGGTGGGTGGGACTCTGGGCCGGTGTGGGTGGTGCTCTCCTCCTTCAAGCAGGCACTATTAATATATGCAAAGCATATGCAAATCACCCAGAAGAGAGACACAACATCGCCCGGAATGTCAGAAGAGACCTTGGAGATCATCCAACCCACGCCCCCTCATTTCACAGGTGAGGAAAGAGTCCCTCAGTGGGAAGGGACTTGCTCAAGGTCACACAGACACTTGGGCACTGAAGAAGGATCAGAATTAGGTTTCTCGACCCAGGCCAGTGCTCTTTCTGGGATTTACCAATTGGTTGAAGGGGACCCAGGGCCTGGAGGGGACTCCAGGCAGGTTTAGCAGAGACCCCTGAGGGAGACTAAGTGGGGAGGCCTCTTGGACCCCTCCTCCCACCTCTGAGCCTGGAGGCAAGACTGGTGGGTGTGTGGGGAACAGTGTACAAGGACGGCGGTGATCCCTGGGGGACCACAGGGGCAGAAGCCAAGGCTGGGGACTCTGGAAGGGGAAGCATCAGGGTGACTGAAGCATCTGAGGCAGGGGAGGAAGAGCCCAATGTCAGGGCAAGGTGCATGCTGTGGTGCGGGGAGGGGGATGTGCCCTTGCTGCACAGGCGCGCGCACATGCGCGCGCACACACACACACACGCACGCACGCACTCATCTCTAAGTGCACAGTAGCCCCTTTCTGCCTGGACTCTGATAACAATAGCACCTGACAGACCATAATCTCCAGCCAGGCCCAACCCTTCCTATGCTGCTGCTGCTGCTGCGCTGCTTTGCACCCCCACCCCTCTTGGCTTCACAACCTTCCAGACAGTCCTAGAAAGCAGGACCAATGCGAGGAAGAGGGAGGGAGGACAGGTAGAGGGGAGGGGGCAGCCACAGGGAGGAAGGGGGGACTGGCACTGGGGACAAGGCGGGGGGGAGAGAGGGCGCGCATGAAGGACAGAGCAGGAGAAACAGAGGGACAGGGAGAAGGGGAACCAGGCAGAACACGGGGAGACTGGGTGGCAGGGAGGAGAGATGATGAAGGGTGGGGAAAGCCCCAGGGACAGAGAGGAATGGGGGCAGCAGATCAGAGGAGGCCCCAGGGACCTAAAGGACAGGTATGGGCAACAGGAGCCCGGATGGTGGGGGCCTAGGCTATCTGGCAGAATCCAGGGACCTGCCCCTCTGCCCACCTCCTCAGCTACTCCCTAGGCTGCCAGGAAATCAGTCCTCCCTCCCCTCCGCCTCCCTCCCTCCTTCCCTCCCCGGGGGCCTTCTCAGCCAAATCCAAAGCCTTCATCTCCGCTTTTCAGAGCCTGGAATGAAAGAAGGGGAAGCGAGTGCGGCCCTCAAACCCGCTGACGGCCAGATTTTTATTATCTTTGCTCGAATGGGCCCTGGGAAGCCAACTAGGGATTCTTCAAAGAGCGTCTGAGTGCCTCATTGAAGCCGGCACCTGCATCAGCCCACCCACTGCAGGCTGCTGGGGTTTGGGGGGCACAACCTGTCCCCAGCCCCCACCAGTGCTAGGAACCCGATCCTAGGCTGCCAGCAGGCTCACCCTCCACACCTTATGCCCAGGTCAGGAAGCCAGGCTCAGCAGCCAGACCCTGGCTGGCTGGGCATCTAAGGCAATTTCTGTCCCTCTCTGAGCCTTGTGGACACAAATGAAAGAAGAAAACAGATCTCCTTGCCAGAGCTTGGAGGAGATAAGTGCTTAGGATTCCTCGAAAGAGAAGCTTTTATGGCAAGTCCTGGATCCTTCCCTTGGACTCTACCTTCTCCACAGCCACAGGCCTCCTCCACTGCCTCCTGACTCTTCTTGGAAAGTCCTCTTCCCAACCACAGCTGCCTCTTCCTGTGCCCCAGGCCCACCACTCAGAAGGAAAACACTATGACCTGTCCTTTCTCTAACCCTAAACAGTTCCAGCAGTTCAAATCCTCAACCCTGTCTTCCTTCTTTCTAATCCAGGGTGGGGTGGAGTGGGGGGCTAAGCAGGTACGTCAAAGAACCCAGTCCCTTTCCTCCTCAGCACTTCCAGGGATGGCAGGGGTTTTGGCAAAGAATAGTAAGGTTGGCACTGGGCAGACAGTAGCCATGCCACCCCCGCCCCCATCTCTGACCACACTGTTGAGATCAATGCCCGCAGCCAAAGAAGGAATCAATGGTTCTAATTAAACCCTTTTTCCAGGATGGGTCCTTGACCAGGGAAAGAGAGGAGAGAGGAGAGCACCAGAGAAGCCCTGCATCCTGGCAAATACCTTAGACATCTTTAAGAAGCCTGAAGCTCTGCAGAAATCAGGCCATGAAGCCCCCAGGCCCCTGCATTAGGCAAGAAGGCAAGTAGAGTTCTGGGGTGGGGGTAAACCTCCAAAAGGCTTATTCTAGGGACCCCTCCCCTCTCCACTCTCTGCCTGACACCACAGTTGCTTCTTTCAGAAAGATCTCCAGAGCACAGATAGCAGGAACCAGAAGGGGGACCCACCGCATCTCCACTGGAGCCCCGAGGGTCATCGCAGAGAATCAGCCACCGCAGAAAAGGCGGAAGGAGCAGGACTTGGGGGGTGCACTGGACAAAGACCCTCTTGTCCCTAAGGCAGGGTGGCAGGAAGCCAGGGCAAAGCCTTTGCACTTGCTGCCAATGGTGCCTGGGTGCCAGGCAGTCTGGGTGGGGAACTGGGGGGATATTATTGTTGAAGCCCCCTCCCCTTATCCCAGAGTCCTCACCCCCATCCCTTGTTCTACACAAGGCTACCAGCTAGGTCTCTGTCCCAGCAACTCTCTGCTTGCCTGAAGCTCTACTTCCTGTGTGGATGCCGGTCCCTGACACTTGCTCAGAGTGGCCCCAACATCAACCATAACCAGCCAAACACATACAGCATAACTGTCACCCCACATACAGACACACATGCACAACCATGCCAGAAAACACAGCCATCCCCCCACCCCCATAACCAGTAATGACAGAGCCTTACATTTTCATAGTGACAATCTCTATCAAATGCATCATCAATTTTTTTAAGACCAGCCAGAGGGACAGCAAGGGAAGGAGAGAAACTGAGGCACAGAGTTAGACAGAAAAGCAGTTGGCTCAAGGTCACCCAGACCAAGATTCTCAGAGTCCAGAAGGTATTCTAACCCCTCTAAAGTGCTCAACCCCCACCCCAAAACATTCAGACCCACAAATCGGAAGTCAGATCAGCTTCCCCCACACCCCACCCTCATCTGTTTTCCTTTCCCCCAAACAGACAGAAGCTCCTACAGCTCTTTTTGAAGGGCTTCAGACAGAAATCCCCAGTTCGGGGACCCCACTTCCCTCAAAGTTGGGGGCTGCAGGACCTCCTGGTCCCGCAGAATTTGAGAAGAAAGACTGGAAAAGACGGCCCAGGATCCCCTCCTTGCCCACAGCCCTGATCCTCTCACCTGGCTCCCCTCGGCCCCCAGCGTCCCTTGGTCCAGCCTCCTCCCGGGAAGCGCGGGCGCTGCCCTCCGCGGTCCTCTCCCACCAGGCCAGGGCAAAGCGCCGGAGGCACTGCCAGGGCTGCATGGGGAGGCGTGGGGCTGGGGGCGCGTACCAGCAGCCGCACACGCCCCGCCGGGCCCTGCCAGCCTAGCTGCGGAGGCACCCGGCCGGCCCCCTCTGCTGCCACCAGCATCCTGCTGCCCCCACCGACAGGACTAGGAGCTGGCCCGGGAGCTTCTGACGTAGCAGGGGGGTGCGTGGGAGGGGAGGGGGGGCCACCGCGCGTCCCCTCCCCAGCCCCGCCTTCTGCCCCTCAGCCCACCCCAGTCCCCATCTCTTCATTCACCCTGGATGCCCTCCCCAGCTGGGGGCGCCCTCCCCTGCCCTCTGGCCTCTGCAGGGGGAGGGCTTAAGATCAAATAGCCCCTCCCCCAGCCCCTCCCTCTCGTGGGCCCTCCCAACCCGCCAGTAGAGCAGGGAGCAGGTCCCCAGTTTCTGCAACTGCTGCTGAGGCTCAGAGGTCTCCAGGGCTAGGGCCTCGAGGTGCGAGGGGGTGGGGGGTGGAATACAGGCTGTATCCTGGCAACACAGCCAACCCCAGAACGCACTCAGCCCCTTTCTTCCCTGGGGGGCTGATGCGAAGGGCCCATTACCACCGGCCCCAGCCCGTACCCCATTCTGGGAGCTGGGGCGGGGGAAGGCCTTTGATGCTCCTCACTTCTCCATGCCCATCCCCTCCCCCTGTAGCCTCCTCTGCCTCCACCTCCGATGGACCACTCCCCTCCCCCCAGTCTCCTCGCCATCCATCCCCCTTCCTCTCCCACCCCTCCCCCTCCACACATACTCCTCTACATTTCAACCCCCTCAGGCCCCCTCCCCCGGGTGCCGCGAGGCCCTCCCGCCCCGTCTCCAGTCTCCCCAGTCCCTAACCCCTTCTCTGGTCCCAGCACTCTTTCGCCCGGGTCCTTCTCCCAAGCCCGGCGTGCAGCGGTCCCCAGCCCCCCAACACACACCTGCGTCCCGAGCATCCCTCGCCCCGCGGGCCGCCGCCTCCCCGGCCCGGCCGCCGCCCCCGCCCCCGGCCGAGGGGAAAACACACAAAGAAAACAGAAATACCTTCCACTTAAGCATGGAGGCACATTAGGGAGGAGAGAGACAGGGACATGCCTTGGGACGGAGCGTTCCCCATCGGGCGGGGGCGCGGGGGGCGGGGGCCCCGGGCCGGCCTGCCTGGCGCTCGCCCTCTCGCCGCCTCGCGGGCTCCTCGCTCGGCCCCAGCCCCGGGGCGCGGTGCCAGGCGGGCGGGCCGGGGGCGCGGGCCCCGCCGGGGTGGACCAGCTGGGAGGGCGCCGGCGGCCGGGCGTGTGGGTGCGCGCGCGCGCGGGCGTGTCACCGAGTGTGCGAGAGCGAGTGTGTGTGTGTGTGTGTGTGTGTATGTGAGATCGCGCGCGTGCGGCTGGCGCGGGTGTGTCACTGCGGACGGGAGCGCGCGCGGCGCGGGCACGCGCGTGTGGCCGGATGGTACAAAGGGCCGCCGGGGGCGGCGGGGAGCGGGGGAGGGGAGGGGGCATTGCGCTTTCTCGCGCCCTCCGGCAGCGCCGCGGGATCCCGCAGCGCGCGACCCGAGTAGGGTGCGGGGCACGCTCCTGTTCCCCTCCCCACTCCACCTGCTTCCCCCAACCTAAGAAGTCCTCGCGCCACTATAGAGACAAATACATTGATCCGGGACTGGCCTTGGAGGAGGCACCTGGGGAAGGGGGCTCCTCAGGGGTAGGGGACTCCTAGGATAGAAAAGCACTCGGGGCGGGGCGGGGCGGGAAGGTGAGGAGAGGCAGCGAGACTGGGGGCCACTCTTCAGCCAAGGTGACCTCAGAAGGCGGTAGCCGCCCAATGCAGGAAGAGTAGGGACCCCGCTCAGCCTCTGCGGGCGCGCCCCCTCCCCATTGGTCCCTCCCCTCCCCAGTCCTTAGACACAGCTCCTCCGGAGGGACCTGGCTCCCCGGCGCCCCCTGCTGGGCTGCCTCCTAGCCCCCACCCCCCACTAAAGGTTGCGGCCCCTCCTGCAGGTGCATGCGGGAACTGCAGCGGCGCGTGCTGAGAGTAAGGGGAATCTATTTTTTCTTCTTTATGTGGGACCCTAGAGTAGGACGCTCCAACTACTCTCCCTTCTCACGCCTCGTTTAGCGGCGCCATTGCCACCTCCATGCAGCCTGCAGAGTCTCCTGCTCCGCCCCACCCCTCCCTGGCCCACCGTGGTTGGCCTACCTGTTGGCTCAGCGGACTTCAGCTCCGAACCAAACCCGTGCTGACCCTTCCTCATGCTCCGATTGCTCCCTCTCTCACTCCCTCCAGTTCTCTGGTTAGTCCCTTCTCTCCTAAGCCTCTCTTGGGGAAGGGACGGCGGGCTGAGCCCCCTGCCCCTTTTGTTTATTCCTGGCATTCCTAAAGCCAACTCAGATGATAAAGACAGGGACCCAGGACATCTCTTCGCTGTAGCGCACTAGGCGGACTGGAAAGCAAGCATAGAATCCAGGAGAGAAGACCCCACCCCAAGTGGCCCAAATGACAAACCGGTTTCCCCACTTCCTGTTCTACCCAGTCACAGCCTTAATCTGGGCTCTCCCACTTTCCTGCCCGCCCCCAGGCCTACCTCTGAGCAAACCACATGCCCAGCTAGGGCAAGGTCCCAAATGCCCCTCAGAGATCAATGTCCAGTTACAGTAACCCAGGTGGCAGGGCCAGGACTGGAGGAGGAGGGGGCCTTTCCTAACTCCTGCCAGACAACTCAGGAGGGCAGCCAAGTGCTGTGACATTGACACACGGTCTGGGCACACGACCCCAGCAGTTGGGCACCCTGACTTCTCCCCTCGTGGGCCAGCTGCCTCTCCCTCTGCCAACTGGATGGTGCCCATCTTTTGGCCTCTGAGAGTGCCGTGGGCACCTGTCCAGCTCCCTCCCTGGCTGCCTGCCCGGGATGGGCTCGGGAGGCAGCAGGCCCTGTGCAGGGGGCGGGGTCAGACTGGTAGAGTAGCTTCCTCTCAGCGCAGGACACCACCTTCCAAGCCTCCTGGAGCCAGTGTGAGCACACCTGCTGTTCCATTCAGGCCCCCCACTTAGCTGCTACACGGGACCCTCTGCCTTTTGCCTCCCCAATTCAGATTTCCAATCCCTAGAGACAAAATTTCTTCCTGCTTCCAATTTTTGCCCACCTAAAGAAAAGAGAATCTGCAGGTGCTTTACCTGAGATGTCCAATGTAACACTTTCACCAACCCTATAGAAGTGAGAATTTTCATTCCCATATCACAGTAAAGGAATTGAGGCTCAGAGGAATATAGCCAATCACCCTGTCTCCTATGCCAAAGCCTCCTAGCTCCATGGGTTGCCAAAAGCAGGGACCTGCCCAGGCACACCAAATCTCATAACCATAGGGTTGTTGTCAGAGAGCTGGGGTCAGGAATGCATCTAAGAGCTAAGACAGGCACTTCATCAATAATGAGGACCGGCATTCTCCCCCAGATGACAATGGAAAATGAATGACATGGTGATATTTCTACCCTTACACTAGATGCCAAGAAGTCAATGAACAGGACTGAGTGGGACAGGTCCATGAATCAGCCCCCAGGGATTGGGAATAGTTCCAAAGGTGTCATCAGGACAAAGCACTCATTTTCCCATTCCCTGAGGAGAGCTCCTGCAGAGATCCCCCTCCATGTCCCCCTGGAGGGACTTAAATCAGATTCAGTAGTTCTTCGGAAGCTCGGTTGCTCATGATGAATCCTTCACATTTCTGATCATCTCATAGCTATGAGCTCATCTGACCCTCCCCCCGAGTTTCCAGAGATGTCTTATCCATACACACAAATACCTAGGAGAGCGGGCCCACAGGTTCTGTGGAGAAGTCAGAGGGAATGTGGCTTCTGAACAGGAGCAAAGACCCCCAGGTCTCAAGTTGTGTGAGCCAGAGTGTGAATGATCTGGCAATCTCATCCTTCAGGGGCTCCACCTGGTCCTCTGCTCTGTTCCTGGAAAAGGTAGGTGCGCCTCTCCCTCCCATGAGACCTCAGAACTCCCAAAGCTTCTTGGTGTAGAAAGGAGGCTGGAGATACCACCTCCCGACCAAAGCAAGAATGAGCTAGGAGTGAATCTCAACAGAGAAGCAAGGGTTGCTCTTGGAAGCTGGCATGGTGCCCACACCAGTGTGCCAGCTGCCTCTACCTGAGATGCCTCAGGTGCTGCCTCTCCCCCTTCTCATTCCCCAACAGGTAACTTCCCTCTGTCCTCCTTCCCTGTGACGCTGGTAGTTCTCCTCTGGAGGAGGTAACTGGCATGTTTGGGGATCCTAACCACTACCTTGCTCTTCTCAAACACTCCTGTCCCTGGCCCATGCCTAGGAGCCTGCAGGAAGGATGTTTTGAGGAGCACCCTAGAGGTGAGAATTCTCAGCTTTCTTTTTTTTCCCCAAGACACAGTAGAAGCAGGGGTGGCACCTGGACAGGAAGATGGAATTGGGGTGAGCATAAAGATTCTCAGGGGAAGCAGGGCACAGTGGCACATGCCTATAATCCCAGCAGCTTGGGAGGCTAAGGCAGGAGGATCACAAGTTAGAGGCCAGCCTCAGCAATTTAGTGATGTGCCAAGCAACTTAGCGAGACGCTATTTCAAAATTAAAAAATAAAAAAGGGCTTGGGATGTGGCTCAGTGGCTAAGCATCCCTGAGTACCAAAAAAAAAGAAAAGAAAAATAAAAGCAAAATTCCCAGAAGCCTCTAGGGGAAGATGCAGGGGAAAAAGGTGATGTGGAAATTATGGCTGTGGCCCCCAGACTGCCCACTCTGACACCTTGAAGTCCTCCCCTCAGAAGCCCCCTAAGAAAGTCCCTCCTGGCTCACACACCATTTGTCTGCCAGGGCATTCCATGAGCCCCAGGAAACTATCCGTACTCTGCTGAAGGTGGCCTGGGACCTGGTTTCTTGACCACAGCCTACTGTCCAAGAGTCCCTAAACCTCTCCTCTCACATTCCTTGTCCTCAATTCTCACTCCCACTCCACAGGAGAGAAACAAGGGGCCTAAATTTCAAAAGAAATTTCAAAAGAAATTTTACTCCATCCCCTGCAGTCCCCCCTCCCCTGCTTGTTATTGTAATGAATGCAAATGGTGCTCAATAATTGATACCCTCATTAGCACATCAAACTGCCTTCTGCAGAATAGAGAGAGAAAGTGGAGGGGTTTCTCTGCGGTCCAGCCCCCTCCAAAGAACCTTATCCTGGTGCTTCTGCAAGGAGGGACCATAGGGGTGGCAAGTGGCTTGCTGATGGGATCTTAGGTGTCCCCTGCTGTGTGGGAGTTTTCTGGGCCCAAGACTGTCATTCCTGTTAGGTGACAGGGATCCAACCTATCTCCCCATCAGACTGGGAGCCCCTTGAGGCTGCACCGTGCCACCCTCATTAAAGTAGAGCTCGCCCTTGCCGTGGGGTGGTAGGTCTCAAACTAAATGGAAAAGCAGAACCCCTCGGAGGGCTTTTTGGGGAAGAGTGCTGACCCCCTAGATTTCTGATTCCGTATGTTTGAGGAGGGCCTGAGAACTTGCATTTCTAGCAAGTTCCCAAGAGCTGCTGCTACTGGCTGGGGACCACACTTGGAGAATCAGTGGGAACCATCTCCTTGTTTCCCAGCCTTGGACTTTGCCCACAAAGGTGGCACTCAGGCAATTCCTGGCAGGGCCTGGCACACAGGAGTGTCTAAGAGACATGGCATAACTGGTGCATCTCCCTCTCTCCTTCACACCTGCACCAAGTTTGGTTTCTGCTGCCATGAGCATCCCTGGCCACTCCTTCCTCCCTGGATCTTCCTTCTGTACTGAGGGACAGGGATGACCGGAGTCTCCTGATCCCCTACTGTGTGCAGGTCCATGCTTCTTGCTGCTGATGTCTGTGGGTGTCCTCTTCCTAGATGAGAAGAGAATAATGGTGCGGGAGAGATCTTTGAACACCCCACCTCACTCTAGGGTGACCTTTTGGGGCCTAGGTGGGCAAAGAAGCTTATGTGGCACACAGCTCCCCATGTCCTTTCCTCCCACTCTATCCCCTAGGCATAAGAATTGCCTTGAAGTCAGGAATGGTGGCCCACACCTATAATCCCATCTACTTGGGAGGCTGAGGCAGGAAGATCGTGAGTTGGAGGCTAGCCTCAGCAATTGAGTAAATAAAAAGGACTGGGGAATGTAGCTCGAGGGCAAAGTACCCCAGGTTCAATCCCCGCTACAAAAAAAAAAATTGCCTTGAGCCAGGTGGGGTGGAGCCTGCACCGGGAGGATCATTTGAGCCCAGGAGTTCAAGACTAGCTTGGGCAAAATAGCTAGACACCATCTCAAAAAAATTGATTAAAAAAATTACTTGCCTATGCAAGGCAAGTGAATTGCAACCTCAGTGCTCTGGTGGCAGGGATCAGGGGACAGATTAGGCAGGAATGAAGAGATAGAAGTGGGAGGGAGAGGGTAGACAGAAGTGGGATGGACAGCAGGTGAGAGGAGAAAAGGAGAGGAGAGGCATAAGGAGGAGGGAGAAAAGAAGAAGGGGAAGGATAAAGGGAGAGAGAAGAAGAAAAGGAAAGACCTGAAAGCTAAGGAGAGGGACCTAGGACAAAGAGGAGGAAAAGGAAAGCTGTTGGTATCCATCCTTAAGAGGACATATATTATGAGCTACTGGGGCCCAGGTGGACACCAAGCCCAACTTCTACAACTCAGCTTGACTGTGAGTCTCTAGATTTCATCATCTGATCCACATATCTTGATAAGAAAGGAAAAGACACTCCTCCCCCATCCAGTCAGTGCCTTCCCCTACCTGCCTTGCCCACAAACCTGACAAGCCTGTGGTAGGTGTGGAGAATGGAGCAGGTACCATCCTGATCTAGTTTACCCTCGCTGGCATCTGGTAACCATCTCCTTGACCTCCAAGGCCACAGCAATCACCCCTTTACTAATGAAAGGGGTGAAACCCTTGGACATTGCTGATGTGAATGTCAAATGGCTTAGCAATTATGGAAAACAGTTTGGTGGTTCCTAACCATAGAGTTACCATTTGATAATCATATGATCCCACAGCCCAAAAGTCCTTCTGTGGGTGAATGGATAAGCAAGTTGTTCAGTATCCATACAATGGAATACTATTCCTCCAGGAAAAGAAGGGAAATCCTAATACCTGCTTCAATATGGCAGACCTTGGAACACATCACACAAAGTGAAAGAAGCCAGTCATCAAAAATCAAAAGTTGCATGATGCCATTGATTTACTTATTTGGGGGAAGGGGTACCAGGGATTGAACCCAGGGGCACTCAACCTCTGAGTCACATCCTCAGCCCCTTTTGTTATTTTAAATTTTGAAACAAGGTCTCACTAAGTTGTTCAGTGCCTCTCTAAGTTGCTGAGGCTGCCTTTGAATTTATGGTCCTCCTGCCTCAGCCTCCTGAGCTGCTGGGATTACAGGCCTGTGCCACCGCGCCCCATGTATGATTCCATTTGCACGAAGTGTTGAGAATGGGTAAATCCACAGACTTGCCTGGGAAGGGGAAGGATGGGGAGCAACTGCTTAATGGACATGGGCTTCCTTTGTGAATGACAGGAACTTTGGGAGCTAGATGGAGGTGGTAATTGTATAGTATTGTGAAGGCACTAGATGTTACTAAGCAGTTCACTTATAATGGTTATTTTGTTATGTGAATGTCACCTGAATAAAAAAAATGAAAAAAACAAAACTAGGAGTTGACCAGAGAGGTCGCCGAGTTGACCCAGCTGTGCCCGCACGTCATGGCCTTTCCCCATGCTCTGGAGCACCAGACGCCCATTCCAAAGGCTCTGGAAGATGCTTGAAGGACCCCCAGGATGCCGTCTTCTGGACCCAGGCACCTCCCCAAACCCTCCTCCTCTGCCCATCTCCCCCTCCCAAGGAGCCTTCCTTTCAGGTCCTGCTGATTTTCTGAGTGTGTGGCAGGTGCCAGTCTGTGCCAAGGAGCTGGTTGGCATCTTCAGCTAACATGGTGCCCCCTGCTCCACAGCAGGCCTGCCTCTCCCTCATCTTCTTTCTCCAAACATAGCTTTACGACACCCTCTGGTTTTCTGTACCACATATTATTTTGATCACTCTAAGTAGAACTTCTGTTTTCTGGAATCTCACAGTTCTCCCTCTCCCCAGTCCCCTACCTGTGTGTTGGGCCCTGGGCTGCTACTTAGGGTGCAAGTGGGATGGGGAGGCATTCCGGAATGAATGCTGTCTGCATGCTCCCCCATTCTAAAGCTCCACATAGACCCTTCCGTGCAAAGACCCCAATTGGCTCCCCATTCCCTACAAGAGGGGATTAGAGGACTCTGAACGCTTTGAAATCCTAACAAAAGTTTTGCACCCCACCCCGGGAAAAATGAGCCTATGTACTCATCTACAACAAATGTCCTGATTTTCCTGATCTCTGCAGCCCATCCAAAGACCTCTAGGGCAGAGCTACGCAAAACATGGTCCTTGGACCAGTGCCAGCCTAGCTGCTGGTTCAGGAGAAATGGAGAGTAAGCCCAAGAAAACTTTCTAGCGATTTGACTTTGGCATAACATTCAGGTGTGTGACTGGATGTGTCTTTTACAAAAACATGGGTGTATAATCACTTGGAAAAAAAAATTTAAATGTCCTTCACCACAGCGAGTTTGAGAGGTAGTACTGGGATATGATGAAATATATCTTTTGGTTTTTATTCCTGCTTCATAACCCCTTGCCTGAGGCAGGTCATGGAAACTAGAATTTCTCTTCCTCAAGTGGGTCATAGAAACTCTAACCTCCCCCCACCTCTAGTTGGCCATAAAGAAATTCTCTGATCTATGCTTTTCCAATAGCAGATCATAAGACCCTCTTCATTCTAGAGGGGTCCCACCCCAAACGTGGGAGGAAGAACTGCTGAAGAATCTGAGCAGATAGGCCGTGCTGGGTTTCTGCAACCAACCTATTGGCAATTATGCCTATGCAATAAAGTCACCATAAAAAGCAAGACAGAGCCAGGCATGGTGGCTCACACCCGCAGTCCCGGCTGAGGCAGGAGGACAGCAAGTTCAAGGCCAGCCTCAGCAACTTAAGGAAACCCTGTCTCAAATTTTAAAAATAAATAAAAAGAACTGGTGGTGTAACTCAGTGGCAGAGAGCCACAGGGTCCAATCCCTAATACCACAAAACAAAAACAAAAGGGCAGGTTTAAGAACTTTTAGACAGCTGAACACGTGGAACAAGTTTCTGGAAGGTGGTGCCACCCAAGAAAGCATGTGCCCCTCCCCGATACCTCATCCTGTGCATCTCTTCATCCGTATCCTTTGTAACGTCCTCTGTAATAAAACGGGTAAACCAAAGTGTTTCCCTGCGTTCTGTGAGGCGCTCAGGCACGTTGGCCAAACCCAGGGAGTGGGGCGTGGGAATGCTGGTTTACAGCTGGACGGTGGGAAGCGCAGGTAAAATGACCTGGGGCTTGTGACTGGCACTTGAAGTGGGAGGGGGCAGTCTCGGAAACCGGGTCCTCAACTATGAGACCTGGTGTTGACCTCCTGCAACCTGCATGCATGAAAACACACACATGCGCGCGCACGTGCACACACACACACACACACACACACACACCCTGCATCTTCCCTTCACATCCAGGCCTTTGCCCATACTGTTCCCCCCCCCTCCCCCGGGTTGTCCTGTCCTTCCAATGCACCTGCTGACACCCGACTCCTGCTTCAAGGCCAGCTCAGATTCCATTTCCTAGGTAAAGCCCTCCCAAGCTCCACCCTCCACACAGGAACTCAGGAGCCCAGGGCCAGCGCTCTAGAGCTGAAAGTCTCTCTCCCCAGGCCTTCACAACACCTAGTTAGTCTTGTGGTGGCACCTGTCCCTGCCAAGAGGGGGCAAAGCTTTGTTCCTCTTGGTCCCCTCCAGTTTCTCTACCCTCTGGAGTTTCCAGTCTTGTGCTGGTTGAGTGCTGGCCACTCTGATGTCCTGATTTAGTCCCTCCTGGGCCTCCCCATGTCCGCCCATCTTGCACACTGTGCCTTTGGAGCTTCTCTTAGCACAGGCTCCAGGCTGTTCCTTGCCCCAGCCCTGGTATCACCCTCCATCCCTGGGGGTCTGTTTCTCAACATTAATTGTTAGTGTATGACTGGGACCAAAAATTAGTGACTGGCTGACAGCGCAGAGGCCGCCTGATGCCTGGAGTTACAGTAAAAGAAAGACGTGAACCAGCAAGATTCGTCAGAGCTCCGGCTGCCTTCCTTAAAAAGTCCAGCAAGCTGAAAGTCCCCTAGTGGGTGGACACAGTCAAGCTGGCCAAGCATGAAGAGCTTGCTCCCTATGGTGACAACTGGTTCTACACATGAGCTGCTTCCACAGCACGTCACCTTGTATCTCCAGAGTGGCACTGGGGTTAGCTCCACGACTGAGATCTACGGGGGACATCAGAGAAATGTTGTCAAGCCCAGCCACTTCAGCAGAGGCTCCAAGAGTGTGGCCCGCCATATCTTCCAAGCCCTGGAGGGACTGAAAATGGTGGAAAAGGACCAAGATGGGGGCTACAAGCTGACACCTCAAGGGCAGAGAGATATGGACAGAATTGCTGGACAGGTGGCAGCTGCCAACAAGAAGCATTAGAACAAAAGGATGCTGGGTTAATAAATTGCCTCATTGGTTAAAGAAGTGATATAGAAGATATTAAGGACTGTAAGAGCATTTTAAACTTATTTTTTGAATAGGGAATCCTATTTACATGCTATACATGATCCAAAATCGAAAAGGTGTGACTGGAATACAGTGGAAAGTTAGTTTGCCTACCACTGCCCTCTGTCCCCCATGCCTAGGTCCCACCCCAGAAGTAACCACCGTTCCCAGTCTCTTCAATCTTATTTATTTATTTATTTGTTTGTTTGTTTGTCTGTTTATTCGGTACTGGGGATTGAACTCAGGGGCCCTAGAGCACTGAGCCACATCCCCAGCCCTATTTTGTATTTTATTTTGAGACAGGGTCTCACTGAGCTGCTTAGCACCTCATCATGGCTGAGGCTGGCTTCAAACTTGCCATCCTCCTGTCTCAGCCTCCCAAGCCCCTGGGATTACAGGTATGTGCCACCGCGCCCAGCTAGCCTCTTCAGTCTTGTAGGGCTCCTCTGTGTGCTTACATGCATTGTCACTGTGTTCTCTGACCCAGAGGGCAGCTGCATGGGGCACACACGGACAGTATGAACTGGAGCCTGCTCTGCGTCAGCCCTGTAAGGATGGGCACTAGGCTGTTTTCAGTGTAGAATCTCAGTAGTTGCCTGATTTCACAGACTGCGCTTACCTGGAGCATAATTCCTAAAGTGGAATAGCTAGATAAAGGGCATGTGCATAATAATCGTGTTTCATTTGGTTTGTTTTTTAGCAGTGCTGGGAACGGAACCCAGGGCCTCCTGCATGCTGGGCAAGCCCTCCAAAACTGAGCTACTCCCCAACTCAAGTTTACAATGTGAATTATTATTTCTGGTTTTACCCTGATTCATGGATCCACAACCACCCATCTTTCCCAATTTGGTCATTTCATGGTTTTGCTTGTTTTGTTTTGTTTTTGCAGTACTGGGGATTGAACCCAGGGCTTCATCCATGCTAGGCAAGGGCCCTACCACTGAGTTATGCCCTATAACTCTTTTTATTCATTTGTTTACTGTTTGTTTTGCTTTGCTTTTGTGTTACTGGGGATTGAACACAGGCATACTCTGCTGCTAACTACATTCCCAGACCTTGAAATAGGGTCTTGCTAAGTTGCTCAAGCTGGTCTTGAACTTCATGATCCTCCTACCTCAGTCTCTCAAGTCTGGGATTATAGGCATGTGCCATCATGCCTGGCTGGTCATTTAGTCTTCTAAGTACATGCTAGTTGGGGAAACTGAGGCAGAGAAGGGCCTCTGTGGAACTCAAAGTTGAACAAAGGCCTGTGTTAGCTGTCTATCACTAATACAAAGTGCTGACATAATCAAATTATGAAAAGCATCTATTTATTTTGGCTCACAGTTGTGGAGGTTATAGTCTGTTGCTTTGGGCCTGTGGGGAGGCAGCACATCATGGCTGGAGCACATAGTGGAGTAGAACCACTCACATCATGAGCCAGAGGCAGTGGAGAGGGAGGAAGGGGCTGGGAGTCCCTACCTTTTCCAGGGCACATCCCTAGGACCTAAGGATCTCCCTCTATGCTTGGCCTCCCAGTTTCCATCACCTTCCAATACTGCCACCCTGGGGATCGAACCATTAACACAAGGACCTCTAGGGGCTGCTTATCCAAACCGAAGCAGAGTCTGAAGCAGGAAAGAAGCCCAGTCTCTTGAGAGTTTAAAAAATGCCTCTAGGATCCTGCCTAACTGGAAACACAGAGGGAAGGAAGGCATGTCTAGCCTGAAAAGAGAGACACTAAAATAATGATCACCTTGTGTGTGAATGAGGAAGCAAGCCAGAGAACACCCAAGGGGCATCATGGCAGCAAGAGAAACTGAAATTAGCTGAGTGTGAACTTCCTGACAGTGCCAGAGGGATGATGAAGACCCAGCATTCGGGGGAAGGACTCTGGGTGACTCCCTATCGGGAGTCATTGAGCCAAGCTCAGGGTGGAGGCCTAGCCAGGCCTGCTGGGAGGCAGAGGACTGGAGCAGGTGACCAATCCAGCTGCCATGCAAGGGCACAACCTAGCGGAAGGGAGGAGGCTGAGAGCTGGACTCAAGGTGGGGTCCAGGGTGCACCGTGTTCAGGTAACTCCATAATTGAGCCCATTTTGCCAATGAGAAAACTGAAGCCCAGAGAGGTTTAGGAACGTGTCCAAGGCCTCACCAGTGAAGCGGGACTTGAGCCCAGGTCTTCGGTCCCACGTCCTGCCACTGCCCTGCCCCCTGGACTGGAAGCTTCCCACACCTGGCCCAGACCTCCTTCCTTGGTTCCTCCCCAGGCCCTCTGCACCCCTGCTCCCTGGTGCCGCCCTCTCCCAACACCCAGCCACATGGCCCCAGAGTAAGGCGGGGATTGCAGAGGAAGCTGCGAGTCCCGCTCCTGTCTAACAACTGAACTGAGGGAGGAAGGAGGTGGGAACAGGTCCCAAACTCCCATCTCACTTGTCCTTGCCGTCTCCGTCTCAGACTCTCTCGTGATAGGAAAGTAGGCCAGTTTGGAATATGTCACAGATATTTTCGACATCCCCATCTGTACTAGAGCTTCGCACGCAGCCAAGCAGGGTGGAGCCAGAGGCTTCTTGCCGGATGAGGTACACACCTGCTACCTATGGGGCCCAGAGCCCAGATGGAGGCTGGGGAGAGGCACCAGGGACCTCCAAGGGATCTGGGCAAACACCCAGCAACCTGGACAGGGAGGGACGGGAGACCAGGCGTGTCTGTCTTCCCAGAGGAGCGGGAACAGGACAGCTGGGACCTGAGGTACCATCCCACTGCTCCTGTGACAATGTGTCCCAGTAGCCTGGGGTGGAATACTGAGGAAGGAGTCATCAGTCCTCAGGGAAAGGGATCCGGAAGAACTTCATGGAAGATGTGACTGATATTGAGTTGGGACTTGAAAGGGGAGTGGGATTTTGCTGGGTGAAGAATAGGAAGAGGGTGTCCCCTGCTGAGGGGAACACTGGAGAAGCTGAAGTCTCCTGGGGTGTGCTGGAGCCCATCTGGCCAGAGGGAAGGGCTATCTGGGACGTGACAGAGAGAGAGGAGCCAGGGACAGATAAACCTTGAAGAGCTGTGAATGGAGAATGTCCAGCTAGGGACCTCGGGGTGCACCTGTAAGTGCCCACAGAGGCTTATTCAATGCCATGATTCATTTAGTTGTGGGCAGGAAGTCACCCCAAAATGGACAGAAATGAGCTGGGTGCAGTGGCACACACCTGTAATCCCAGCTACTTGGTAGGCCAAAGCAGGAAGGTCACAAGTTTGAGGCCAGCCTTGGCAATTTAGGGAGATCCTGTCTCAAAAAGAAAAGGATGTGGTTCAGATTTTCCCTGGTTTAATCCTCAGTACTGAAAAAAAAAAAAAAAGTTTAAAAGGAAAAATGAAATAAAACAAGAAAGAAAAAGAAAAATTGCACCTTTGTGATGGAGGCAGGATTCAGATCCCTTCATGCACTTCAACACACTGCCTTCTTCCTCCCTAAGCACTTAACTTCTTTGTCCCCCAGTTTCTTCATCTAGAAAATGGGCCGGGGGGGATTAGTGAGGGAGCACACAGATAGAAGCCACTGGGCACTGCGCCTGATATTTGGTCAACAATCAACAAATATTTATTGAGCAGCTACTAGGAGCAGAACCATCTCCCAGGTGTTGAGATGCAACTAGAAACAAAACACAAGTCCCTGCTGTCCTCAAGTGGACACTAAGATGAGGATTGAGAGGATGGCCAAAGGTACAGAGGAAGTACTTGATAAATGCTCCCACTAATCCCCGCTTACTGGCTGTGGGAGCTTGGGCAAGTCACTCTGGCAAGTCACTTCTGGGTCTAGAAAGTAGGAATGCAGAGAGGAGATGCTGTCCACCGCGTAGCTTGTCATATTTTACTGTCACCACCAGCCTCCCTGCAGAGTAGCTCTGCTCCAGCTCTGTGTGACCAGCAAAGCCCTTCCTCCGTCATCAGCCAGCAGCAGGTACCTGGTCTAGGGATTACAGTTCATACTTTGTTTCCGGTTCCCTCTCTTCCCAGGACCCAAGGCCTCTATCTGGTCCTGTTGCAGGCGAACAGTTCCCCAGCTTCCGTCCAGGTCTGGCCTTGAACATGACGCATCCTCATGGAAGTTATAGGAGCCTGATGTTCAGGGGACATCTTTGTCCCTGAGCAGTAGGGCCCCAGGGCTCTTCAGTTTCCAGAGGTGGAACAGATTCGGCCTGAGTCGAGGTGGGGTGAACCTCAGGTCAAAATCAAGGAGCTCCTTGGGGAAGGATAAAGAAGTCAGAGTCCGGTCCTAGGAACATAAAATCATCGTAGTGGGAGCCTTTGCTTAAGCACTGAGAATACGACTTTAGCTAATTTAATCCTCTCTGTATCTAAAATTTCATCTTAGAGTTGATGAAACTGAGGCTCATGAAAGCCAAGTGACTTTTCCATGGAGTCCCAAAGGCTCTGCTCATCTTGACTTCCCTGGGCTGTGTGCCCAACGTCCAGGCCACAGCTGTACTCCAGTCCCCAAGAGTGACCAGAGGTAAATAACTGGGACCGTAGGACTCGGGAGAGAGAATGAGCCTCATACCTCCTATTGGTCATTACTGCCCCTCATCCCTTCTAGGAACAGTGACCTGGTCCACCTCACCCCGATCTCAAGGTCAGAAATTAGGGACAGAGTCTGCAGGTGGGGCGGGGTCCTTCCTCACTCCGTATTGCTGCTTCCAGACATCCTCTGTCACTTCCTCTGTCCCCTGTACCACCTCCCACCTCCCTCGTCAGAGTGCCACTAGCTCCCAGTGTGTCTCTCTTGTGACGCCCCAGTTCAAGCACGTCCCAGAGAACTCCCAAGTCCCAGTCTCTCAGTTCTGCAGCCTTCACACGCCAACCACTTTCTCCTCCACCCAAAGCCTTGTTCCCAACAGGCTACTGTCACCACCTGTAAAGGGCTCACATTTTCTTCTCTGACCACAAACTTTTATTCAGCCATTCCTCATACAGCTGTTCTTCAGCCTTCTGTCCATGGAACCTGACATATTTTCTTCATTCATCAACTTCCAATGGCCTTCACCCTCTTCCCTTGTCAGCCCAGAGTTCCTGGTTCAAGAAATCATCATACCCCCCGTCCCCTGTCTGTGGAAGTTACACTTGCCTGGCAGATTCTTAATGCTGGACTTCTGACTCAACATGGTTACCTCAGCACAGAGATTTATTGCTTCTTCCTCAAAAATCTCTGGAGGAGACCAAAATAACACTGAAGTTTTTGGTTTGTTTGTTTTTGGGGTACTGGGGATTGAACTCAGGGGCACTGAGCCACTGAGCCACAACCCCAGCCCTATTTTGTATTTTCTTTGGAGACAGGGTTTCACTGCTTAGCACCTCGCTTTTGCTGAGGCTGGCTTTGAACTCACCATCCTCCTCTCCAGGCTAACACTGGAGTTTTAAAGCAGATTAATTTACACTGGTGGCAAAACCTAACAGAGATGGGACAACCATGACACCACAGAGTGCTTCACTCAAGGTGTGAATTTTCCCAAATGACTCTGAGTTTCCTCCTAAGTACAGGAAAAAGGCAGAGACAGCTACTCTCATCATCCCAACTCAACACTGCTCTGGAGACTGAGCCAGTGCAAACAAATGAGGGTGGGGTGCGGCAGGAAATCAGGTTTGAAAGAAAGAAATAGGACTGCTTGTATCCATAGATAGCATGGATTCTGCAAAATCCATGGAAAATCTGCTACTAAAACTAACAGGTGAGGTTAGCAAGATTGTAAGATATAAGAGCAATATTCAAAAATCAATTATATTTCTACATAATGCAGCAAAGGAACAACTAGAAATTTAAATTTAAAAATAAAATCTTGTACAATAGCATCCAAAAATATGAAATACTTAAAGTTCAACAAAGAACATACAGGAGCCATATAACCGAAACCGCAAAACATTGCTTGTAGAAATTAAAGATGATTTGAATAAATGGGGAAATATACCATATTCATGGATCAAAAGACTCAATACTGTTGAGATGATGATGTAGCTCACACCTGTAATCCTAGGGACTTGGGAGACTGAGGCAAGGGGATCCCAAGTTCAAGGCCAGCCTCAGCACTTTAAATAGGCCCTAAGCAACTTAGTGAGACTCTGTCACAAAGTAAAAAACAAAAAGGACTGGGGTTGTAGCTCAGTGGTAAAGCACCCCTAGTTCAATCTCTAGTTTAAAAAAGAAAAAAAAGAATTCCCCAAATTGATCCATAAATTGAACACAGTCCCAGTCAAATTCCCAACAGACTTTTTATGGTAAACACTGACAAGCTGACTCTAAAATTCTTATGGAAATGTAATGAAGTTAGAATAGTCAATTTTGACTATGTGAATGACAGCACATGGCTATGGTCCTAATTACTCTGGATACTCAGGCAGGAGGATCACCTGAGCCTAGGAGTTCCGGGTCAGCCTAAGTAACACCTTGAAGGGCTCCCATCTGCTTCCCCCATCCAAGGTCACCCCATTCTGGAAGGTGGGTGGGTTCAGAGTCAGAGGGATCTGCTAAACCCACTGAAAACGCTCCTGGCTGTGCACGGTGGTGCACACCTGTAATCCCAGCTACTCGGGGAGGCCCAGCAAGGCCATCTCAAGTTTGAGGTCAGTCTGGCAATTTAGCAAGACCCTGTCTCAAAATTGTAAAAAGGATCAGGGATGTAGGTGTAAAGCATCCTTGGGTTTAATCCCCGGTACACAAAAACAAAAACACTGTGGTTGGTGAAAAAAGTCAGACATGCAAAAAATTACATATTGACGAAATCCATTTATATGAAGTTCTAGAATAGGAAAAAAAATCTGTGGTGATAGAAATAAGAACAGTGGTTGCCTCTGGAGATTAACTGGCCAGAAGGGGACTTACTGGGGTAATGGAAATATTTCATATTTTAATTATGGTAATGGTTAAAAATATCAAATTTTATTTTGTAAAAAATTTATTTTTTATAAAAATTTTTTTGTAAAAAATTTATTTTTACAAAATTTTGTAAAAATAAAATTAGGGCTGGGGAGATAGCTCAGTTGGTAGAGTGCTCACCTCCAAAGCACAAGGCCCTGGGTTCAATCCCCAGCACTGCAAAAAAAACAAATAAATAAAAATTTAAAAAATAATAAAATAAAATGAAAGCCAGGCACAGTGGCACACACCTGTAATCCAAGTGCTTGGGAAGGCTTAGGCAGGAGAATTGCAAGTTCAACACCAGCCTCAGCACTTTAACAAGACCCTGAGCAACTTAGTGAGACTGTGTCTCAAAATAAAAAATAAAAAGGGCTGGGGATGTGGCTCAGTGGGTAAGTGCCCCTGGCTTCAATCCCAGGTTCCAAAAAATTAAAAGTAAAATAAAAACGAGAGCACCAAATGAGAAGCAGTGATGAGAGGTCAGTGGACACACTAACAAGGGAGGGAGAGGGTGGCACAGGGCTTTATTTTATTTTATTTTATTTTATTTTGTAGTTGTAGATGGACAGACTGTCTTTATTTTGTTTATTTTTATGTGGTGCTAAGGATCAAACCCAGTACCTCACACGTGCTAGGCAAGTGCTCTGCCACTGAGCTATAGCCCCAGCCCAGTACAGGGAATTTTTTTAAAATAAAAAATAAGATTCTTGGTTGAGTGCAGTGAAGTATACCTGTAATCCTAGAGACTCCGGAGGCAGAGGCAAGAGAATCACAAGTTTGAGACCAGTCTCAGCAACTTAGTGAGACACTCTCTCTCTAAAAAAAAAAAAAAAAAAAAAAAAAACACTTGGGATGTTGTTCAGTGGCAAAGGTCAAACCCCAGTCCAGTCCCCCCAAAAAATCATATGCTTGAAAACCTGTGCATTTTATTATATATATACATTAGACATCAATAAAAAATAAATAGCTAACTGAAGAATGATACGTAACTGGATGTTTTAAAGAACTTGAAACAGTTGTTTGTTCAGGAAAAAAAAAGTCTCATATTTAATGATGAAATCGTGAATGTTCTTCTCTGAGTTTGGGAATGAAACAAGAAAGTCACTTTCACCACTTCTGTTCAATATTGCATTGGTTTTAACCAGTGTAATTGGCAAGAAAAGAATACGAAGCCTGAAAAGGAAAAAGTGAAGCTATAATTACTTGAAGATGACATAATTTTGTATGCAGAAAATCCAAGGAATCAAAGTCCAGCGAAGCAAATGAGAAACAGAACCTGGCTGGGTGGGGCAGCGCCGGCCTATAATCCCAGTGGCTCAGGAGGCTAAAGTTAAAGGATCACAAGTTCAAATCCAGCCTCGGCAATTTAGAGAGAATCTGTCTCAAAATCAAAAATAAAAGAGGCTGGGATGTGACTCAGTGGTTAAGCACTCCTGGGTTCAATTTCTGGCACAAAACAAAACAAACAAACAAACAAAAAAACACAAAACAAAAAACCTATACTAGAATAAGGGTTTTCTGATTAAAAGCAGCAGCAGCTGTAATCTCAGTAACTCCAGAGGCTGAGGCAGGAGTATCGGGAATTTAGTGAGACGGTGTCTCAAAAAATAAATCAATTAATTGATTAGAGAAAGAAAACACACACACACACACACACACACACACACACACACTTTACCAAAACTGTCATAAGAATAAATAGAAAATCTAACTAGTTAGGATCGCCAACCCTACCGAGAAGAAAATAAATAAAAGAAAGACAAAAAGTCTGATTAGTTCCATATCCATATCAGCAATTAAAAGCCTAGTCACCAAAAAAAAAAAAAAAAAAAAAAAACCTCCAGGCCCAGATGGTTTCACCAGTAAATTCTTCCAAATATTTAAAGAAGAGATATCAAACTTCTACAACAAACCCTTCTCCAGATTAGAAAGAGAAGAAGCTCTTCTCGATTCATTTTGAGGCCATGATAACCTTGATATTGAAACATGGTGAAGATTTTCCAAATAAAAGAAATATAAGGTCTGGGGTTGTGGCTCAGTGGTAGAGCACTTGCCGAGTGTATGTGAGGCCCTGGGTTGGATCCTCAGCACCACATATACATTAATTAATTAATTGTAAAAAAGAGACTATAAGTTAGTCTTTTTCATAAACAGAAATGAAAAAACTCTAAATATTAGCAAATTAATATATAAAAGAGAGACTGGGGTATAACTTAGTGGTAGAGTACATATTTATCATGCACAAGGCCCTGGGTTCAATGTAAAAATACATAAAGGAATAGTATATGATACTAAATTGGCTTTATTCCAGAAGAGCATAGTTGGTCTAACTTCAGAAACTCTACCAATGTAATTCATTTCTGTGATAGAATGAAGTACAAAATATGTGTGACTATCGCAATAGATTCAGAAGAACTCTACAAAATTCAATACCTAGTCATGATTAAAGAAAAATAAAAGTCCTCGGGCTGGGGGTGGGCTCAGTAGTAGAGCGCTTACCGCGCATGCTCAAGGCCCTGCACACGCCCCCCCCCCCGCACTGCAACACAAGAATGAGTGAATGAGAAAGAAAAACTCAGCAAAATAGGAAATGAAGAAAATTTCCTTAATCTGATTAGTGCCAAAATATCAAAGCCTTTCCTCTGAGAGAAAAACAAGACAAGGGTTTTCCTGTCACCAGTACCTTGTCCTGGAAGCTCTTGTCAAAGCAGTAAAGCAAGAAAATTACACAGCAGGTGTAAGAATGAAAATGGAAGGATGAATCATCATTCACAGATAGTAAAACTGTGCAACAGAAAAATATAATGGAAATATATTATGAACAGCTCAAATTAATAGTATTGTTCAAACAGTTGTTTATTTTTTACCGATTTTTCTGTCTACTCATTTTATCAAGTATTGAAAGGATGTTAAAATCTCCAACTAGGATAAGGAGTGTGGTAAGAATGAAGGAAAGAAGGACTGTATAGAGGGAAAAGAGGGGTGGGAGGGGTGGGAGGGAAGGGAAAAAAATAGCGAATCAAACATCATTGCCCTATGTAAACGTATGATTACACAAATGGTATGCCTTGACTCCATGTACAAATAGAGAAACCAACATGTATCCCATTTGTATACAATAATAATTAAAATAAAAATAAAATAAAAAAATAAAAAAATCTCCAACTATAAAAAAGAGAGAATTGAATAAAAAAAAAATTCCAATCATACTTGTAAGTTTGTTTGTTTCTCCTTGAAGTTCTATCAGTTTTTCCTTTAGGTATTTTGATGCTTTGTTATTGGGTGAATGTTTGAAGTATGTGCTTTTTGTTGAAGTGATCCTTTTATTGTAATGAAATGGATGTCCTTATCCTTGGTAATACTCCTTGCTCTGAAATCTATTTAGTCTGATATTAATATAACCCTTCTGATTAGCCCTAGCCTGGCATACCCTATATTAATATAGCCACTCCAGCATTCTTTCGATCAGTGTTAGCATCGTACCCCATTTATTTTTTATCTTTTTGTGTCTTTATTTACTTAGTGGTGCTAGGGATTGAACTCAGGGTCTCACACCTGCTAGGCAAGCACTATACCCACTGAGCTACAGCCCCAGCCCATTTTATTTTACTTTGAGACAGGATCTCACTAAATTGCTAGGTTGATCTTGAACTTGAGATCCTCCTGCCTCAGCCTCCTGTGTTCCACTGCTACTGGTGTTTTATTGTTTTGGTACCAGGGATTGAACCCAGAGGAGCTTAACCACTAAGCCACATCCCCAGCCCTTTTTAAAATATTTTATTTAGAGACAGGGTCTCGCTGAGTTGCTTAGGGGCTTGCTAAATTGCTGAGACTGACTTTGCACTCTCGATCCTCCTGCCTCAGTCTCCCATGCTGCAGGAATTACAGGTGCGTGACACCTTGCCCAGAATTTTTCTTTTCTTTTTTTTTCTTTTTTTAGTATTGGGAATTGAACCCAGGGGCCCAGGGGCACTTTACCAGTGAGTCACATCCCTAGTCCATTTTTTATTTTTTATTTTAAGACATGGTCTTGCTAAGTTGCTGAGAGTTTTGCTACATTGCTGAGGCTAACTTCAAACTGACTTCAAATTTCAATCCTCCTGCCTCAGTCTCCCAAATTGCTAGGATTACAGGTGTACACCATCATGCCAAGCTTGTGTTTTTATTTTTAAAGTGGACTTTCTTATACACAGCATGTAGCTGGGTCTTGCTTTTTCATCTTCCTTTTAATTAGGTTGTATAGATCATGCTTACTGATTATAATTGGCTATCGACATAGTCAAGATTAAGTCTGCCATCTTGGTTGTACAGCTAAATGAATCTACTCATTATCAATGAATTATTTTTTTAAACATCTACCATCTTGCTATTTGTTTTCCTTTGTCCCATCTGTTTTTTTCTTCTCTTTTTTCTGCCTTCTTATAGATCGAGTAATCTCTTTAACTTTTTATTCTGAAATAATTTTAAGTCTACAGAAAAGTTGCAAAAATAGTACAGATAGCTCATATATCTCCTTTACCCAGTTTTCCCTAATGTTAACAATTTACCTAATCATAGTACAACGATCAAACCAATTAGTGTTGGCACAATACTATTAACAAAATTAAAGACCTTATTCTAATTGTAACCATTTTCTCCCTAATGTCCTTTTTGGGTTTCCAGGTCCAATCCAGAATTTCCTATTTTTTACTGTAACTCAGGGGTAGAGCACTTGCATAACATATTCAAGATTTGGTTCCCAACACTGAAAAGAAATAATAAGATTTATCATCTTAACCATTTTTAGATGTGTGGTACAGAAGTATTAACTGTCCATATTATTGTGCTATCGATCTCTAGAAATTTTTCATCTTGCCAGATTGAAACTGTACCATGAGCAACAATTTAGCATAAAAGCCTCAGGCTGATCTGGTTTGAGTGTATGACAGGATTTCTTTTTTAAAGTGAAATAATATTACGCTGTGTATGTATGCCACATTTTCTACAATCATTGATGGGCATTTTTGGTGGTTTTCATCTCTTGACTATGATGAATGATGCTTCCATGAATAGAGATGGGCAAATATCTCTTTGAGGTCCAAAGGTGCCAAGGAGTGGAATTGCTTCAGCCTGTGGTAATTCTCTTCAATTTTTGGAAACTCCTTCTTAGCAGCTGCACCATTTCCCATTCCCACTGACAGTGCACATGAGTTCCAATTTCTCCACATCCTCGCCACCACTTAATATTTTCTGGTTTTGGTTTTGTTTTGTTTTGTCCATAGTAGCTATTCTAACAAATATAAGGAAATGTCATGTCGTGGCTTTGTTGTTGAGTTGTAGGAGTTCTTCATATATCTGAATAATTATCTCTTATCAGATGTGTGGTTTCCCATTCCACTGATCTCCTTTTCACTCTTTTTTTTTTCCTTTTTCATTCTTGATAATTTCCTTTGCTGCGACAAACTTTTTAAGTTTGCTCTAGTCTCATTAGAAAAATGAAAAATAGAAAGTTTGCTTTTGTTGCCTGTACTTTGGTTGCCAAGTCCAAGAAATCACTGCCAAATTCCATGGAATGAGGCTTTTCTCCTGTTTTCTTTTAGGAATTTTTTTACTTTCAGATTTTATATTGAAGTCTTTATTCCATTTTGAGTTGTTTTTTGTATATGCTGTGAGGGTTCCAACTTTCCTTATATCGTTTGTCAAAGAAAATTGTCCTTTCCCTCTTCTGTAGTCTGGACACTATTTTGCCTTCATTTTTGTAGGATATTTTTGCTGTATATAAAACTCTAAATGGACATGGACAGCTTCTTTTATTTATTTTATTTTATTTATTTATTTATTTATTTATTTATTTATTTTCAGTAGTGGGGATTGAACCCAGAGGCATTTTACCACTAAGCCACATCCCCAGCCTTTTTTATTTTTAATTTTGAGACAGGGTCTTACTAAGTTGCTTAGGCTCTCACTGAGTTTCTGAGGCTGGCCTCAAACTTGTGATCCTCCTGCCTCAGCCTCCTGAGCACTGGGATTACAGGTGTGTGCCAAGGTGCCCAGTAGTTCCTATTCTTTCAGTACTTTAAAGATGGTGTTCTGCTGTTTTCTGACTTGCACTATGTCCACTGAGAAGTCTGCAACCATTCTTACCTTGTTCCCCAGTGTGTAAATATCCTGTTTCTACGTTGCTTTCAAGATTTTCTTTTTTCTCATGGGTTTTGAGAACCCATTTTGTGTGTGGGGTGGGTACTGAAGATGAAACCCAGAGGTGCTTTACCACTGAGTCACATCCCCAGCCCTATTTGCTTTTCATTTTGAGACAGAGTCTCACTAAGTTGCTTGGTGCCTCGCTAAGTTGCTGAGGCTGACCTTGAACTTGCCATCCTCCTGCCTCAGCTTCCTGAGTTACCGGGATAACAGACAGGCACCACTGCATCTGGGTCTTTTCTTTATTTTTAATTTTTTGTTCATTTTTTTTTCCTTTTCCTTTTTCAGTTTTGTCTGCCTTTCTCAGACTGGGAGCGTGGCAGCCCTGGAAATGTGCCACCCAGATCTGACTGCATTTGCCCTATGGAGTGCCACTACCAACTATGTCCAACCGCAGGGCTTTCTGGATCTCCTGCAGTGTTTGCACAGAGGACACACTTTCCCCAGGCAGCTCTAGCCAATTACCGAGCACCACAGGAGGCACCGGGGCCTGGACACTTGTGCCCAGCAGGGTCCCCTGCAGTGGGTGAGCTCTGTGCTGAGGTGCTACCTGGGATTCCCAGAACTTCGCCTCCACCTGGGGGCTCCTCTTCCCCAGCCCTCCTTCCTCTCGCTCCCCTTTCTATCTGGATCACAGCGGTTTTAGTCCATGTTGCCAGGCGCCATCACCTTGAACCTGTGGCAGGATAGTACATCATGGCCAGAGTACATGGCAGAGGAGGCCTGCTCACTTTATGGTCACCTGGAAGCAAAGATAGAGAGAGGAAGGATCAGGGTCCTATATCCTCTTCAAGGACACTCCTCAGTGACCTAATTTCCATCCGCAAGGCTGCACATCTTAAAGGTTCCATCACCTTCCAATTGTGCCACAGGCTGAGCAACTGAGCCTTTAATCCGTGAGCCTCTGGGGGACACTCATCCAAGCTATACCACCAGAGGACTCGAACTAACACAGGTGTTTTCTTCATCTGTCAGGTGATCTTTGGTTGACCATTTGTATTTAAGGGAAAAGCACTAAAAAGCAGACTGGAAGTTTGGTAGGTACAAGTGAGACATTTAACTGGTGGATTTTGCTCTTTAGTGACTGGGCAAAGAGCCGACTGCTTCACTGGGACCTTTCCAAATGTTAGCATGTGGAATTTTTCTTTGAAGCCTTTCAGTTCTCCAGGTAAGAAGCCTCTGGTTTTTTGCCTGGAGACAAGACCCTTCTTTCTGCCTCTCTATGCAGGTCAGTGGTGGGGGGGTCACCTGTTTTTCCTCCCTGTGCCTCACCTTGGCCCTGCTGACCATTTGGTTGCCAAATCCTTTTCCCCTCTTTATCCTCTGACTTCCTCTGTCCTAGTTGCTAGGTCTATGACTCTTCTTTGATCCACTTCCAACCTTCCAGAACAGAGCTAAAATTCTTTATCTGCTGAGATATCATTTCTTTGTGGATTTATGCCTGCCTTCTTCTTGACTACCGTTTTAGTGGGATCTTAAAAGGCAGTGGGATAACGGCTGTGCAATTCCTCATCAGGAAGCAGAAGACCCTGCATCAGTCATACTGTCCAAAGGCCATTCTGCTGCTTTGTGGAGAACAGATTGTAAAGGGGCAAGAACAGAAGCAAGAAAGTCATTCAGGAGGCCACCGCCAGAGCAGGGGCCAGCGACTAGGGTGACTCGGATGAGTACAGCAGCAGTGGAGACGGGGAGAGTAGTTGCAGACACTGTTAGGCAGTGGAGCCCACAAAACTTGCTGATGGATTGAACAGAAAGGGGTGATTTCAAATGTGTCCACAGATTCCTTGATATTCCTCCCTTTAGGAAATGGAACTTAATTTTCCTCTTGAATGCCGGCTGGACTTAGTCCTCTCTTCCTCTCTTTCTTTTTATTTTTCTTTTCTTTTATTGGTACTGGAGATTGAACCCAAGGGTGCTTAATCAGTGGACTATACCCCCAGCCTTATTTTTATATTTTATTTAGAGACAGGGTCTCACTGAGTTGCTTAGGGCTTGCTGAGTTGCTGAGGCTGGCTTTGCACTTGTAATCCTCCTGCCTCGGCCTCCTGAGTTGCTGGGATTACAGGCATACCCCACCTCACCTGGCATTTTTCTTTCGTATTGGGGATTGAATTCAGGGGCACTCTACCACCGAATGATAACCCAGTCCTTTTTCATATTTTATTTTGAGACAGGGTCTAGCTGAGTTGTTGAAGCTAGCTTCAAACTTGCAAGCCTCCTGACTCAGCTCCTGATTCAGCAGGGATGCACCACTGTGCCCAATTTAGTGACTAATTTCTAAAGAATACAATATACTAGCCAGGCACAGTGGTGAACAGAGGCTGAGGCAGGAGGATGGCAAGTTCGAGGCCAGCCTTAGTAACTTAGCAAGACCCTGTCTCAAAATTAAAAAATAAAAAGGCTGGGGATGTGGCTCAGTGGTTATGTGCCCCTGGGTTCAATGCTAGGTACCAGAAACAAAATCAAACAAACAAACCAAAAAACCAATATACCAGAAAGTAGTAGAAGTGACATGTATGACTTCCGAGACAAGATCAGAAAAGGTTTTGGGGCTCTTCTGCTTCTCTCACTTGCTCACACTGCAAGAAACCAGCTGCCTTGTTATAAAGACCCTCAAACAGCTCTGTGAAGATGTTCACACAGCAAAGAATTAATTGAGGCTTCCACCAATCACCAACACTAACAGGCATGTGAATGGCCCCGTGGGAAGCAGGTCCTCCAGCTGGTCAAGCTATTAAATGACTGCACCCCAGCTGAAATCCTGTCTGCAGCCTCATGAGGGACCCGAGCCCAGCTAAGTTGCTTCTAGATCCAGACCACTATTAAGTGAGATAATAAATGTTTGTTTGTTTAGTGGTGCGGGGGTGGAATCCGGGGTCTTGCACATGCTACCCAAGCCCTTTGCCACTGAGGTGCAGCCCCAGTTCCATATGTATTACTTGAAACCACTAAGCGTAGAGGTTTCACAGCAATAAATAACTCACAGAAAATAAGGGAGGGCTGGGGTTGTGGCTCAGTGGTAGAGCGCTTGCCTAGCATGTGTGAGGCACTGGGTTCAATTCTCAGCACCACATAAAAATAAATAAAGCAAAAAAAAAAAAAAAAAAAGAATTCTGTTTAAAAAAAAAAGAAAAGAAAAGAAAAGAAGGGAGACTTATCCCGGAGTTTTGGGCTTGAGCAACTAGGTAAATGACCACAGCATTTACTGAAGCAAGGAAGGCTGGCCGAGGAAAGGTCTAGAAGAGACTCACCGTACTATAATGACCGCGTTGATTCTGCAGCGCCCTTTAGACATCCAAGAGGAGATGTCAAATAGCTGTTAGCTATAAATCTCCAGGCTGAAATATGTGGGAGTCCCTGGCCTGTGCCTAGTGTTGAAAGCTATGAACACCCAGGGAGAAAAGATGAGGAACCCCAGGGCCTTCCAAAGTTGAGAGGGAGGACCATGGAGAAGGAATAGCAGCGCGGGTGGGAGGTGTGTTTCCAGTCCATAGCGGTTCAGAGTGGGCAGAAGAGTGTTCCAGAAGGAAAGTGCCATCCACTGGGGTACTTGCAGCAGAGCAGGGAGTTCAGAGAAGCAATTCTTCCATGGTGACAGTGACTTCCAAGACACCAGGGCTAATAATAAGCACAACAGTTCCCGTTCCTTGAGTCCCTATCAAATGCCTGGCACTTTAACTTTCTTGTTGAATCATCGCAGTAACTCCATGAAGTAAATGTCATTGTCCCCACTTCACATACAGAGAGGCAGAGAGGTTAAATCACTTGCCCATGATCATACAGCTTGAAGACTGGCTGAGGCTGGGTTAAGACCAAAGGCCACAATCTCCACCACCAGGGGCAGGTGGAGTTCAAGGGGCCTGCCTGACTGTTGTGCCTCACCTCCAATTGGGTTTCCTAAGCTTTTTGTGCCAGACCCCAGGGAGCCTAAGCAAATATGGGCTCAGTGGGCAGGGGTTCCCCAGAAGGCAAGCAAAGAAATAGGGGTAGGGACAGACAAAGGTCTCTGCAGAAATGGGAAAAACAAGATAGGGGCCTACAAATCTGTCTTTTGACTTTAAAGGAGCAGTATGCAAATTATACTTAAAGCAGCATGCAAATGAGATGCAAATTACCTTGGGAATGAGCATCTGTTATATTTGAGTCAACAGCTCAGGCACGTTGAGTGAGCCCTCCCCAGCTTTCTTCCAGGGTGGCTGGGTCAAGACCCCTTGCAAGGTCCGCTAACAGGAGAAGCCACAATGTGCCTCCTGCAAGGCCAGCCCGACTCTGGATAGGAAGGGAAGCGCTGCCCACCATGTTGAAGTGAGTCATTTGTTCACACCTTCATCTGGCAATTGCCTGTAAAGCACCTACTCAGTGTGAGAGGTTGAAGTAGATGCAGCGGACAAAGAGAATCATTATTTCTAGCTTCTAGGAACATACCCTCTAGTGGGAGAAATGAATAGGTACAGTAAAAATTCCGGTACCTTCTAGAATCTGGACCACGCTTTCTCAACCTCAGCACTATGGATATTTTGCATAGGCATTCTTTGTTTGTAGGGTTTTTCCTGTGCTTTGGAGGATGTTCAACAATATCCCTGGGTGCCACCCATTAGACAGATGCCAGGAGCAAGTCCTGACGTGTGACAAATAAGCAACAACAACAAAATGTCCCCAGGGGCTGGGGTGCAGCTCAGTGGTAGAGCACTTGCCTAGCATTGTGAGACTCTGGGTTCCATACCCAGCACCCAAACAAAGTGCCAAATGTGGAAGAAGTTAAAAACCTCTGCTCAAAAATCACCGCAGTTAAAAACCTCTGCTCAAAAATCTAAGGCTCTGGGCCTTTGGGTAAATCAACCTACTCAGTGACCTATGGACTGAACTTCAAGGAGCCATGTCACTCCACGGATTGGTTCTATTTTTTGGTGCTTCTGCATGACGCTCTTTGGGCAAAAAGTCCCAAGTGGTCAAAAAGTCCCAAAGGGTGGTTGCAAACCTCTGATCTACATGGGGAAGTCATGAGCAGGGGAGTCCCCACATGTGAAGTGTCTGTGCTTGGGTGCACAGCTCGGTGGCTCTGTGGTGGCTGTTTGCAGGCCTTTTTGGCTTCCTTCTCAGCTCCTTGTCACTGGTAAATGCTGAGAATGCCTTCAAGAGGGTCCACACTGTACACTGAAACCATGTACTCTATGTGCACAGGAATGGATGGGAGACCAGACCTCCAGGCTTCCACATCAGACCACAGTGCCCAGGACGTGAGGATTCCTACCAATAACCAATCACCGCCCCATAGCAGAACATGGAGTCAAGAACTGAAAGAACTGAGGCTAGACACCAGGAAGAACTTCCCAATTTGGCACATGGGAGAGGGACAGTTGGAAGCAGATATGGAACTCTCTGGGGTGGGAGGGTGTTCCTGATGCAGGCTGAGGGAGAATCCCATTTACCCTCCTCCCATAACTCCTTCCTCTCTGCTCACCAGAGTTGAGTCCAGAAATCCTGCACAGATAAACCTCCAGACCCTGAAATTCGCAAGTGGGGTGGAGCAGGACCTGGGGCCATGCCTCACCCAACTGAATCTGAGAACCCTTTCTATCTGAGATTTGCCAGACAGCAGCAGGATGTGTGGGGATCTTGTTCCCCAGGGGCCTGGGGATGGAGCAGGCTCTCCCTTCTCCCTTTGACCACTGAACCTTCTGGACATAGGCACAATCAGGCATTTCATGCCTGGCAAGGGTCAGAATGAAAGGCCTGTGTCTGTCTGCTCCCCACCCCCCATTCCATCTTTAGAATTTTCCATCTGCCCGAGGCCCAGGCCTCGTCTTTCTCCTCCTTTCCCCTCCGACCCTCTAAGTCCTTCACGAAGATCTGGGAACTGAAGGGATCATCTACAATTCTCTACGATTCTCAGGGGCAGGGCACTGACTCCCATCTCCAACACTCCAGGGAGGGAGGCGAGGCGCTAATGGTCTTCTCTTGCCATTCACAGGAACCCAGAGAGCCAATGACGCCCCTAGGTCACACAGCCAGGCCCACTCTGTTCTCCTCCACAGCGTGCCCCAAGTCAGGGGTGACTGGGTAAAAGGACGAGTTTCTCACCATTTCCCCACGGAACCAAGGGCTCTCTCCCACTGGAAATTCCCCAGACAGTGAAGACCTGGTAGAGTCATGAGAACCCAGAGCAAATATAAATCAGGGTTCAACCTGCTGATCGCTTGCTGTGTATCCCAAGGAAGGGACGGTCTATGTGCAGCCCGAGGGAGCGGCTCTCCTTTCCGTCCTCCCCTATGCTGCCCCTGCCACCCCACCCGATGCTGAAGCCCAGACAAGTAGCCAGGAACTGGCGTCACCGTTCTCTAGCCCCCAGACGTTCGTCCCACCGGCAGCACCCGTGAGCCTGACATTCTGTCGGCTTCACACCACCTCCCAGAGCTCCAGCCAGAAGCGCTTCCTGGATAAAATATTAAACATGCAAATCTGAGACAGTGCCTCAACGAGCGACAGACTGCACGACCACAGCCTGGCAAAGGAGACGCACGCCGCCCGGGGGTGGGGGAGAGGTATATATAGACAGAGACTTTGAATCTATCTGTGCAACATGGAAGGCAGAGAACAGCCGGATGGAAAACTACCGCAGCAGCCTCCAGCTGGGGTGGCCTGAGGTCGGCAGGCAGGAGGCAGGGAGAGGGGAGGGGGGTCAGGAGGAGCCCCTAAGCCTGGCTCAGAGTGGACCATGACAAAAGCCCTTTGTGCTCACATTCTGCATGGAGGGGGCCAGAGACTCAGGGCAGGGGAATGGGCACATGGTTTTGGAAAGGAAGTTAGTTACAGGCATGGAGAAACAGAGAGAAGAGAGAAGGGGCAGAGACCTGGGGTCACAAGGAGCACAACTCAACTCATGCGGGGCCCAGGGGCCTCTTTAATATGGCACCAAGTCGGCCAGGGCACAGTGGCTCACACCTGTAATCCCAGTGACTCAGAGACTGAGGCAGGAGGATCGAGAGTTCAAGGCCAGCCTGGGGACAAATAAAAAGGGCTGGGGATGGGCTGGGGATGTAGCTCAGTTGGTACAGCGTGTGCCTCACGTGCTACAAGGCCCTGGGTTCAATCCTCAGCACCACACACGAAAAAGGTGGGGACTGGGGATGTGGCTCAGTGGTAAAGGGCCTCTGGGTTCAATCCCCAGTACCAAAAAAAAAAAAAAAAAAAAAAGGGCATCGAGATAAATTGGGTCAATAAGGGTTCCCACCTCAATCAAAATAATGCTTCCTAATCTTGAATATGAGTGGGAATCTCCAGGGACCTTGTGAGCCATTCAGACTCTGAGCCAAAAGGCCATCCTAAGGAGAGGGCCCCAGAGGGCTGAGGAGGGTGGTATCCGTTCACTGCATCCAGTGTATCAGGGACTGAGGACACCGTGGCACCTGTGTAGGCCCAAAAGGGTCTGAAAGCCTCAGGCCAGAGTGTCTGGGAGCTCACAGTGGCCCCCACAAGGACAGAGCTCACAGGGCCTGGAGCAACATGGAGCCCACGGGGATGAGATTGAAGAGGAGCTCCCTCTGGCCTGGAGTGAGTTGGGCCCACAGTGATCACCCTGGGGGTCTGAACTGATCAGAACCTGCAAAGGACTGACTAAGGTGACGCCCACATTGGCCCAGAGTGACGCAGGGCCCACCAGGGCTGCAACCGACAAGGCAACTGACACAGAGCCTCCGACAGACAGAAGCCCTGTGGTGTGGGTGGGCCCAGACACGGTGGGGCAAGGGTGCTCTCCATGGAAGTCCCAGAACTCAGAAGCAGGAGAGGAGGAGCCGGAGGAGGCTGCAGAGGGGCGGAGCGGGTGCCGAGGACGGTGCCAGCTCTGGCTGCTGTGAGCCAGCCTGCTGCCGTGGGCTGGGTGCTACTTGGCTGGGCCCTGGGTTGGAAAGTGCTGAGAGAGAAGGTGCTGCTGCCGCTGCAGCAGGCAGCTCAGATGGAGGAGGAAGTGGGAAGCTGGAGGCAGGTGGCACTGGGCCCTGGCACGGGAATGCACTCCCCCAGGAGGCTTGGCGGTGGGGAGGACCCGCTGCCCCACCCGGGCTTGGCATATAGACTCTCTGTTCCCGTTAGACGCAGGGACACCAGGGTGATGGAGTGAGGGCTTATGGACTCCAGTCTCCAACTCTGAGGAAGCAGACTTAACAGGCAGCTCCCTGGCTGGAAGACTCTCGTTCTCAGGGGTAAGAGGCCTTTTCCATGGCAGGGTACTCCGGCCCTGTGGGGGAAAGGACAGGGCAGGGCAGGTTGTCTTGGTCCCTAGCAAAGTCACCCCACCACTTCCCAGCAGCTGGAGATAGGTACCCATGTCTGTCTTAACTAAATCTCGTCTCCCTTGCCCATTTCATCAGATGACCCTCAGTCCTTGTCCCCACTCAGCATCTGCCTTCAGCAACTCCCTATGCCCAGGAGCAGGTGAAGGAAGGCGTAGCTATGGAGTCTTTCTCCAGCAGGTCAGGTGGTACCTCAGCCTTTTTTTCTAAAGAAGTGAGGTTTTTTTTTGGTGTGTATGTGACCCTGTGACCAAAGCCTCAGTTAGCTGTTCCATGCAGCAGCTGGTCCCCCACCCCCTGACCCCAGGCCAGGACACCAGTGTCTTCCTCTCTCTGCCTGCCTCCCCCACCCTACAGTCTGGTCCCTGTGTAATAAGGTCCCCGCCTACTCTGACCTCCTTATGTGATCCCCCTCCACTCAGGACAGGTGTCAGGAAGAGGCTAGGGACCCGCAGGTCCAAGGGTACAGTTCCCTGCCCCTCCTCTTCCCCCACCACGCCATCTTCCTAGCCTGTGACTGCTGGAGGATCGATCCCTAACTCCATTGGCACCTGCACGTCTCCATGCTGACCTAGTTTCTCTCTCGGTGCTGAAGAGGGGACACATCCTTACACATGCTGAGACACAGAGCCAGGAGACACACAGTCGGTGCACACGGATAGATGGATGAAAGCAGGTACCACACACTTTCCTATACACTTTCAGACTCACACAGGTGCATCCAGAGACACCTCCCCAGCTCATGAACATGCCCAGGGACGCGAGCAGGACCCCCTGTCCACAGGACCTTCTAGACACACGTGAACAGACACTCAGGGTCTCATAAGCCACAGACAAAACTCCCTCAGGGCCTCCCCACACCCTCTCCAACTCCTGCCCCCAGATCCCCATCCTCCAGACGACCAAAACACCAAAGGAGGCCTTACTGCCACACTGCCGTGGGCACGGGATCAGGGATCCTCCAAACGCAGGAGTGGGCCCCAGCCTTCCCCCACTCTGTCCACTCCGTTCCTTTTAGAACTGCAGGGACCTTATTTCCTGGTGATGGGTCTCTGTACTTCCATGAGGCCAAGGGTAAGGGGACACTTCCCTTCTGTTTCATAGCAGCAAATGTGAGGGTCCGTGGAGATGACAGGAGGTGAGGTAAGGGATACTGAGGGACCTTGAAGATACTGCTTGATCTCTCTGGCTCTTCCTCCATTAAAACAAATACCTAGGGGCTGGGGAGATAGCTCAGTTGGTAGAATGCTTGCCTTGCAAGCATGAGGCCCTGGGTTCGATCCCCAGCACCGCCAAAAAAAAAAAAAAAAGACAAACAAAAACAAATACCTACTTGATTTCACAGGTAGGAATATGGAAGCCCTTTGTACGTGGCGGAGCTTTCTCCATAAATGTAAGAGACCCTTATTTATTCCACTTGCTCCTGCCTCTGGGGTGACTCTCCCAACTCTGCCTACCAAAAGTCTGACCTGTTCTGTAGGAAGTGGTTTGACCTAGGGGCGAAACAGGGACCTAGGGAAGAGAGGATGGGGCAGAGGGAGGGGTTAAGCCACCCTGGAGGCACAGGCCACCCCCTGCCCTGCTCGTGCCAGGTCTTCCTCCCCACATCCTTCAGATTTCAAAGACTCTGGCTCTTAACTCCCAGAACATCTCTCTAAGCCAAGTTCTGCCATCATCTTGCTAGCCTTGGGTCCCCAGCTCCACAAGGTAGGCAGCCTCTCTGAGCAGCCTTCCCCCTTCCCAGGCCTCTGCCCCCTTTGCCCATGCTGCTCCGTGCCCTCCCACTCCCCTCCACACCCTCCACACCCTCTTCCTCTCCTGGCCGCACCCACCAACCCCCAGCCCTGGCTTCAGCTTCCTTCCCTTTCCAACCGAGACCCCTAGATCTATCCACCACTTCAACATCCTTCCTCTCCCTCAAGGCCCTTGACCTTCTCTGCCTGAACAGGGGAGACCCGCCCAGCCTGGCCAAGGCCTGCCTGCTGCGCTCCTAGACAGCCTTTGAGCCCACTGGAAAAACCTGCTCACACCCCAGCCAGAAAGTTTGGTGCCTCCCGTTCTCTGCTTCCAGCCATCTCCATATTGTTACTAGGTACCCCCTCTCTGCAAACTCCAGAGGGAGGCCCTTCCCCCTCAGGGCCCACCTAGTCTCCCACTTCTCAGAGAGAAGAGAAGCTGTCTAGGAGGGCTCCCCTCCCCCGCCACAGCTGCCAGCTTGCCTGTTTCCAGGCTCACCCGCGCTTCTCTCCTGTGCATGTGTGCATGTGTGCATGTGTGCCTGGGAGCATGCGTCCGTCCCGCCCTGTCCCCTGGAGCTCCAGGTCTCAGCCCCCTTGAGCCTCTTTCCAGTTGCCTCATCCCTTCACCCTCTTCTAACTCACTGCATTCACGCTGGGTTCTGAGCCCCCTTCTAGATTCTTCCTCCTCGCTGTCCTTCCTCCTCCAAGTCCCACAAAATTGATACCTGCATTTGCCGGGTCCACTTCTTTTCCTCCTGTCTCATCTCCCAACTCCCCTGGAGGGTCTCTGTAGTCACCTCCTACTTGTGAAGGCCAGTGGATCTTCCTCCTCCCTTACTTTATCTGATCTTTGTACAACATCGGGTACCGTCCCCCACTTTCCCCTTCTTAATGCACTCCTTCCATGGCTCATTTTTTGGGGGGTACTAGGGATGGAACCTAGGGCCTGGCACCAATGCTAGGCCAGCCCTGTACCACTGAGCTATGCCCGAGCCCTCCCTGGCTCTTAAATTAGTTAGGATGAGTTACATTGTTTTAGGTTAATTTCTTATTATATTAAGTTATAATTTTCTATTGCATGAAACTAATTTTTATTTTATTTCATTTATTTATTTATTTATTTATTTATTGGGACTGGGGATTAAACTTAGGGTCTCACTCATGCTAAGCACATGCTTTGTCACTGAGCTACCTCTCCAGCCCCACTAGTCATTTTGTATTAGTTAGACTAATTAGCTGTGTGCTTGGGTTATGCCAAACTGAATTAACTTCGTTAGGCTAAGTTGGATCTGTTGGGCTGAACTGTAACAAAGAGATTTAAAAAAAAAAAAAAAGACAGTGGCTTAAAGAATGTCAAGTTTTTCTTTCTCAGGTGCCAGGTCAGCAAGGAACTTTGCTCTCACAGTTAGTCTGAGACCCAAGTTCCTTCCATGCTGTGGCTATGCTGCCTGCCTCCTAGGGAACTGCCAAAATTGGGTGTCTGCCCTGCTGGGGTCCTGGCAGCAGGAAAGGAAAAGGGCAAATAGAGAGGTCACATCCAGGGTCTCCAAGTCAGGGGCTCATATGGTGAGAATGAAGGTCGGTGGTCATACCTGACCTTTGGGCAGCTGGAAAATGAGTCTACCTGGGAGGCCAGGTGGGAGCACAGATGTTGGTGGACAACCAGCTGTGATCACCAGAGCTCCCATGCCATCCCCTCCCCCTCCCAGGCCAAGCATCTCACCTTCATTAATATCCCTCAAGGTTCTGAGCTTGACCTTCTCACTCTACACATCTTCCCTGGCCTGTCTGTCTGTCTTTCTCTCCTTCTTTCCTTCCTTCCTTCCGTCCGTCCTTCCTTCCTTCCTTCCTTCCTTCCTTCCTTCCTTCCTTCCTTCCTTCCTTCCTTCCTCTCTCTCTCTCTCTCTCTCTCTCTCTCTCTCTCTCTCTCTCTCTCTCTCTCTTTCTTTCTTTTGGAGGTGCTGGCGATCAGGCCTCCCCAACCAGGCAGCAGCTCTTTCGTTTCCTGGCCACTCTTGTCCAGTCCTGTACTGGTGACTCCAGCCCTGATTCCCTCTTGAGCAGCAGACCCACCAGCATCAGGGCCAGAGTCTGAGATTCCAGTCAGTCTCCACTCTACTAATCTGCCACCCAAGGTTGTGATTGATTCTGCTTTTTTTGAGGGGGCAAGGGGTACTGTGGATTGAACTCAGGGGCACTCGACCACTGAGCCACATCCCCAGCCCTATTGTATTTTATCAGAGACAGGGTCTCACCGAGTTCTCCTGCCTCAGCCTCCTGAGCTGCTGGGATTGCAGGCGTGCCCCTCCGTGCCGGGTCTGTGATTCTGCTTTATAAAGACCTTCCAGTGAAGCTGTCCTCTGCTTCCCCTGCTGATCCCTCATGGGTCCTCACAGCCTCCAAACCAGTCTTCCCGTCCCCTCCAAGTGCCATAGGGTGCTACAGGACACACAGGTGCTCACCAGGCCCATCCTGAGCCTTCCTCTTTTTCCTTCTCAGTTTTTCTTTTTGTCCCTCCCCCTCCACCTTTTTTGATTTTTTACTTTTTATTTCGGTACAGGGGATGGAGCCCAAAGGTGCTCACCACTCAGGGACCTCCCCAGTCCTTTTTTAATTTTCATTTGGAGACAGGGTCTCACTAACTTGCCCAGGCTGGCCTTGAGTTTGTGATCCCCCTGCCTCAGCTTCCTGAGTAGCAGGGGTTACAGGCATGTGCCTCCACGCCTGGCCCCTTCCCAGCCTTTCCCTGGACCATCACATGGACACCCCAGCGTTCATTCCCCCACACACCCAGGAGACCCCACAAGAATACCTCCAGCCCTTACCTCTTCTCTGAACACCAGAACCAAATATTGACTTGACATTTTTCACTTGGATGCCTCAAAGGCACCTCAGATCCTATACACCCAGATCTGAGTTTAGGATGAACTTCCCTTTCCTGTCTCTATCATTGTCAACTCCAAAACTAAAGCCAGAGCCTGAGACTTACTCCTGTCCCCTCTCCTGCCCTCACCCCCACATGTCATCCTCGCCATACCTGAACAATTGTACCTGTGTCCACTCCACTCCATACCTGCTCCCGTCCCCCGAGCCTAGGTCACCACCATCTCTTGCCTGGACCATGATGGTGGCCCCCTAGTCTATCTCCCCACATCTGCTTTTGTCCCCGTAGTCATGCGGATGCCACAAGAATCCCTTCCAAGAGCAAATCTGCTTATCCCAGCCCTGCATCCCAGAGCTCTCAGAACAAGCCCTAATCCTCGCCTTGGCCCCCAAGCCCTGCCAGACATGTCCCTGCCCCTGCCCAGCCTCTCCATCCCCACACCAGGCTCCAGCTAAGGTGGCATCCCTTAGGTGTCCCGTACTCACTGCCTTACCCTTACTGTTCCTTCTGCCTGGAACATTCTTCCCTCTCTTGTAAACTCCTAGTCATCCTTCCAAGCTCATCGCAAGCAAGTATCACTTGCCTAGAGAAATGTCCTGCTGTCCCTCGATAGAGCCGATCCCTTTGGTGAAGCCCCCAGCCTCTCACATCTGCCTCCTTCACAGCACTGTTACAGCTCAGGATTGTTGATTAGGGTCTCGGCCCAGCCATCTGCCACTGCAAGAGGACCAGGACCCTTTCTGTTTTGCTCACCATGTTCTCCCAGTGCCTGCCATAATGTTCAGTACAGAGTAGGAGCTCAATTAATACCTACTTACTGAACAAAGAATAAGTGTAGAATCTGATTGGGTCATCCCTCAGGTGCTCAGGTCTTACCCTGTTGCTCAAGACCTTTTATGATCTGACCCCTGTGTATGTCATCTCTCCTCCAATTCTAAAGTTTCGCTCCCTAAAGAAAACCTCAGGGACTTTGCACATGCTCTGCCAGCTTCATGCTCTGTCTTCAGCACCTTCTGGGCTTTCTTCCTTCCATGAAGCCTTACATATCCTCCAAGACTGAACTCAGATCTCTCCTCCAGGAAGTCTTCCCTGACCCCATCCCCGCGTTCTTCCCATGTGCTCCATTGTGCCCCCAGCCTCAGCCATCTCCATGTCCACACTTGTCAGGCTGCACCACCCTTGACTCACTTGCCTCCTTCCCGACTGAGCAGGGAGCGCCTGCAAGACAAATAAAAGGGCTGAGTCTCTATCACCTTCAGTCCTTAGCCCATTGCCACAGACAGTCAATGCTTGAGAAATGTGGCTCCTGTGCTTCCCTTCACTGTGTTTTCCAATTCCTTTAAAACTGCACCCCATAGCTTCCTACAAAAAGCCAAAAAATGAAGACAACTCCAATATCCGTCACCAGGAGGACATAGAAGCTGCAGGCTATTCATCCAGTGAAGTCCCGTTCCACAGAGTAGCATGGACGAGTCTGACCCTCATAATGTTGAGTCAGACCCCAAACGACCTTCCCTTTCTATGAAGGTCAAAAACAAGGGGCTGAGATGTAACTCAGTTGGTAGAGTGAAGCACAAGACCCTGGGTTCAATCCCCAGCACTGCAAAAAAATAAAAAAATAAAAAACAAGCCAGGCTGTGGCTCAGTGGTAGTGTCATTGCCTAGCGTGTGTGAGGCACTGGGTACCATCCTCAGCACCACATATAAATAAATTAATTAAGTAAAGGTATTGGTCCATCAAAAAAAAAAAAAATTATTCTGTGACGATGGGGGCCAGCATCCCCTCTAGGTAGGGGGAGCAACAGGAAGTAGGCCTGACAGGGCCTCCCAGAGGCTGGAAATGCTGTGTATTTAGGTCTAGGTGGTGACCACACAGGTATGGACATGTGTAAATATTTGTCAAAGGGCTGGGGGTGTAGCTCAGTGGTAGGGTGCTTGCCTAGCATGCCTGACGCCCTGGGTTTGATCCCTGGAACTACAAAAAAACAAGAACAACGCAAAAAAAGTTTGTCAGGATGGGCTTCACTTCATAAAATTCTACACTTTAGATAACTTCTCTCTACCCTTTTTTCTTTTCTTTATTTTTTTCACTAGAGATCAAACCCAGGACTTTGCACGTGCCAGGCAAGTGCTATGCCACTGAGCTACACCCCAGCCACCTATAGTTTTTAAAAGTCCTCAGACTTTGTAATAAAACATCATGCAGAACAAGTCCCCTATGTCTGAGAGTCACCGCTACAGTATCTTCTGTTTCGGGTGGTGATGCTGAGGCCCAGAGAGGACAAACCACTCAGCTAGAGCTGCCCAGCACCTCTGTGGTGAGCTGGCACTCTGAGGGGACCACGTGTCCTGCCTCTTCCATGCCACTACAGGCAACGCTGGGGCAGATTCTGTGTCGGTGTCTCTGGCACAGAGCTGTGACCTTTCCATGTTGGTGGGGGCTACCCTGCCCCATAACTGGGTGACTCGGTGGTAAAACATGGCCGCAGGATGGTTCTTAAGAGCAAAAGCTCAAAAGGGACAATTCTGTAGCTTTATAGGTTTAACCTCTGTGAACCTGTTTCCTCATTTGAAAAATGGAGATAATAATGGTACCTATCTCATGGTGTTGTTTGAGAATTAGATGAAGGACTAAACACAAAGCATGTAAAACAATGCCTGGCTCCGAGTAAGGGCCACTCAAAATTTTGCTATGATAAAAATTATTAGAGGAACTCAATGAGCCTCTGAGTCCCATTTCTTCATCTGTTAAACAGATATGAATACCTCTTTATTTTATGAAAGTAAAATAATGCATACGAAACACATGACCTGCTTTAAGTTCCTTGTGCGAAGAGACCAAGTCATTACTGCTGCTCAGGCCCTAGTACAGGGACGAGCCTGGAAGGCACTCAATTGCTTGGGAGAATTAATGTCTCCTCCACCCACTCTTCTGCAGACCCCATGTCCTCCTCTGATGCTGGCAGACAGCAGCATCTAGTGGACAAGCTCTGGAACTGCATCCTGGTCATGGGCCACCCCCATGCTGCTATGTAGTTCTTTAAATCAGCTTTTTAAAATGTGCTCTCTGACTGGCTGGGGGACCCGCCAATAATCCCAATGACTCAGGAGGCTGAGGAAGGAGGACCAAAAGATGGAGACCAGGTTCAGCAAATTAGTGAGACCTTGTCTCAAAATTAAAAAGTAAAAAAGGGCTGGAGACATGGCTCAGTGGTAAAGTGCCCCTGAGTTCGTGTTAAAGAGCTTAAATAAAGAAGGACACTGCATCTGGTAAGCATTCATTAACTGCCTGCTGTGTACAGGACACTGATAAAGGACCTAGGAAAAGTGAAGCAAGAGATACAAGAGGGGAGCAAGAAAAAAAATAACAAATAATTATACCTTGTAATTGATAACCTAGCTTTTTTTCTTAAGGAAAATGTAAACATCATATAGGGACAATTGTCACATTAGACAATGTCATCCTGGGAAGGTTTTGTTTTTTATTTTTCTTCTGTGGTACATGGAATGGAACCTAGGGCTTCACAAAAGTTCTCCACTACTGAACTATATCCTCAGTCCATTTTATTTTTTATTTTGAGACAGGGTCTCACTAAGTTGCTTGGGGCCTCACTAAGTTGCTAAGGTTGGCCTCAAATTTGCCATCCTGACTGATTTTCAGGAAATTTTTACAATTGCAAGAGGGATTCAGAAATGGTGTTCCATGTCGATGACTTTCAGTTGTAGTCAAGGACAAGACCATGAAAAGAAAGCTTAAGTCAGAAGGTTCTCCCAAGAGTTCACTGACCCAAGGTCTCCACAGGGAAAGGAAATGGGAGCGTTTGACCCAAAGCCCATAATCTCCCTCCACACTCCACTGTTTCTCCCACCAGACATAAAAGAGCAAAGAGGGTCAAAAAGTGACATGGAGGGGCTGGGGAGATAGCTCAGTCAGTAGAGTGCTTGCCTTGTAAGCACAAGGCCCTGGGTTCAATCCCCAGCACCCCCCCTCCAAAAAAAAAGTGACATGGATCACAAGTCCAAGGGGGAAATCAAAGAAGTCTCCATGGAAGAAATGACATTTTAAATGGGCTTTGGTGCTGAGCAGGGTGGTGCACACCGGTAATCCTATTGGCTCAGGAGGCTGAGGCAGGAGGATCTGAGAGTTCAAAGCCAGCCTCAGCCTCAGCAAGTCCCTAAGCAACTCAGCAAGACCCTGTCTCTAAATAAGATACAAAAAAGGGGCTGGGAATATGGCTCAGTGCTTAAGTGCCCTGAGTTGTTCAATCTCTGGTTTAAAAAAAAAATAGAAAAAGAAAAGAAAAAAGAAAGGAAGGAAGGAAGAAATGAAGAAAGGAAGGAGGAGGAGAGAGGGCAGCTGGGTAGCTGGGGAAGGAAGAGCCTTCCAATGTAGTAGAACACACTGTGTGTAAAATGAAGTAAAGGGGATGAGGCTGCACAAGAGGTCAACTCACACAGGACCCCAAATACATTCAGCAAAATCAGGGGACCCATTCAGAAGAAAACATATATGAGGGAATCGGAGAAAAATCAAATACCCATTAACTAGTTAAGTAGCTACTGTAATAATCCAGGCTACAGGTTGTGGACACTGAACCACGTTGGAATGGAGATTATGGGCACCAGAGATCGTGGGGAGCTGAGAAGCAGGGGATGGTGTGGAAATAGATTACCAGGGCTCCGATGAGAGGACCCGGGGAACCGAAGGTGCTGAATCTTGGGAAGGTCATGGGGAGAAAATGCAAGATTAACCAGAATGGGGACTTAACCAGGGAGATTGGTGGGCAGAGGCAGAGAGGCTTGGTCTTTAGTAGGGAGAATATGAGTTGCCAGCTTATGGGACCAAAGCTCAGGCTGGAGGGAGGAGAGAAAGGGACAATCATCTGGGAGTCACTATTCAGGTGCAATCTGAAGACTGGAGAGGAAAAAAAGGGAACCCTGTGGAGATGGGCAGGGGGCACGTACCTCCCGGACATCGCAGGGCTCCCTCATCTTTAAAACTTCCTAAAGACAGAAGGAAGGAAACAGGCAAGGAACCTTTGGAGACAAGGAGTAGGGGCGCCTTTTGAGCAACTAGCAGTGTTACAGGCGATGAGGAATTTGGGGTAGGGAAGTGGCCGTTGGATTTGTGGGTGAGACGGTCAGGGTGACTATGGCAAGAGCAGTTTCAGGGGCAGAAGTCAGGCTGCTGCTGATGTAGTGGGGGCAGCAGAAGCCACCAGGAGGAGGGAGCAGGCTGAAGCAGAGCGGTCAGGGATGAGGCAAGTGAGTGTCACTCTGTGAGCCCTGCAGAAGCCCCAAGGAGGAGGGGCAGGAACCTGGAAGCCCACTGAGAGGACTTAAAAGAAAGGAGATGGGCTGGGGCTGGGGCTCAGTGCTAGAGCGCTAGCCTAGCATGTGCCAGGCACCGGGTTCGATTCTCAGCACCACGTGTGAATAAATGAATAAAGGTTGATCAACAACTAATAAAAATTTTAAAAAGAAAAAGAAAGGAGATGATTCAGGAATAGAACTTAGAGGCCCAGACTGAAATAAGACCAGTGACTTCCCAGTCCAGATAAATGCCATACTGGGAGAGGACAGGCAGCTGGGGCTCTGGGCACCGACTGTCTGGGAAAACCTGTCCTCCACCCCTCCTGTGGACTCTGGTGTACTACTGATGGGGGAGGGGAGTCCCAGCATCCTCGCCTGAGGAAAGCAAGGGGTCAGATGTTCCCCTTTTCCCAGCTGCTCCTGAAGGGACTGTGGCCTCAGCTCAAGAAGCCATGACCCACACCAAAACCCGACACTCACTCCCTTACAGGCTTCCTTCCCCTGCAGGTCTAGGCAAGTTTCTTTCTGGAACTTGGTTTCTGTAGTGGGTTAAATGATGGAATTCAAAAAGATATGTCCACATCCTAACCCCCAGCCCTCCAGAACCTGGGAATGTGACCTGATTTAGAAAGGGGGGTCTTGAAAATGCAATTAAGGCTGTCTAGATGAGATCAACCTAGATTACTGGGTGGACTCTGAAGCCAGGGGCAAGTGGCCTTATAAGAGATAGAGAGGAGGGGGCCATGTACAGATGAGTAGTGGAATGCCTGGGGTCACTAGAAGCTGGAAGAGGCAAGGAAGGGACTCCCCCCTAGAGCCTTCTGGGGAGCCCAGTCCTGCAATACCCTAATTTTGGACTTCTGGCCTCCATGAATGTAGGAGGATAAATTTGTTTTAAACCATCAAGTCTGTGGAAATTTGTGATGGCAACCTTAGAAAACTATCCAGTTCCCCATCCTGTAAAGTGACTGGTAGGTTTCTAGGGAACCTTACAGTCCTGAGAGTCTCCAAACTGAACTTCATTCAGCAAGGAGGGAAATTCTAGATTCAACCAAGAGGTGAGTCTTTTAACTCAGCTGCCTCCTTCCAGGTCAAGGATAAAGCCTTTCGTGGGGGTGGGGAGGGGCAGCCAAACTAGTGCATCACCTCCCGACCCTCAGAGAAGCAGTGTACGAAGGGGACCTCCTGCCAAGCACCCCTTTCTCCTTTGCCCAGAGCTAATCCACCCCATCCCCAGTTCCAGGCAGGTCGAAAAAGCCAAAGCTGAACCAGACCACATCACTAAAAGCAAGGAGCTTTTTCAAATCAGGGAGCCTGCCTTTCCCAATTCCTCCTGCAAACATCGTCGCCTCAGAGTGATTCCCCACCCCCCCAGTCCCAGTGCTTGCCTTCTTCCTCTCCTCCTTTCTTGGGGGGCAAGGTAAGAAGGATACCCCTGAAACACCGAGGAATGGAAAGCAGTCTCCCACCCTCCTTCCTCCTTCCAAGGACACAGCTGGAGGGGGGAGGGGAGGTCAGCAGGGTTCATAAAGGCCAGATGTTAAAAGAGCAGTGCCCACCACACGCCCACCCACCCCACCCCCACCCTCACCCCCAGCGAAAGAAAAATGAAAGGAGACAGCTTTGAAAACAAACACAATTTTGTGGTCCAAAACAGTTTTTCTCAAGAATCTGCTCTATGCAAACAATAACAACTTTTTACAAAGCATTTTCACAGAAAAGGAGACAAGTCCTTCCCCAGTGTTGTATGTGGGAATTATTCCTCCTTCACCCCGGTGTGGGGGCAAGAGGGAGCGCTATTCACTAGCGCGATGTGGGCAGAAGGGTCCCCCAGCTGCCCCTCACACCTTTGCCGGGACCTCCCTGAGACCTGGCCTCCTCTGACCTCACCTGGGTGGAGGAGAGGGCATTCATTCCAGTCCTCTCCCGCTCCAGGGAACCCTCCTGGCTGGGGCGTGGCCCAGGCCTATCTCTCCCCTCTGCCTGGAAAACAGAACCTCTGACCTCAAACCTAATCCCGTGGCCCTGCCCCCTTCGGATCCATCAGATCCCTGACAACTCCTGAAATGCCTGAGGCTAGAGGAGGAAGAAAGTATCTCAGGTCCCATCCAAACCCAAACTTTCTCCTTCAAACCCCAGGAGACCCTTGGGGATCCCTGGGGTTAGGCCAAGAGCCCTCTCATTAAGCATTCTGCAAAAAGCAGTTTGTTTTGTCTCCATCCTTTAGGGGGCTGTTTGGGTGTCCAAAGAATGGACTCAGGCCAGCCCTCTACTTCCACCCCCTCCCATCCAGGAATCTGTGGAGTGGACCTCGAAAGGCGACTTGTTTGGTCTGACTTTATTGATTTCTTCCACCTTCCATTACTTTCCCTGGGACAGTCTCAGGCCCCTTCCCCAGGCAAAGTCCTCAATGGGGAAGAGGTTCCTCAGCACTGCTCTCTTCCTAGGAGGAGTCACTTGGGGAGGAGGCTGATTTACCAAGGTGGGGGTGCTCTTTCACCATCAAGAGCTTAGAACAAAAAGCAAAGGGGATAACTGAAGGGAGAAACTCCAAAACTGGACAAAAGGGAAAGGTTGGTGACTGATATGGAAGATCTCACCAATTAAGGGGTCACCCGAACTTAGGGGGCCATAGGAAGGAAACAGGAAGGGGGTGATTTGCCCCCTTCCCCTATTACAGATGGGGTGGTGCTAAGAGGCTTGGAAAGGCCTAAAGGGAGTGAAGGGTTAAAGGCCTGGGCGGTGGGGCGGGGATGCCCCCAGGGCGCTGCCAATCACCTTCCCACCCCTACCACAGCCCCCACACCCGGAGGCTTGCCCTCCAACGCAGAAACAACCGGTTTGTCCATCACCAAGGTCTCCCCCACCATTTCCCCCCCCAGTCTTTGAGCATGCCTCCTTCTCCCCGCCTGGGGTGTGAAGGCCCTGCCCCAGAGAGCCGAGGTGGAGGAGGGATTGGAATCTGTGTCATTCAGCCTTTTGGGGTCAAGCCTTCTCCCGACTCCAGCCCTTGGTTCCTCTGCAAATATGAGTTGGAGGGAACCTCACCCCGACCTCTTAGGTGCTTGAGGATCACTGTCATTTGAGGTCTTTCTGCCCACAGTCCATAAAACGTAAAGGAAGGGAACAGGCAAATGTGAGAAATGAGGCTGTCTCCTCAAGCCCGCAGTTTGGCAGTAGCCCCAATTTCCCTCACTTGGCAAAAAAGATCACACGCTTAGAGTTCTTCCAGGTTGACCCCCCAGAATTTGAGGCTGGGGGGCTCAGGAACAGCGGGTCCCCCCATCTGCCACCGCCAGAGGGGGTGGGCAGGCGGGGGTTTGGTGTCTCCTTGGAGGCGAAGCGAGGATGCAGGCCCTAAGTCTCCGTCCTCCCCCACAACCAGGGCCGGAGGGCAGGGAAAGCAGTCCAGAAGGCTGAAGGTGCTCGTGGTGGGGAGTGTAGGTGCAGGGCGGCGGGGCTGCGCGCTGCGCTGGGGCGGAGGTGGCCGCCGGCGTTTCTTGGCTGCTCCCCGGGCCGACCCTTTCGCTGGCGGCCGCTCGGGACCCCGGCGCAAACTCGGAGTGTCCAGGGCGAAGCCCTTCGCATAACACCAAAGTTTCGACCGGCGGATCAGACGATCGAAATGTTCTTGGCGGAGATCGCCCGGCGCGGCCGGAGCTGCGCTGACCGTCGAGGAGGTAACGGCTGATGCCTCGGGGGCCGCCAGCGGGGGGTTTCCATCGACTGCAGCCTCCTGGCCTTGCAGGGACGGCTCGGGAGACGCCCCGGGACACGCGGGCTCGGTGGAGAGGCCCACAGGTGGCGGCGGAGGCCGGGAGCCGGGATCCTGAGGCGGGCAGGCGGCTGGATCAGGCTGGGACTCGAGACCCGGGTCTGGCCCAGGCGGAACCGAGGCGGAGCTGGTCGGAGATTCCCGAGGACGCCGGGGCTCGGGGCAGCGGCCGGGAGGTGCGCAGGAGCGAGCGCCGAAGTGCGGGAAGCTGCCTCCGCCCTCTTCCTCCTCTCCGCCGCCCGGGCACACCGCGACATCGGCATCCTCGCCGGCTGGGGATTTCGGATCGCTGAACTGCCCGGCCTGTCCCCCGAGGTACTTCAGGCCATCCGGGGCCCAGCCACCGGTGCACACGGAGGTTCGAGGGCCCCGCATCACCGGGGCCCGTGGCGCCTGCTCCCCAGGCCCCAGGCTCAGAGAGGACGCCCGGGGTTTGGCAAGGGCGCAGAAGGCAAGGGCACGCAAGCACAGCGGAGAGAACTCCTGTGTCCCCCGACGCGGCTTCCGGGGTGTAGGGGAGCACGGCGACCCTCGCGGGGACGCCGGCACTGCCAGGCGGGGAGGGGAACACAGAGTCTCCATGGAGCAGCCTCGGGGGGTGCCCACTGAGGGGGCCCTGGTCCCAGTGGCGGGATGCCCTGGCTGCCCGAAGAGCCCACGGGCGAGGGGAACATCGCCCCCCCTCGACGGGGAGGTCCGTGCTCACGGGCGCCCCGAGCCCGCTACACCGGGCCGCGGCGCTCTGGCTCCCTCCTCGATCTCGTCACGCGGCCCTCCCGGCGGCCGGACTCCTGGGTCCCTGCGAGTCCCGGTGCGGTCAGCCGCCCTTCCTGCCGCCGCGTTCTCTGCACAGCCCCGGTGGGAGCCCTCCCAAGTCGCCCGAAGCGCTGAGGCGGGGAAAACAAAGCGGCCGGCGGTCGCCGGAGGCGGGAAGGACCCCGGCCCGGCACCCGGTGCCCGGGCCCAGGCGGCGGGGAGGGCGCCTTCCGCCCGCTCGGCTTCTTTCTTCCCCGCTGGCTCCCGGAGACCGCGTTATAGAGAACTGCCCCCTCGCTGCCCCAATACCAGCGCCGGGGCCGCGAGCCCGCCGCTGATTGGGCAGCACTGCCCGTGACGTTAGCCTTGACTCCACCCCTCCGGCGGCACCGCCCCCGTCCCCATTCCGCACACAGACACACACACGTGGACCCGGCGCGGCGGCGGCAGGGAGGGAGGGAAAGAGCGAGCGTGCGCGGGTGGGATCGCGAGGGGCCAGATGCCGCTGCTGCACGTGGCCCCCTGGCGTCCTGGCATTTAGTCATCGCCAAGCAACTCGTTTTTCCCCTTAGCAGTCACACTTTTCGCATCTGCAAAATGGGAACGTTCACATCTGCCTTCTTGGAACTGATGGAGAGCTATGTAAATCAACAGATTTGAAGCGCACATACAATGTTAAGGAAAGAGAGAAATGAGGCAATGATAGTTTATAAACTACGCAGCAAGGACTGCTACAGGCAGAGAATTTCCTTCTCAGTTTCCAGCCGCAAGAACAGCGCTGGCACACCGTGGACTCAAAAAATGTTTGTAGACTCCAGACGTGACTCCAGACGCCTGTAATTTCAGGTACTCGGGAGGCTAAGGCAGGAGTATCCCAAGTTCGAGACCAACCTTGGCAAACTGGCGATACCGTCTCAAAATAAAACATAAAAATGGCCGTGGGTGTAGCTCAGTGGTAAAGGGACGCTGGCTTCAATCCCAATACCGGAAAAAATAAATGTAGAACGAATTCAGCATGTGAGTGCAAGATGCATAGAGGAAAAAATTAATTGGGGGGAGGGGTATTATTACACTCATGGAAGATGATAAATAGGTTTTCTCAGTACCTGTTTCTCTAATGCAGTGTTTAAGTACCTCACCTCTTAACATGACTCCAAAGGGCTTGCTCTGCAGCCACCCCTAAAATCCTACTCTGAGTCCTGAGCTGCCAAAATGAATTGAAGAGGTGTAGGAAGGGACACACAGACCCTCACTCTCAGCTGCCTCAAAGAGTGTAAAGCAAAGAAAAAGTGAATTCCCACTAAGTGCTCTGATAATGCAGCACACAAACCTCAGCACATTCCATCCTTTTATCCTTCTTTAGTCTCTGCACGGCTTACTGTTATAGGAAAGTGTGTGAAGCATTTGTTCCTTGGTGTCTTGTCTCTCCCATTAATTTGAAACTGAGCTGATGCCCTGGCTGCCCAGAAGAGCCCACATGGGAGGGAAACACTTTGTCTTGGTCCCTCTACATCCCCACTGCCTAGATCTGTGTGCAGACATAATAGGCACTCAATGAATATTCGCAAATGAATAAATAAGTGAGCAAATGGAACATCTCTCTTGATAAAAATCAGGTCATTTGTATGGCTATTACCATCTTCAGAAAAGATAGAGATATGGTGTATGATGGCTTGGAGCAAGAGGGTGGGAAGATGCTGGGGGTGGGGGGCATAGGGAGAAATATCTCATTCTGGGACCAGGGCAAGGGAGAGTTTCTGTAAGTGGCCAAATGATGCAGCGTGCATCCTGGCATTTCCAGCAGTGACCATGGGGGCATAGATTTCCTATATGACATCAAATAACATCTGGGAAGAAAGGGATAAGAAGGGTTACTTCCCCCACCTCCCTTTGTCAGAAGCCAGAGATAAAGTCGCTGAAGTGGGGCTAGGATTGAAGTGCCGAGGTGGTGAGGGGTTTTATTGCTCAAAACAGTCCTCCCTTAAGTCCTCTGCAGAAGACATCTCCAGGACAGCTGTCATGAGGGGAATCCATGGATCCTGCCAGGTCACTTGGCTAAATTGGTCTAGCCTCCAGAGTTCCTGATTGCCCCAAGAACCCTGGCCCCAACACACACACACACACACACACACACACACACACACACACACACATACGCACACGCACACACACCACTTGAGGAAAGTTCTGGAACGAAGGATGATTATCTTCACAGCTTAGGGGGAAGCATGGTGGAGACAGACACCAGATTTATTTTGCTTGTGGGACAGAGGGCCCCTGCTTTGACCCAGCTCTTCTCCAGCTTCTGCAGCTGAGATGCCAGGAAGAAGCTTGGGCCCATCATCAAGCCCCTGGACTGGAGAGCTCCTTCTATCCCCAAAAGTCTCTTTCATATTTGCTTTCCTAGGGCAGGCCATATAGCCCACCTGGTAGAGTGCCTGCCTCTTATGCTGGAGGCCCGGGTTCGAGTCCCCAGCACTGTGGGATCGTGGAAATTACAAGCAATCGAAGCCAACATTCCATATTTGCTTTCCTACACCTAGCACAATGTTGACACAGGCGAGAACACCCAAGAAAATTTTCCATATGAATAAATAGTGAATATTACATAACAATGAAGATCTTCCTTCTCCCACTCCAAAAGCTGCCGGCTCCCCAAATCTGACGTTAGGAGCTTTGGCTTTTAACAAGGGACCAGTGCTATTGGAGCTCTTCCATAGAGGAGGAATCCCCTCCATCTCCACTTTCCCTTCATCCCCTTCCTTTAATCAGGCACCCCAGAATATAGTCAGAGGGCACTGAAGTAGGGGTCAGAGTGAGTTTCTCTAGCTGCAACAACCTGGGGGTCATCAAGCCACCTTTTGCAGAGGTCTTGGACTGGGGACCAGCTGTGCACCACTGAGAAAGTCATGTAGATACTCTGAATGGCAGTATCCCTCCCAGTGAAAGGGACAACTGTGGCTTCCTTACAATGTCAGGAGGGCTGAAACACGGAGTGGTTACCATTACTCAGGCAGGCCGACTCACCGCTGCAATTCCCACTGCCTACAGTAGAGGACACTCGACCCCGTTCTCAGCCTATGAGGTGAGGTGGGCCCCCACCTTCTCATGCTCACCAAGGAAAGGACAGACAAGAATGGTTGCTGGGTCCCATCTGACACCCCCAGGATTAGGGGCAGAAAGGAACCCTGGGGACCTGGATGCCAGCCCTTCCCCTTCCTTGGTTTATCTAGTTCTCACCCAAGACCATAAGGATGGTGTTCAAGGATTTGGGAACAGAGGACCTGCCTAGTTGGACTTTTCCCCCTAGAAGGCACTGCAGGGAACGGCCCCAGATGTCAGTCCTGTAATAATAACATCTGTGGCACTTTCTGCATGCCAGTCTCTGTTCTAAAAACTCTGTTATTTAACCCCCATATCAATCCTATTAGATGCTATTTTTTAAATGTACATATCATGCTTAACCCTGTGTCCAATGCAGCAATTTTAAGTAGATTTAGACTTATACAACCATCTTAATAATCCAACTTTAGAATATTTCTTATGGGATTGCTCATCCCCATTTGCAGTTAATTCCTGTTCCCATTCCCAGCCCCTGAGACTAATCTACTTTCTGTCTGTATAGCTCTCCCTTTTCTGGACATTTCATATAAATGAAATCATGCAATATGTAGTCTTTTATACTTTTTTCACACAAGCATAACATTTTTGAGGTTTATTTGTGGTTCTAGTATGGATTAATAGTTCATTTCTTTTTATTGCTTAATAATAGTCTATGGTATGGATATACCACATTTTGTTTATTCAGTCACATTTGAATTGTTTTCACTTTTTGGTTATTATGAATAATGCTATTATGAACTTTGACATACCAGTCTTTGTGTGGGGCTGGAAGTATAGCTCAGTGGTCAAGTACTTGCCTAGCCTGTTTGAGGCCCTAGTTTCAATCCCCAATACTACAAAAATACCCCCAAACACAAAGTCTTTGTATGGGGATAGGGGATTTTTTTGTTTGTTTTTGCTCTTGGTACTGGGAATTGAATCCAGGGGTATTTTAAGACTGAGCTACATCCCCAGCCCTTTTTATTTTTGAGTCAGGGTCTCACTAAGTTGCTGAAGATGGCTTCAAACTTGTGATTTTCCTGTCTTAACCTCTTGAGCTGCTGGCATTATAGGTGTGCAGTACCATGCTTACTTAGCTGGACATGGGCAGGCTTTTATTTCTCTTAAGTAGATAGTTAAAAGTGGAGGCCAGTTGCAATGGTGCACATCTGTAACCCCAGCCATTTGGGAGGCTGAGGCAGAAAGATCACTTTGTGTGTGTGTGTGTTGCTAGGAGTTGAACCCAGGACCTCGTGCTTTCAAGGCAAGCAGTCTACCATCTGAGCCATAACCCCAGCCCCAGGATCACGTTTTTTAAGCTAGCCTCTGTAATTTAGTGAGAACCTGTGTCAAAAAAGAAAAATCTGGAGGTATAATTTATTGGTAGAGCTCCCCTACATTCAATTCCAGTACTGCAATAAATAAATACAAATAAAGAGTGGGATCACTAGGTCATATGGTACATTTATGTTTAAATTTTTGTTTATTGATTTATGGTATGGGGCATTGAACCCAGTGGGAGTCTACCACTGAGCATTTTTTATTTGTTATTTTGAGACAAGGTTTCACTATGTTGCTTAGACTCACCTTGAAATTGAGATCCTCCTGCCTCAGTTTCCTAAATAGCTGGGATTACAGGGTGTGCCAGCATGCCTAGCTTATTTTTTATTTATTTTTCTTGTGGTGCTGGGAATTGAACCTAGGTCCTCTCCCACTGAGAGTGCTCTCCTACTAAGCTACACCCCCAGCTCTTATGTTTAACTTTTTAAAAAGCTGCCAAACTGATTTCTCAACTGGCTATGCCATTTTACATTCCTATTAATATCTGGGTTCTAGATATTTTTATTTTATTTTTGGTACCAGGGATTAAACCCAAGGGTGCTTAACTACTAAGCCACATCCCTAGCCCTTTTTTTATATTTTATTTAAAGACAGGGTCTTATTGGTTGCTTAGGACCTCACTAAGTTGCAGAGGCTGGCTTTGGACTCTTGATCTTCCTGCCTCAGCCTCCCAAGCTGTTGGAATTACAAGCGTGCACCACCACACCCAGCTTATCTGGGTTCTAAATAAGGACACTAAGGAAGAGAAGTGACCTGCCTGTCATACTGCTACCAAGTGGAAGAGCCAGTACTCAAACCCAAACAACCAGGTTCTAAGCCCACACTGGTAGCCACTAGTTAACCTGCAAGGAGAAATCTGAGAGAAGCCATTTCTTGACCCCACCCACACCCTGGCCACCACCTTGTTAGCCCTTCTTGCTTCCTTCCAGAATTCCCTGTCAGACTGCTCTGGCCCAGCAGGGCTGTCTTGCCCCCTAGCATAAGCCCACACACTGCTCTCTTCTGCTGGGAAACTGGCCCCGTGGTTAGTTAAGTTGGGACTCTGGGTTGTTCACATTCCAGACTCATCACTTTACCAGCTGTGTGATTTTGGAGCAAGTTACTTAACCACTGGAAGCTTTAGTTTCCTCATCTGTAAAACAGAAATAGCATCTTCCTTCATGCAATTAAAAATGTGTTTTAGGGGCTGGGGAGATAGCTCAGTCGGTAGAGTGCTTGCTTTGTAAGCACAAGGCCCTGGGTTCGATCCCCAGCACCCAAAAAAAAAAAAAAAAATGTGTTTTATTATTACACAAATGGTATGCCTTTACTCCATGTACAAACAGAGAAACAACATGTATCCCATTTGTTTACAATAAAAAAAATGTGTTTTATTATAGAAAATTTCAAATCCACACTAAACCAAACAATGGACCATAATAAACCTCCATGTACCTAACACCCAGCTTCAACACTTACCAATTTGTGGCTAATATTTTCTCATTCTTAACCCACCCACTTCCTCCCCTGCCCCTTTGTAAAAAAAATAAAATAAAAATCAACTTCAGGCTTAATAGTAGAGCACATCTTAGTTGTATGAGGCCCTGGGTTTGATTCCTTGGCAGCACATTTTTATTATTTTTGAAAGGCAATGCCAGAGGTTTACTTAGGAAAGTACACACACACTCAAGGGAGAATGGGATGGGGGGCAATTTCTAAACAGAGATGCCTTTGGGGTAAAGCAAGGAATGCACACTCAAGGGAGAATGAGAGACATCTCCAGAGGGAGAGATGGTCCCCAGAAACATGCTTTTTTTTTTAATATACTCCATTGAGATATGATGTATATTCAATAAAATACACGTTTTAAAAAGTTTTTTTTTTTTGCATCAGGGATTGAACCCAGGGGCACTTAATCACTGAGCCACATCCCAAGCCCTTTTCATTTTTTATTTTGAGACAGGGTCTCGCCAAGTTGTTTAGGGCCTTGCTAAGATGCTGAGGCTGGCTTTGAACTTGGGACCCTCCTGCCTCAGTCTCTGGAGACACTGGGATTACAGGCATGGGCCATCGCGTCCAGCTCACATACACAGTTTGAATAGCTTTTGTTGTTTGCAGTGCTGGGGATGGAACCCAGGGCCTTGCACAAGTGCTGTACACTGAACTACACCCCCAGCATTTTGAGTAGTTTTGACAAAGGAACACACCCCAAAATTAAGATAGAGAACTTACCCCATATTTTTTTATTTGTTCTTTTTAGATATACATGACCCCATATTGTTTTGAAGCAAATCGCAGACATCATGTAATTGCATTCTCAAATACTTCACTGTATATTTCTGCAAGATGAGGACTTCTATTTTCTATTTTTTGGTACCAGGAATTGAATCCAGGGTCACTTTATCACTGAGCCACATCCCCAGCCCTTTTAATTATTATTATTAATTTTTTTTTTTTTTGAGACAGGGTCTTACTAAGTTGCTGGTCTTGAACTTGCAATCCTCCTGTCTCACCATCCAAGCCACTGGGATTACAGGTGTGTGCCACCCTTAGATGAGAACTCTAAAAGTGAACATAACCCCAACATTATTACTAAGCCTAAGAAAATTAAGTCATCCTTTAACATCACCAAGAAAGCAGTCAGTGTGCACTTTTCTAATTATGTCATAATAGTTTTTCTTTATAATTTATTCAGTTTATTTGAATTAGGATGCAAAGAAAGAATTCAAATGGTTAATATGTCTCCTAAGTCTCTTTGAATCTATAAATTCCTCCTTTATGGGATGGGGATGTGGCTCAGTGGTAGGAGACTTGCCTAGCACACAAGAGGCCCTGAATTGGATCTCCACCACTGAAAAATAAAGCTCCTTTTTTTTTTTTTTTTTTAATCTTCTCCTTTTAACTTACTCACTGAAGATATTAGATTGTCTCCTCCATTTCTGTCTTGAATTTACTAATTGCATCTCCTTGGTGTTATTTAACCAAGTGATATTTATTCCACACTATTTATTAAGTACCTAAGTACCTACTATGTACAGTACTGCCAAAAGTAGCACAGAGATTGGAAAACATAGTAGACAAATTGTTTATTATTTTTCTGTAATTCAAACTCAACTGGACATCTTGCCTTTTGTCTGGCAACCCTTCATGCCAGTGCAATTCTAGAACTGGAAGCACAGAAGTGAGCAAGACAGATAAACCTCACCTTGGAGAGTTGACATTCTAGTAAAATTGGGGATCCAGGTCATACACAAGAGGACCAGGGTATTCTGGGGATATGGAGGCTTCAGTGTTTAGCACCTGGTCCACAGAAACCCTTGATAAATGAAGGTGCTCTTGGCAGTAGCTTAGGTACCCATTCCCCTTTTCCTGGGTTTCTCCTCTTCTCCCACATTCCTCAGAGATTATTACCGGCTTGTCCTCCTCTATACTTCCTCCAGTTATCTATAGTTCACCCCACAGTTACCAAACACCAACCATGGAGCAAGGCCCAGGCAGGCCCTGGGGACTCCAGGATGAAGGAGACAGTCAGGTGGGGAGATGGACATTACAGGCTAATCTGAGAAGTAGCATTAGAGGTCTGACTGTGGACCTTAGAAGAAGGGTGACCCTAGAGGAAGGAAGTCTTTTTACAAAAGGTGACTATCCATCTGGGTTCTAAAGGATGAGCCGGAGTACACAGAGGAAGAATTCCAACCCAGGAAATGGTGTAAGCAAGGAACAGAGGCAAGCATGCCCCTGCCGGAGTGCCCACGGTTCCCAGCCAGGACCACCTTGCCTTCTTGTTAAGTAGAAGGGTGCCCTGACTTTGTCCCTTCCTAGCCACCCTTGCAGAATCATCTCTGATTTTTCTTGCAGAGCCAACCACTCTCCGCATGAGCATTTAAAGACCAAATCTGGGCTGGAGTGTAGCTTGGTGCTTGGTGGTAGAGCACATGCTTAGCATGCTCAAGGGGCTGGGTTCCATCCCCAGCACCAAAAAAAAAAAAAAAAAAAAAAAAAAAAAAAATTAAGCCAAATCTTCCCTTGACCCCAGAGGCTTAGCCCCATCCCTCTCTCCCCTTCACAGCCAAACTTCCCTCAAGAGCTGTCTGCACACGTCGTCTTCCTTTTCTCACTTCCCACTTACTCCTCAACCCACTTCCATCTGCTTCCTCCCCCACCTGCCACCAAAATAGCTCTTGCCAAAGTCCCAGTGGCCTCCATCTCATCGAAACCAGCAGGCTCTTGTCACTCCTCTTGACCTCTCAGCAGTAGCCTGCAGTGTCAGCCTCTTCCTCTTTCTAGAAAATTCCAGTCACCTGCCTTCTAGGCACCCACTGCCCTGCTGTCCTGCCTCGCTAGCTGCTCTCTCTTGGTCTTCAGTGCAGGTTGATTCTCCTCTCTTCAGTCCACAATATAAGGGGTCCTCAAGGCTCAGTCCAGAACTCTTTTCTCTTTCTGGACCCTCTTCTATGACCACTTCGCAATGACCATCAGTCTACCAGGGTTCAAGCTCTCCTCAGGTCCAGGACACCCCACTGCCCACTCAGCTACCCTGGGCATTTCCAGAGCCACTCAAACTGAACCTATCCCAAACCATTAGTGCCCACCCCACCCCAACAGCCATGACTTGCACCCCTAGGGACAGCTATCCCAATGTATGGTTCCCCCACCCAGCCACCTCCACAGCCAGAAACCCAGACAGTCCTGACACCTCTGAGTCAATACCTCAGAAAGTCACATCATTGTTAATACCCCAGTTATCGTCTCAAAGCCACAGACTGGTTTGTATTATACCCCTTCTCAAAATCTTTTTTTTTTAACTTTATTTTATTTATTTATTTATGTGATGCTGAGAATTGAACCCAGTGCCTCCCCCATACCAGGCAGTCTACCACTGAGCCACAACCCCAGTCCCTTTTTTCTTTTTAAAAAAATTAAAAAAAAAATGTTTACGGTACTGGAGATGGACCCCAGGGCCTTGCATGTGCTAGGCATGTGCTCTACCACTGAGCTACATCCCCAGCTCTCAAAATCATTTAATCAACTAAATGTTCTAATTTGTTTAAATAAAATTGTGGTAGTTTTAAAAAATTGCTTAATGGTTTCCCATCTCACTCATCCCATTAGGGTTACCTAAGTGTGACAATGTTATACACAGTTCCTTCCTGGGACGGGTTCCCCCACCTTCCTCTTCTCCTGAGATGTTCTCTTTCCCTTCAGCCACTTGGTCCTTCTTTAGTGTCTAAAGCAACAGACTTCCTGCTCTCCTCCCTCTCTGCCTGCGCTTCCTTCATCTCCCTTCCCCTGGCCAATGTCTGCTTCTGTTCAGAGCATCACTGAGTCATTCCTTCCTTGGAGAAAACTTTTCCCCACCCTCTCCTCCCAGTCCTGATCAGTTTCAACCATGTTTGATCCTTTGAAAACTATGTATATCTCCTTCAAAGCAGTTTTCTCCTGCTTCACTTCTCTCCCACTACATGTTTCATGGACACAGGGACCTTGTTCAATTTTGCCTGTGCTCTGTGACTGGCACGTAGTTGTTACTCAAATACATCTTTAAAAATTTTTTTACTATGTACATTTTTAAGCCTAAAAAAAGCCAGGTGTGGTGGTGCACACCTGCAGTCCCAGCAGCTCGGGAGAATGATGCAGGAGGATCACAAGTTCAAAGTCAGCCTCAGCAACTGAGCAAGGCCCTAGCAACTTAGTGAGAGCCTGTCTCAAAATAAAAAAATAAAAATGCCTGGGGAGGGGCAGGGGCTGTGGCTCAGGGTAGAGCATTTGCCTAGCATGTGTGAAGCACAGGGTTCGATCTTTAGCCCCACATACAAATAAATAAAATAAAGGTACCATATCCATCCACAACAAAAAGTATTTTTAAAAATATGGCTGGGGATGTGGTTCAGTGGTTAAGCACCCTTGGGTTCAATCCCTGGCACACACACATACAAAAATAGCCAAGTCAGGCATGGTGGTACAAGTTTAAAATTCCAGCTGCCTGGGAGGCTGAGGCAGGAGGATTGCAAATTGAAAGCCAGCCTCAGCAACTTAGTGAGGCCCAAAACAATTCAGCGAAACCCTGTCTCTAAATAAAATATAAAAAAGAGCTGGGGTTGTGGCTCAGTAGTTAAGTCCAGTAGGTTTGATCCTGTGTACCCAAAAAAAGAAAAAAAAAAAAAAAAAAGGCTGGGGATGTGGCTCCTTGGTAGAGGAGAACCCCTGGTTTTAAGCCCTAGTACCAAACACTCATGAAAGTACCCTATAGCAAAATGAATTCCCCCATATGCTCATTACCTAGATTCACCAATTAGCATTTTAGTATACTTTTCATTCTTGACATTTTAGTATACTTCTCATTTTTGTGGAGATATTTGGAAGTGCTTTAGAGCTTGCACAGTAATTCATCCATAAATACTGCAGAAAATTTGCTCACTGTGATATTATGATCCCATCTCACAATGTTAAGAATAATTCCTTGGGGCTGGGGAGATAGCTCAGCTGGTAGAGTGTTTGCCTCGCAAGCACAAGGCCCTGAGTTCGATACTCAGTACCACAAAAAAAAAAAAAAAAAAAAAAGAATAATTCCTTAATATCATCTAATACCCTGGCCATATTCAAATGAAACTACTTGTCCCTGTAATATGCTTTTTTAATTCCATTTGGTTTGTTCCAACCAAAATCTAAATAAGAGCTGCACACTGCACGGGGTTATGTCTCTAAAGTCTCATTTAACTCTAGAATAACCTTCCCCCGGGCCCATATCATTGATTTGTTGAATTGTTGAAGAATGTTAAATAAATTACAGATATCACGTCCCACCTTCCAGATTTCTCTGATTGCTTCCTTGGTATGTTGTTTATCGTGTAAACTGGAAACTTGATCTTTGGGCTTGATTAGATTCAGGTTGACAATATATGGACGAGAACACTTCAAACACTTCATAGGCGATGCTCCCACTACATCTTGCACTCCAATGACCTCAGGGTGTCCTCGATGCCTGAGTTCCATGGGTGACAGCCAATCCCTCCATTAAGAAGTTACACTTTCTTCCTTCACAATACTCTGGCATGATTGTACTTTAAGGAAATAAATGAAGAAGGCCAGTGTAGCTGAACCACAGGAAGAAGGATGGGCAGGAACTAGAACTCAAAAGGCAGAAAGCTTTGATAAGAAATTTGGACTTAGTCTTGTAGGATGGAGAATTATGGACCACTTTGAAGCCACGGAAGTGGTCTGATCAGATTTGGTAAGGGAAGAAGTTAAAGAGGGGGAATGGGAAGGGGGTGGGAACCAGCACTTGCTAGTTTGAACCCTTCACTCTGCCAGTTGGGCACGCTCCATCTCAGCTAAACCTCCACTGTATTTAAAAGGAGAATCCAATTTTTCCAGGAAATAGACTCTGGCTTGTTCAGTCACTCATCCAAGGCTGCAGCCACAGATGGTTAAGACCTCAGGGCAGTGACTGGCCATAGAATTGGACAGGTATTTGAGGGAGAATCATGGTACCTGTAGCCCACCGGCTGTGGGGAGGCGGGGAAATAGACCCCTGGCTCAGGCCAAAGTTTCTCCCACATCTTGGGTGGGTCAAGGAGACAGAACCGGTTAGAGGGGAAGGTAATGAGCTCAGCTCCCCCCCAGCTGTCCAGATGTCTCCAAGCCACTCTCTGGAGAAATGGTGTTTATAACATGACAATGTCCATAATTTGGCTTCCGGTATGACTTGATAATTAGCTTAAGTTGTCCCTCATTGGCATTTCATTCAAAGCAAGGACATTCTTCCACTCACTCTGATGAGGTCTGTGTTCTGAGTGTGAAAGTGTGACCCTGGAGCTGTCCTCTCTCTCTCTGACTGAAGTGGGTCAGACATTTAAGTCAGGAGCCTGTGAAGTTTCTGCTCCATAGGGAGAGTCCGTCTCGGGGCCCTGGGGATGTGAGATCTCCCGTGGACAGGGAGCTGCCTTAGGATGGGCTCCTGGGAGCTGCACATTCAACGCTCATCGGGAATGTGTTCCAGAGGTCAGTTTTAGTTGCTGCTGAAAGAGGCGGTGATGAGGACAATGGGAGACAGCTGCAGAGGCTTGTGACAGCGATGACTGGGCTGAATGAGGACTGTGCTTGGGGAAAACAGGGGCACGTTCGGGTTTAGGCAGCAGTGACAAGGGAGAGTCTATGGGACTTGGTGGCTGTTTCGGAGGAGTGAGGAAGAAGCATTAAGAAGGACCCCAAGGTTTTTGAATTGGGAGGTTATGGAGCGAGGTGGAACCTAGAAGAGGGGCAGGTCTGGGGGTGGGGGTGCACAGTCAGTGGTGGACTCGGGATTGTGATCTGCAGAGGCCTGGGAAAGGGGATTTGGGACTGAAGTCAGGACCGGTCACAGGAATCCAGGTCAAGGCCAAAAGGACAGGCGTGAAGAAGCTCTTCCAGGGAAGGCCATGTAGACCCAGAAGAGGCCCCTGAGGGGTAGGCAGGGAAAAAGGACCCTCCCAGGGCAGGGGAGAAATGTGAGCAGGGAGGCTGTGAGGGAAGGGAGTGAGTCTGCAGGAAAAACGACAATCCTGGGGTCAAGTGCCATGGAGCGCTCAGGGAAGACAGTGACTGAGGAGTGACTGGCCTGAGTGGTTCTGAGACTCAGAAGGGATTTAGAGCCTCAGAAGACCCTGGCTTCTTAGCAAGCGCAGATAAATGAGAGAAATCACCTGGACTCACAGCCTAGGGACCATGAAGCAGAAAGGACTATAGGATCTCACAGGAATAGGCACAGGACAAGTCACTCATGGGGTGCTACCAGCAAAGTCATCAAGGATCCGAGGAGTTTTACGACATGCCTTGTCAAAATAGGCCCTATCAGTTTGTTGATTATCTGAAGCTGAAATCACTAGACCAAGGACTCCCAGCCAGGCACGGTAGCCCGTGTCTGTAATCCCAGCAATTTGGGAGGCTGAGACAGGAGGATAGAAGTTCAAGGCCTACCTCAGCAACTTAGTGAGACCCTGTCTCAAAATAAGATGTGGGCTAGGGGTCTGGCTCAGGGGTAAAGCGCCCCTGGGTTCAATCCCCAGTAACAAAAAATGAAAAAAAAAAAAAAAAAAGTGACTCCCTTATCAAGAGAGCAGAGCACAGCGGCATCAGGTGAGCACAGGTTGGGTCACATGCCCACCTTTTGGCTGCCCAGGGGATGGGCTCAGAATTCCTTCAGTCCTTTCTGTGAACGTTTATTGAGAAACTGTATGTGCCAGGCACAGCCCTAGGCCCATAGCAACAAAATCCATAAAGATCCCTGACTTCGCGGGGATCTCATGTGCCAGGTAAGAATAATAAAAAAGACACAAATACATGAATAATGTAGAACAAGAAAAAGCACAAGGAAGGCAGGACACGTGGGAGTGGGGGGCAGTGTGCAGTTTTAAATAGGGTGGACAGGAGAGCCTTCTCAGGAAGCCAGGTGGGCAGGGAGTTGAGGAACCCTGGTCAGAGGGTTTGGAACAGCAAGTTGTATAGGACCTTGTAGGGCCTGCAAGGACCTGGGCTTCCCTCTGAATACAGTGTGACCCTGGTGGACTTTGAACCTGGGTGGAGATGGGGGACCTGATCATTTCGCAGTTGAATAGGATCACTGTAGCCACAGCGTGGGGATTGATGAACAGAGGCAGGGAGACCAGCTAGGAGGCTACCTTAGTAATCCAGGGATAAAAATGAGGAGGGAGATGGTGGAAGTTGTCTAATTCTGTCCATATTTTGAAGGTAGAGGTGATAGGATATGCCGAGTGAGTTTGGGAAGGGAAGCAGGAATGACTCCAAGGTTTTGGTCAGATCAACTGACAAGATCAAGTTGCCATCAACCGAGATGGAGAAGGCTGTGGATAGAGTAGCTGGCGAGGGGTGGAAGGGGGAAGAACAGGTAGATGGAGATCTAGGGTAGCAGGGTGTGGTGGTTCACAGCTCTAATCCCAACTACTGAGGAGACTGAGGCAAGAGGATGGCAAGCTCAAGACCAGCTTCACCACTTAATGAGAACCTGTCTCAAAATTTTAGAAATATTAAAAAGAGTTGGGGATGTAGGTCAGTGGTGGAGCGCTCCTGGGTTCAATCTCCAGTATTGCAGGAAAAAAAAAAAAAAAAGGAGAAATCTAGGGTACACCATCCAGTGGGCACTCTCTGGAATATGAAGAGGGACACTGGATAGCCACATCCTCCAGGAGGTGTCCATGACAGGTAGTGATTGATGACTTTTGGCAGAACAATTTCAGCAGGAGTGAGGTGGACTCAGAAGCTGAGCTGTGCTTGTGGTTTAGAAAACAGGGCAGGGCTGGGATGGAGTGAGGTCTGGGAGACCAGGCCAAGCGGGTGGTGGCCTGAGTCCATTTGCAGGCTAAGGGGAGGAGCAAGAAAAGAGGTTGCACATCAGGACCACAAGGCTCCATGAGAGGGGGAAGAGATGGATCCCAGCTGAGGCTTGGCTAGAAAAGCAGAGAATTAGGGTCAAGGCACTGAGGGCCTGGACCAGAGTCAGAGAACAGAGGAAAGATTCCAGAGACATTCCATTGGAGGAGGTGGCCAGTCCTGACTGGAGTGTGGGAGGACTTTGAATCCCAGCTCCCATCTTCATCCTGAAGACTTTCTGTGTCCACCTCTGGGTCCTGGCCTCCTCATCTTCACAGCACTGTTGGGTACAGGGTCCAGGCTGGTCCTGCCATGATCAAGGCTTGCTGTATCCTGGGATTCTCAGCCCTCTGAGCTCAGCCCTGATCCCAAATCCACATGGCTATATTCTGCTTCTGCTAAAGGCCACAATCAAGGACACTTCATTTACTGTCTCTGGCCTGTCTGGTCCCTCTTATCCCACAGCCCTGTGGGGTTTCCTCCACTGCCCTCCAGTGGCGTCCCCATCTCAGCCATGGTTTTATTTCCTGTTTTAAAGAGAAAATACATGACTGAGCAAGAGATGTCAAACACAGAAGTGCATTATTGCATATTCTTATGAAGTTCTAGGACCAGAAATCTAACCTGTTGTGCAGTTAAGAGAAATCAGATCAGTACCATCTGAGGCTGAGGACTGGTTGCAGTGGGATATGAAGGAACTTTCCAGATAGATGGAAATGCTCTATATTTCTATCAGGGTGGTGGTTACACGGCTGTATTACTTATTAAAAATTATTACCTATATGCTTAAAATGTGTGCATTTCAGCCAGCGCAGTGGTGCACACCTATAATCCCCGTGGCTCAGGAAGCTGAGGCAGGAGGATTGCAAGTTCAAAGCCAGTCTCAGAAAAAGTGAGGTGCTGAGCAACACAGTGAGACCTCATTTCTAAATAAAATACAAATAAGGCTGGGGGTTTGGCTCAGTGGTCAAGTGCCCTTAAGTTCAATCCCTGGTACTGAAAAAAAATTTTTTTAAATTGTAAACAAATGGGATAAATGTTGTTTCTCTGTTTGTACATGGTGAAAAAAATTTTAAAATGCGTGCATTTCAAGGAGTTGGTGGTGTAGCTCAGTGGTGGAACACTTACCTAGCATGGGAGAGGCCCTGGGATCATTGCAGCACCCCCCACACAAATATAAAATGTGTACATTTTAAAATCTATAAATTATACCACAATAAAGTTAATATTAAAAAGCAGAATTAGCCAGGTGTGGTGACTCACACCTCTCATCTCAGTAACTTGGGAGGCTGAGGCAGGAGGATCACAAGACAAAGACCAACCTCAGCAACTTAGCAAGACCCTGTCTCAAAATAAAAAATAAAAAGGGTACACAGAATATGGGATGTAGCTCAGTGGTAGAGAGCTCCTGGGTTCAATCCCTAGTACCAAAATAAAATAAAAATAAACAAAAACCGGGACTTTTTTAGGGGTGGGGGTACTGGGGATTGAACCTAGGGGTCCTTTACCAGTCACATTTCCAGGCTTTTTATTTTGAGACAGGATATCACTAAATTTCTGAGGCTGAGGCTGACCTTGAACTCTTGATCTTCCTGCCTTAGCCTCCTGAGTCGCTGGGATTACAGGTGTGTTATGGTTTAGATATGAGGTGTCCCCCAAAAGCTCATATGTGAGACAATGAAAGAAAGCTTAGAGGTGAAATAATTGGGTTATGACAGCTTTAACCCAATCAGTGAATTGATTGCTTGATAGGGATTAACTGGGTGGCGACTGTGGGCAGGTGGGGTGTGGCTGGAGGGAGGCCATTGGGGGCATGCCTTTGGGATCTATATTTTGTGTCTGGCATGTGGAGTTTCTTCTTCCTGGTGGCCAAGTCCTGAACTGCTTTCCTCCTCCACACTCTTCCACCATGATGTTTTGCCTCACCTCAAGCCCCAAATAATGAAGTCGGCCATCTACGGACTAAGATCTCTGAAACCACAAGTCCCCAGATTAACTTTTCCTCCTCTAATTGTTCTTGTCAGGTCTTTTGGTCACAGCAGCGAATAAGCTAAAATGAGTGCACCACTGTGCCTAGCTCAGAGAAATGATTTTTTTAAAAGAGAAAATAAACTTCCAAGCAGAAACGTCACACGTACTGTGTACACACACACACACACACATTCTGCCTCCATCCTTCTTTCTGGGGAAGTAGGCTGCCCCTTGGGTCCACCTAAGCCTGGGACTGTTCCCACTAAAAACACATGCCATGCTTCCTCTGACCTTGCACTCCCCTTGCCTGCTGTCCTGTCCCAGCACAGCCTCTGGAGGGACTGTGTGGCATGAGTCAGCTGAGAAGCCTGCCCTTTGGGGCCACTCCCTCCTTCCTTCCTTCCTTCCTTTCCTCTGGGGTTCCCAGGACCCTACTTTCTCTGGGGTTCTTCCTCCATCTCTGGATGCTCCTTGCTTGGCTCCTCTCCCTCTGCACCTCTTAAATGCCAGGATTCCTGGGCCACTGACCTGTGTTCCCTGCACCTGCCCAACCTCTCGGCATGAGCTCACCCATCTCAGGGTTTCACTTACCATCTATTTTTTTTTTTTCAGAGTATCAAGGATATGTGAGGAAAGTAGACAGAATATGGCATATATCTCAAAGTCATTTGACAATTTTTAATGCTACACACACACACATACACACACACAGTCCTCTCCAAGTTTGGTCCACTAGAATGCAAACTCAGTAAGCTGCAACCTGAATTAATCAACTCTCACCAATCCCTTCTTCAGGATTCCAGTTAAGATGGACACCCAGGACTCAGCCTGGCCCCCATCACTACCATCAATTATCCCCTTCTCTTGACTTCCCCCCTTATGGATTCCCTCTCCATCCTGTACTCCCAGAAGTACAGAGCTTCCTCCTCATTCCCAGAGATATTCAATCTGCCACTCATTTGTGTGACAAGAATTAACTGAATACCTACTATGTGCCAGACGTTGATCCAGGTGCTTGACTACAATACATAAAAACTTCTACTACCCTAAGGAACATACATTCTAATTTACAAACTAGCAAAATTTCAGATCACTCTGCATTTTGCCTTAACCCCCCCTGGCCACCAACTCCACTGCAGCCATGGCAAACTTCGCAACATGTGCATCTGCTCAGCATCTTCCATGGGACCTCATCTTCCTTGGGTCAAGTCTGGGCCAGGTGTGAGATGCCCCGATCCCTTCCCTCCTGTCCTCACCTCCCCTTCCTCACACCGGACATGTGAATTCCCTGAGCATGGTGGGGTTCTCACGCTGGCCTTATGTACTGGTCCTAGCCTGTGAGACTCTCTCAGCTGGTTACCTAGCAAATTCTGTCACCTTCATGTCACAGTTGAGACTGCCTCTTCCAAGGAGGCTTACCTGACTGTTCCAGGCAGTTGAGCTCCTTACCCAGGGCTCCCTGGGTACCTGCCCCACACCCACAGAACAGAACCCATCTCACTGCAGGGTGTGCCTTGCAGCCTGGAAGGACTCTTCTCTCCCCAGTGCCTGCTCTTGTCCTCGGTGTTCATCCTGGACTCCAAGGATGCCCTTGCCCCTCCGTCCTCCCATTGCCCAGTGCTGTTTCCCACTATTTCTTCCTTTCTCACCTTCCAATTTGTCAGCATCTACCCCACCAGCACCTGGAACTTTCCAGGCTGAGGTCACTAGGCTTCCTCCTTTGTAGAACACTTCCATTCCTTGACCTCTTGATGGCATGGGACCCTGGTGCCACTTCCCTCCTTTTTTTTTTCTTGGTACCAGAGTGCTTAACCACTGAGCCACATTCCCACCCCTTTTTTATTTTTTACTTTGAGACAGGGTCTTGCTAAATTGCTAAGGCTGGCTTTCAACATGCGATCCTCCTGCTTCAGCCTTCAGAGTCACTGGGATTACAAGCATGTGCCAAGGTGCCCAGCTTTCTCCTTCTTAAATGCCCCTCTCTTGATGAGCGCCCCTGCTTCTCAGAACAGCCTGCTTGCCCTCACTCTTGGTTCTCTCCAGTCCACACTTCCCGCTGAACCAGAAAGTCTACCTCAGGTGCCACAGGTGGAGAAGGTCAGCATATCCCAAGTGGCTCTGTAACCAGCTCCCACCCCACTCACAACCCTGGGTTCTACCACTGAATGCACAGGTGAGCCCATTCACCAAAACCTCTAGACTGCACCCCTGGGAGTACTTCATTCTCTTGGTCTTGCCTTGCCAAATAGCCCCAGTCCCATTCCTAATACCCCATCTTCTTATGCTGGGGATGCGGCTCAAGGGTAAAGCGAGTGCTTACCTGGCATGCATGGGGCCCAGTACTGGGGGGGGGGACACTAACATCCCTCTTTTTCTTTTTTTTTTTTGCAGTGGGGTGGGCAATGGGAAGGGAATTGAACCCAAGGATACTTTACCACTGAGCCACATCCCCAGTCCTTTTTATTTTTTATTTTGAGACAGGGTCTAAAAGTTGCTTAGGGCCTCACTAAATTGCTAAGGCTAGCCTTGAATTTGCAATCCTCCTACCTCAGCCTCCAGAGTCTATGGGACCTCTATAATGGGCGGGCACAACCCACCTTCTTAATATCCTCACACCCAACCTTCCTTTCACCTGCTGCAGCCAGAGTTGGGCCCTCATCTCACACATGGATCCCTCTGAGGCTAACCCCAGGCACTCTTTGGACCAGCCTCATGTGGGGGCTTGTTTAAAATACTGGTTCTCAGACCCCACCCCAGACCTACTGGATTAGAATCTGCATTTGAACCAGACCCCCAAAGGACTCTAATGTACTAGAAAGGTTTGAGAATTGCTGTCCTGCCATCTCCCAACCTCAAGCTTCTCCCAACCCTAACAACCCCCCCCCCACACCGATTTGACAATCCCCTTACTTAAAAGTCCCACGGCTCCCCATTTCCCTCAGGATTAAACCTAAACTACTTGGCAAGACATCCAGGGTCCCTCAGTCTGTCACTTTGCTGCTATTCCCCCCATCCTTTCTTCTGCCACACAGACCACCAGGTGGTTGCCACAATGCAAAACTTCAACACGCTCACTTTATGGTTCCTGCCCCTATGCCTTTGAATATTCCATTCTCCCTGCCTGGGTGCCCTTCTTCCCCATATTTACCTATCAACCCTTCATCACCCACTGGGTCCCAGCTCAGGCCTTTCCTGATCCCACAAACACAGTTACTCCACTCCCTGAGAGTGTCGGCACTGTTCATAGCCCTTACCATCTTCGTTATTTCTCTATATCTGACACCCCCATCAGCCTGGGTATTATCTGTGTATCTTGCAGGGCCAGCCCATGATTCAGCGAAGTATTTGCTAACAGGCAGACTAATATAACTTTTTCAGCTTCTGTCCTGATGGTTAATTATAACAAGAGGAATGAAGATTAGACATCAGGAAGAACTGGTAGAAAAAGAGGAACACTGCAGGTCAAAAGTACTAGTCATCTGTCATCCCCCAGGCTGGAAACTTCCCCAGGAACACAGTCATCAACCTACAGGATGAAAACTCCAAGAGAACTTTCAAGATCTTGTCACTGAACCAAATATCAGAGAGGGTAACTGCTTTGCCCAAGATCATATTGCTGGGAGCTCTGAAGTTTGAGTAGATGGCTATCTCCTCTCATGAACTTCTTCCTCTCCTGCTCATCCTAACTTCCTAGAAGTCCCTGATGCTTTAAAAAGATTAAGGGAACTACTCAGCTTCACCCACAGCTCTTAAAGTATCTGCTGGGACCCTGGCTGGAGTTGCCATAGTCCTGCAGATTGGAGGTGGGGACCCAATCATCCCCATTTTACAGTTTGGCAAACCAAGACTGCTAGCTAATGGTAAAGGCAAGATTTGAAACTAAGTACTGTGTTCTTCCTGTTGAGGAATCTGTGAAAAGCCCAAAACCTCACATGTGCAAAGTCACTACAATAATCATGACTATGGACCTCCTAATGCCTGGGGAATCCCCTCACTCCCACTAGTTCCTCTTTAGATCAGCCTTTATCTATCATGCACGGGGCGGGGGGGTGTTTAACTTAGGAAAAAACCTGTACATCACCCTTGCAAGCAGACCAGGCCTACTAGATAGATCGTCACCAATCATAACCTTTAAGGGGAAATCACCCGTTCCCTGTGCCTCGCGCTTGACAGGCAATGTGGCCACATCATCGATGATTGGTACTAACAGTCTGAGATGGGGAAACCGAGGGTCCTGGATAAGGCACTACGGTCGGTCATGGTAAGTGACAGGACTGGGACTGGAACCTAGGTCTGTCTAGGGACAGGACTAGGACTGGAACCTAGTCTGATAACAGTGCACCCTTCCCCGCTACCCCTTTCTACCAGATCAGGCCAGGCGCTCCCACCCAACCACCTGAAGCCTCTCAATGACTGGATTACCTCGGGAGAGGAACTTAACCTCTCGAACGCCCCCAAGGTCAGAAGCTTTACTTTGAGGGCAGAAAAAGCTATGCAAACCAGACGCAAAGGAAACGCGAACCCGCGGGCGCCGGCGCAGTCTCTTCTTCGAGCCTGGGACTGTCTAATGGCCAAGAGGAGAGGTCGCACCCCCGGCCCCCGAGACCGGCGAAACCAAACGCAGGGCTGGCTAGCGGAAGCGAAACCGCAACACACTCCAGCCTCCCCCGCTCGGTTCCGGGAACCGGCGAGCCAGACTTCGCGGAAACGTGCCCGGCGGCAGGCGCCTCCGCCCCGGGACCGCCCCGACCGCAGCCCGCAGCCCCGGCCGGGAGGTGCGGGGGCCGGCGCGGTCGGGCCCGAGCAGCAGCGCGACGCGCGCTTCCGCCCCGCTTGGCTCCGGCAGCGGCCGCGGCGGCCCCACAATCCCCTTCTGGCTCCGGGGACGGGCGGGGCGGGGCGGGGCGGGGCGGGCCGAGCGGGCGGAAATAATTTTCTGTTTGGTCGTCTCTGCCCCAGTCCCTTTGCCTCGGGACCCGCGAGGCGGGCGGAGATGCGCGGGGCGGGAAGCGGGAACGCGAACGCGCTGCCCTGGCAAGCTTAGCTCGGCGGGGCGGGGCGGGGATCTGCAGGAACTGAGCACCTACTGTGTGTCTTAGCGCTTTGCAAAAGGATTTTCGTTCCATTTTCTCTACAACCCTTGCCAGAGGGTATTAATGCTCCACTTTCGGAGGGACAGACTGAGCCTAGGAGAGGTGAAGTCACTCGCCGAAAGCCGCACAGCCACGATCTGCGTGACACCTCATATCCGTGATCACTTACACCACAGAGAGCACGATGAACTAGAAACCACTTTTCGTAGTCTCGCTCTTGTTTGATTTTCGTGGATCGGCGCGTAGTGGGTGCTCAGGAAAATACATGTTGGCAACTGAAGAATGAACTTGACAGCTCAGCCCCGGGTACCTATTGCGAATCTAGCCTAGCCCGGGGAACGCCGGCTTTCCCTGGACATCGGAAGAAAACAGTTGTGGATGCGCACATAGAGGAGGGCGGGCATCCCAGCTCCGCACTGGAACAATCCGTGGTGATGGAGCCCCAGCCCTAGCCGAGGACAGAGTGGGTTCGAATCCTGGCTCCGATGCTTTCAGGCTGTGTGTTGTTGAGCAAGTCATTTTAAAACGTGGAGACCTCAATTGCTCCGTCCACTAAATGGGGCCATTAAAGCCCGTCTGAAAGGATTAAACGAAACCATGTTCCTAAAACACTAAACGTGTAAGTGTCGTCAACCGTCCATCCCACAAGCTTCAGGGGCACACTGGACACCAAGCCGATTCAAGACAAAGACTTCCCGGCCCTTCTCACCAGATTGCCCATCCCTGGGCGCCGGGACCAGTGAGCCTTCAAATGACCCCAGTCTGGCGAAACTCGAAACTGTGGCCGCTATGGCAGTGGTGGGTCCCGAAAGCAAATATTCAAATATTCTGAAACTGGTGCATGGTTAGGACTGGCGTTTTCGCGTTTTTCTTGGAATTTTATTCTTGCTAGTAAAGGTAATTCGTTAGAAACTCCTAAGTAAAGTTTCTCCTCTGCGTCTTGTTTGGTTTTTCGTATGAGCGAAGCTCACAAAACTGACCACGAAATGGGAGTGCAACCGTCCTCCCTGGGATCCCGGCCCTCGGACAGGCTTTTGGCGATACCCTGGCTCTCGGCCCCTTCCCTCAGGCACAGAAGCCGCAGAAAGGCAGACAGCTCTTCCTCCCGGTAGCCCTCCGGGATTCCCCGCGTCCACGCAGGAGCGAGCGGAGGTGCGAGGGTTGCAGCCTAGAATTCAGCTTCCCGGATCTCCCCAAACTCCCGCCTGGCCAGGATTAAGGGAGTAAATCCCTGACGCCACAGACCAGGTCAAGGACAAGTTCTCCCCCGCCATATCCCCCTCCTGGGCGGGGATTCGCCCCCCCCAGCCCGGATGAAAGGTACTAAAGAGACGCGGAGGGGGGAGCGGCGGCCCGGGCCCCTTGATGTTCCGGTTGAACAGGTGCTGGTGAAAAGGAGGCGGACCCAGCGGAAGAGTCTGCCAGGGGGGCAGTGCGCTGACGGGGGGCGGCCTACTCCATCCCCAATCCCCTGACCGGCCTTCCCCTCTTCCCTCGCCCGGCCCCTCCCCCTCAGGAAGCATTCCCGGCCGCGAGGTCTTTGAAGTGTCGCTGAAGCCCCCAGGGCTGCCTCCTCCCCTCCGCCGCCCCACCTCCCGCTGTGGGGGAGGGTGACCTTTGGTCCCCACGGGCGCCGACCCCCCTTTAGGAAGTGTGTGGGGGTCAGATCTCGTCCCTTTTCCCCACACTGGTCTTGGGGAAGAAATCTTCGGGCGAACGTCCCCTCACTTCTGACCCGAGACCCAGTGTTGGGGACTTTAGCCCTTCGGAGTGAGCTGCGTGAGTTCCCGGGTGTTGGGGTGCGTGCTTAGCGGTCAAGGGTAACTTCTGCTCGTGACCACCTCGGTGGTTGCGGTCTCTGACTCGCGTGGGTCTCTGAGCGCGCTCGTGCAAGTGGAGCTGGGGTTGGGTCTCTAGGAGAGGCAGGTGGTGCGGTGGCTGGACCGAGCTGTGCGTGTCTGTGCGCCTTGAAGGGGTCTGAGTCCCCGTGTGTGCGCGTGTGTCGGTGACGACGAAAAGCCCCTCGAGGGCAGGGATATCTGTTTTGTTCGCTACTCTCTCCCGGCGGCTGGCACACACTAAGCGTTCAATAAAATTTGTTTAATGCATAAACGTCTGCATGTGAAAGAATGTCTACCCTCCAGAGTGGCCTCGGAGGAAAGGGCCCGTGAACGACCGTCCAAAGAGACCCCCAAACATGTAGAAGCGAGCGGCCCGCGTCGCTCCTGTTCCTTTCCGCGTCCCTGCTCTTCACCCCCAAATTTCCCTGAGGTTGAAGAAGTGACGCAGAGACTGAGCCCCGGGCGTAGGGGGCTGGGAGTCGGAGACCCCTGGCACGAGATCGGAGGCAGGCAGAGGGAGGGCTCGAGAGAGACAACTGAGAGCCAAAAAACGAAAAAGAAAGACGGAAAAGAAGCGCCGAGCGAAGGAGCGAAAAGCTCCCTACCAAGCCAGGCTTTGTTCCCTGAACCTAAGACTTTACCCGGCGGCGGGCGGCGGGCGGGCCGGGAGCGAGCGAGTGAGCGGAGGCGCGCGGCCATGGCTGCCGCGGCGGGGCAGGGGGGCCGGGGGGGCGGCGCGTGAGCGGGCGGCGCGGGGCGGGCGGGCACCCGCGATGTGCCACTCGGCGCCTCCCCCGCCGGGCCCGGGCTGCGCGGCGACCGGGCAGCCGTGGTAGCCGGGCGAGCGGCGCGGAGGGGGCGAGCCCGGCGCGCGAGTCTCATTGTTGGGGGGGGGCCGTCGGGGCATGAGGGCGAGAGCACGGCGGGGGGGGCGGCCAGACAGAGCGAGCGAGGAGGAGGAGGAGGACGCCGAGGAGGAGGAAGGAGGAGGCAAAGAAAAGAAGCGGCGGCGGCGGAGGAGGGGGCGAGGAGGCGCGCGGCCCCCCGCTCCCTCCCTCCCCCCCTGACCCCCGACCCCCGCCGGCCGGCCCCCCGCCCCAGCCCCGGAGGGAGCTCATGGGAGTATGAAGGAGATGGTAGGAGGCTGCTGCGTATGTTCGGACGAGAGGGGCTGGGCCGAGAACCCGCTGGTCTACTGCGATGGGCACGCGTGCAGCGTGGCCGTCCACCAAGGTACGGGGGTAGCCCGCGGGGGGGCGGCGGGACCCCGGGGGCGGCGCGCGCGGGGCGCCCCCGGCCGCGCCCTCCGGAGCCTCCCGGGGCTCGCGCGCCCCTCCCCCACCCCACCTGAAGGGAAGGGAGGCGTGGGGCTCCCCCCGCCCGGTCCTGGAGGACCGGGTCAGGCATTGTTTTCTTGCCTATTGTTCCAGTCCCGCGCCCCCCACCCCAAGTTGAGGGAGTTTGGGGAGAGTCCAGGGAGCGATGAGTGAACTCCCAGCGCCCCGCGCCGCCCGTGTCGGGACTGCCCGGGGAATGTTTACCTGCGAGGTGTCCCCTCCCGCCCGGTTATTTTGGTCCCCGGCTCCGAGAGGAAGAGGTCAAGGGGGGGTCATCCCCCCTCGCTTCCGGATACTGGGAGGAGCGGAATTGGGAAGGGAGGAGAAGGGTCCCAGGGGAGAAGGGACTCCTAAAACCCTCCGGGGAAGAGCCGTGGATAGGAGAGCGGTTGTGCAGGGGGCCGGAATGGAGAAGGGAGGTTTGGAGTTTCCCCCAGCAGCACATGGTTCGGGAGTTAACTCCTTGAGGAATCTTGCCGAGGGCGCAGGCTGGCATCTCCCGCCTGTCTGGCACAGCCAGCTGGGCCCCCACTTCCTGGGACAACCTCAGTACTGTGGCTACCGGCTATTCCCGCCACTCTCCTCTCCTTTACCTGCACTGCACCTGTCCTCAGCCTTGACTTTTGACCTGTACCGTGATAGTTAGAAGCTGAAGATGAGGTTCCTGGACCCCCGACTTTCCTGCCTGGTCTCATACTGGCCCTTTAAGAAGTGCCCCCCCCATAACAACAAAACGTGTTTGACTATCGCGACTGTTGTTTCTCGTTACTGATGCCAGGGGACTAGTCCGGGACAGTAGCTGGGAAACAGGTCCCGAAAGGGCGTGGGGTGGGGAGGATCTTCCAGAAGTTTAAGGTCAAGGACTCGACTTCCCGCCCCTGTTTGTAGTGCTTCGTTGTGTGATCAAAGGCTGGCCTTGGGTTGTTGGGCGTTCCTTGTGGTTCGGCAGTTTAGAGACTGACCCCCCAGGCAAGGGAGCAGCCCCCCCTGCTGGAACTGGCTCTAGTTCTTCAGAGTCACTCCCTTCCCCCTGTTACTCTGGGGGAAAGCCCGTGACAGCTTTGCTCAATGACTCCTCCCCCACCCCTAGCTTGCTATGGCATCGTCCAGGTGCCAACCGGACCCTGGTTCTGCCGGAAATGTGAATCTCAGGAGCGAGCAGCCAGGGTGGTGAGTTCCAGACTCCTCCTCCTGGCTCCCCTCCCCCCTTGCACACACCTGAGCATCTCCTCCATTGAGTTTACAACTCTAAGGCTTAGGCTAGGGTGGGATGCAGCTCTGTTACAGGACTTCCTGTTTCCTGCACACCTATCACCAACCCCATCTCTCCCTCAGCTTATCCCTCACTGCCCCACCTCAAGCATGGGGACTTTGTTTATTAGAACTTTTTATTACGAAAAGTTTCCAAGGCTACAAAAGTTGAGGGACTACAATAATAAACCTCAGGTCCCCATCATCACTCAGTCTTCAACAGTTATCACCTTGTGGCCAGTCCTCTTTCCTCTACATCCCCACCCACTCCCCATAGATCTTATCATGTCATCTTGGGGCCCTTTGAATGTGTTCAGGGAGGGCCCGGCTTAGCAGATCCCCCAACTCCTGTGCCCCTTGCATTGGCAGAGGTGTGAGCTGTGCCCACACAAAGACGGGGCATTGAAGAGGACTGACAATGGAGGTGAGGGGGGGCCCTGAGCCCCTGAGGTCAGCAAGGCCCCCTGAACAGGTCTGGGAAGGCAGGAGTGGGTGGGGTGGAGGCTGGGTTTCCTTTCCCTGGCTGGCATTGGAATCAGATGGGAAGGCTGTGTAAAAGGGTCGGTCTGCAGCCTGGGGACGGGAGGGATGGGGTGTTAGACTCATCATCTCCCTGAGACTAGCCCCTATACTCTCCCAGGCTGGGCCCACGTGGTGTGTGCCCTCTACATACCTGAGGTGCAGTTTGCCAATGTGCTTACCATGGAGCCCATCGTGCTGCAGTACGTGCCTCATGATCGCTTCAATAAGGTCAGCAGTCCCCACCATGCCCCATACTGTCCCCTCCCTGGCCACCCATACTTGGGTCCTTCCAGTGCTTTCTTATTCTGGTATAGCTTGATTCTGTCCAGCCAACACTTTCAGAGAATTTGAAGGTGGGTAGATACCTACCACTGTTAGACAGACAGATGCACACTCATGCTCTGGAACTCCAGTGAAGTAGCGGGCTACCTTGCAGTAGCACTGCCAGGGGGGAGTTTTTAGCTAGTAGTTCATTCATTCATTACTGGGACACATTTTACTGGCTGCCTACTATGTGATAGACTTGATGCAAGGTACTGGGCATGCATTGATCAAGACAGATGTGCTGCCTGCCAATGGAGTTCATGCTCTTGTGTGGGAAGACTGTAGAAATCAATAAACAGGCAAATAAAGCAAATGTAATTTGTGATAAGTGCTGTGAAGAAAATAAAAAAGGAATTTAAATAAAGAGTACCTGGTGGGGTGCTTGCTTTAGATGATGTGGTCAAGGAAGAAACATTTAGGCAGAGACCTGGGGCATGAGACAGTCAGCTTTGAGGATGTTGGGGTCTCAGTTTCCAGGCGCAGATTGCATGTGCAGAGGCTCAGGTGGAAATAGGCTTACCAGGGAGCAAGAGAGAGAGTCAGCAGCCTTTCAGAGCTCACCAAGGATTGTCCTGTCCATTAGAACCACTAGCTACATGTGACTGTGAAAATTAATTAAAAAACTAAATATGACATAGGATTAAAGTCCTCAGTCATACTAGCCATATTTCAAGTGTTCTGTGACCCATGTGATTGCAGGATACTCTCTTGGACAGTCCAAGTTATAAGAGATTTCCTTCACTGCAGAATGGTGTTAGACTGCAGTAATCTGGGATGGTGCAGAGAGGATGGAATTAAGGGGAGGCCAAAGTGTTCCTCAGCTTGCAGGACAGAGGTTCTGTGGAGGAGGGCACTAGCGTGTTGTGTCCTACAGACCTGTTACATCTGCGAGGAGCAGGGCCGGGAGAGCAAGGCAGCCTCAGGAGCCTGTATGACCTGTAACCGTCATGGATGTCGACAAGCTTTCCATGTCACCTGGTAAGATCCCTGTTCCCAACCCCTTCTCTGAGGTTTATCATGGGTGGCTCCCAAGTGGGCTCATCCTAGCTTCTGTTTCTCGGGTGATGGTGGCAATGGCTTCCTCGGATAGTCTTGGCTTCACTTAAGTAGGGGTCCAGGAGGGGAAGAGGAGGTGGCTGCTCTAGTCGGTGGCCACTCCCTTCTCACCTGACCTCCCTCGGTTAGTGCCCAAATGGCAGGCCTGCTGTGTGAGGAAGAAGTACTGGAGGTCGACAATGTCAAATACTGTGGCTACTGCAAATATCACTTCAGCAAGATGGTGAGTCCCATCTGGTCTGCCAGCACACAAGTGGGTCTGTCAGTGGAGGTTTAGAGGGTGTGGGCCCTGGGCCAGGCCCCTGCCTGGTGCTGGGAGGTGGAAAGAACCCAGTCCCTGCCCTCAAGGAGCTCCCCCTTTGATGGGGAATAATTTACAGTTGAAGGGGCATGAACCAGAGCTGAACCAAGTAGTCCATCCTAGAAGACAGAACTCAGACCTTGCCAGTCTGGGCGGCTTCAAGGACAAGGGAGCCTTTAAGCTGAGTGGAGCTGCAAATAAAAATAAGAGCCAACAATTGTGTGGGAGTGAACATCTACTGTGCCTCAGCCAATATACCAAGTTCTCAACTCAGGTTATTTTTTTGTGGTCCTCCCAACAACCCTAAGTATTAGGCATGCTGTATTGTCCCTATTTCACAGAATCACAAACTAAGGCTCCCCAGAGTCATGTAACTTACCTCACAGCTGGTGGATGGGATTCAGAACAGGCAGTTATGATCTGAAAGGTCCTTGGGAACCTGTCAAACAAGCACAGAAAGAAACGAGGCCCAGGCAGAGGGACTGGTGTGGACAGAAGTCTGAGATGAGACAGAGCATGCATGAGCCGCAGAATGGTGTGCTTGGTGGGATCAGAGCAGGAGATGAGAGCTGAGCCTGCTTCTGCCCCAGGACGGAAGGGTGCTATTGCATGTCTGTGGAGAGCTTTGCATGTTCCAGAAGCTGTGAGGTGTCTGCAGAGCCAGTCTGCGGCTTGGGTCCCTCCTCCTCCCAGGCCACATGCTTGGAAAGCTTGTAAGTGGAGAGTAACATGATCAGATTTGTTTTTTAGGAAGATTACCCTGGCAGCTACCCTGAAGCTGGATCGGAAGGGCCGAGGCTGGAGGCAGGGAGACAGCTGCGAGGAGGGGGGATGGAGGGATGAGGATGGATGCTAGAGCCATTCTAGGTAGACTCACCTTAAATATAGGGGTGACTGAAAAGCAGGAGGTAAGGTTGACACAGGATCCAGGCTCTAGACATTCAGTGGATAGAGCTTGAACACCTGGGGATACTTTGAAGACGGGATGCATCTGGCCTCTGTAGGGTGAGCGTGTGTCCTGGTTTGCTCCAGCCAGTTCTGGTTTATGCCTGTTGTTCTGGTATAATGATCAATAGTTCTCCTTTTTTATTTTAGAAATGTTCTGATTTGGGTTATAAATTATATGATCACCTTGTTTTCAGGGTTTAATGATGACTTAGGACAAGGTAGGTTGGTTTGGTTTGCAGAGGTGTCAAGTAGAGACTCAGATTTGGTGGCTGTCAGACCCCCAGCAGGGTTAGAGACAGCCTGGGTTTATAAGGCTGGGGCTAGAATTCCCAGGTTATCCACAGGAAGAGTAGTCCAAGGTGTGAAGGGAACCACTGGAGAGGGTACAGATCTTGGCAGGATAGGAGCCATGCCTTGTGCTGGGGAGCGAGCAAGACTGGTGAGGCCTGAAGTTAGTCCTAGGATTTGGCTGTTGGGAGGTGGCTGGTGACCTTAGAGGGAGCAGCTGCAAGCCTGGGATGGTGAAACCACAGTTGGACCAGGCAGAGGGGGAGTGTATCAGTAGTGGAGGGAGCGGGAGGTGGGCCTGGCTGTAAGGAGAGGCTGCCTGAGTGCTTTTGGGTTTTGCTCTCTTGATGTTTATTCCCCACCGTTCCCAGGTTAAAAGGCAGCATGTCCCTTGCACAGGAGCAACCCTGTGTTTGGCGGAGGGCGAGGGTGAGGGCAAGGGCTAGGAGCAAGGGAGAAGGGTAAAGTGTAGTGTGTGGAGCAGAGGATGGGGTGTGGAGTGCAGAGGTTCCCACGAGGGATTTTGCACATCCTCTACCCAAGGCAAGAAGTGGGCTGGAGCTCAGTTTGCCCAAGACAGGATGAGAGCGTGCTAGGAAGGAGTTGGGTAGAGAGCACAAGGCCCTGGGTCCTGGGCCCGGGCCACCTCTACCAGGCCCAGCCAGGGAATCCCTGCATTTTTGGAATTTCACTTGTTGAATCTATATATCCAATGAGCCAGGCGGGATAGTTCTAGGATTTCCAGGCTGAGCAGAGCATCATGGAGGACACAAGGTCCTCTTAGTGATGACAGAGCAGATGGGACTGGCTCTGGATCATGCGACCTCCAGGAACCTTTCCCTAAGCTAGTGAAAGGAGAGTTTGGCAGTTCCTCTCAATTTTCTCCCCCAGAAGACATCCCGGCACATCGGCAGTGGTGGTGGAGGAGGAGGAGCAGGAGCAGGAGGAGGAGGCAGCAGCAGTGGTGGTAGCAGTGGAGGCGGCACAGGGGGAGGCAGCAGTGGCTTCATCTCTGGCAGGAGAAGCCGATCAGCCTCACCATCCACCCAGCAGGAGAAGCATCCTACTCACCACGAGAGGGGCCAGAAGAAGGTGAAGTCTTCCCCTCCACTGTCCCACCACACCCACCCACAAACACATGCCTCTTTCCAGAAGCTACCTCAGGTTGCCCAGCTCTTGGATCCTGCTCCCTTCCTTTGAGGCCACTGAGCGGACTGTGAAAGTAGAATGTGAGGGTCAGGGAGGGCGAGATGGGGCCTGGCTTCCTTGTGCTTTTTGTGTTTGTATGACTTCTCTATGTCCCTCCCACAGTCGTGTGACTGTGACCCCAAATCTCCAGACATGTGGCTCTGCACATTTGCATACATTTCCACAGTCTAGCCATGTGCCAGCCCAGATAAGTACACAAGCCCATGTCCCCTCGTGCCACATATTGCAGTGCACCCTTCGCTCTGCACAGCTCTGTGTCCCTGGTGGACACCCTTGTAGGTGCATGCTCTTATATGTGGTGCTCTGTGTCCCTGGCGTGCTAATGGGACAAGCTATTTTTAGCAGGCAGGGAGCATGACGGGGAGGGGCTCACAGTGCTTACTGGACCTTGCTCAAGACACTCCTGTCTTTTAAATGTCCATACAGAATCCCCCATTCCTCCACAGGGGGAGATGATTCCCAATAAGTCCCATCCTTGAGACGAAATCAACTCCCTACATGGACAAGTTATGTTTATCCTCCCCCAGATGATTCCCCAGTATCAATATCTGGTTACTTTTCCCTCCGCAGAGTCGAAAGGACAAAGAACGCCTTAAACAGAAGCACAAGAAGCGGCCTGAGTCCCCCCCCAGCATCCTTACCCCACCTGTGGTCCCCACTGCTGACAAGGTACTGCTGCCCACATGCAGCAGGGAGGGTGTGCTGCTGTGGGAGGGCAGTGAGTCGGGGCAAGTGTGAGGGCTCAGGGTCTGGGCACCCTCTTGTAGCTTCTGGTTGATGTCACTCCCCTCCCTAGGATACTGTCCCTTTACTCCCTCTTCTAGACTAGAAGGGGCCTGAACTCCTCAGCAACACCAAGCACTGACCAACCATGAGGGTGAGGCTGGGGTGGGAGTACCACTCTCCCTGATGGCTGCCAGATGTTCATGTCTGCCTCTGTCCAGAAAGAGGGCCTCAGCACTGGCCTTGTCTACAGAGAGTCAGGGTAAAACACAGGTCCATTCTCCAAGTTCTGGGACTCACCTCTCCAGAGAAGGCAGAGGGCCCCGTCTACCATTGGGAGGGCACCCAAAGCCTTTTGCTTCACCCAAATCCCACTCTATGCAAGTTAGACGGGCTGAAAGTGCTGGCTATGGGGACAAGGAGGGCAGTCCCCAGGAGAGCACCCTGAGATCCTCATTCATCCCACCCTACCCAGCAGGGGCTTGGTATTCAAGCCTGTCTCCAGAAATGGATAAGCAACAGGCAGACAACTCCTTGGATTAGCCAGGGAGTTGCTAATCCAAGCCAGAACAACCCTCCTGGCTCTCCCTCTAACCTGCCCTCCCCATGAAAGGAGAACGCTGGGGGTCTGGAGAAACTGCTTCCTCCTGTCCCCTTATTGCCAGTCATCTCCACCCAACCTCAGATGGTTGGCAGAGCTCTGGGCATCTTAGCAGGAGGCTCAGGTATCAGGTTTCCAGGGTGATGTTGCTGTAGTGACTGCCCCAGTAACCCTCTCCCCTCCCTGCTTCCCAGGGCTCACCTGGAAAAGTTTGTCATTCATACCCTCTGACCTTTCCAGGGGCCTGCAGGCAGGTGGAAAGATCTGGGAGTTCCCTCAGTAACTGGATGTCCCCTGGTCATGCCAGAGGCTTTTGTCCATCCCCCTACACCCGCCCCAGCATTTCAGCTCCCCTTCCCCCTAGCCCCTCTTTTTCCTTGCTTTCAGAACCACATCTGGCTCCCTTCAGAACTCCAGCTGCTGAAAAGAACAAAGAAGACAGAGACCAGGGCTCCACCCAGGGAGGGGCAGTGCAGGGCAGCTCTCATTTTCCCATCAGTCCTCCCTCTAGCATTTGTTCATTTAGCACCATTTACTGAATACCTGTTCTCTGCTGGAGGAAAAGTACCTTCCCCAGGAGTCACAGAACAGGAACTCACATGCTGCCAGGCACTCTTCTAGAACTAGGGGATAGGAGGGGTACATGGGAGTTCTTCATTTAATCCTCAAAATAGTCCAAAGAATTAGATATATTATTAACCCCATTTAAAAGTAAAGAAGCAGAGACATGGAGAAGTGAAGTAATTTGCCTAGAAACACACAGCTAGTAAGTGATGGGGTCAGGTTTTGAACCCAGGCAGTCAGGCGTGGAGGCCCATGCTCTTGCCCACCACATAGCAGTGCCTCAGCTTGATATTAATAGCAGCTGCCAACATCATTTATTGACCCCATCATGTCTCTGGCATGAAGTCCCTCATAACTTCAAGTATGCATAATTCACCCGGTGAGGGCACTGAAGCTCAGTGAGTTTGAGAGAGCACATGAGAAAACGTGGCAGTAAAGGGCAGAGCCTACCAGGCTCACCCCTCCCCTACTCGAGGGCCAATTGCCATCCTGCTGCCCTCCGAGGTTACTGGGCCTCTGACATTGGATAGTCCATTTCAGTGCAGAATGGCAACTGTTGCCATGTGGATGTGGGTACAAGGTGCCCTGGAAATAAGAAAGCAGAGTGACTTCTTCTACCTTGGGTATTAGGGAGATTTCACAGAAGTAGGGCCTTCTGAGCTAGAGTTTGAAGGAGAGCAGTTTCCTGTGAAGAATGAGGATAGGCTCTCCAGGGAGAGGCCTCTGCATGCAAGCTCAGGTTGTCTAGCAAGAACATGAAATTGTCAGAGAATGGGGCAAAAGCCAGGTGACTGACTTGTTGGGGGCAGGGAGGGAGTACTGGCAACTGGAGCACCTAAGGCTGGGCCCAGAGAGGCCCATTGTCCTTGACCTCTTCCCTGCCCATGCTACTTCCCAACCTGAGCACAGTCCTCTCAGGCCCCAAAGTATTTGCATGAGTGAACCTCCAGGTGAGCCGACCAGTGTAACCACAGATCAGTTCTCTCCTTTGCACCTTCTTGGGCTCACAGTGCTCTTCTCCTCTATCTCCTGGAAATTCCATAGCTACCTCCCCTCTCCCTGGTTCAGGGGTGCCTAGAAGTCCTTCCTGAAGCTGTCTCTGGACTCTTCCAGTTGAGCCCAGGGCCTGTCCCTCCTGCCTCACTCCCAAGTCAGGGTGAGCCCAGCTGAACAGCTGGAATTGAGTCTTCCTCTGTCCTCCCCTCCCTCAGGTCTCCTCTTCAGCTTCCTCTTCCCACCATGAGGCCAGCACTCAGGAGACCTCCGAGAGCAGCAGGGACTCGAAGGGGAAAAAGTCTTCCAGCCATAGCCTGAGTCACAAGGGGAAGAAGCTGAGCAGTGGGAAGGGTGTGAGCAGTTTTACCTCCACCTCCTCCTCCTCCTCTTCCTCCTCCTCCTCCTCTGGGGGGCCCTTCCAGCCTGCAGGTAAGTGTGGCATCCTGGAGCAGGCTGGGAGTGGGGACAGCCTCTTGCCCTGCACTTTTCTAGCAAGGGCCTTTGTACTGGTTTAGTTTTACAAACCAGTGGTAGGGGAGCCCTACCCAGTGACCCCGCACCCAGCTGATCCTCTTGAAATGGAACACTCCATTTTAAGGGGCCATTTTTAAAGCACCAATATTAGTGTTATGTCCTATAATCTGCAGGTATCCAGTGAGGTTAGTGGGGTGAGAGTTCCTCTCCTCCCATTGTGTGGCTAGTGGGAAGGCTGGAGGGTGGGAAACCTCATCTCAGAACACAGATGGACCGAGCTCTGCCAAGGAGCCCGGCTTTCTCCATTCCCCCGCAGAGCTTTCCTCACGTGCAGGGCATGTGGGAGCGGGAGGGAGAGGGCAACTGTAGTTCAGCTGTAATTCCCTTTCCCTCTGCACAGGTTCATCCCTGCAGAGCTCCCCTGACTTCTCCACGTTCCCCAAACTGGAGCAGTCAGAGGATGACAAGTACTCCAAGCCCACAGCCCCTACCCCGTCAGCCCCTCCCTCACCTTCAGCCCCTGAACCCCCCAAGGCTGACCTCTTTGAGCAGAAGGTGGTCTTCTCTGGCTTTGGGCCCATCATGCGCTTCTCCACCAACACCTCCAGCTCAGGCCGGGCCCGGGCCCCCTCCCCTGGGGAATATAAATCTCCCCACATTTCGGGGTCTGGGGCCTCAGCAGGCACCCACAAGCGGATGCCTGCATTGAATGCTACCCCTGCGCCTGCTGAGGAAACCCCTGAGACAGGCCTGAAGGAGAAGAAGCACAAAGCCAGCAAAAGAAGTCGACATGGGCCAGGACGTCCCAAGGGCAGCCGGAACAAGGAGGGTGCTGGGGGCCTGGCTACCCCCTCCTTACCTGGTGCCCAGCTGGCTGGCTTTACCGCCACTGCTGCCTCACCCTTCTCCGGAGGCTCCCTGGTCAGCTCTGGCCTGGGGGGTCTGGCCTCCCGCACCTTTGGGCCTTCTGGGAGTTTGCCCAGCCTGAGCCTGGAGTCCCCGCTACTGGGGGCAGGTTAGTGACCTCTCGAGACATAGTATTTCAGGGCTGAGCCAGTCTTGTGAGGGGACAGAGACATAAAGATGCAGATAGAAGGAAATGTGATAAAAATTTCTCCAAAGAACAGAGATAAAGGATAGAAATGACAGTGATTTCTAAGACACTCCCCTATACCACTCTTGTGTACGGTTATAGTGGGAGAGATTGGCCCAGCAGGGCTCATGTATTGGGAGAGAATTCGAAGGCTAAGCATTGCGCAGACCTGGGCAGGGCAGCCTAGTAAGGTGGCACAGCAAGCACCACGCAAGAGGGTTAGACTGATGTGTGTGGCCAGACCCTAGAAGTGTACTCTCTGGAGAGACTTGTCCCAGCCACTTGACTAAAGGGCAGTCTGGGGTGGAAGGTGACTGTACCCTTCCCTCTGTGTCCTTGCCCCTTTAGGCATCTACACCAGTAATAAGGACCCTATCTCCCACGGTGGCGGGATGCTGCGGGCTGTCTGCAGTACGCCCCTCTCCTCCAGCTTGCTGGGGCCCCCAGGGACCTCAGCCCTGCCCCGCCTCAGCCGCTCCCCATTCACCAGCACCCTCCCCTCCTCCTCTGCTTCCATCTCCACCACTCAGGTGAGGCCTTACTCCTGGCTCCTTTCCTGGTCAGGTGGGGGACAGACTTCAAGGACTAGCCCTGTGTGGGAATTCAAGAGGTGGGGCTTGATTGCCACCAGAACTTCCCCTGTCTCTGATCTCTCCTCCCAGTATGCCTCATCCCCCACCACCCCAGCACACAGTTGTGCCCTAGATCCAAGAATAACCACCAGGCTGGATTCTCCCTCCTTCCCTCAGGTGTTTTCTCTGGCTGGCTCTACCTTCAGCCTCCCTTCTGCCCACATCTTTGGAACCTCTATGGGCGCTGTTAACCCCCTCCTCACCCCAGCTGAGAGCAGCCACACAGGTAAGTGAGTCTGTCTCATCTTGTTCTCCTTTCTTCCCAAAGGCCTGAGGGATGTGAACCCAAAAAGGATGTGAGTGCTTGCTGGCTGCTCCCTCCCTCTAGCCATTGCTCACTCTGCAGAAAACAAAAAACTTCACACACAACAAACCAAGGGAAGCTTTTCCTTAAAACCCAGTGAAGGGGCAAGGCAAGGCAAGGCAGAATTATCGTTCCATTGCACAGAAGAAAAGGTAGAGAGATGTGACTCCTCGAGGTGGTGGAGATAGGGGATGACAACGCCACAGCTCAAAGTCAGAGCTCCTAACTCCAAGCTCAGTGCTCTGAGCTCAAAACACTGCAGCCTTGCTCTTGCCTGCTTCTTAGTGCTGCTTGGATAGGCAAGGAGACCCCAAGAGCTGGGCTCCCTGCTGTCCTAGCATTGAGGAGTTAAGGGGGCGGTCTGCAAGCTCCCTGCCTTCACCCTGGAGAGTCAACCCAGCCCCAGAAAGATGATTGGTGCAGAGACACCACCTGTCGGCCTAGGGGATGGGGCTTCTCTCTAGGCAGCCTGTTCAGGTAATGCTTAAAGGGGCCACAGTTGATTACATTTTAAGACCCAGCAGAGTAGGGTGATTATTATTTCCAAGACCCAAAGCAGGTTCTGTGGTGAAACAAAGTTTTGCCTTCTGGCTTCAGAGTTTATGAATATAAAAAGTCATCCAAGCCAGGCTGAGCATGGAGGCTGTGGCACACGCCTGTAATCCCAGTGGCTTTTGAGGCTGAGGCAGGAGGATGTAGAGTTCAAAGCCAGCCTCAGCAACAGTGAGGTGCTAAACAACTCAGCAAGACCCTAAGTAAAATATAAAAAAGGACTGGGGATATGGCTCAGTGGGTGAGTGCCCCCAGAGTTCAATCCCTGCCATCCCCACCCCTGCAAAAAAAAAAAGGTCATCCAAGCCAGGTGTGGTGGTGCATGCCTGTAATCCCAGCAACTCTGTAGACTGAAGCAGGAGGATCACAAGTTTGAGGCCAACCTGGGCAACTTAGCGGACATCCTGCCTCAAAATACATACATACATACATACATAAGGCAGGATGTAATTTAATGGTAGAGTACCCCTGGGTTCAATGCTCAGTACCCCCCCCAAAAAAAAAAAAATCCAAGGGCTAAGGATTGTGTTAGTAATACAGCATTTGCCTAGTGTGCACAAGGCCTTGGGTTTGGTGATTCCTGTCACAGGTGTGTGGGGGGGTCATACATGGCTAATTATCATGCCAGTTTTTAAGGACTTGCTGTATGCCAGCTAAACCACTCCAGGCGAACACTTCACTTTTTTTTTTTTTCACATTTATTATTTTAATCCTAATAACAATCACTTCAGAGAGGTTAGTTATGAGCCCAAGGTCACACAAAAAGTAGTGTTGGGTTCAAGTTCAACCAAGGTTTGTCTCGATCTCAAATTTCTGTAACTCCAAGCTCACTGGAAAGAAATTGGGAGGTGGATCAGGCGGCAGGAACTCCACAGAAAGGAGAAGAGTTTCCAAGTCAGGGCTCTTAGCGCCTTAGCAACTTGAACTGCCAGTCTGGGATGGGGGATCCTGGGGAAGGGGGTCTTCGCTGACGTCCTAGATCCTGCACCCACTTAGTGGGCGGGGACCCCGAGGCTGATGGCTCCGCTTCTTCGCTGATCCTTCCCTTCCCTTCTCCTTCCAAGAGCCAGACCTGGAGGACTGCAGCTTCCGGTGTCGGGGGACCTCCCCCCAGGAGAGTCTGTCTTCCATGTGAGGGAGGGGGCGGCGGCTTGGGAAGGGGCGGCTGGGAGCAGGGCTGGAGGGACACTGGAGGGAGAAGGGGCGGAGGGTCGAGCCTGGGGCAGGGCGGGGACCTTAGGGGCCGGAGTGGAAGCCCTGTGGGGGAAGGGAGGACCCTGGAGTTGGGGCGCGAGGTGAGCCTGAACCCAGTTTCTCTTCCGACCCCAGGTCCCCCATCAGCAGCCTCCCTGCACTCTTCGATCAAACAGCGTCCGCACCTTGCGGGGGCGTCCAGTTAGACCCTGCGGCCCCTGGAACGACTAATATGGAGCAGCTGCTGGAGAAGCAGGGCGACGGGGAGGCCGGCGTCAACAGTGAGGAGGGGCGGCGCGGGGCTGAGAGACCTGCCCTAGGGCTCCCGCCTCTCACCTTTCTCCCCGAGGGCCCCAACTTCTTTAGGGTTCCACCTCTAGGCCCCGCTCCGCCTTGACTACAGCCAACCCCAGGCCTCACCTGTAACCCTGGTCAGACCTGTCCCCGCCTCCTTTGACGCCTTTGACCCTCGCTAGCTCCTGGCCCAGAACCTCCGAAACTCCAACTTCCTCCTGCTCCTCGCCCAGTGTCCTGGGTATCAGGTCCCGCCCAGGCCCTCATAGCTCTAGTTCCCAGGGTCTCCTCTCCGAGCTCACCTGTGTCGCTCGCTCGGCTGGCGCAGCCTCCTGAGGTCTCAGGCCCCGCCCCGGCCCCGCCCCAGGCTCCGCCTCGCCCCCGCCCGCCCAGCGCCAGGCCTCAGGCTCCCTCGCCCTCTCCGCAGTCGTGGAGATGCTGAAGGCGCTGCACGCGCTGCAGAAGGAAAACCAGCGGCTGCAGGAGCAGATCCTAAGCCTGACGGCCAAGAAGGAGCGGCTGCAGATTCTCAACGTGCAGCTTTCTGTGCCCTTCCCCGCCCTGCCTGCAGCCCTTCCTGCCGCCAACGGCCCTGTTCCTGGACCCTATGGCCTGCCTCCCCAAGGTGAGGGCGTCCGGCCCAACCTGGGAGTGGAGGTCTCTGCCTGGCGGTTCGAACGGCCCCACTTCAGCTTCTGACTTCCCTTCCTCCCTCTCAGCCGGCAGCAGCGACTCCCTGAGCACCAGCAAGAGCCCTCCGGGGAAGAACAGTCTTGGCTTGGACAACTCGCTGTCCACATCCTCTGAGGTGGGCACCACGAGGAGGGGGCAGGGAGGCATGGGGCGGGCGGTGGAGACTCAAGGTCCTCCTGGTCCCATCTCTACCTTGCAGCTTTTGGAGGTTGGGCAGTGAAGTGATTTGCTGAGCAGTTGATCGATTGGTTCATTCATTTCTTTAACAAGTACTTAGTGCCCCACACTTGCTGAGCAATCAGTGAGCAAAACCGACACAATCTTGAAGATAGGCTAAATCCAAGAAAACAATAAATAATTATAAACCAGGAGAAGTGCTAAGATGGAAGTAAATTGAGGGCTGTAAGGAAGAATGGGGGAGGGATTCTTGGATATAAAGTGGTTAGGGAAGGCCTTTGAGAAGTGTTTGAAGGGTTTATTATGGTGTCTCACACAAAATAATCCCTATGTAATTGGTAGTGGTTAGAATAGCAAATGCTATTGTTACATTGTGGTTATTATTGGAATCAACAAACTGGGTTCTTATTCTCTTTCTGCCACTTACTGACTGTATGACTCTGGCAGTCATAATCATAAAAATAACCAACATTAATTGTATGCTTGCCCTCTGTTATGCCCTGAAATTTTTAAAGCATTGTTTTATTTAGTCTTCATAATAGTCTTATGGAGTCTGTGCTGTTACCTGCAGGTAATCTAAGGTTGAACCTAAGGCCACCATTGCATTTTGGACATAGATTTGAATCTGAGCCTCTTTCTCCAGCTGTAGTACTTTCCTGCAGAATTACTTAACTTAAGAGTCAGTGTCTTCATTCATAAAATGGGAGTAACAAGGTAGCAAAGGTCAAGCACTAACCCTTAGGTCTGGTTCCCTGGAAGGTCACTATCATTACTATTGTTCATTATTCAGTAAGCATGATGAGGGGTGCCAGGCCCCCAGGAAGTGGTCAGTAAACATGATTTATGAAGACTGGATTCTTAGCCTTCATTCCTGGGCCTTGCACCTTGGTCAGGGTGCCTGGGGTCAGGCAGGGTGGCTGTACTCCGAGAATGCTGGTGGGTGCTGGGCTGGGGACCAGAAAGGTCATGCTGGCTCTCTGCTCTCTGACCACTCCCTTCCCCCTCCCTCCCCAGGACCCACACTCAGGCTGCCCAAGCCGCAGCAGCTCGTCGCTGTCCTTCCACAGCACGCCCCCACCGCTGCCCCTGCTCCAGCAGAGCCCTGCCACTCTGCCCTTGGCCCTGCCTGGGGCCCCTGCCCCGCTCCCGCCACAGCCGCAAAATGGGTTGGGCCGGGCATCTGGGGCAGCAGGACTGGGGGCCATGCCCATGGCTGAGGGGCTGTTGGGGGGGCTCGCAGGCAGTGGGGGCCTGCCCCTCAATGGGCTCCTGGGGGGGTTGAATGGGGCTGCTGCTCCCAACCCTGCGGGCTTGAGCCAGGCTGGCGGGGCCCCCACGCTGCAGCTGCCAGGTTGTCTCAACAGGTGAGGGAGAGTTCAGCCCTGGGAAAGGGAGTGGGGAGGCTGGCTCTGGGAGGGATTCCCCCCAAAACACCCATAATCTCCCAAAGGGAAACATGTCCTCTAGCCCTAAGGGTATAGTCTTAGTCATCTCTTGGTCTCTAGGGACTCCCTAGACTGTTAGCTCCAAGTGCCTCTGGCTGCAAGTGGCCTAGGGCCAAGTCTTTCTCACCCATCTGCCACTCTAGGTCTTCCCTCTGGAACCGTCCTTCCATCTTACAGTGTCCCTCTCCCCTCACCCTCTGAGCTCTGTCCTCTACACCTGCACCTCTCACCTCTCCTCACCTGGGTCTGAGGGAGTCTGGGAGCTTGTAGGGATGGGGAGGAATGCTTCCCTGCACCTTCCCCATGGTCCCTGTGTCCCCTGCTTCAGCCTGACCGAGCAGCAAAGACACCTCCTTCAGCAGCAAGAGCAGCAGCTCCAGCAGCTCCAGCAGCTCCTCGCCTCCCCACAGCTCACCCCGGTAATGTTCCTCCCTTCCCTGGCTCCTCCGGGGGCCCTGTGCCCCACCTTTTCCAAGATCTCAGAGGACCTGGGCCAACCCAGGGAAGGCAGCAGTGGAAGGGGGGTTCCAGGCATAGCGGATATTGAGCCTATGGGACTGCTGGGGGGCCAGGGGACAAGAGTACTCTCAGGGTCACTGGACACTGGGAAAGGGATGCTGTGATGGCCTCAGATCACGTCCCAGTGAGAGGGCATGTAGGGTGACTGGTTCGGTCATGGCATTCTGATTCCAGCCTCAAGGATCATCAGGGAGAAGGAACTACAGGGTCTTAGTGGAGGGCGCCTGAGTGGGTGATACTCAGCCAGAGTGGGGTCTTTTGGGTCTATCTCATGTGGGGTTTTGCAGAGATTTGCTTTGGGGAAAGGAGTTTCACTTTTGAAAATGAGGAAGTTAGTCTGAGGGTGTGGTCCGGTGGTAGCGCACATGCTTAGCTGAGAGGTCTTGGGTTCCATGCCAGCACCAAAGTAAATAAATAACAGTAAGAATGATGGAGTTGAGAAAATGGGAAAAATAAATATTTTCATATAAAGATAGACAAGAAACCAACCCAACTGATTACCTACCCATCAGGGCCAGATGAGAATAGGAATAATACAAGATTTTTTTAAATTCTTAAAAGCAACATTTATTTTTATTTATTTATTTTATTTACTTTTTTGGTGTTGTAGATGGACAGCATGCCTTTATTTTATAATTATTTTTTTTAATGCGGTGCTAAGGATCGAACCCAGTGTCTCACGCGTGCCAGGCAAACGCTCTGCCACTGAGCTACAACCTCAGTCCTGAAGCACATTTCTTAAAGTAAACACTTTAAGAGAACACTTTGCCTATTTGAAACAAAAACAAGCAATTCTTAAAACAAAAAAGAGGAGTTGAAAACTATTGACCTCACTTACTGTTTTTCAACTTGGGCTGATACCACCCCTGGGAGCATTTGCGTTTGTCATAGTAACTGAGGAACTGATTGAGTGGGCCAATTCAGAGATGTCTGTTAATTATTCTGCACTTGGTCCACAGTGCCCAGTTGATAAGACTCTGGTGGTGTGCAACCATTTTCTGGTGCAGATGGGAAGACTGAGGCCCAGAGTAGGAAGTTAGAGACAAGAACCTTGACATCTTCCCTCTTGGTTCTGGTGATAGGGATAGAGTCCAGGACCAACCCGTAGGCAGCAGGGAAAGACAGTGGGACCTTGACCATAAGCAGTCTGGCCTCCTTGCAGGAGCACCAGACGGTTGTCTACCAGATGATCCAACAGATCCAGCAGAAGAGGGAGCTGCAGAGGCTGCAGATGGCTGGGGGCTCCCAACTTCCCATGGCCAGCCTGCTGGCAGGAAGCTCCACCCCACTGCTCTCAGCAGCGGGCACCCCTGGCCTGCTGCCTGCGGCTTCTGCCCCGCCTCTGCTGCCTGCCGGAGCCCTCGTGGCCCCCTCACTCGGCAACAACACCAGTCTCATGGCGGCAGCGGCGGCAGCTGCAGCAGTTGCAGCTGCAGGGGGACCTCCAGTCCTCACTGCCCAGACCAACCCCTTCCTCAGCCTGTCGGGGGCGGACAGCAGTGGCAGTGGCCCCAAAGGAGGGGTGAGTAAGGGGCCCAGGGCCTTCCTGTCTCCCTTCTGAGGGATGGGCAGAGATGGGCCGTCAAAAGATACATCTCCAGATGCATCAGCAGGGGAAAGGAGCAACCCCCAGGTTAGACAGGTACCCTGCTCCAGACCCCAGAGCCTCTGCTCCACATGGGTACACTCCTACAGAGCCAAGAAGGATCCACTCTGAGCAGGGGCTAATAGTAAAAGAACCAATTAGAAAACAGCCTTCCTCTGGAAGACCCTTTAGAAAAGGCCATTTCCTTTCTGAGCGATCAGTTAGAAAAAGTTCCCCTTTGGGAGGGCTAGTGGGAAAGAGGCTCTTCTGAGGGGACACAACCCCCGCCCAGGAAGCCATCCTTGGCTGACGTGCTCCCAACTCCCACACCCCTGCACCTGCCAGAGCCCAGGCAGGACCCCCAGTCCGCCTCCCTTTCTGTACTGGTGGCAGCTTTCTTGTCGTAGGAAGCTGGTTGTAGGTGGGCTTAAGGCCAGATAACTCTGAAATCCCCAGCCTCCCTTCCTTTCTTTCCAGACCGCTGACAAAGGAGCCTCAGCCAACCAGGAAAAAGGCTAAATCTACCTGTACCCCTCCCGACCCCTAAATGGAGGGGACAGATCCTGGCCTAAGGGGTCCTAGCCTGGAGCAAGCATCTGGGCCCAGACACTGGAAGAACCTCAGCCCAGAGCCTGTGCTGAGGCCCAGGGAGTGTTGGGGGCTCCTGGTGAGAGGACTGAGACTGGGAGGGGAGCCCCTTCCATCTGCATCCCCATCCCCTGTCTGCACTGTCTGCTTTGTGAGAGGCTCAGAGGGAAGACAGGCTCCAAGCCTGCTGAGGAGCCCCCACCCTCAGCAAATGTTTTGAGGTCCCCCAGAGAGCAAAGTGGGCCGTGGCATACGTGGGGGGTTGGTTGGACCCACCACATAAAACAGATCAGCACTTGAAAGGGGAGCAGTGGAGGGAAGACCTAGGCCTGTCCCTGCACGGAAGTCTTCACGGGAGAAGGGCTGGTCCCACCTGACCTGCAGTTTCTTCCCAGTCTGGGCAAATGGCAGAAGGGATCCCTTTGACTGTTTCTCACTGTCCCCCACCTCACCGAGGGTCACAAGCTGAGCTTGTAAAAGCCCACAGATGTAGGGGGAGCTGAGGAAGGGCAAGATAGCATCAAACCCAGCCCAGGCCTCCAGCACCTCTTGTGGCCCCAGTGGCAGTGTAGGGAGGCCCTCACTGTCCTTGGCGCCTGCCCCTTGTTTGCACTATTGGCTTGAGGAGTGCGGAGGGTGGGGAGACAGAGCCGGCTGACTCAACAGTGTGACTGCGTGTCTGTGTGTGCATGTGTATGTATGTGTGTGTGTGTCTGTTTGTCTGTCTTCCCCTGGACCTGGGGCCGCAAGGGCAGAAACAGGAGCAATGGTCAGCACCAGAGTGGGGAGCTCCCAGCTCCCCTCTCACCAACTCTGGCCCCTTTCAGGGGCATGAATGGTTAACAGAAACCAGAAAAGTACTCCAGTATTGGAGAGTAACTGGGGGTTAGGGGCTTTGAATCAGGGTAATATCCTGCCTTCCCTCCTCCAGACCCCACTTGGTCTCAGGGCCCCCTGGGCCCCCTTCCCCTACTGGTAGTTTGGTCCTTTTTCTCTGATACAAGGGGGACCCCAGGGATTGGGAGAGGGGACAAGAGAGGTGAAGTGCCGCTTCTTTTAGTAAGTCTCCCTCCCAGAATTAGCCAGCCTGCCCGCCCCGAACTCTACCTGACCCCACCCCACCCCCACCAACTAGGGGAGCCACTTAAGCTGACCTAACAGCTGTCTCCTCACCCACCAGCTATCTCCCTGGGGTGTTGTGGGCAGTTCTCACCGTAAAGCAGTCCCCATCTGCCCAGGGCCTTTGGCAGCAAAGGCTGAGAGGGCCACTGGAAGACTGGAGGCCTGTGTCCCTGTCTCACTTGCACTGGGGTGGAGCTGATGGTCATCTGTTGGCATTTCCAGCTTTCCCTGCCGCTCATGTCCTGTTGGTCTCTTTGCATGTGTGCATTTTTGTGTGTGTGTTTCTGTTTGGGTTTTTGTTGTCATTGGGATTTTTTGTTGGTTTTTTTAAATAAAGAAAAGAAGATGTGTATATTTTTGGCAATGACAGAAACGTAGTGCAGATATATTTTTGCCTGTGCTGCTCAACTGTTTTTTTTTCTGATATGGAAAATAATATTAATATTCCTGTTGATAAGACTTTGTAAGATGTTAGGGAGCTAATAATGGGGTGGGTGGGAATCCTCCAGAGGCAATTTCTTAGGCACTTGCAAGGGCTTTGGGGTGGGGGGAAAAGGGGCAGTTGTGATGACCTCAAAATACTCACTTTTTATTAATGCTAAATATCAGTTAGAAAGACATAGAATTCAGCATTTTATTCATCTTAATCTATTAAGCTCTTTAACTCCCTGCCCCAAGCCACTTGATTCTTAGGAGAGTCGCCCATTCACATCCACGCCCTTGCTCAAGGCTGACTATCAGAGCTGAAGTCCATTTCTGTTCTGATGGAAGGGAAGGATGTCCACACCAAGGTCACTGTGTGGAAGTGAGGTCCAAATGACTTAGTGCACTGGAACCAAGACACTCGCTGCACTCCACTCTGCCCTCCCCAACCCCACTTCCTTCACCTCCACAAATCTGTTCTCCAACTTTCCCAGACTCTGTTCCCCAGGCTGGAATGCTGCAGCAGGTAGTTGGGTTAGATTTGAAGAAGGGCTTCCCTGGTCATGGAGTGGTGCTTCTTTCCACCCCTTAGGGGACATGAGAGAGGTGGCAGCACTTCCTTTTGACCAGGCAAAATAGGAAAGCTAAAGAGCCTCATGAGGGAGCAGGGTAGTGACGCAAGAGGATGACCACGATGACCAATGACCTCACTCTTCCAGCCTCAGTCTATTTCTTGAGAGTGAACTTGGATGGGGTGGGAAGAGATGCAGGTTTGTAGAGCTCTGTCTAGGGGGTAGGAAGGATGTGGTTTGTAGAGCAGAAGTGGAGTTTGAAAATGCGTGAGTGGAGCCTTGTGTGTCGCCACCCTCAGCAAAGAGACATGAGTGGGTGTGCGTGCTGAGCTGGTGCCAGCCAAGGGGTCACACCTGTTGGGTGTTGGAGCTGGAAGGGACCTGTCTTTAGGGGTCATTGAAGCTGACTCCAGGCTTTGCAGGTGATAGTTCCAAGCCTAGGAGGGGTAGGTGCTCAGTGATAGAGCCAGGACTAGCTTCAGGACCTGGCCTCCTGGTCCCCAGCTTCCCTGCCCCTCTGCATGGCCTCTCTGGCTGGCTGTCCCTGAATGTGACAGTGTGAGTGCAGGACTGTGCCCAGGGTGGGATGGTGTCCTATGTAGCACTGACTGTCCTAGCTCAGAGCTGATGGATCCTTTCCATAGACAATGACACTTTAAGGGTTGCCTTTAAAAAAAAAAAAAAGAAAAGAGAAAAAAAAAGTTCTTCCTGTGTGAGGTTCTTCCCTCAGGTTCCTGGGTCTCCTGCTGCCTCCAGGTCCCTTGACCTTGAGGCTGATGAAGGACCCCTGCCCTTTCTTAGGCTGAGACCTAGAGAAGTTCTCACCCTAGGACTAATGGGAAGGGCTTAGACAAATGAGGAGAGCCCCAGGTGCGGCGGGTTCTAGGGAGCAGCCTCCACACTTCCCTTTCCCAAACTGGCAATGCTGACAGGCTTTCAAAGACAGGCTCTGCCAGCTTCCAGCACCTCCTTGGTGTGGAGTGGCCCAGAGTGAGAAGTAGGTAGCCGGTTCCCACTTGTCCTTTATCCCAACTTATTTTTCTGGGGAAAGGTGCCTAAAGGGATGGCGGTAACTTCAACTGGGAATGTGGAGGAAGATGGGGCTGAACTGCCCTGGCTCCTTCCGGCCACATCTGCTCAGATTAAAAGCTTGTCTGGTTCCCTCCTGACCACTCAGTCTTGATCTACTGAAGAGTTCGGGGCTAAAGAGTGCCCTTACTCTCTTCACTTTCTCCGGCCCAAGTCGTGACTTGGGTGGTGGGACTGGCGATTCAAACCCTGGCTCCCCCACCCCTTCCATCCCAGCCTGTTTCCATGTAGCAGACCCTTCCTCGGGGAGCAGGGAGGGGAAGCCACAAATTGCAAACCCAGGGGCTCCTTTTTCATTCTTTCTAAAACCTCCTTTGTATCCTTAGCCCAAAAGGCAACGCTCCCCGTGCCACCTCCAAGCCTGGAATTGTGCATAACCCGGATCTTGTATCTTTGTATAACGGATGTTATTTGTACGAAGGGCAGTTCGTAAACAGCACTTGTTCTTTTAATAAAAGAATGTTTTACAAAAAAAGAGAAAGACCCTGCTTTTGTTTGTTTGTTTATAGAAGGGAAAAGGGAATGGGGTTCCTGCAGGGAGGAGGGTGGGGGTATGGTCTGTAGCACTTTCAGAATTTGGAATGCCCGGTGCATATGCAAATGAAGATTTCAGAGCATAGGACCCGGTCAAGCGGGACTTTTTAACAAGCTGGGTGGGTGTCCCCACACTGCGCTTTTGGAAACGCTGCTTTAGACTCTGCTAGGGAAGACGGCCCCACGAAGTCGGGCTCTTCGGGGGTGCTCTCTGCACACCGCATCCTCAGATGTGTCCTACCCTAGGAGCGCGGGGGAGGTCTGGGGAGCACCCCAAAGGAGCGGGGCGGCTGCGGGCGGTCACCTGCTGGGCTTCCGGGCCCTGGGCTGCAGCGCCACCAGCACGCAGCGGGGCGGTGTCTTCCGGGCTGAGGCGGTGCTGGGCGGGCCGGGGCGGAGCGGAGAAGGAAGGTGACCCGGACGGGGCGGAGCCAACGCGGCCGGAGTGGCGTCCGCACGCCGCGTGTGGGCGATGCTGGGACCCGGGGCACACCGCATCTGGGTGAGCACCTCATCCTCCGCGCTCACCTCCGCCTAGACCCCGGGCCGCGGGGCCCGGCCTCTCCCGGCCCACTGTCCGCGGAGCCCAGGCCACGCCCTGCCTTTTCCCAAGCCCCGCCTGTCAGCGGAATGTCCTGAGACCCCAGGCCTCTTTGGACTTTGCAGCCCTTCTCTGAGCGCCTCCCCACCCCATCTACTTTTGTGAGTGCCAAGGTGCCGGGACCTGCCCAGCACGGCTCCTTCTCCTGTGACCCCTTTTTCTTACCCTCTTGTTTCTCCCGTGCCCTTTTGGTTGTCCGTTCTTACCCACCCCCGCAGATGGTTTCCCTTGACCTCCCGTCTCCACTGATTTTATTTTTCTGTTTCCAAATCACGTCTGCCTGTACCAGAGGCGGGACATCTCTTCCTGGCTGGTGAGTACCCCTAGCGTTCTCTCCTCCCCGCCTCAGTCCTCAGTTCCAGAGACCTCCAGGGCAGAGACCAGGGACTATGGAACCAGGAAGGGAAAGCCCTGCTCCCATCCTCCAGCACTCGCCTCCTGTTAACCCACTGGTTCTAGGAGAGGTGGGGTGGATCAGAGGGCACAGGGTGGGAATCAAGCTTCCGTGGTGAGAACAGCCTTAGGCTAGCAAGATCCTGGCCCTGGCGCCAGCACCCAGGTGGGAGCCAAGGTTTGAGGTAGGACTGGAGTGCCTGCTTGGCATTGAAATCCCTTCTCTCTGGAAGTCAGGGACCTTAGGATATCCTGGGAGGAATGCCCTTGCCAGGTGGTGGCTGATAGATCAGCCTCCCAGAAGCCTGCCACACACCTGGGCAAGCAGGAAATTGGACACAGTGCTTCCAGGGCTTGGGCTGACCCAAGCTCATCTTCTTCCCTGGTCCAGGCCCGATGGTTCCCCAAAACCCCAGCCAAGTCCGTGGTGGCCCTAAAGACACCTATCAAGGTAGATCTGGTGGCTGGGAAAACCTACAGATGGTGTGTATGTGGCCGCAGCAAGAAGCAGGTAAGAGACCCCTGCCACCCTGCACATGCACATGCTACCTCTGGCTGGGGACAATACAGTCTCCTGAAAGCTCCCTCCTGATGGTCCTCCTCTTCCCTCATAGTGTGAGGAACTCACACTACAGTACTGCCAGTGAGTGGCCTTGAGCTGGCTTGTCTGCATGCTCCCCTTGAAATGAAGCTGTAAACAGCAGCTTAGCCCACAGCCGGAGCACTGGAGCCTAAGTGTCCCAACTCTTCTGTCCTTCCTCTGGGCACATTTCTGAACTCCAGATCTACTTTCCCCCTCTGCTTCCAGGAAGCATCTGGGCAAAGGTTCCAGAGTTTTTGATCCCCACATGGGAAGGAAGATTCTGCCCAGTCTCTTCGCCTGAAACCCAGCATTCCCCTGTCCACCCCCATTCTTTTTCAGAACATCCTCCTCCCCTTTGGCTGCAGATGTGACTTTCCTAGTTGCTTGCCACAGCCTGCCTTTTTCTCAGCCTGTGGCCTTTTCCCATCCTCTCTTCTCCTGCCCAGGAGCTTTATACTCCTGGAGGAACCAGACTCATGTTCTTAGCCTCTAGCCCTTTCCTTCTTTCTGGTGCAGAGCTCAGAACTGTGTTCCTCCAAGCCACGTAGGTAGTGACATCAACCCAAGGAACTGAGTCCCACTTTGCCACTGATTTGCTGTGACCTTTAAGCAGGCATTTGTGAGGTGGAGCAGTGCCAAGGGCTTGCCAGCCAGAGGAATATGGCCTGTATGGGTGGATGGGCACACATGCCTCTGCTCATGCCCTTTGAGACAGGTTGCTGATTTTTATTCACGCACTTTATTCGCTCCTGTCCTAATCTGGTCCCAAGGTCAGAAGGCCTTGGCTCCAACTCTGATCTTACAAGGTGAGTCCCCTCTTTGGGCCTCAGTTTCCATTGCCCAGTCTGCTCAGAGGGGTTCTGGGATATTCCTGCACCAGGAAGGCAGGTCCACGGGGCATCCCCTCCTCCCGAATATGCCAGATTGTTTGCTGGAGCCAAAATGAACTGCATAACCACCTCTCCAATACAGAGTTTTTAGCCTGGGAACATGGGAAAGGAAACGAATTTCATGAACCAGTGGACTTGGAGCCATTAAAAAACAAAACCTTAGTATAACATTGTAAATATCTGAGGTTTCCTTTCATCTTAATTCTTTTGTGTCCTGCCTCTCTGGGTTCCTGCTTCCCCCCCCCCCCCCCCCCCCCCCCGAGACTAATAGCTGTAAATACTTATTTTTTTCCAACACTGGGGACTGGAAACTAGGGCACTCTACCAGTGTGCTACATCCCCACCACCCCGTTTTAAATTTCAAGGCAGGGTCCAAGTTGCTGAGGCTGGCCACCATACCCGGCATACTGAACTTTCTATAGGCAAAAGTACATAATGACCATTTGTTTTTATTTCCTCACGACAAACCTACTCTTATTACCACCACCTTATGGACGGATCAGTGAAGGCTCTCCTTCTGGAGCTGAGCCTTAACTACTGGACTGAGCCCTGCCTTGTCCAGAGGGAGCTCAGGTATTTGACTCTTCTTTTCCCCCCACCAGCCTTTCTGTGATGGCTCCCACTTCTTTCAACACACTGGCTTATCCCCACTCAAGTTCAAGGCCCAGAAGACCGGAACCGTGGCCCTCTGTACCTGCAAGGCCACCCAGAGGCCCCCATACTGCGATGGCACCCACAGGAGTGAGCAGGTGCAGAAGGCAGAAGTGGGCTCCCCACTCTGAGGGGGTGGCTGATGCTCAGGTGGCCTTAGTTCCAGGATTCTGACAGACACCCCTTTCGTGGGGTAAGAAACTGAGTGTTAAGTTCAAGAAGAAACCATCCGGGACCCACAGCTGGCTTGTTTAAAAATTGTTTCCTGCAACCCAAGGTCTCTAGTCAGGGGAGTTAGGAAGGGGACCCCTGGTTCAGTGTCTGCTGGTGAAGGTGGCATTAAAGCATGACCCCGCAGAGTGGTGTTCTGTGGTCACTGATGTGAGGACACACACTGCATCACATTTTAACCTGTGTGAGAGCTGATGGTGCCTGGCAGGCCGCAGTGGGGCACCTCAGATTCATTCCATGTGGACGCGGTAAGGCCACTTAAGCCACCCACCCTACCCCACGTCCCCTCCCCCAAAGAACTACAGGCTCCAGGGAGGATGCAGCATTTATTACAAAGCCAAGATACAAATGTCCCAGTGCAGGAGGAGGATACAGTCACAGGACCTCAAACAGGACAAGGAGCAAACAGACAGAGCCATGGGGGCTCCCAACCCCACACACCTAGTTGTGACAGTCTGGCCTCCTCCCAGATCTATGTACATTTGAGGAAAACGAGGTCAGCAGGGATCTGCCGGGGCCTGCCCCTGAGGAGTGTTCTGTTGACCTCTCAGGTTGAGTGGGGTCAGAGCTTACCAGATGTGTTTTCTTGTGCTTCTAGATGCCTCTGTCACTGTCCTGATTCGGCCTTAGCTGGGAGTGGCAAGGGGGGGCTGGAGGACCGTTTGCTTTGGCAGGACCTGGGCGTGTGCTTGTCTGAGGTTCTCATCCCGCCCCTCCACTCTGGGTCCCCAAGTGAGGCTTCACCACCAGTCTTGCTAGTATGGGTCCTGGGCCAGGGTAGGGGCAGGAGGGAGCGGAGCAGTTCATGTTGCTAAAGCCACACATGGACTTTCCAGGGCTGGGCTCCCCTGCGCCTGGACCTTCTCTTCTACAAGATAAATGATGCAAAGGCCACACACGCAGGAAGAAAGGGCAGAACTATCTAGTCTTTGCACGAGATTTCCACTGCATGAGGAGGTGAGGGAGATGCCTTCTCGCTGCCCACTTGCTCCTCAGATCCAGGGGACAAACTGCACTTATAAAAGGCACTGTCTTTGAAATTCTCTGGACATTCAGCAATGGGGGCTGGGCAGGGGCAGGACAGCAGCCAAGATGGGTACAGAAACATGGTAGACCGACCCCATACCTGGCCAGAAAGAGCTGTGTCTAAAGCTTTGGAGGCTGGTGGGGTCCCCCAATATTCCATCTGCTTTGGGAAGCAGAGGGAGGAATGGGGTAGAACTTTACCTCTCCAGTAGCCCCTTGAGTTCACCTCCAGGCAACCCCCAAAGAGCAGAGCAAATTATACAAGACCCCCTAAAAACAAACCACACACAGACACACACAGACACACACAGACACACACACACACACACACACACACACACACAGGGTTCTCCCCCTACCCGCCCCCCGTGGCATTTAAATTAATCTGGTTGGTCCATAGAAAATAAGTATGTATATTTGGTTTTTCCTATGTACATATATATATATATAGATTTATTTATAAAACCCACCTCCCACCTCTATGGTGGGAGGAGCTGGGGAAAGTAGAAGAGGTGGAAAAAAAGGGCCCAGAAAAAGTGAAAGGAGTGGTGAGGTGGCTGCAAAGGAGGAAAGGACCCCTTTCCTCAAGTTAAGGGGGGCACAGGAGCTCCGTTGACAGTCATCTTCCGCCCCCTGCTGGTGGAGGATGGCGTCTGCAGGCAGTTCGAGGCACCCCCGTTGGCAGCTGTGGTGGCCCCACTGGCTGTCGAAGGGGGAGTGGGGGAGGTAGGGTGGGTGGCTGGGGGGCCATGGGAGCTGGGAGAGCCATGGGAGGGAGTGGCAGGGCTGGGCAGGGAAGAGGAAGTGGCCGGCAGGGTGGCAGGGCTAGGAGCCTTGTCGCTGACTGACTCACACTCGGATGCCCCGCTGGTGTTGGTGCCCTCGGAAGGAGTGGGCACTGTGGGCAGGGTGAGTCTCTTGCAGGCTGGCTGGACACGGTACTTGAGAGGGAGAGGGCCATTCTATGGTGAGAGAGAGGTGGACAGAGGCAGGGACAGAGGGTGTCAGGAGAAAGGCTAACCAGGGAGCCACCCGGCCTCACCCCAAAGTGCCCACAAGAGATCAAAGACAAGGTATGGGTCTTGCAGAGGGGATATCAGCAGAGCAGAGGGACACACAAAGACCCAGAGACACGGGCTTGGAGAGAAAAAGTGGAGACAAGCAGAATACAGAAAGCAACATTTACTCCTGGCAGCCACCGGGCCCTATTTCTGACCCCAGCTTGGCCCAGAATGGGCCAGAAGAGCCTTTCTCCCGACTGGGGGCGTCTCATCAGCAAGAGGTGGCCCAAAGGCTGACCTGGTGTGGCATGCCAGTAACCCCAGACACTACCAGGTCCTGAGACAAGGGATGGACACTGATTGAAGGAGGGCAGCCCGTGAGTCACTCTGGCCACTCTGCCTCCACCGTGCACCGCCCTGCCCAGCTCACCCGTCGCCAGGGGTAGATGTAGGCGATATCCATGAGGGTGTAGTACTCCTTCAGGGGCTCGTCCTCATAAAGAACCTCCACCTGGGGAGGGAAGAGGTGGACGCTGTGAGCCTGGCCAGGTGCAGGGCTCTAGCTGTTGGGCAGAGGCCTCCAGGCTGGCAGTCTTAGCTGGGAGGTAAGGGAAGGTGGAGGTGGATAGACATGGCCTTGCTACCGAGGGCTTTCACATGGATTTACTTCCCCATCAGTGCTGTCCCCATGTAACACCCAATCACCAGGTGGGACGGGGCCCAGAGAAGATGCTGCTTTTGTTAACGATCAGCCCCCAGCCATCCACACAGCTCTCAGTCCCCTCCTCTCTGGCAGGACTCCCTGAAGACTTACCAAGGCTGGAAGGAACTCCTGGCCACTGGCTGTCACCCTTGGCTGCACAATAGACTGGCCAAGGGAGCTTTAAAACACCTACCAAAGTTTGCAACCCAGACCCAGAGACCCTGACCTAGCAGGTGAGACTGGAGGCGGCTCACTAGAGACACAGGACTAACGTTCAGCAGAGTTTAGGATCCACTGTCTGGAGCCTTGCTACTCAAAGCGCAGTCCTGGTGGTCCGTGGACCCTCCACTTTGGCAGCACATGGAGGCTTACTAGAAATGCTGAACCGAATGAACCAGAACTTGCCTTTCAACAAGATCTCCAGGACATCAAGGACATTCAAGTTGCGAAGCCATGTCCTACAGCTGGCCTCCCACAGCCAGCTGGCCCTGTATTTTTACACACACACCTCTTCCCCAGTTCTGATTGTACAAGTGTGAGTGCACGCACACCCTTGCCCCAGGCACCTCTGTACAATGACTGTCCCACCCTAATCCTGGGTTCACCACCCTTCTCCATACACTGTTACATAATCACACCAGCCCCAGGTGACACCGAGCCAGCCCTGAGCAATAGCTGGTGTGCAGACTGTCAGACCCTCTCACAAAGAGGTTCATATTTTGAGAAGGTCAGGCCCTCACCTTGTACTTGCTGGGTACATCCATCTTGTTGCGAAGGAATTTGGCGAGGTGCATGACGGTCATGGCTGCTGGGCATCGCAGGAAGCGCACCCCTGTCTGCTGGGGGAGAGGTACCTGTGACAGGGCCCACCAGGCACTGCCTCACCGCCCACAGCCCCCTCCTGAGCAGGCCCCAGCACTCACCTTCTCCTTGTCCCCATCCCCATTCTCCAGGGGGCCCTTCTTCTCCTCCCGGTCCCTAGAGAAGGAGAAGGAAGAAAGCTAGAGAGACCCCAGAGCACACATCTTGAGGGCTCCCCAAGGACAGAGCCAGGCCCGGACTGGACTTGCCTGACACCTTCGTAGAACTCGATGGAGAGGCTGACAATCTCGTCATCGCTCAGCGCCCCCTTCTCCTGCTCCAAGACCTCGCCGCGGTCCTCATTGGAGCCATTGGGGACTGCAGAAAGAGCTTGGAGGGGTGAGTGGGAGACAGACAGGGGACAGGAGCCT